>NC_140583.1:602419165-603019165 GCF_964204655.1 Triturus cristatus
ATCTGGGTGTCTGATCTCTCCATGGTTCTGGGTTATTAAGGATGGGGAGAGATGCAGTTTTTGGTGTGGAACTAGAGAGAGTTTCAGTAGTATTGTGAACCACGGCTGGCGTGCCCATGTGGGAGCTACTAGGATCAGTTTGAGAGACTGCTGCCTGAGCTTGCGTACCACTAATGGAATGAGTGGGAGAGGCGGAAAAGCGTACGCAAATCTGCCTGACCAGTTCATCCATATCGTATTGCCCTTTGACTCCGGGTGGGGAAACCTGGCGGCGAAGGTTGGGCAGTTTGCGTTTTCGTGTGTGGCGAACAGATCTATGTCTGGTTGTCCCCATTGTTTGAAAAAGGGCAGTATGACTTGGGGAAGTAGTTCCCATTCGTGGATCTGTTGTGTTTGTCGACTTAACAGATCGGCAATTTGATTGTGAACCCCTGGAAGGTGTTCTGCAAGTAGGTATATGTTCTGAGGAATGGCCCATCTCCAAATGTTCTGTGCGAGCTGGGACAGCTGCATAAAATGTGTGCCTCCTTGTTTTTGTATGTAATACATGGCTGTCAGGTTGTCCGTCCGAATGAGGACAGTTTTGTTCTGGACATGTAGTTGGAATGATTTTAGTGCTAGGAATACTGCTAGCAGTTCCAGGTAATTGATATGGAGAACTTTCTGTTGAGTGGTCCATTTGCCCTGAGTGGTGTGTCCGAGGAGATGAGCTCCCCATCCTGTGAGTGATGCGTCTGTTGTCAGCACTATCTGTGGAAGAGGCTCTAGGAACGGCCGCCCTTTGGACAAGTTTGTTATGTTCCACCATTTTAGAGAGCAATGTGTGCGGCTGTCCACCAACACCAGATCTGTGAGTTGTCCGTGAGCCTGGTTCCACTGACGTGCTAGACATTCTTGCAAGTGACGCATTTGAAGTCTTGCATAAGGCACAATGAAGATGCATGACACCATCATGCCTATGAGTTGCATGAACACTCTTGCTGGAAGAGAGTGTTGGATTTGAAATTTTGTGATAAGAGCCTGTATATTGGCTATCCTGGCTGGGCTGGGATATGCTAGGGCTGTGGAGGGGTTTATGGTGGCTCCTAGATACTGGTGTATATGAGAGGGTTGGAGATGAGACTTGGGATAGTTGATTGTGAACCCCAAGTTGTGTAAGAATTGGATGGTTTGGGGAGTGTGTAGAACACATTTGTTGAACGACTTGGCTTTTATTAGCCAGTAGTCTAGATACCGGAAAACATGAATTTGTTGTCTTCTGAGATGTGCTGCTACTACTGCCAGACATTTTGTTAATACTCTGGGCGCGGTGGTTACCCCGAATGGAAGGACTGTGAACTGGTAGTGTTGTCTGTCCCCCACAAACCTTACATACTTCCTGTGAGCAGGATGGATGGGAATGTGGAAGTAGGCGTCCTTCAGATCTAGTGTGGCAAGGAAATCGCCTTGTTGCAGCAGTGGGAGCACTTGTTGAAGAGTGATCATATGGAAATGATCTGAGTGTAAATACAGATTTAGGGGTCTGAGGTCGAGTATTGGTCTTAGAGTCCCGTCCTTTTTGGGGATTAGGAAGTAGAGTGAGTATACCCCTGTCCCTTGATGTTCTAAGGGAACTGGTTCTATTGTGTGTTTTTGGAGCAATGAGAGAACCTCTTGTTTGAGGAGTGTAAGATGGTATGGTGACATTTAACGCTGTTTGGGTGGTATATGTGGGGGGGGGGGGGGGGGATAGTTGTGAGTTCCAGGCAGTACCCATACTGGATAATTTGTCTTACCCACTTGTCTGTTGTGATGGAGTTCCAGACAGGTAGGAACTGTGTTAAGTCTTCCCCCGACTGGAGTGGAATGGTCTGGGGGGAGCGGAGGAAAGTCACTGTTTTGTGGCAGGGGAGGTGCGAGTGTTATTACCTCGACCTCGTCCCTTGTTGTTTTCTCCTCTGTCTCCGCCTCTAAAATATCCTCTACTGGGGGATGTTTGTGTAGTGGCTTTGAATGTAGATGAGGTTTCTGTGCCCATATTTTTGGAGGCTCCTCTGTAGAAGGAGCGCCGAAAGGAGCCACGTGGTTGTGGAGACTGTAATGCTCCCATGGACTTAGCAGTCTCGGTGTCTTTTTTCATTTTTTTAAGGGCAGTGTTTACTGCCGGTCCAAATAGCTGTTCCTGGTTGAATGTGTAGTTTGTACCTCTGGCTTAAAGCATGAAATGCGTAGCCAGGCATGTCGTCTAAGAAGCACACTGGTGTTAATTGCTCTAGAGGCGGTGTGTCTGCGGCGTCAAGCGCACATTTAATTGAAGCATTTGAAATAAGCTTTCCCTCCTGGATAAGGTCATTTGCCTGGGTTTTATACTGTTCAGGCAGATGTTGTAAGAGATTCTCTAACGGGTCGTAGAGTGCCCTGTCATATCGTGCTAGTAGGGCTTGGGTGTTGGCAATACGCCAATGATTAGCGGCTTGTGCTGCTACTTTTTTGCCAGAGGCCTCTAGCAGTTTGGATTCTTTGTCGGGGAGTGGTGTATCTCCTGTGGTTTGGGAGTTGGCGCGTTTCCTAGCATTGGAAACGACCAAAGAATCCAAAGGGAGCTGTCCTTTGATGTAATTAGGATCTTCAGTGGCAGGCCTATATTTCTTTTCTATTCTAGGATTAAGAACCCTAGCACGGACGGGGTCTTTAAATACCTCGGGGACGTGCTTAATGACTTCTTTGATCATAGGCAGGATTTGTACTGACTTTTGAGATTGTTCAAAAGTATCTAAGAGGAAGTCTTCCTCTGGTGCGTCGGAGTGCATTGTGACGCCGTGGTAAAGTGCCGCTCTATTTAACAATTGGCCAAACTCTAGGTGATCATCTGGAGGAGATGGTTTGGAGGGATATGGCTGTGGTTCTGGCATGTCTGTTGGGAGAGGGAATGCCCAACCATCAAGTGGTGAGGTATCTCGATCCGTGAACGGGTCATTAGGATCACCCCCACCCCCTAGGTCATCATCATCATCATCATCTGGAGGTGGTGTATGTGATGGAGAAGGTATAGGTAAGGGTGGTTTAGGCAGAGGAGGTGGGTTAGAAGGCAGTATAGGAGAGGAAGGGGGCATTGGCGATGTTGCAGAGTCCTTCCCGTGTACTGGAACTGGGGCAGGTGGTGTGTCCAGTTTCCGTTTTTTTACATGGCACAGCCGTGACATGTCCAGTCTTTGGGTTAATATAAATCTTTTTCTGCCTTGGATTGATGGGATCTGGGTGAAAAAGTTCTTGTTCTTCGGGAACAGTTTTTGGTGCCGATTTTTTCGGTTCCGAGTGAGGTTTTGGCTGATCCGTGTAGGTTTTGGCTTTAGGAGGTGTATCAGAGTCCTTAGCCGTTTGTTTCGGTGCAGATGATGGTTTCGGAGCCGAAGCTGGATCTTTAGGCTTGGGAACCTTCGGTGCCGGTTTATCTATTGGCCTTGGTGTTTTCGGGGCCGAAGGCGTCGAAGCCGATTTTGGTGCTGAGTGGTCTTTTGGCTTCGGTGCCGAAGGTGTCGGTGGGACAATGACATGCGGTTTGCTTGGTTCCGAGCTACTGGAAGGCATGTGTTTCTTCGAAGCCGAGTCCGGAGGCGGGGCTTCTGAAGGATGTTTTCAGTTTCGACTGGGGCCAACAGGCGAAGTCTTGACCAATGCCTTTGGTTTTGGAGGGGTTGGGGTTGGGGCAGGGGCAGTAGTACTCACACGTTGCCCAGGAGTGATGGGGTCGTCTGAGTCCTCTGCTTCGGAGACTATTTGGAGATCCTCGGAATCTTCTTCTGGGACATCGGGGCCTTCATCAAAGATGTCCTCTGGTTCCGGAGCTGGTCTCTGTGCCATGATGCGTCTTCGAGCCCTTCGATCTCGAATGGTCTTTTTGGATCGAAAGGATGCGCAGGCTGGACAGCTGGACTCGTCGCGTTCAGGTGATAGGCACAGGTTGCAGACTTTGTGATGGTCACTGTGTGGACATTTTGCTCCACACTGGGGGCATTTTTTGAAAGGCGTCCTTTCCATGAGCCGTAGGCCTTACGACGTGGATAGGCCCAGCGGCCCGCGTCGACATCTGGAATTGAGCCGATGAAATTGATGTTGAAGATGAAGGTGCTTCAATGGTTTTTGTGGAAATTTTACGCTTCGAGAAGCTTGGAATTGGGATTTCCAACCGGAGCGGAAAAGTTGCATCCAAACCCAATGGCGGAAAAAAACAATCCAACGATGGAGTTGATGCCCAGGCGCACTGTCGTCCAAGGGAGGAGTCACCTATCTCATGACCACGAAGACTTCTTCCAAAGACAACAACAACCTGCAAGCATCCGAGCCCAACACCAGATGGCGATCTACTATTCTAGTGTGTGATCTGCAGCTCATATACCTCGAACACAGTCTTCGTCCTTGGTGACCACAGGGAGATGGAATTTTTTGGCCGCTCTGTCCATGAGAACATGAAATCCACCTATATCAACTGATGGAGTCAACAGGAGTTGGAGTGGTAGGCGACAGAGTCTGGATCTGATAATTGTCCCACTCGATAAGTAGGGATCTATCATCTAACTCCTCTTCTTCTCTGTCTTCGTCTGTGGTACGTGTGTCCTCTAGGTTGTAAGATCTTGATGCCACCAGAGAAACTGGAGGGGGCGGCCCAATGATCGATGAAGGCGGAGGAATAGGCGCCTGAGGAACCGATTAGGCCGGCTCCGAGGGAGGAAAACGGTGGTAGTAGTCATCAAGCATATTTTGCAAATTGGAAAAGGATGACATGGGCATTTGAGCAGTTGGGTTTTCAAGTAGTGGTTGAATATTAGGCTCTGAGTAATAATCATATTCTTGGTCACCTCTATATACTGGCACTTGATGAGAAGCTCCGAAGGACTACGAGCAGCTCGAAACCGGTCATCCTCCTCTGAATCCTCCTCATCAACTCCATAATCAAACAGTTCTGCTGGAAGATTAGGAGATGCTTGAACTGGTAATAAAAGGTCCATGGAAGACTGTCTACGCTGAAGCAGGGGAACATTTTTCAGTTCTGATGGTGGCAAAAGAGCTGCTGAATGCTTCAAAGGGACTAGAGGCATCAAACCTGGAGGTGGAACCAAAGATTCCGCCGATTAAGCTGCAGCCGTCCACGAGATACGTAGTTGAAGCTCTTTATGCAAAGGTTTCAGTGCCGTCGACGAGGAATCCGTCGACGAGGCAGTCGACGACGTGGCATGTTTCTTATTTTTCGTCGACACCGGAGAGAGGGAGGCGGTAGATAAATGAGGCCTCACCGTCACCAACACAAGCGTCGACGGAGAAGACGCCGATGACATCAGCATTGTATGTTGAGGAGAAGGGAAGGTGGAAGTTGTCGTCGTAGTTGTGACGACGTAAGACTTCGTCAACGGAAAAATCGACGACGAGCTGGTCGACGAGATACCAAATTTCTGAGGCAAAAGTACCTCAGGAAGAGATTTAGATGCTTGAGACTTAGATCTCGGAGGCATAGAGGGTAGAGACTGGCCCTTAGGAAGAGCAGGAGCCCCTTTTGAGGAGGAAGGCTGGTCTTCATGCTTAGGAGTGTGGTGTTTCTTCAGCACCTTAGCCTTAGGAGATGCCATCTCTGACTCACAAGCCCTTTTCTTAGAGGCAACAGTCTTGAGAGAGGAATCACTCAAAACATCGGACAGGGGGTTATCCTTTGTCTTCAGCTTCTGTAGCCACAGAAGAAGACGTCCCTCTGTCTCTTAAGGTCTTTTGAGGAAATATTTTACAATCTCTCACCTGATGGTCAGGGTGGAGGCAGTAGATACACTTTTTGAGTGGGTCGTCCGAATGAAGCCGAAGTTTCCCACAAGACTCACAGTGTCTGAAGAGTGATCTCTTTGTAGTAGACATTGTAGTGAAGATATTCTGAAGAGTTCCTGAATAAAAAGTTGAAGTACTGAGCAGAGCTCAGGGAGACTCCTTTCACACGACGTGCGGTAGAAATTCTGAGAGCCTGAGCCTCTGGGGAGAAGGTTCCAGAGGGTGCTGTCGCCTGATTAGCTGGAGTTTGGACTTTATCTAATGACTTGGACAAGTTATTAAAGTGACAGGTTTTTTCCTATTAACCTCTATTTTACAATACTTCTTATTGCTCTTTTAGCTATGCTATTGCTATATTGCTATTCTATGTACCGTGGGACTACCACTTCGACGACAGGGAATGATTCAAGCATGTGAATCTATGAAAGATACCCTAACACTGGAGAACTGCTATTTTTCTACATTAATTTTGACCTATCAGCGGGGACAAATACAGATTGAGACTGAGAAGTCCATGGGTACTCTACATATCATCCTTATTGTTAGCCTTATTGTTATTCCCCACAGATGAGTGAAGTCAACACATGGGGTAATGATAATTTAGGCAAAAGAAGAATTTTGAATAGGGAAATACTATTCTTCTAGGAATTCATTTTAGTACAGTTTCTTTAATGTGGTGTTCAAGTCTAGGGTAAATGAATATTTGTAAAATACAGAGTATTGAGAGCTTCGGAATCTTTAAAAAAATATCCCGTACTTCAAAGGAAACCATCTTCATAGCAGTTATTTTATGGTAAGTGGCTGTTCAGAATTATCTAAATAAATACATTTATCTCCACAAGTGCTACAATTAGTAATAACAGGGATCAGTTGTAGTAAATACTGTCCACGGGAAAATGGTTACTGAACGTTATGTGTCAGAAGAAATAATGCTGTTAAATACTAACCGAAGACAAAATGTCAGACAATGTTGCTGTACCACAAATACATGTCATAAAATGTGATGCTATTATATACTTGGTGATGTCAGCATGTGCCACTTTAATTCTAAACTATTTCTTAGTGTTTCACAAATAGACATGGGTAAACTAATATGCTACTTAAGCATTTCATGGTGCTAATAGTAATACTGCTAATAATAAATCAGGCTCTCGTACCTGTATTATGTGAAATTTCACATGGGTGCCATAGCTATGTGTTTTTCAGCTAAGAAAAGGTAGACTGAAGATCCCCTAGATGAGACTTTACTACGTAAAAATGCAAAGGTAGAGCATCCGAATAAACTGCTATATTTACTTTCTACATTTTAATTAGTAAAACATATTATAAAGTGCTGGAGGGTAGGCAGCTAAAACACAATGTTCAGATGAAAGTGTGAAGTAGAAAGCAACTTACTCCTTCCAGTGCAAAGCGTCAAAGGGCAACTGTAGCCAATGAAACACCATTGAACCACAATAGAAACAGAGCTGCTGGGAATCTCTGAGCAGATTCTATGAATTAAAATTAGACTAACTTGCGCATTGATCACAAAAATGCATTTAGGCAGTTCTTATGCATATGGGTTAAATCCCTCAAACAAGGGCCACAAAGTTTTGTACTCTTCACATAAAGTTTTGATGTAGATAGGTGAAGGTAAGGAATGTAGGGCTGCAGCAAACCTTCGGTAAAATTGATCTTTATGTGTTGTATGTAGGGTTTCCTTAACCCAAGGTCTCTGGACAAGAAAATATGTACCTTGGAAAAGCTTTCTATTGCAAGAAAATCACAAATACTATTGAGACAATCTGGCAGTGGCCATAATCACATTGCAAATGGCTGACGATAAAGTTAAACTAAGACATAGCATATTGCTTTGAAGCTCACTTAAGCTGAGATACTTTATTTTCATGATAAATTGTAGTAAACTTTATTTTCCAAGTATACAAGCCTTTAACTGTTGGTTTGAAGTTCTGCACAGAACTCCATCCATCATACTTATTGTGTATTGATTACAAATTGCTCCTTACATTCATGTTTTGTTTGCTGTATCTTGAAGTGTATAATAAAATGGGTCAGTAACGGGGAATCAGCTTTGTGAATGAACTTATGCACTGGGTTCTCTCTAAAGCAAAATGCAGCATAGGAAAAAACTTCTAAATACAATACCATAGCATTGTGAAGCAATGCAGAGGAAAGAGACAAAAAGCTCAACATCGCTGTTCCATTTCAGATAATGGAGGCAAGCAAGCTGAGAAATCAAATTACTGCCAATGCAAATGGTGATGAGGCTACAGCGCAAGATAAGTTATTGCAAAAAACTGCTAATTTAAGACATGCTATATTTAAAAGTGAGATGCAATGGCTTGCTTATTCTCGTTTTCACTACACTCTACATGACACAGAAGAAACAGCAAAGAGCAAGAGATTGTAGCTCCACTGCAGTATTCCTACTTTCTAGTAAAGACACATATTTGAAAAAACCTACATATTTGTAGGTGAATTGCAAAGAAAGAAATGTATTCTTTCAACCAGGAGCGCTTCTAGGCACTCTCAAACATATGGCCTTCACCCATCTCCCTATGGCCCCTTCCCTTTCCTGTATTTTGTTCCTTTGGAATACTGCAGATGAATCTGCATATCACGCTAGGGAGCGTTTGTATCTCTCTATGAGTATAAAGTGTCAGATAAGAAGTTGCTATAGGTGTTCATATCACAGCTACGTAAAAGTAGTAAACAAATAACAGAGTATTCACATGCTACAGTTGTCTCAAGATCTGGTGGTAAGAACAAATTGCACGTCAATGTTCTATTCGGCAAAGAACAATATCAGTTTGGTAGCAGCAGAAAAATAATCTTGCCCTGTACTTACGTTTTGCCTGGACATAGAAGAAAATCGGCTCTGTCAATGCTCCAGTCCCTGACAAAGAAATTGCTTGGACTTGTGAGGAGTAGTTTCCAGGATTCAGACGGATGAGTTTGGCCCCTCCAACTTCGCGGTAAGCCTGACGCGAAACACACTCTCTCTGCATCTAGAGAGAACATAGAAAGGTAAAGAATATGTTAATTATCTAAGCAATGCTCAGAACCAGTCTTGGCACGGTTTGCCTCAGAAAACACAGAAGAACGTGAAATATTCGACAATGCCGATTTTGGTTTGGTATCTATTTTTGTGTAAAAAACCAACCTTGCTGTAAAGGTCGTGCTGCAAATTAGGTAAATGACATTAATAATTTGTATGTATGAGATGTATGGAACAGGACTGTTCTTTGGAATCAAGATAATTGTGCACTGTATATCCCACCCAGTGTTGATGCTTTTGCAATAAATGTACTCAAAGTTGTCTAAAGGCCGCTGTCTTGCTGCTTGAGAAAGATCTTCTCCTTGTGTTTGCTATGTTTGTCCTAAGTTGGCAGGGTATGCCCAGACGTGGGTCCTTCCCTCACTTTGCCACTGGATGCAAGCTAGCCTGGCTGATGAGGGGTGTTAACCTGAGACCAGTCCCAGGATGCTTGTTCTGGTCAATGGAAGACCTGGCATGGAAGTTCGGGCTGGACTGTTCCCATGAGGAACAGGGTCAAGACTGATTTGCATATGGCTGGGTCTGAACTGGGGTGACCAGGTGAGCTAAAGAGCAATGATGGATTCAACCCAGATCTGTGACTGACTGGGGGTGAGTGTCTGAAAAGTTTCAGCGCTCCGTCTATCATTCCATGTGTTTGTTGTGTTTGAGTAAGATGCTGGTACAGTGAACTGCTGAAGGTTCTAAACCAGTGGTTCTTAACCTTTTGACTTCCGTGGATCACAACTGAATCATTACTGGAATTCGGATACCACCACTTAGTCATTATTGGTAGCCAGGGACCCCCCCGCCTAAGTACTTCTAGGAGTTGAACCTCAAAACAAAGCAAACAAGCAATGGCATAGCCAATAGGTCTCACCTTTGGGACATTATAAGTGTTTAGCCATGCAACAGTTGATGTTGCACCAAGGATATTGTGCTGCATAATTAAATACTTATAAGGTCCCCAAGGCGAGACCTATTGGCTATGCCAATGCGTGTTTATTATGTTCTTGTCCACGGTCGGGCTGACCTATAGGGCAATCAGGCAGTGCCCAACAGCCTTTCTGACAGGTCAATATGTGGTCTGCTTTTTTGGGCTGTTTGTGATCCTGTTTCATGGTCTGCTTAGCCTGCTTTTACTGTTGATTTCCCTAATTTTAAAACACAGATTGCCTGTAGCAAGCGCAATTTCATGCAGTCTTCCGTTCCATAACGAATAGTTTCTTACCTGTCGGTGTAGTTTTGCAGCTTGAAGATCTTTCTGGATTCACTATGCTGTGCATTATTCCGCGATCTGGAGGTTGGGTCCGGATTCGTAGTCTTTCTTTTTTTTTGTAGCCCAGGTGGGCGTCGACGTCCCACCATTTGGTGTACCTCTCGTGACGTCGGCGTGCTTCCTGCGGAAGTCCCACCTTTGGGGCGCCATCTTCGGGGTTTTTTTTCCCTTCCTTTCTCTCTTTTTTATTTTTTTAACCCTAGGCGTTAAGTATCTTCCTTATATCTCCTCTCAGTTTTATCCTGTTATTTCAGTCTTTGTCCTTCCACCCTTTTTTCTCCTCCTAGTGAATCCAGAAAGATCTTTAAGCTGCAAAACTACACCAACAGGTAAGAAACTATTCGTTTTGCAGCGTGAATCTTTCTGGATTCACTATGCTGTGCATAGATTTTGTAGCGGTTTGTTATCTCTGTGGCGGCTGGGTGGAAGATGAGCGTTGTTCGTTGAATATATGTTGAAGCACCTTCTGTCCTACTTGTGCTTCCTTGTTCATCTGTATATCCACGCAGTAGTGCTTGGTGAACGTGTGCACCGAGGCCCATGTTGCCGCCAGGCATATGTCTTGAATGGGTTTATTTGCCAGAAAGGCAATTGTTGCTCCCTTCTTCCTTGTGGATTGGGCCCGTGGCCCCTCGGATAGTTCTTGTCCCACCTGTTTGTGGCAGAATTGTATTGTTAGCGCAATCCATCGTGCGATGGTGCTTTTTGTCACTGGTCTACCCAGGAAGCTTGTTACGAAGGACACAAAAAACTGTTTGGTTTTCCTGTGTTCTTTTGTCCTCTCGATGTAGTGCATCACCGCCCTTCTAGCGTCTAGAGTGTGCAGTGCCCTTTCTGTGCTTGTTGCTGGGTCCTGAAAGAAACCTGGTATTTGAATTGTTTGATTTAAATGGAATGCTGACACCACCTTTGGCATGAAGTGTGGGCCCGTTCTCATTACGACCCTGTCCTTGTGTATCTGGATGTAGGGCTCTTGCAGCGTTAGCGCTTGCAACTCGCTTACTCTGCGCAGTGAGGTTATTGCCACCAGAAAGGCTGTCTTCATTGTCAGCATTTGGAGGGAGGCCTTGTGCATGGGCTCAAAGGGCGCTTTCATAAGTTCCGTCAGGACTATGATGAGGTTCCATGCCGGAGGCGGCATCCTCTTTGGTGGCGCTATTCTTTTCGCCCCTTCCAGGAATATCTTTACTACCCATGACGTGAAGAAGCTTCCTCCTGTCTCACCTCGTGTATAAGCTACGATCGCCGCTAGGTGTACCCTCAGTGACGATGAGCAAAGTTTCGCCTTTAGAAGGTGTGTAGGTATCTAAGCACCGTTGATTGCTTTGTCATTTTTCCTTGCAGTTTATTTTTGCTGCACCACATTGTGAACCTTTTCCACTTTTCCCCATAACATTTCTGTGTTGTTGGTCTCCTTGCCTCCCGCAGCACCCGCATAGTGCTTGGAGGTAGTTTAAGGTGTGCGAACTCTATGTCTTCAGGAGCCAAGCTGCCAGTCCGAGGCGCTCTGGGTGTAGAACCTCTCCGTTCTGCATGGAGAGCAAGTCCTTTCTTTTTGCAAATTTGTGTGGAGGTCCCTGTGCCATTTCTACTATTTGTGAGTACCATGTCTGTCTCGCCCACTGTGGTGCCACCAGGATCATTGTCATGTTGCTGGTCTTGCACTTGTTGAGTACCCTGTGCATCAGTGGTATTGGTGGAAAAGCGTATGCCAATGTCCTTGACCAACTTATCCATAGGGCATTCCCCTGGGATTGTTTTTCTGGTTGTCTGGATGCGAAGTTTCGGCATTTTGCATTCAGGCGTGTTGCAAACAGGTCTATTGTCGGTGTACCCCACCTTTTGAATAGCCTTTGCGTTTCCTGTCCATTGAGCTCCCACTCGTGGGATGCCGAGGTCTGCCTGCTGAGCCAATCGGCTTCCACATTGTCTTTCCCTGGTAGGTGTATCGCCAGCAGGTCTATTTTGAGTGGGATGGCCCATCTCCAAATCTCTTGTGCCAGAGTTGAAAGGGGGAATGATTGTAGTTGATGTGTCTGACCGCATCTGCTGGAGTCCACAGACACCTCACTCTGAGCTTGTTCATGTGCGCCCCCCATCCTATCTGGGATGCGTCTGTGGTAATGGTCACAGTTGGGCTTGGTGGTGTCAAGGGCTTTCCTACAGTTATGTTCTCCCTGTTCCACCATGCTATCTCCTCTTGCACTGCGTGCGTAACAACCACTAGGTCCTCCCAACTTCCGTTCGCTTGTGACCATTGTTGTTGCAGCCATTCCTGGAACGGTCTCATGTGAAGCCGTACATTGGGGACTAGGTGAATGCATGACGCCATCATGCCCATGATCTTGCTCGCTGTTCTCACTGTCAGAGCTCACCCCTTCTGGTAGAGACGCATCTCCTTCAGCAGGGCTATCGTTCTCCTGTCGCTGGGCATGACTGTTTTGTCTAAGGTGTTGATCTGCGCTCCCAGGAAGATCTTCACCTGTTCTGGTTCCATTGATGACTTTCCCCAGTGTATCGAGAACCCAAGGCTTGTTAGTGTTCTTGTCACCCGCTCTACATGTTCCTCGCACTTGTCGCGAGTACTTGCTTTGATCAGCCAGTCGTCTAGGTAAGGATACACATGAATCCCTTCTCTCCTTAGGTACGCTGCTACTGCTGCAAGGCATTTCGTGAAAACCCTTGGTGCGGACTTTAGACCGAATGCCAGGGTTGTGAATTGGTAATGGTCCTGGTTGATGTTGAACCTTAACAGGTTCTTGTGGCGCCTGTTCATCGGGATGTGCAGGTAGGCATCTTTGAGATCCACGGTGGGCATGTAGTCTCCGCTTTGTATTTGAGGTAGCACTTCTTGTAGCGATGTCATTTTGAATTTTTGTGTCTGTATGAATTTGTTTAGGAATCGTAGATCCAGGATGGGTCTTAGTGTTTCGTCCACCTTTGGGACCAGGAAGTAGTTTGAGTACACTCCCTTGTTCCTTTCTCTGCATGGCACTGGTTCTATGGGCTCCTTTTGGAGTAGTTGCTGTGCCTCTTCCCCGAATTGAGCAAGCTCTTGACCAGAGCGTTGTCTTCTCTTTGGTTTCCTGTTTGGAGGCCTTTTCTCCAACTCTATGCAGTATCCGTGCTGTATGACGTTGAGTATCCATTTGTCTGTGGTTATTTTTTGCCATTGTTGAAGGAAAAGTCCCAGTCTTCCGCCTACCGGTGTCGTATGCTTGTAGGCGCTTGTTTCGTGTACCCCCCTCACTGTGTTCATTTAGCGCTTCACCCCTCGGGGTATACTGGGAGTGAGCGTATACTTGCTTGCAAAGTCACTTAGAAGAGGGTTGGTCTCCCCCTCTCTTCTTCTTTGGCCACGTCAGTTTCCCCTCCCGCGAAAGGACTGGCCTCGAGGTTGGTACTGCCAGTTCTGCTTCTGCTGTCCTTGTTGGCTGTGACTGTCACCCTGCTGTCCTTGCTGGAATGCTTGGTGTGACGTTCCCTGTTGGTTACATCCCCTTCCGTAGGATCTCGGAGCTGGGGTGCCTCTTCTCATCCCTCTGAACTGCAGGGCCCCCATGGACCTTGCCGTCTCATTATCCTTCTTCAGTTGGGAGAGCTTCTCGTCCACCGGTGCCCCGAACAGCGTTTCACCGTTGAGTGACAGTGAGGTCCATCCTTCTGCTCTCCTTATCAGGAGGTGGTCCCGAGGTCGCCGGCACATTGGCTCTTCTCCTGGCCGTGGAAGCAATGATGGAGTCGGCAGTGACTGATCCCTTGATGTAAGGAGGATCCTGCGAGGAGTGCTTGTACTTCTTTTCCGTTCTGGGCGTGATGGACCGGCATGTTGCTGGGTCCTTAAACGCCTCCTTCCCTTGGTTCATCACTCTTTGGAGCATGGGGAGGAACTGGCTCCTCGTCTGGATGGGGAGCAGAGTCGAGTAGGAAATCAGCTTTCGCCTTTTCCTCGTCTAATTTCACTCCAAAAGCCGCTGCAGCGCTCTTGACGACCATGTTGTATGCTCCGATGTTGTCTGGCGGCAAAGGCCTCGAAGGATAAGTCTCCACGGGCTCTTCGGGATTTTCGGTGTCGATGTCCTGCCATTCCAGCTCCTGAGTCGTCGACGGCGCCGAGCCGTAGAACGACTGCTAATCCTCTTCTTCATCTTCTCCCTCATAGTAGGGGCCTTCTTCCTCCTCTTCCGGATCCTTCGACAGCTCTTCAGCGTCGAATTCTTCCTGTTCCTCGATCTCGACGACCTCCGTCGGTGGGATCTTGAATTTCTTCATTTTTTCGTCGAACTCCTTCTTCCTCTGAAGGATGCTCTCCATCTCCGCCTCGAGCCATCTCTTTTTCTTCTCCATTTTGGAGACTTGTTCGGCGTCGACCGCAGGTCTCTTCGACGGAGCTTGCATCGACGCGGCCTTGTCTTTCGTCGCCGAGCGCCCCACCTCGTAGGCCTGCTTCGACGAACTCTGTCTTTCGGCGGACTTCGGCACCCGGGAGTCCTTCTCGAAGCATCCGCTCGGCCTTCTGTCCTTGGATCCACTCGCAGTCGTCGAGCTTTTCGGCGCCGGTGTTCCTTTTGAGGACTTTGACTCTGTTTTTCGAGAGTCACTTTCAGATTTTCGGGGCCCTTTCGGGGGTTTCGCACTCGACGTGCCTCTTACCTCGTCAGGCGTTTTCTTATCGGTCTCTGCGACCGTGAAGACATCAGGTCCCTCGGTGATGTTGTCCTCATCGTCGGTGGAGAGGCCCAGATCGTACAGCGACGGGGCCTTACCCTTGCCTTCCATGTTGAAATTGGCTCTCCTCTGTCTATCTCTCACCCGGAGAGTCTTCGGCGTGAATGCGGAACAGGCGTTGCAGTCCTTGCTCTCGTGGTCGATCGGCAGGCAAAGGTTGCACACCGGATGTTGGTCTTTCTGCGCGTACTTGTGGTGGCAGTTAGGGCAGAATTTAAATGGTGTCTTGTCCATTGCGCTCAGAGTCCCTGAATGCGCATTTTCCTATGGGCGTCGAAGAATTTCGAGGATCTCCTCCTTCTTCGCCGTCCCGGCTGTAATTCCTTCCTCTCTGTAGTCTTCTGTAAATTCTCCTTCGATGAAACTCGCGTATTTTCCTTCTTCCTTCGTTTAAAACTCTGGAGCTTCTCGATGACGATCCAGACCCAACGGCGGAAAAAAGAATCTAAAGATGGTGCCCCAAAGGTGGGACTTCTGCAGGAAGCACGCCGACATCACGAGAGGTACACCAAATGGTGGGACGTCGACGCCCACCTGGGCTACAAAAAAAAAAGGAAAGAAAGACTACGAATCCGGACCCAACCACCAGATCGCGGAATAATGCACAGCATAGTGAATCCAGAAAGATTCACGCTGCAAAACTTCTATAACACACGTGCTTCAAAACTGCCCCCATTTACAGACATGAGACACTTTTTTTGATTTCTAATTCACTAACGAGGTCAGCTTTTATTTTAGTTCCCGGGCCTGTTTTCTGTCCCAGTCCGACACGGCTCCTGCCTGTGCTTACACATTTCTGGGCCCCAATGTGTTTATACCTTTCTCTTAACCACAAACATTTTTCATTAATGCTTCCAAGTGCAGTATTTGGCACACATGCATCCAAACGTTCGTGTAGGGAGAGCCCCGAAACTCACACCAAGCCCCATTACAGCCCACTGAGTTGTCTGTGTTAGACTACGCAGTATTACTCAATCCAAGATTTTGGTAGTCGGCCTATAATATTCCGACCCACCTCTCCTCTCTTGAGACATCACTCGGTAACCTCCAGCTTATGCTTAAGACCTAAAATGGTGCCTTATCCACTGAGGAGCTCATTATCTGCTGACCAGTGACTTAATTACCTGAATTGAGGCCAAATCATCGAAATGCATTTTGCACATTACTGCATTTGCTCGTGGCCTTTGTACAAAGCTTTTCATTGCCTGTAAACACCACAAGATGGCAGTAGAGAGCCGCGTTGGTTGATATTCCCTGCTTCAGAACCTTGCTCTTTGAAGCTGGTATAGGTAATCTTGATTCTGGTGACTGGTTGATTCCTGCACGGGGTTGCCAGGAGTTGGTTACTTTACATTCCTTCAAAGGTCTTTCTAAGCTCAGTAGGAGAGCTTCGGATAGATCACAGTGCATCCATTTGTGTGTGCAGAGAGGACTTGTAAGCGTCCCATCAACTTGCAGGTGCTTGTGCCACACGAGACTACGGAAGCTAGCAGGGACTGGGCACGTTCCTTAGTGTTCACAAAATGCTGGGGACAGGTGGTGAGGGTTTATGCTGAATAATGGATTGGTGGGGGGGATTTGGGGCAGTATGTAGGGATCAGGGCTTCATCATCCAGGAGCTGACGGTCCTCGGGGCACGTCTCCAGAACAGGATACAACAAGCCTGGAGGTGGTGCGCGTGCGACCATGCTTGTGCCTGCCGCGGCGAAAGTGAAAGCACCGAGTTTGCCCATCTGTTTCCAATTAACGCGACCGCGAGACGCGGTGTGATAATTGAAAACATATGGCGCTCATGCTCGCTCCCGCAGACCGTAGGCCACAGAACAGAGAAGGCGGGACATGCGCCGCCCTTGGGCCAATTGCATGCTGACAGCACAGCACGTAAAGCCCAAGAGCAAGTGATAAATTCCAAGCACACGCACGAGCGTGTGTTTCGAATTTAAAAGCCCTTACTAAATGCCTCGCAGAGCAGTGCATGCGCGCTGGCTCAGGCGAGACCTAAAAAACAAGTATACACTATACAAATATTCAAATATTGAAAGAAATTGTTTAATTCACAAGCAAACAGAAAAAGTTTTAACATTTTCAATTTTGCTTCTTTGTTTGTATATACTTTGTTCATTTTAATAAACTTTGAACATATTTTATTTTATCAAACAGTTGCAGCACCTCCGAGAAGGCCTCGCGAACCCCACTGGTCTTTGGACCACAGGTTAAGAACCACTGTTCTAAACTGTATTTTCTGTTCTACACATGTTGGTGTCTACACAGGCAGCCACTAGACATTGTAACCATGTGTTTATGTTCAGAAGGGTCTTCAGCATTGAAGTGACACAAAGCAAGGCATTTGCCCTTCCTCACCTTGTAGCCTCTAGGAAACCTGCCCCAAGCTGCAAAATAATGACTGCTATTGTATACCTCCCACCTTAGAAAAACAGTTTTTCTTGTGAAAGGACGGGTGGAGTCCGGTGGGAGGGAGGGGGGGGGGGGGGGGGAGGGGCAGAGCCATGGTGAGGGTGCATGGCATTGTGGCAAGCACTGCCCTCCCCCTCCAAAAAAAGCAAAAGTGGCTGTCGCCAGTCTCCTGGCAGGGTGGCAAAAACCCCAAAGGACATCAGCTGTTTGGAGCTTTCATGCATGAGCTAGCAGACCACTCTATGCAGGAGTTTCCAGCTCACATAGTGTTCCACTGTGTTAAATCGACTCGCCAGAGAGTGACTATGTGAAGGGAGCAGACACCATGTCAGTTTGCAGGTCCATTACTTGCATCATCCGAATATGGTTTGCATTACGCAAATGCATACCCCTGTACTGGAACGAGATGCACTGTGGTACTATTAAATCTAGTGATATAAGCACATTGATTTCAAGTTTTTATTGACGGACTACTTACGTATATTGAATGAGTTCTTGGAAACCTCTCCTTGGCACAAAATAACCAAGCTGATAATATACTGATATAAAAAATACATTTGGCAGCTATTTTCAATGGTTACATATTTGGGACAAAATTGGTATAAATCAACAGCAAAAATAGATTATAGTGGTTTTGTTACTGAAATGTAAAGAAGCAAAGGAGAAGGGTAGGTTCTTTTTAAGAAACATTAATTTTAAAATAAACCTACCAAAAAGAGGAAAGGGTGGGAAAATAATGTGTGGAAAACAGACCAAAGCTTTTCACTGTTCATACAAAGTTTATAAATGAACACTAACACATGAAACGTGGCGTTGACAACTTACTATGGAGAGTTGGTAGAAATGATTCTTCAAACATGTATTTTAGAAACGAATCGCTTGGAAAAATGTGTTTAGGATGCTCTGTCAATATGGCGGTCATTGACGGGAATTTGAGGTCTAGTAATCGCTGCAGTAATTCAGCCGAAGTGCCATACCATTGTTTATTGGATTCCTATTTTTTTTTTAGACTGCATTTCAGTTCTATCACGCTCAACCTTGGATAACTTGGAAAAACAACTAGATAACTTGACTTCTTGATACAATTATTATTTGTAAAAATGGTAATTATTTTACAGCAGTGTCACCACCTTTCTTGCTCACAACCTAAAAATAAAAATGAACATATGTTTGGAGGCCCGCAATATATGAACATTTAAGCTAATATATGTGCGATTAAATGTATTTCATTTGTTTTCATTTCTGCTGCTAACCTTGCCTGGTGTCGTTTTGTGCATTGGTTTTTGTCTGTTTGACTTCTTTCTGGTAGTGATTAGAATTGTTGTCCTCTGCAGCAGAATTTGTGACAGCAAAAATGTCCGCTGTCAGGGAAGTCGTCAGCTGTTGATTGAGTATCCTGCCACCAATCAGTTCAGACATCTGATAGCAGCATAGAGGCACCACTACTTAATTTGTAAAAGAATGCATGCCAGTGCCAAAAACCCTGCTTGAAAGCTGCCCCTATATGGTTTTTATTGACTAAACACTTAATAAACATTAAGCTGACCCTGTACAGCCCCCAATGCTATGAAATGTCAATGCACTGAATACCAATCCACCTCATGTCTCTTGAGAAAGAAAAATATATTAAGTAAGTCTTTTGAGCAAACATTGACACTAATTTAGGTGCCACAGTGAATTGGCGGCACAGTGTACAAATGTGGCATAAAGGTCAGAAACCGCCATGGAAGATCACTACTCAGACAGACAGATGCCTGTCCCAGATTTCAGTCATGTTTCTTCTCCACCAGGACTGTTGGGTACCTGTTTTTTTTTTTTTTAACATTGAGTATTTTATAACAGCAGCCTTTTCCACATAATAGAATTAGTACAAATAAGAATCATCTGTAGGAGATAAACCCACTTAATACATTCAAGGTAACTCAGGACAAGATAATAAAGGAACACTGTTGGAAATGAATTTGCAAAGCTTCTGTCTGACATTGCTGTAGTCACAGAGGGTTAAGACTTGGACTCCTCTGGATTTTCAGGTCTGTGAGGTTAGGTCTAACAATACACTGTGCAGGTCCAGCCAGGCAGAATTAATAATGAACTGCACAGCACAAAGACTGATTGTGAACACTTGGGTTTTTAACAGCACTCACCTCTCCTTCTCCTTGTAGTTTGAATTCTACGTAATACATCAAGATAAGACCATTTGGGGATACAGGCTCATTCCACTTCATGATAACTGCATTATCTTCACCACCTTCCCATGTGACTGGTCCAGGAATATCATCAGCCCCCACTGTAAGGCAATGGAAAGATAGAACTTTAACAAACAACCCAAATACCAGACCTCTCACAATTATCTTTTTTCTTAGACTTCAAATTCTCAAGAAAGTCCAATGTTACTAAAATATTAAGAGATAATTCGAGCTATTGCACTGTGACTGAACATTCCAAGGGGCGATATGAAAGGAAAATATAATTGTGTATGCACCTGTTCGTGGCACGTAGTGCTGTAGATCTACATGCTTGGCATACTCCTGCAAGCTACAGCTGGGATCAGACTTGCGCAACTTGTTTTTCTTTGAAGATGTTTTTAGAGTCAAGAGGTATAGACTAGGCCTGGGTAGCGTAGTGATAAAAAATACTCCACCATGCTCGGTGGAGTTCTGCAGGTGGTGAAATGAGGTAAGTTACGCTGCTCACTTTCATTTCAATCCCCTGGAGTTTGTCCCGCTCTCCAAAAAAATTGCGTACGGCACCATGCACAGCACAAGAGGGCGCAGTTTCTTTCTGGCGCTCAAGTAGCTCTTCTACTCAAGCGGCAGCTTTTCAAAGAGAGCAGCAGGTTTCTCAACGTGAGCAGTAGCGACCTGACGTGACTGCCAGATTTGAGAAATCTCGCAGGGGGGTGGTCTAGGTTGGTTGGCGAGCCGCGAGAGAGTCAAAACTCCACTCAGCGTAGTTTTTCGTAACTCCGCTCTCTACACGGAGCAGGCAAAACTGAAAACTCTGCAAGAGGAGCTTACCGCCCAGGTATAGTATAGACATATGATTGAGAATGCGCATGAGAATTGGCTTCATTGTTATGATTATTTTTCTGCATAGTGGGTGAGAATGAATATAGGGCCTAAAGAAGCAGAAAAAAATTATGCAAAAAAGAGAGATAGGAAGGAAGAAAGAAGAAGGAAAGAAGAGAAGGAAGGAAAGTAAAGAAGAGAAGGAAAGAAAGAAAGTGAGAAAGGAAAAAAAGAGAAAGATAAGCGTGTGCAACAACCTGAGGTTTGCCGAGAGGAGGCTGAGTGTATGTGAATCTACAGCACTGCATGCCACAAACAGATTCTTACAGAAGAAGTAACATATTCTGTTCATGGCATGTGTAGCTGCAGATACTGTGCTACTAAGTATACTGTATCGTCAATGACAGGCAGTTCTTCTGACCCATGCTACTCTGGACGGTTCCCTAATTTTCATGGTTTCAAGAAGGACCTCCTAATTTTCTCAGAAGGCATTCACCAGGTTCTCAAAAAGAGATATGTTAATGGTTTGGTTAATCATACTTTTACTGGTTAAGCCAATGTGGCTAAAGAAGAAAAACAAATTCTTATTTTAAAAAACTCGTAACTAATCTCCTGCATGAAGGTACGTTACATGTTTTATTGCAATAATGCAACAAAATTAACAACTGGAAACTGTCTGTGAAAAAACCTGAAACTTCGAACAGGAGAAAAAGGAGTTATTTTTTCAATTTCGATGCTCGAAGGGAGCTGCTGTCTTTTCTCTAACGTGCCCATTGCCTACAAAACACCAGACAAAGGGTGGCAGCCTAGCTAGCATATGGCTGCCTTTATTTTCCCCTATGTGGGATGTTTCATTAATGCATTTACAATGCAGGATACACTTTCTACGTGAGACCAAAGTCACTTGAAAATGTGCAGTTTTAGGATGTTGCTCTTCTATTTTGTAAAATACTTGTTTATGCGCTACTCTGTCATCTTGTCGTGTGTTTATGGACACCAAGATGCACCTCTGTTGAGTCAAGGGATGAAAACTTAAGGGCAGCACAAAAATCAATGGAAGTGAATATCTATTTTTATATAGTGCTTTAGCTCACTGCTAAAGTCTTCTGGTAGTCGTGACTAAAAAAAACTGAGGCACTAATGTAAATGTATCTTCTCAGGATCGTACAATTTGGTCAAACGTGGCACCAGAATTATTACCGTTGTCAAAGCACAGACTCCAATTTAGTTGATACACAACATCTGCTGCTATGAAGAAGCCAGATTACTGATAGAGAAAATGTGTATTAAAATCAATACATTTTCTACACGCAGTAGTTTTCCACAGAACTGATAAATTGACACTTAACATTGGGATAAAGAGAGAAAATGAGAATGTGAAGGTCTGCAGGCTTGGACAACCTTCACCAGCCCTACTATGCTGAAGGCTCAGCAACATAAAGATTCCGAAAAATATTTTATCAATGTGGGTTACATCACACACTATCAATTCAATGGTCTCTAGGGACGTTCCTAATTCATACAGCAAAAAAGTGTTGCAATCCTGACCTCACTGCTGACCAAACTAAGAGGAAGATGTTTTGGGTGTGTCAGATTTAGATCATGGAGATAAGCAGGCGCGGTGCGTCCATTGGGGCGTGGGGGCGTAGCCCCCCCGCCCGCGCCGCGCCCGCAGCTGCAGCTCCCTCCTCTGTGACTGTCCGCAACCGCAGCTCCCGAGTCCTCCCTCTGTGAATGTCAGTCAGCATGACGTCGGACCGTGGGCGGTCCGGTGTCATGTTGACTGACATCATTGTCGGACGCCTTTGGGAAAGGCAGCACAAGTGCGCATGAGTGGGCATGGAGCTTAATTTTTTACTCCGTGCCCAGTCATGCGTACTTGTATTTTTGCTGCCTTGCGCATGCCCATTAGGAGCCCCTCGGTCTCCTAAATGGGCAGGCGGCGGGCGAGGAGTAGGCTGTGCCGTCAGCCAATCAGTGGCGCTGCTGCAGCGCCAGGATTGGCTGAGGGCCGGGTTGCGTCACGGGGACGTGGTGTTCTGGATCGTTTGAAGGGGCAGTTGCAGAGAGGCGCCAACGCGGGCCTGGACATGAAGAAAAGCGAGTAATGTAAGAATTGGCAGCACGAGCGGAGTGTGTTTAAGGAGCCCTCATAGGGAATGAATGATGGCCGAGAACCAGGGAGAGGACGGAGGCAGCCGACAGGTAAGTGAACTTTTTTTTAACCCCCTCCTTCCTCCCTCCCCGTCCCACTACCACCTCCTGACTAGGCAATGCACATTTTGCATTTAAACGGACAATGTATAAATACAAATGGACCAATAAACATCAGTAATTTTTAAAGTATACATATTGGCCCTTGATTTAGTCTTTTTGTTTTTGATCACCTTTAATATGTATATATGTCTTATGAACTACACATCAGAATCTCTAATCTCTGCCCTATGGCTCTCTTGATGTTTGATTTAGTTGTTACCTTTTTGTTTTTGTATCCTATTTAAAGCAAGTTGTGTCACTGTATGTCACACTCGATATTTGTGTGTGTGTGAGAGAGAAACAGTTTGTTTATAAAGTGTGGACAAATCTTCACAGGAGTAGATCATACATAGTGTGTGGATCGCTTTCTAAATTGCATTCATATGGCGCTCACTGGGGAGGTGTGCCTGAAAGAGAGTGTTTACTTTGTGTGTACTCGTCTTAGTTTTTGACTACTTTATAACTATATCTGCGTGTGCTCACCCGGGAGTCGGGGAGAGTTTTTTGACAGATACGTGTGGCTTCATGTGTTTCGCAACAGCCCCCCTTTCGTGCATTCATAAATGAATGCGTGTACAGTGACCGATACTATATGAATGAATGCCTTTTTGTCATACCCCGTCCGTAGAACAAGCCTAGAGGAGGGGCTAGAAGTGCGCAGATTTGCCCCACTGTTTTCGTACTTGCCCTGAAGTGTAAGTGGGCATTTAAATTCTGTCGCCGCACTTGTGACCACTAGTTCGGTGTCATTGCGTGCACTTTGAAATGCCTCGAGGCAGAAGCCTTGCTACGGTGTCTTGTTTACCTGGAGCCGTTGTCGTGTTTTGTCCTTTAAATGTCCGGTTCCTACGCTTTAATTGGCTACAACTCGAAGCAATTATAACGCTGGTTGGTTTCATGCAATGTTTGGAGAAGGACTGCAACGTCCTAAGAGGCGCTCACTTTTTTTTTATTTCTCGGCGTTGGCACCACGTTTGTGTGCTATTTTTATCACTTTATTATTCTATTTGGCTTCTTTGTGAGGCGAACAATACAAACATTATTCACTCATTGAACTGTATCGAGGAATGACTAATATTAAAGTAGGGCTTGCTAAATTCTAATTTTCATTGGCATTGTAAGGGCGGATTTGCTGTCTATGATTTAACCCTGTCCTCATCTCTCCCTCAAAATAGTGGTGAGAATTATAGGGCAAAACTGATGCTCAATCCGGAAATATAGTTGTTTTATTTTTTTCCAATCAGAGAGAGGAAGTTTTCCAAACAGGCCTAGCGCATGTGACATTTACTGACCAATAATGGAGAGGTCCTGGTGTTTACTGTAAACAAAATGGCTGCCAGGGGCAGTTTACAGCCAATGACATCCATGTTTGTATACAGAACCCAGCGGGAACTGCTACCACGCTGCTGGGAGCGTGGTGACACATCCTGCTCAGGAGAGCATTCACCAATAGAAACACGGGGCAGCCATTGATTGTCATTCTGAGAATGCTGCATTGCTTTCATAAACTTGATGGCTATTTTTAGAAATGTGGTATTTGGAATAAAAATGCATTTCCTCTTTTCCATTTCCATTTTCTTTGAATTTGTTAGATGTGATTAGCAGTACAGGTGCACTGTGATGCAGATACCTCATGCTGTACCATGTACCTGTTGGTTTGTAGTTTTTAACATACAAGCCAACATTAGGATAGAGGAAAGGGGGAATAACAGCCAGTGAAAGAATTAATGAGCAAAGGACAGGAGAGCGGGCAGCCAGTGACAGTATTAATAATTGCCCGGCGAAGTGGGCATAACGTTAGTCAGACTCTCTTTGTTAAGTGGGGAAACTGAGATTATAATGTTAATGCATTTTAGTTTCAGCAGGACTTCACCTAAGAACATACCCTCTGCAGTGGGCTCTATGTGTGTTTGCAGCTCTAGTCTCTGTGCTTCTGAAATTTGCTTGAAAATGCACCCTTTACCCACTTTTTTTTCAAAATTTTCTCGGGGGGAAAAACCCCCCCGAACCCCCTCTAAGGTGGTCGAGCTCGCTCGCTGCGCTCGCTCGCCACGGTGCACTCCGACAGAAAGTTTACGCCCCACCACTTTCAAATGTCACCATCCGCCACTGGAGATAAGTATCCCAATAGAGAGAGAAACAGGATTAAAACTTCTGATATGAAATAATGAAGTTTCACAACGATGTCCTTGCCCTGGTCAACAAAAAAGAAGACCATTCAAGCCAACAAAGACTGGTGGTTAGCACCAGTCAGAATATCAGGATTGCTGTGATACATTGGATCTTAACCCTAGATCCTCCGCTGCCTTTGGATGAAAGGAGAGACAACTTAGTGGATTTGTTCACTGTGAATCTGCCAAAATATTTCACATATAACATGATATAGAGAGTTATAAAGCACTCGGATACTCCACTGAGTGTCCCAGCGCTGACTTCACAGCTGTCAGCACAAGCAACAGTAGCACAATCAATTATCTTTAGGCTGCTGCGAATATTTTAAAAAAAAACTGAAAACCAGGAGAAGCAACCCAAGTCATTGGCAAGGGTTTCGAAAGCTAATAGAGCGCTTCCAAATGTCTCTCTATCCGGTTCCTCTATTGAGTCTCTCTGGGTTACTGAAAGCAGTTCATAAGAGACCAGTATTTGTCCCATTTGTCCATATTGAGATCCGCTGACACAGACAAACATATAGATATCTGTGCATCATCACCATAGGCGTGAAACTGGGTATAGATTCCTTGAGCAGTGCCATGAGACATCTTCCAAAGATTATTAACCAGATGTGGTGACAGTGAGGAAAGCTAAGGTACACCACAAACGACAAAGACAGCAAGTGGTTCAGAAGAGATATTCAGCATTGAGCCGGCACCCTTGGTAAAATATTTTTTTTTCAGTGAATGGGGGCAGTAGCTGTATTGCATAGCAAGAACAGTTTAGTGGCAATCAGGCAAATTCTGTTTAGAAACCCTTATATTTTAACACTTACTTTTAATGACAGAGAAAAGGCCAACACGATATGTAATTCCTAACTAATAAAACATCAGAAAAGGATGCTGTAAAATATTTAATGAAGGAAAAACAACAGGTGAGGAATCAGTCAGTGGCGGCTCCTCTGCTAAGGCAGAGGAGCGTCGCCCCACTGCTATTTAAGCAGTGCACAAAAGAAAAAAGAAGGATAACAACATGATGTTATTATCATTTTACTTTTCTATACGGCACTGAGAGCCAGGTGGGGGGCGGGTTTGGGCTCCGTGACGTCAAGCAGAGTGAGGAGTGATTTGCACTCCTTTAAGTGCACATGATTGTTTGGCCATCCCTCTGCAGCCTGCCAAACCGCCAAGCACACTTGGCATGTTCTCGATTGGGCTGTGTTGCGTGGAGAACATGCCCAGCCTCCCAGGCACTGCCTGAGCGTCCAAACAGGTCGCTCAGACCAATCAGGTCCTGCTTCTGCAGTGTCGTGATTGGCTGGGAGAACATGCAAGCCTGAATGCTTCCGGTGCTGTAGCAGACTTAAAGAGGACGGAGGAGAGGCAGCGGTGGGGCGGCAGCAAAGGAAAAGGTATGTTTATTTTTTTATTTAATTTTTTATCCATTTCCACCCGCTGCCACCACCTGCATTCCAAGGCAGCCGCCACCGCACAAAGTAACTATTGAATAGCAGAGCTGCCAAGTTTGCAATTTCTAATTAAGAGGGTAGAGCTGGTCAGTAGGAAGCTGATGCAGGGCAAGTTTTCATTCCATTAATTGCACACCTTTACAATCAGTCTCTCCCAACTATGACCGTTCGAAATGCACTGCAACAAATGCCTTGAAAGACTAGCAGCCACGGATTTAGTAGAACGTTGTTTGGAGGAAATGAACGTTGTTTTGATGAGATGGTTTAAAATGTTGATACCTAGCTGCTATTAGTTTTACACTGCTGAGTAACTGACTGCTTCGTATTCCACAAAACCACACAACACTTAGTGCAGCTTTTAAACAGAACATGCATCTAAATGAATGTGCACAGCAATCAATACTGTTATCTCTTTTCTCCCCACTGGGAAGCATTCTTTCAGCCCTGAGTTCACTACCCAAGAATAGAACGTGTGGGACTCCCAGCCTCTTGACAGGAACACAACACCTTTGGCTTCAGGGCTTGCACATAAAAATAGAACATACATTTTGGCCACTTCCAGAGGAACGTTAAGGAAAAGATCTTTGTATTGACATGAGTAATTTTATATAGATGCATGCCTGTGAAAGGAAACCCAAACCTAACCAGGCAAAGCAAACTTGCAATAATTTATAAAAGGAAAAAAGTTATTCACCTTGTACCTATGTAGTTTGTAATGATGCAGATTCACATGCTTTACACTATACTACCTTCTAGGACTGGGCGCGGACGCTGCAAGTTGTATTACTTCGAAGTAAAAGTTTCAGTTTATAGGTCACTTTATGTGATCCCAACCCACGAAGCACCAAGAGAAATATTCCGCCTAAACTATATTTTTCATAAAAAGGGTGAATGAAAGTAAGTGGAGTTAGGCGAATGAAGAGAGTAACTGTATATAGGTGCATTGTGGAGTAACTTGTAATGTAAGTAATATAAAACAGCTGAGGCGTGGTCAAATGAATTTACAGCACCATAAGCTTCAAACCGATAGTTAAAAGGCAAAAGGAATATGCTACTTACCAGTATGCATCTGTTCTTGGCATGTAGAGCTGCAGATCTATACACTGTGCATAGATCGCCATCTGGTGTTGGGCCCGGATGTTTGCAGTTTGTTTTTCTTCTTGGACAATGTTTGGAAGTCACGAGTTCGGTGACTCCTCCTTCGGTCCGTACTGCGCATGGGCTTCGGCTCCATCCTCAGATTGTTTTTCGCCAGCAGGGAAAAGATGGAGCGTAGTGATAATAGTAAAGAAACCCATGTGTGTTGTATCTAAATAAGATAGACTGGAACGGATACAGGTAGCCGGGGAGGCGGGTGGGCGTGTATAGATCTGCAGCTTTACATGCCAAGAACAGATGCATACTGGTAAGTAGCATATTCCGTTCGAGGCATATGAGCTGCAGATTATACACTGTGCATAGATTATATAGCAGTACCCAACCCTAGCGGCGACCACCGGTATCCGTTGCAGTGGTTTGAAACAGTGTCTTTAGTACAGCTTGGCCCACACTAGCTTGTTGTTTGGAGTGCACGTCTACACAGTAATGTTTTGTGAAGGTGTGCGGTGTTGACCATGTGGCTGCTTTGCAGATGTCATCCAAGGGTATGATCCCTAGAAAAGCCATAGGAGCCCCTATCTTTCTTGTAGAGTGGGCTTTAGGTGGAACAGATAATGTTCTTTTTTCTTTGTGATAGCAAATTTGTATGCACTTTACAATCCACCCAGCTATCCCTGATTTTGAGATGGGGGTGCCTTTATGCGGTGGAGAGAACGAGACAAACAACTGTTTAGTTTTTCTGAAAGATTGCGTTCTTTGTATGTAGTAAAGTAAAGCCCTTTTAACATCAAGTGTATGTAGAGCCCTTTCCGCAACAGATTGAGGTTGCGACAAAAAAAACGGTAATTCCACCGATTGATTGAGATGGAAGGGGGAAATGACCTTAGGCAGAAATTTTGGATTTGTGCGAAGTATCACCTTGCTGTGATTTATCTGTAGAAAGGGTTCTTGTATAGTGAACGCTTGTATTTCACTAACCCTTCTAAGGGAAGAGATAGCTACGAGGAAAGCTGTTTTCCAAGTAAGGAACTGCAGTTCACATTTATGCATTGGTTCGAAAGGCGGACCCATCAGCCTTGTAAGAACTACGTTTAGATTCCACACAGGTGAGGGTGGTGCCCTGGGCGGAATTACTCTTTTAAGGCCTTCCATTAAGGCTTTAATAGCAGGCACTCTGAAAAGTGATAAATGCTCTCTGTTTTGCAGGTAAGCAGCAATTGCTGCTAGGTGTAGACAGATGGATGAGTATGCCAGGTTACACCTTTGTAGATGGAGCAGGTAGCATATGATGTGCTGTATGGATACATCTAAAGGGTTGATTGTATTGTTACAGCAGTAAACAACAAATCTCTTCCACTTTGCGGCATAGCATGCTCGAGTGGTAGGACGTCTGGCTTCCCTGATAATGTTCATGCAATCAGGGGGAAGGTTAAGGTATCCAAATTCTAAGATTTCAGGAGCCAGATCGCAAGGTTGAGCTGAGCTGGGTCCGGGTGCCTGATTTCTCCATGGTTCTGGGTTAGGAGGCATGGGGACAGGTGCAGTTTTTGGTGTGGTACCACTGAGAGCTGTAGTAGTGTGGTGTACCACGGCTGCCTGGCCCATGTTGGAGCTACCAGAATGAGCGTGAGGGAGTGCTGTTGTAGCTTCCTTACCACTAATGGAATTAGCGGGAGAGGTGGAAAGGCGTATGCAAATTTGCCTGACCAGTTCATCCATATCGCATTGCCTTTGGACAATGGGTGTGGGTATCTGGCGGCGAAGCTTGGGCATTTTTTGTTTTCGTGGGTGGCGAAGAGGTCTATCTGAGGATGCCCCCACTTGTGAAAGAATGGGTGAAGAACTTGTGGATGCAGTTCCCATTCGTGCCTTTGCTGCGTTTGTCTGCTGAGCAGATCTGCCATGGTGTTTTGTATCCCTGGGACGTGTTGTGCCAGGAGAAAGATTTTTTGTGGGATTGCCCATCTCCATATGCTCTGTGCTAACAGAGAGAGCTGGGCAGAGTGTGTCCCCCCCTGTTTTTGAATATAATACATTGCAGTCATATTGTCTGTGCGAATGAGGACTGCTTTGGCTGAGATGTGTTTCTGAAACGATTTCAGGGCGAGAAAGATCGCCAATAACTTCAGATGGTTGATGTGGAGTAACCTTTGTTGTGGCGTCCATACACCTTGCACTGTGAGGTGCAATAGGTGCGCTCCCCAGCCGGAGAGCGATGCGTCCGTTGTTAGAATCACCTGAGGAACCGGGTCCAGGAACGGTCGCCCTTTGTAAAGGTTTGTGGTGTTCCACCACTGCAGAGAGCGATGGGTGCGACCGTCCACCAACACCAGATCCGTCAGCTGTCCCTGGGCCTGGTTCCACTGGCGTGCTAGGCACTCTTGGAGTGGACGCATGTTGAGTCTTGCATGAGGCACTATGAAGATGCAAGATGCCATCATCCCTATTAGCTTCATAAACACTCTTGCTGGGAGAGAGTGCTGAAGAATGAATCTTTGGCACAAGGCTTGTATGCATGCGATTCTGGCTGAATTGGGATAGGCTATAGCTTTTGAGGTGTCTATGGTGGCACCGAGGTATTGCTTTGTGTGAGACGGTATCAACTGGGACTTTTGGTGGTTCACCGTGAAGCCTAGCTGGTGGAGTAGTTGGATGGTAGTGTTTGTATGTTGCACACACTGGTTGTAGGACGCGGCTTTTATTAGCCAGTCGTCCAAGTAAGGGAAGACGTGAATGTGTTGTCTTCTGAGGTGTGCCGCCACTACTGCTAGGCATTTGGTAAACACTCTTGGTGCGGTTGTGACCCCGAAGGGGAGAACCTTGAACTGATAATGTTGGCCGTCCACCACAAATCTGAGGTACTTTCTGTGAGAAGGGTGTATTGGAATATGAAAGTATGCGTCTTTCAAGTCCAGTGTGGTGAGAAAGTCGTCCTGGCAGAGGAGTGGGAGAACTTGTTGGAGAGTTACCATGTGAAAATGGTCTGAATGGATGCATGCATTTAGAGGCCGGAGGTCTAGAATGGGCCGTAGGGTCTCGTCTCTCTTTGGTATTAGAAAGTACAGAGAGTAGACCCCTAAATTTTGCTGATTGATGGGGACCTGCTCTATAGCCTGTTTTTGCAGGAGGGAGATTACCTCCTGTTTCAGCAGTGTGGTATGTTCTTGTGACATTGCACGGTGCCTGGGTGGAATATTTGGGGGGATAGATGTTAGTTCGAGACAGTACCCTGACCGAATAATTTGGGTCACCCATTTGTCTGATGTTATGGTCTCCCAGGTTTGAAAAAAGTCTTGTAGTCTGCCCCCGACTGGAGTCGAATGGTCTGGGGGGAGTGGGGGAAAGTCATTGTGTGGGCTGTGTGGCAGAACGGGCGGTGTTGGTTTTGCCCCTGCCTTTATTATTGTTCCCTCTATATCCACCTCTTTGATAGCCCTTTGTGAAGGTAGTCTGAGGAGGGGACTTGTAGGACGTAGAGGCGTTATCGGTAGAGTAACCCCTGCCAGTGCCTTGAAAGGAGGAACGGCGAAAGGAGCGTCTAGGAGAGTGGGATTGTAATGCTCCCATAGACTTCGCCGTATCGGTATCCTTCTTCATTTTTTCCAGGGCTTCGTCTACTTTTGGGCCAAATAAGTGTTGTTGGTCAAAAGGGTGGTTCAATATAGATGCTTGGACCTCCGGCTTAAAGCCTGAGATTCTGAGCCAGGAGTGGCGGCGAAGCAGAACACTGGTGTTTATAGCCCTGGAGGCTGTGTCGGCTGCGTCAAGTGCACATTTAATAGAGGTGTTGGTAATGATCTTTCCCTCTTGTATCAGTTCATGAGCCTTATTTTTATATTTCTCTGGGAGATGTTGCATGAGAGCCTCCAGCTCATCATAGTGCGCTCTGTCGTACCGCGCCAGCAGCGCTTGCGTGTTGGTGATGCGCCACATATTGGCAGCTTGCGAGGCAGTGCGTTTGCCTGACGCATCTAAGAGCTTGGACTCCTTATCGGGTGGTGGAGCCTCACCCGATGACTGAGAATTGGATCGCTTCCTAGCTGTGGACACCACTAATGAGTCTAAGGGCGCAGGTCCTTTAATATAGGCAGGATCTGTGGGGGCTGCCTTATATTTCTTCTCTATTCTGGGGTTTAAGACCCTAGCCCTGAAGGGGTCTTTGAAAACCTCTACCGCATGTTTGGTCACCCCTTTAAGCATGGGTAATATGGCAGTAGATTTATCTGCGAAGTCAAACGTGTCAAGTAGGAAGTCTTCCTCAACTGGATCACTGTGTAACTCCACCCCATGATAATGTGCCGCCCGTTGTAACAAGTGGTGGAACCCCAGGGAGTCCTCTGGTGGAGATGGCCTGGATGGATAAAGATCATCCTGAGGCACATCTGGGACGTCTGGATTATGATAATCCTCCCATGGGTCTGGTGTGCCCCGAGGAGTGGGGTCCTGTGGGGCATCTGTTGGATCATAGTAGGGATCCCCTTGGTCATCAGGGTCTGGAGACGGGGTTGGAGAGCGATGAGGCAAGGGTGGAGAAGGTGGAGGCGGAGGTGGGGGAGGTGGAGGAGGTGGAGGCGGTGGGGAGGGCACTCTTAAAGGAGATGTGGCCGAGTCCTTCCGTTTTGGCGGTGGAGGAGGAGCTGGCTTGTCTAAATGTCTTTTCTTTGAAGACAAAGTCAAATGTCCAGTCTTTGGATCCTTTGTTAAAGTCTTTTGTAGAGGATCAGGCGTGAAGAGCTCCTCCGGCACCGATTCATCTGTCGGTGCCGATGTTTTCGGGCCGACGGCTTCTTCGGTTTATCTGTGCCATGCTTTTTCAGGGCCTCCGATTTTTTGTTCGGTGCCGAGGCAGGCTTCGACACGGAAGCGTCGATGCCGAGGGATTTATGTTTGGTCGGCACCGAGAGGCCAGGTTTCGACACCGATGGCTTCGGAACGGAGCTTGGCGTGGTTTTCTTCGGTGCCGAAGGGTGTTTTTCGGCGCCGCTAGCAGGCTGGCTTGAGCCCGAGCCGCCGGGAGACTTGTGATGCCTCTTCACCGGGCCCGGAGGTGGGGTGATGGAAGCGGTATGTTTGGTTTTGCCTAGGCCCGGAGGCAAAGGTGTAACCGGAGTCTCTTTCGGTATGGGCGCGGGAGTGGGAGGGGGTAGAGTACTCACGACCCTCTGCGCCGGTGTGATGTCTTCCACGTCGGAGTCGTCGGCCTCAGAAGCGCTGACGAGGTAGTCTTCCTGTTCGGTGTGCTGCTGTCCCGAAGCTCCGATGTCTTCTCCGAAGATGTCAGGTGGAGCCGAGGTCGATGAGTGCGCCATGGTGCGTCGAGCTCGTCGATCCCGAATAGTCTTTTTCGATCGAAAAGACTTGCAGGCAGGGCAGTCTCGGGCCTCGTGTTTGGGAGAGAGGCAGAGGTTGCACACCTGATGTAGATCGGTGTGGGGAAATTTAGACCCACATTTTGGGCACTTCTTAAAGGGAGTCCTTTCCATCGGCTGAGACCGAAGTCGAGATAGGCCCGAAGGCCGCTGCCGATGCCTGGAATCGAGGAAGTGCCGAAGAGAGAGATAAAGAAGATGATTTTGTCTGAAGAATCTCGATGGACGAGGATTTTTCGTCGAAGGTCGAACTGGAAAGGTTCGAAGCCGGAGCACGAAGTATTACATCCGAGCCCGATGGCGGAAAAAAACAATCTGAGGATGGAGCCGAAGCCCATGCGCAGTACGGACCGAAGGAGGAGTCACCGAACTCGTGACTTCCAAACATTGTCTAAGAAGAAAAACAAACTGCAAACATCCGGGCCCAACATCAGATGGCGATCTATGCACAGTGTATAATCTGCAGCTCATATGCCTCGAACACATTTTTCTGTTTGTAGCCTTTGTAGCTGTAGATCATATGCTTTGCCCAGACTGAAAATCTTTGCTCTCCCCTTCAAGGGGCGGCTTGTGAACAGATGAGGAGATGTTTGGAACAATGTTTTAAGGACAGTTTGCACCGACTTGTGCCTCTTGTTGTGCATGTTTGTCCACAGCAGAATCTTTTAAAATGTGTGGGGTGACCCACATAGCAGGCTTATAGATGCCTCCAAGTCCTATGCTTCCTCAGGCCATTGTGGCTCCCTTCTTGCAATTAGAATGTGGTATCGGTACAATATGAAGAGTAAGTTTTGCTACCATAACATACATGAATACATAGCACTATCCATCATGCTCGGGCTGACATGGACACTGGGTTCCCAAGTGGGGCTTTGCAAATGCAATAGAGAAGCTTTGTCTTGCAAATGAATTTGTACGGTCAATGTATAAACTAGAGCACTTTTCACATTTAATGTGTGAAATGCTATTTCTGCTTTAGACAGAGTGTGGAAAGAAAATATGCAAATTAATAGTCTGATGCACATGGAATGGGAAACACCATTTGACAGGAAATGCACCTTTCTCCTCATGCCAACCTGATCTTTAAGTAACTGTGTGGAAGGCTTCTGCGCCGTTAAAACCTGTAGTTCACTCATTCTGGGAAAAGAAGTCATTGCTACTAGAAAGGCTACTTTCCATGACAGTATTGCATTTGGCAAGAGTGTAACGGCTCAAAGGTGGTCCCCCATGGGTCACGTGGGCAACATGAAGGTCCAGAGCAGCAAAGGTGGTGCTCTTGAAGGAATAATTATTTTAAGCCCTTCCATAAATGCTTTAATTACTGGGATCCTAACAGAAATATATGTTGTCTGTTCTGCATGTAAGCTGCTATTGCTGTTTACTAACACTGATTTCTGTAAATGCAACTGATAACTTATGTTTGCAGAGGTTGTTAATGCCTACTAATGCAGTAATGAACAAAGCATTTCCATTTTGCTAAATAGCAATCTTCTTATAAAATGAGAATATACTTCTCTGAAGTTGAAGGTAACCAATTCCTAAGACTTAGGGTACCAAATATCAAGATTCATTTCCTTGAGATTTGGATGTCTCAATTGACCCAGATGTGGATCTATGTGTGCCCTAAAGGGTTACTTATTGTGTGGGTGTGCAGGCAAATTAGGTCAATAAGAAGGAGTGTCATGGATGTTTGTCTCAACTTTCTCACTACATAAGAAATTAGAGATAGAAGAAGAAAACTGCGGACAAATAGCCCTCAACAGTTCATCCACAGAGCATTGCCTGTCACTTGGTTTAAGCCTGCTCCTAAAAATGGTTCCATCTGTTGAGGGCAGAAATCTGACTTTTTGGAACAGACTGTGAATGCTTATCGGGGAAGGCATGACGCTACTCTCTAAATGAGCGCTTGGCATAGCTGATGCTCTTTAACAGCCAGTTGTCTAGATACAGGAAAACATGAGTGGCTTTGCAGTGCTGATGTGCTACAACCACCACTAGACATTTGCTGACCTATCCTCAGGGCTGATGTGACCTCGAAAGGTAACACTTTAAATTGGTAGCACTGTCCTCTTACCATGAATCTGAGGTAGCGATGATGCACTGAATGGTTGGGGATGTTAAAGTAGGTGTTCTTGAGATCAAGAGTCAACATATGATTTCCTGTGAGGAACAGAGGAATGACGTCATGCAGGTTGGTTCCCTTGAAATGCTCTGACAGCATGTAACAATTAAACAACCTGAGGTCTATGACAGGCCTTACTGTCTTGTCTTTCTTTGGGACAAGGGAGTATAGCCCTTGACTTCTTTGGTGCAGAGCAACAGGCTCCATAGTACCCTTGTTGAGACGTTTTTTCACCTCTTGAAGCAGTCTCTGATGTTCCCAAATGATTGTGTGACTGCAAGGTGGTAGGACTGATGGTGTGGTGAAATGAACAAGTTAATTACCTTCTGTAGTGTTTTTGTTTTGTATATACACTACCTAACTGCAGATTTCTCACTCTTAAAATATCTCTAAATATCGGACTGGATTCCACTGGATTCTTCAATAAAGCTCCTCTGTTCTGGCAGGTGGCACCATGTGGCACAGGGTAAACTCCACACCATCCCCGAAGTGACAGAGCAGAGACAAATATAAATGCCCTCTGCAAGCTGATGTCTGCATCTTTCTTTCTATGACCTTCAATGTTGATCTGGAGCTCTCCAAGTAAACTGCAGTTGAAACTAGCCATTATAAACTCAATGGAGCACCCTTGATGGACAACCAACAGGACCCACTTATCCCAGCATTTTTCCTTCCACTATGAAAAGGATAACCCGATCCTTCGACCAACAGGTTTTACGTTTTCAGGGGATGATAGGCAAAGTGCTTGCTTAGAGACCGATGTGCCTTTTCATTGGCCACTTCTACCCTTTCCTCTGTTGTTGCAGCTAAAGCCTCCGCATCCCCTGAAGTAGGTTCTTTGAGGATGTGCATCCTGTCGTTCAAAGACAGAACACTGGGCTGTTGTTCTAACCTTGGCACACTGTCTCACTTCCTGACGCAAAAAATCCAACACAAAAAAAACGTTTAGCGTTTTGAGTGCCGCCATGGCTTTGGCTGCATCAGTGCCCTTTAAGTTTTCTATCATAGTGTCTGCTAGTGGGCCAAACAAGTATTCCTGTTTTAAAATGACATTGATGGTGTGCTGCTGGAATTCAGTATGGAATGCAGACACCCATAATCATGCGTATTTTCAGGATGAATCTAGTTTTATCTAACTATTTCTCTCTTGTACCAACTGCTTGACATGGTTGCGATAAGGCGCAGGGAAGATCTTTCACAAGCTGCTCCCTCTCCTCCCAGTGGTACTTACCACAACATTTATTCCTGTCTGTTTAATCTTGTGGATCTCCTTATCTGGAGGCGAGGTAAAGGCTCTCTTCGTAGAAGTGTGCACTACTACGGAATGAGCTGGTACAGGCCCCCCGATTTACTCTGGGACATCCGGTACTGGCTTTTCCACCTCACTTTGACAGCTTTGCCGTACACTTAATCAGGCTTTTGAGCATGGGAAGAAACTGGAAAGAGTGCGCTATCATAGTTAGTCTCTACTAGGACGTCGTCCTCTTTGTCAATGACAGAGTTTCACCTTATGGTCATACGCCACCCTTGAATGACTGTGTGATATGCATGGACAGGCTCATAGTATGGGTCCTGTGGGTAAAACTCAATGTCTTGAATTGAGTTAGTCTGCATTGAGTGCTGCAGTAAAGATAGTAATGAATTGGGCACTTGAAGCATGGGCCTAGATGGAGGGTGAGGAACAGGGCTGGTGTCCTCTCTAGTTGCTATGGGGAAAAAGAGTAGCTCCACAAAAACAACATCCTCAAATGTTAATTATATTTTCTATAGAGATTACATCTGCCTCTTGGGTTGGAAAACGAACCAGCATCTTCCCTCGCTGAGGGTGAATGTAGATTTTCCTTTGCAGTTCCATTAGGTTGTTCAAGAAGCGTAATGATGGTAGTAGGATCACTCAGTGTTGTGGCTAGTTTCAAAACAGGTCTCAGAGCCAACTTCGGAATCAACTTCAGCACCAAAAGTGGAGGTTAAGCACCTCAGACGAAGCAGGCCTTGTCTGGCTTCAACGTTCCGAGACCATTGCACAAGGCTCTTTGCAGCAGAGATATGCCTTTGGTGCCGAGTTAGCTCAGGGGCAATGGCAAGGTGCATCGATCAAGGCCTCTTTGGTACATTCTTGGGGATCAAAGGGTGTATCTCGCTAGGCCAGTGCTTGCCCAGACTAAAACTCTTGTAGAGGTCATACCTTGATAAACAAAAGTCTTTGGTGCACTCTGTGTCTTGGGTGCAGATTTCTCTGGGGCCCCTGAAGACACTTCCTCTTTATAGTCTGAGACATCTGACAACAGGGTGTCCAGGTTCCCCTCTGTTTGGGCCACTGGACGGATCTCCCCACTCGGAGTAGATTTCCTCTTTGTCATCCGAACCGAGAGCGGTTGGTAGCTCAGTAGGGCCTGGGCACTGCATTTTGTAATTTTGTAATGTACCCAGCGATGTTCTCTTCTGTATCCAATTATTAAAGCACCGGCAGTCTCCAAATAGCTTGATTCGCCAGTGTCTCTTGGTTTTATTTTTTTAGGGTTTTACATAGCGCAAACTAGACTCGAGACATCGGGTATCAAAGCGCTTTACATGAGCACCAGTTTTGTGACAGAAGGACACATTCATTTTTGTTAGGCACGGGGAGATTAAGTGATTTGCCCAGAATCACAGGATGTTGAGCGTCATTGCCAAGGCTCAAACCTGGTTCCCCAGCTTCGAGGGCGACCGCTCTAGCCGCAAGGCTACATCCTCTCCCCTCCTCTGTAGACAAGCAAAGCTTGCAGATACTGTGATGGTCTGACTACAGGAACTTACTGTTGCACCTTGGGCAAAACTAGAAGCTCCTGCTGTCCATTACCCACACTTTCTCCTTTGGCTTTTGTAGGCGATTCCTGTGTCTGAAGTTAAACGGCGTTTCTCTGCTCTTCGACTGTGACAGTGCTCCAAAAATACATCCAAACTTGATGGTGGAAAAAACAATCTCATAGTTGCCAAGTTTTCAGATCACTTATGTGTGGCATTTCCATGGCTTCAGTGCACTTGTGAGTGAGATTCAATTGCCAAATGTGTAACACTTTGAGTGACACTTTGCCACAAGTAAAGCCAAGCCATGAAGTGCATGGAATATTCGAAATTACACCCTTTTAGATTTATGAGAAGCTCTCAAATATCTTTAAAGTGCTTCAAAACTGCTGAAATGGAAGTTAACACTTGCTTTAGAATGACCAATAAATGTCTGCACATTTTGCAGCAGCCTATTTTATATTGTGTGTAATACAATTTAAAAAATATGTGCATACTCAACAGTGCTTTCAGTTGCAGGCTGCGACTCGTAGCACTAGAATGCCTAAGTCACTATTCCCCAGAGCATAAACAGAATTGATCCTTTTAATGCTAACTGTGAAAGTGAAAACACGAGAACACAAGAGAGAAGAAAACTGACTTCTGGTACTTGACATGTAAAGGAGAAATCATGTTTGTACAACCAGAAGCTTGTGCATGTGATACAATTGTGGAGACCACAGCATCGGGTAGGGCCTGTGCCCCTAAGCTCAAGGATAGAGTGGGGTGATATTAACGACATACAGGCACTTCCATGAGTGGAATGGGAGGCCAAGAACAGCAGAAGCCCTCAGTGAACACGCATATGCAGTCTACTTATATCCACAAGAGCATGGATTAAAAAAATTTTTACCAGCAAAACACAGGTCATGTCCCTCTGAACAATGCCATTAAATCCACTTAATTTAGGTTTACCAAACACAGATATCTTCGTATGTCTCCAGAGTAGTGCAAGATTAAAATTACACGAGTAAACCAAAACAAAGACAGGAAAGAGTCTAAGAAAGCGAGTGCATCATTAAGCATGCAGCACAAAGGATTTTGAGTGCCTAAAATATAAAAAGTAAAGAAATCATAGTACTTCATAAAAATTTTCTTTATTGTACCATAATAATGTTAGGCACATGCTGCAGAGTCTAGAGACCAAATAAACACAGGGCAGGGAGTACGTGATTCACTTGACTGCTGCACAAATTGCCTGAGTGGGCGACGTATTGGGCCATTGGTCGGACTGGGTAGGGGGGGGGGCGATAGGCTGCAGCAGCAGTTCAACACTTAGTCCGCGAGGACAGAGTAAAATGTAAATGTAAATCCAGTATTTGTAAAGCGCAAACAGTTACCCGAAGGCATCCCGGCGCTTGGGGCCGTTGGGAAGATTAAGCAAGCTATTGCCCAGAGTCACATGGTGCAGGGCTGACCTGCCGCCGGTGCCGGGGATCGAACCGTGAGCCCCAGATTCCAGCATCAGTTGCCCTTGCCGCGGTGCCACATCTCTTCCCTTTGTCACAAGCAGCTCTACTCTCATCGCTCAGGAGTGTCTCACTCTGGCTGGACGCTTGCAGTCAGTGGAACTAAATAGCTGCATACTCAGATTCGAGTCACATCACAAATACATCTCCCTCATGTCGCTTCCAGGCTCACAGGACCCCCAGAATATGAGAAAGTCCTTTCATTTCTGTGTGTGGGCCTGGCAGAGGCAGAACCGCCCCTCATAGACTCTCAACTTTAATCACCCATGCGCGCCTGATGATGATCCACGTGTGTCTCAGAGAGGCCGGGCGTGGCCACCACAGGCAGCACAATTTGTTGTTGACTGAAACAAGGTATCCAACTGTGCCAGTCAACATAACATCTGGTTTCTAAGTTACTTCACAGGCAAAAAATGCTGTGCGCGAGGCTGCTTTTTAGAGCACCTCATGACTCCCAAAGTTATCAGGATGCATGACTAATGCATTTTAGTGTGGTTATGCGGACACCAGCACTAAAATGCGTTAGTCTAACCCTTGATGTGTGGTACTTGGCAGGGCTGGAGTCTGAGTAGAGTCACTGTCACGGAGGAGTAATCACAAGTCACCAGGTCACAAACATACTCGGGAGAAAAACAACTTGCAATGTCCATGTCCGACACTAGATGGCAGGAGTTTGCAAATCATGTGATCTACAGCTGAACATGCTACAAACATATTTTATAAATACTTTCAATAAACTGCTGCAACTCCTCCCTATCCGGTTTTAAATGTGACAATGGTACATGGCATATTTAGAATTCTTGCAGGACATTTGAAATCTTGCAATCATACTACTGGACACTAGTCATTGCATGTATAAGGTTGTTCCTAGAAGGCACACTGCACAGAATATTTTACGGCACACCTAAATAGGGGCATTAACCATAATTGCTGTGGTTAAAAGTATATACTCCGAGCTGCCTCTTTACAATCCTTTAGTACAGTGTCTCACACAGTGTCTACCACAAACAAAGTGACAATAGTTGCTACCTTTTTGTGTTGTCGAAGCAAAAGAACTATTACAAACAAATTCCAATTACAGAAAGATTAGACGCTCAAAAGCTGACTACATATGTAAACAATTAGACAAAGCCAAGAATCGGCACAAAAGACTATTTAAAATTATCACTCTCCACAAGCTAATCCTGAAACATTCCCCAATTGCGAAGAAACTTGCCTCCTTTTTCACAACAAAGACTTAAAACTTAAAAACAGACCTACTAAACGATCTATTATCCCATACAAACCCACACATGAACTCCTCACTGACCACACCAGGGACCCCGATTAACTGCACTGCAAAGCTCGACCTCAAGAACAACGCCTCCTGGACCGCCTTCAACCTCTACAGCGAAGAATCTATCTTAAAAACGCTTTTGGCTCTGAATCCCTCCAATCACTTCACAGACCCTCTCCCAGCAACCCACTTAAATGCTTTACGCCACTGCTAGTACCCTTATGGACTACGATTATAAATACCTCTCTTCTGCAAGGAACCATCCCAGACATCCTCAAAGCTGGTCAGGTATCCCCCATCTTAAAGAAACCATCGGCGGACCCGTCAGACCTGAATAACTATCGCTCAATTTCCAACACCTCGACCCTGGCCAAACTGCTAGAAAAATTTGTCCACACGCAGCTTAGTAACCGCATAGACCACTTCGACCTGCTCGATCAATTCCCATCAGGCTTTCGATCATGACACAGTACTGAATCAGCCATGACCCACAAAATAGATGACGCATTACAAATTTTGGACCAAAACAAAACCGGTCTGCTAATCCTGCTTGATCTATCCTCAGCCTTCAAACACGACAACCTACTAGACCTCTTGAAACATAGAATGGGTCTATCTGGCATGGTGTTCAACTGGTTCACTTCCTTCCTCCAAAACAGAACACAAAGATTCAAGATCAACCAATCTCTATCTAACCCCTCCCCAGTCACTTTAGGAGTACCCCAGGGATTCTCCCACTCCCCAACACTCATCGATCTGTTTATGGAACCACTCACTGAGCTTCTCAACTATCCAATATCACATGTATGCCGACGACACACAACTCTACATTAAGGTCCACTCACTTGAAGACATCAAGTCCCTGAATGCAACGCTCCAAAAAACACAGACTTGGGTGGCAAAGAACCATTTAAAACTAGACACCCTAAAATCAGAATTTCTCTTAATCGCTCCCCCCAACCAAACAACCATCATCCGCGAGTGGATGAAGCACCTAACAGCACTAGCTGGTTGACCTCTCATCATTGATTCCACTAAATCACTAGGAATAACCCTGGACAATAAGCTAAATATGCAGAAGCACATCAGCGCTGCAACTAAAGGAGCAAACTTTCAGCTGAACACCCTGAGAAAACTGAAACCCTTCATACCCGCAAATGACTTTAAACAGGCAGTTCAAACCCTAGTAATTCCCAGAGTGGACTATGGGAGTGTTGCTCTCTGCGGCCTGCCCAGATCAACGACCGCTCCTCTAAGAGCCTCAATCAATACAACCGCTAGACTCATCACAGGCTCCAAAAAAAACCTGCCACATTTCCCCTGACCTTCGTGCCCTCAACTGGCTACCTTTTGAGGTCAGAATCCATTTGAAAATTGCCTGTATGACACATAAGGCATTGCACCAAAAAACCCAGAGATACCTTGCGGCGAAACTAGTACTATCGGGTGGCAACAGATCTACTAGGAGCTCTAACAATCTGCTACTCAAACCACAACGTTTCTCCAAGAAGAAAACGTATAACCATACCTTCTCAGGAATGGCTCCCAGGATTTGGAACTCCTTGCCCCCAGAAACGAGACTTAACCCGTCTGTAGCTTTTTTTAAAAAGAAGTGAAAACGATTCTCTTGGCCAAATTCACCTGAACTTTTTGATACACTTGTAAATATTTGCTAGTCTCTAATTTTACCACGACTGTATTCACAGAATTCATTTTACTTTTATGTATATATTGATATATTTTGCCTTGTAAAGCGCTCCGATACCCGCAAGGGTCTTGTTCGCGCTATAAAAACCGTCAAAATAAATAGTCAAATTATTTTTCAAAAATAGGCACTCAAAGGCTAATCTGCTATAGAGTAAAACCAATGAAATACTAAACAAGTGAATGTGAGGGTAGTAAATGGAAGAAAGACTTAAAGGGTATCTGATCCCAGACTGAAATGACAAAACATAATTTTCCAGAGCAGCACATGCGAATACCAACGGCTACTTGTACATTATAAAATGATTACCAACATTATTTACATGTCAGACAACGCCGTGAGGACCTTGTCTATCAGATAACCACCTATGATAAAACAGATAACAGAAAAAGAGAGGAAGTTAGTAAAAGGTTATCACTTACTCGCAGGCATGGTCCTAGCAAACACGAAGTTGGAGGCACTACAGCCATGCGCATCTGCTTCGTGGTTACAGCTGTGTATATCAATTCTGTAAAGCGTGAAGGGCTGAAGGTGTGAGATTAGAGTCCTCTCGCCGTTTTCAACTTTAGTTTCATAGAAAGGATAATCTATTTCAGTGTAGTCCGACATGTTGGCATAATGGTCAGGCATTGTTGTGTTTCTGCTGCTGCTTGGAGCCGTAGAGTTGGCGATGCTGAACACATCCCTGCGTTTTCGGTCGGGCCTGTCAGAGAGAGAAAGTTTATGAATCTGTGTGTTGCAGCAGCTTGTTTTGTACTGTCTAGATTACAATGAAAAGACTGGTTACAACTAACGAGGACAGAATATAAACTAGGTGCAGCAAAAAACCTTGGCGTAGGCAATGAATGTGGGATTAACCAACGATAGAAAAACTAGGTTTGCTAAACAGCACCATGTATTATGAGTGCTTGCTTACATATGTGGAAATCAACTGAAAAGAATAACTGGCAGACAAAATGGGATAGGACGAGACAGATGTGAGCAAAAATAATCAATGCAAAGAAAGAGAAAGGTCTGCACCTGAAACTATTTATCTCACACTAATCTTCCTCAGATGAAAGGACAGAACATAACAGGAACGACTGGCTTCAGAAATCACGACATGTATTTATTGGGGCATGTACTGTTCAAAAGATGGGTTATACGTTGCAGTTGCAACATACACCAAGAACAGACAGTTTGGCTCTCTGCATTTTTTAAGGTGCTCTATGAATTTTGGAAAGGTCTAACACACCATGTATGCATGTTGTGTTTGTATAGGACAAGCCAAGTCAAAAGGTAGCGGCGAGTGAAAGGAGAGGCATTCGGTTCTGGGGGCAGAAGAGGACTCAATGCATTATGATAACTGTTCCTTAAAGAGGTGCGGATTTATTTCTTTTTTGAATTAGCGTTGCGGCAGCCTTTCAGGATATTGGGATCTTCTTCTCGATTCCAGGTGCATATATGTAGAAGGCCTGTTACCACATTTTTTATTTTACAATTCTTTGCATGTAGTCTAATAGTAACCAGGCTGCGGGTGCGGCTGGAGACGATGGCGAGCTTGTCAGCCAGCTAGGCAGTGGTGTCAGGTGCGTTGGCTTTGTAAATGCTGCAGCTGGCTTTGAAGATGATTTGGGCCAGCAAGGGGGGCCACTGGAAATCCATCAGAATAGGGGTTATGTGGTCATGTTCATCAGGCCGTGGGTGCCTTTGTTTCCTGCAAATGTGCCTTTTGGTCAATTAGGAAACACGTACATGTTCGCCCTAATCCTTATAGTATCGTTTGTCACCTTTACTGAAATCCCAAAAAGCGTTAAGTATACAAATCGGTTTACATATGTAAATAGATATTCTACAACTCCGGGGCAACTACTGCACAACATCAAATCTCTTGCAAGGTCTGCAGAGAGCTCGGTTAAAAGGTTCTATATAAGCTTTTGGCAACCAATTAAACTTCCTTACTGAACAAAAAATAGTGCCAGTGCAGGAGATCGGCATGTGCAGTGCATTTCTAAAACTCTATCATATCTAGACTGGCCAATATAAGGTCCTACGAACAGATTTTTTAAGTAATTACAAGGTTATATGTATTTATGGGGCTAAAATACTTTTCTCCATATCAATGAAAGTAACTGAGTAGAAGCTTTTGTCAAAGAATATTTAACAAATGAACATGAAATGAAGAATTTGTATAGCGCTACATATACCCGGAGGTGTCTAGGTGCTTAATGAGCACACAGGCAAAGGTACTACTGTGGGGGTGCACTAATATAGCCAGGTCTTTAAACCCTCCCTGAATTTAAGCAAATTGGGTTATTACACCGGTAATTAGCAATGCTTATAATAAAAACATTATTTCTTATTTGTTCTACAAGCTTGTTTGTTTCTGTAGGCTTGTCGCACAGAAAAAAGGGTTTTGTCCAGGCCGGCATTAGGCTGAAAGAAAAAGGAGAACAAAAGAGACTGGACTAGTGTCCACAAAATCCAACAAAAATAATGTTCAGCAAGAGGACATTCATGTTTAAGAGATGCTACTCATTTCTGGGATTCAATGGACAAGTAAAAGTATCCAAGTTTTGAAATCAAAAGTGGGTGCAAGGGAAAGTGGCACTTACTGTACCTTTCAGGTATATTTAGGGCAGGTAAGATATTGGAACACTACAACACATATTGATGGCATGTTGGGGGAATTACAGGAACAATGAGCTCAGATGACTAGAAAAGTAACTGTGCACCCCATGACCGATTGAAATGAGCCGGATCCTATACAGAATAGAAGGGAAGTCTCATGAACACCTCGTGGGATGCCAGGAGCAATGATGAGTCACTCTGACCTGACTGGATGCGTCACGCTGTAAATAACAAGAGGAGTCACTAAGAGCCAAGAGGGTGATATGCTTGAAGAACAAAGGATGAGGCGGCTGGAGGGAAAAATGTGAGTCACTTGGTGGTAAGAGGATAGAGTAGACTCTGAGAAATAAATATGCTATTTAATATAGGATGGGCTCCAAAGCTGACCTGTGAGGAGTCAAGAGTTTCTTTAGACACTTTGGACCCCACTGTATGTGCATGAAATGTGCTTTTACTTCTGGAAGAGTTGTAGTTGGGAGATGCCTTTGAGAGGGTGATAAATGGTCTCGATTTTACTTCCCGAAAAGGAGGTCTTGAACATTAATAAACTTTGTTTAGCCTAGTTGTCAATGAAGTTGCAAAAAAGCCTGGCATGTAAATCTTAACCCACTTCATAGTTGCATAAAAAATTATGTCAACGTTTGGGTGGCAATTCCACTATCCTTACTGGGCCAATCAGCTGTCTTTAAATTGGTACGATTACCCAAACTGCTGTATCAACTCCAAAACTTTCCATATGATGTCCTGAGCCAATTACACTCACCCCTTTACTCATTTCTTTGGGATGGGGTACCACCCAAGATGGCCCTTACTAAATGCTTTCAATTGAACTATTGTGGGGGGAGGGGGGGTGGGGGGGGGGTGGCGGATTGCAGCACTGGATTTTGAGTCTTATTACACCGCTGCCCACCTCCTGATCATAAATGACTGGAGGAGTGACACACAGGGCGATTTAGCATATGTGCTTGACAAATGGGCTTCTGGGTTCACCAGCTAACGACCTGCCTATACAGTAATAAAATAAATGGAGACTTACCCCCAGCAACGAGGGTGGTTTTATTTTGAGTGGTAAGGCAAGTTGACAGAACAGACGCCGCTGTGGTGCGTGGATATACTTCCACAGGTGGCGGCCCTGACAGGTTTTCGGAAATGGGATGGCATAGGGATCTCTACATTGGGTGACGTGATGCAGTGCAGTTCTGAAATTATTCTCAGTGCTACAAGATGAATACAACTGGCATAAAAGCCAGTTCCACAGATATCTCTGGCTCCATCACGCTCTCACCTCATACATAGATGCACTGTCAGAACTCCTAGACTTTAATACCCTAGAGGGAAAACTACTAATGGGTGATCACAAGGTGACACAAATTTAGCGCTCACTTATATCTAACAAGCCAGATGAGTTTGGAACCATTCGGGCTGTCTGGGAGGTGGATGTGGGAGTGATGGAGAACAAACAAAGGACATAAACCCAGGGCACACCAAAGGAGGCGGCAATAGTGACCAGTCTCACAATGATACAATTCAAATATGTGCACAGGCTCTGGCGCATCGGGGTGATAGACTCCCCGGCCTGCCTCCTGTGTAGAGCGCAGGATGATTCACTCCTACACACAGTGTAGAGTTGTACGGGTCTGGTTAGTTTCTGGAGGGGAGTGACCACATGCCTAGGCCGAGTCCTGTCATGGTAAGTACCACTTGACAAAACGCTAATTCTCCTACGTGTCATGGCCAATATGGGGGGGCGGGTAGATATAAGCAGTCACTTCTCTATCTGGGTCGGACAATTGCTAAGTGAGATATAGTGAGAGAATGGAAAGCAACGGTCCCCCGCTCGCTTAAGGCATGGAAGCAGGGTATGGATCACTGCACGGGAATGTAAATCATTGAATATAAAGCATGGGGCTGCCCTTAAAGACACCCTAAGATTTGGAAACAACGGGATGATTATCGGAATATATAACTGAGCCAGTGCTCACTCGTTGCTAGATGAAGAAGTTAGAGAGTATAATGGGCGAGGTGGTGGAGATTAGGACGGTAGAGGGGGATCTGAACAAAACATCCGTTTCTATATTTGCAGGTAGGTGGGTAGTGGGTGGGAGGATGTAATGGGGCAGATGTGTTTAATATATGTCACATATGTGCTATATGTATCACTTGTGGCAATCATCGTACACATTGTTATAGGCCCTGTTGGCCTACTTGTTCCTTTTCTAATGCAGAAGTCTATAAAATATGGTCAACAACAAAATAAAAAACTTACAACGAAGGACCCTTCACAGCAATTGTCTACTGGTACAAGGAACAACTTTGGTGCTGAATGAATCCAGTATGACAATCCTGTTAAGATTTCAACACATTCCTCATAAAAGGACCTGCAGGCTAAAACTATCTATACAGGGAACATGACATGTGTTCTTTCAAGAGAAAGGTGAGCTCTGGTCACTTATAAATGAGTTGTCACACTGTGTGATAGGAAATACTTATACTGTTGATTTCTAATGGACATCAGCGTTCATTTAGTTATGAGCTGAGCAAACTATGTTCACAAGGGTACACATAATATGTTACGTTGTTATCAAGAATTGTGTCTTGTCTTACACAGAAAATACTTGTTACTAGCTGGTCAAAAGATTGACAGGTAACACAGGCAAGAGGATCATGGATATTGTTTAAGAGCAGCCTTTGAGACTAAATCAGGCTATACCTGTCACTTGATTTGGGCAAGGTTTACTAAGAAGCCCGTCTAATTATAATAATTTTTTTTTAAAAGACTTGCCCCCAGATACAAGGATCAAATGCAAAACTGTGAATAAGAGGTAAGGAGTGTTATAACTACACTAGTAAATCATCTGAAATGAAAATAAAAAAGCCAACTCCTATATCAGAAAAAAAACATTAAGGAATTTTTTCACAATAAAGCAGCACAAGGGCAACCACAAATATTAGTGTGGGAGCGAGAGAGCACATTACAGTGGCTACAGAGCCATAAGATGTGTCCTTACCTACCACCACCTGTAAAGATCATATATAGATTTACTCTGTGGCAGTCTCCACATTTAACATGAAAAAGTGAAAAAATAACTTAAAATATAAAGACAAAATGTATGGTTTGGGAAAGAAAAAGGAAGTCGAAGCTTCTGACAAGTGAAGACTTGCAGATTTGACCAAGCAAACAGACGGCTGGGTAATTAGGCATCATCGAAGGGCAATGGTTACAGGAACATTAATTCTGAGCAGATTAAGAACTAGAGTGAAAGGTTAGACATCTAAAGGGGAAACATGATTTTGGTCCATTCGTTCTCTTGATAAGATGCTATGAAAGTTACGCAAAGGCAAATACATAACAACTGGCAAAGCCAACAGGTTTCACCTTTGGGACCTATTCACCTTGGGAGTGCTTTCTGGTGATGCTCTGACAACAGGTAGTTGGGAAAAGCAACACGTGAGGAAGAGAGGACCATGGTGTAGAAGCACATAGAACATCGTGTAAAAGCACACAATGGAACGTGCTAGAAAACCCATGTATTCTTCTGGCGTGCTTAACAAAGAAAAAAAGTAGTTCCCTAAATTGAGCAGTGGAAAGATACAGGACAGTCAGTCTAAAGGATGGTAAAAGGGCTATGCTTCGAGGGAGGGACAACATATAAGGAGAAAGGAAGAAGAACAGAGTGATGACAATGCCAACCAATGGAAGCAGTGGAAGGGATATAAGCCCACTCTAAGTTCTTGGTGTAGCTCATACAAGGCAAGGCCTAAAAAGCAGATTTAAGGGATAAAAATACACTTAGAGAGAACATCTTCATTGGGTATGTTAACCAGACCCACTACCTGAAGATGAGAAATCACTTAAGAGGCAGCAGCTCTAATGCTGACAACAAAACAATAAATTCTGCATTTTTTACATGGAATGATTTAGAACAGCAATGATACTGTCTAAATTTCATCTCTAAATTTTAAAACATCTGTTACATAAGTCCTCAAAGGCAATCTCATCTCTAAAAACAAATGCAAAAGACTGTATAAAGCTCCACAAGGGTGCCAAAGCATTTGACATCCAAAAATCTATCACATACCTAACTGGCTATGAGGAGTCCGTTTTAGTTTCAATGGCCATGTATGTTGGCGTACATAGTTACAAAGCCTATATTCTTGTTTGAATCTAAATCATTATGTCCAATCTAATTTAAACATTTCCAACATCTGTTTATTTGGGTTGCGGGTTGAGCGAATGCTAGACTGAAGTACAATTCTAAAAACGGATGCAGAATTTCTAATATCTCTAGCTCCTTTGAAAATAACATAGTGGACAATTTGGAGACAGACATGAAAAAGTTTGGATCAGACTGCACAGAAAGCAGTATTGTTAAAGACAGGTGATTATGAAAAACATTTTTTTTAATAGATTTTAATACTGCTGCGCACCACACAGGTGCCACAGAAGTCTGGAGGGGTTTATATACTTGTTGGCAATCGCCATCTGTAAAAGTGAAGAAAAAAAAAAAACTGTGTCTGGAATTAAAAAGCTGCTATTTACTGCAAAAATGATTCTCCACCTCCAATATCCTCTAAAAATACGCCTTTAGATTACTTCACAGCAAATGGAGTGGGTCCTGATACCCATTTTCAATACTTTTTTACTTTAAATTTTATAGAACTGCCAAACAAAAACAAGTCTATGAGTATAACGCATTACAATGTGCTTAACGGGCACTGCCCATTAAGATGTCTCTCAATACAATGCACAAACCAATTGTTTCAGTTTTGATTTATAATTGTGTCTTTTTGCTACCAGATAAAGAACACCATGTCAGGATAAGGAGGGAGGGTGTTGCTTAAAATTCCTGGAAAGCCATTGATAGCCAACGTCACTATTTTACTCCTTGTACAAAAACAAATAGTTTAACTAAAAAATATACACCTTTGTGGTACTTTCTTCTCCTTAAGTGCCAGCTCAGGCTGTGGCACTTGAAGATCTACTAGTAATAAGTGTGCTCGCAATCCTTTATTATTTGTGGTAAATTCAATAAAGCACACATTAAATAACTAAAAAAACACCTATATGCTTACTAGTAATATCAGTGGATACATGCTTTTTAGAATGTTTTATTGCCTTTCAAAAGAATTAGTACTTGTTTAAGAAATGTTTAAATGTTCTCTTAAATTTAAAGGATGCACAGCCTTTGTAGCGGTTTCCGGTTCCTGAAAGACAATGGGAAGATTTACAGCTTGACTTAACAAAAAATCTGAAACAGTCAAGAATTACTATTTTTGGTAACATTATATTACCTGAATGAAAAAGCATGAATGGATTCCAAATGGATAAGAGTCATTGTGGGCTGAGGGAGGTCAGATCTCGGGTTTTGGAACTAAGATCGGGACAGCTTTGAAGTGCGTTCCTCAGGGTCACAGGGTCAGTGGAGTAAACTGCAAAAGCACTCCTCCTGGGCCACGTTGCAGAGACCAAATAAGCTTCACCGCTTCAGAGAATTCCTATTATTGCCTGTGTGTGATGGTGTGGGCACCACCCGAGCTGCAGAAAATACATACCTTGTAAAGCACTTGATGGCTACACCGCATGGTTTTTTGAAAGAATCCAGGGTTGTCTTCCCATTAACACGGCCATATGTTCGACCCTCACAGTTCTATTACCATGTTACACTTCCCCTAGTGCAAAGTCCCAGGAAAGGCACATGAGGAATGGATAAGCACAGGGAAAACAGTGCCTGCAAATGAAGCACTGGAATTTGCTAAGGAGTTTCGTTCAAGGGGCAGGAACCTGACCTCTCCTTCACAGGTTCTCTAATAAGGACTGGTCAACTCCATAGGTTTCCCACCATATACAGAAGAGTGGGGTAGGATGAGGGGTGAATGTTAGAAGGGGGACAGACTTTAAAAGAGAACTACTGTAATTAGGCTGGGGTTGGTCAAGGCAGCAGGTGGAAGTACCTGCACAACCATCCTTCTATTTCAGTAGCAAGCATAGTAAATTCTCAGAAGCGAGAGAAACAGATGGTGTTTTATGATAGGGTTTGGAGTGAAGCCGATATAACCTGGCCACTTATCTTTTGCACTCACTGATGCACGTATGTGTGTTTTCTTTTTTTAAGAAGGAAGTGAAGTAGGTGTTAAATTGGTAGGTCTTGGATGAAGGCAGATGCATCTTAACTCTCCCTTCCCTTCCACAAACAGTCATTTATACAATCGAATGGTAGTGGACTGTATTTGTTAAAGTCTACTACACATGAGTGAATTATGTTTCTTGGATGCTGCCTTTCATTTAATAAAGCAAATGAGAAGAAATCTATCAAACAGTAACAGTCAAAATCTTGCTGACTCTGAACAGATGATGGCCTGGAGGAGGCTTCTCCAACAAGTAGTTCAGGAGCTACTGGCAGCTATCCCGTGTGCAGGCCAGGCTACTAAATTAGAAGCTTTTGTATGGATGAAAGAATACATATATCACAAAATTATATAGTGCATACACTAGACAAAACAGCGTGTTTTCAGACTTCATAAGCTTAAGTTTGGAGAAATATGGATTTCCAAAATATATTTAAAGCTGATAATATTTAAATGAAAAATCATGCCACATTACTAATATTATCACCTTGGTGCAAGGGTCATCGCAGCTGTGGCTGTCACATATTACACTTATAGGGGAATTCCAAATTGAAAAAGCCTTTTTACATTAGTGATGGTAGCCTGCGTGATCCACTGAGGTGATCATTGATGATATTGTTGTATGGGGTAAGACACTAATGTAATCTTGTCTGAGGTGGTCATTATTAAAACACTAATAATATTAGTAGCTTGGGATGATTTTTGTTAATCATGAATAGCACTTTTTACACAAAAGCTTGGAGACCAAAATGCTGATTATCACATCTTTCTCCCTACCCCTAGGTATTAAATAATTAAGAAAAACAATACTCACAGGACCCACAGGTTTCATCAACCTCTAAAGCATTTTACTACATTTTGTATTTTAATATCCCTGTACTTTAATCACTACACATACTTCTCTACTAACAGTGTGCGAGACACTAAAGGAAGATTCTGCTTTCTCTATAAAACGATAGCCACCATTTTGAATTTCCCGCTATCCCTGAACAAATCTTCACGATTGAACAGAAACTATATACTTCAGTCCCCTACCGTTATGATGTATTTACTGACTGTGGGTTCTCATGGAGGCTTTTACCGTGGAGTAGTTTACAATAAATGTATTACAATGCGTTGACTTTTACAACTCATCATGTTACAGGATTGTACTTTACCACAAACTGCTGATATATATATATATATATATACACACACACACACACACACACACACACCCTTTAGGGGAACCCCAACCCCAGTCTTTTTAAGAAAACAAAAATATATATATTTGTTTATAAATGTGGGAACTCCCATGTCTCCTTAACATATATATCTTTTATGGTAACACCGCCCCCCCCCTTCCATCCCTAAACCCTAAAACAGATTACTTCCTTTATTCCTGCCTATCCCTGAAACCTAAAAAGCGCTGTAGACATGAGATGCCATATTTGCTGTGCGATTCTTAAGGCCCTTTACAAGACTAACTAGAGTGGCAGAGCAACAGTCAAGCCTTACAGTGTCTTAAAGCAAGGCTCATCATGTAGCCTGGTTCTAACACAATGGTCTCGTCCAGAGCACCAGCTGGAGACTATTGACCGGATGTTTGGAGCATCTCCTGGCTGCGCAGACGCATTCTGCGCAGGATGTCCCGTGGTACATGGCGTCTTACACTGTGATAGTCACCTGAGCCTGCAAATCTATGCTGGCTAATGCTAAAGTCCTGGGCTTCTTCGTGTTGTACTCTTAATAGGCTCCCTTCAATGTGGTGTTCATCAACACTAAGTTTAACAAAAAAATTTAAAAAACAGTTTATAGACGAATGCCCTTTTTTAAGATTTTAGTTTTTTGTAAAAATAATTTAAAGGAGGGGAACAGCACTGTCATATACTTTGGTCCACACAATCCACAAGTGGAAAAGAAGTCAAAACATCTTTATACATCTCTCATGTGGGACCCTCTAAAATGCATTTGCTGAGTTCGTTCATCCACGGTTCAGGTGAGCTGTCACAGGATCCACTTAAATCCAAACCCTGTTTTGAACAGCTCAGATCTCAACTTACCAACTCTATTTGTGAAAGATCGTGGAACTGTGTTCCGCCCTGTTTCCACAGGTAAAAGATGTAATTGTCTCTGCTAACTAATACTATGGTATTCTTGAGTTAAAGTAAGAGGCCTTAAGAGAGAGTTTATATAACAATGTACTAAGACAAACTCTTTCTGGTCTAAAGATCTACTTATCTGTGACCATGTGGTGAGGAAACCCGCTGCAGCATGTAAGAGCTTCCTTTGGCCAATGCATTCCTTGCTGAGGAAAGGTCACCAATTCTTCTCAGATTCCTTCAGGGCGGCTGACTGGAAGCAAAACATCACAATGTTCTTCCTTCTCAGGTGGGCTGCCACCAATGCCAGCCAAACAGTATATGATCTTGGTGGTGATATCGAGTCAAATGTAAGGATAAAAAGGTTTTCCACCCCAAACCCGAGAAGATTGAAATGTGAATATGTGCATCTTCCTGTTTCAGAAAAAAACATATAAGCTCCTCTTCACCAGAATGAGATATTTTACAGCAGTGCAATCTTGAAGGTCTCTTTTGAAATGTGAAGTATCTTAGGTTCTTGATTAAGTGCATGGTCCTTTTTTTCAAAAGAAAATACCTGAAGCTATTAAATGCGTGATGCTAATTTCTTTCTATGGTACAGATTTTACGGCATGTTTGCACAGCAACACAACCATCTCTCCTTGAAACAGCTGAAGGTGCTAAGCGGAGATGTTGCCTTTTAGCAAAGGGCTCCACAACTGCTACTACTGTGTCACTCTACCTTGTAAAGTGGCCACTGCAGAGCCTGAACAGGCGGCACTGGGAACTGCTTCAGCTTTAAGAGTCTTTAAAACAGCCTCTGAATATATTCCTCACTGCCAACAACACATACCTGCCACTCTCCGACTTAAATTTTTGGATTTGCTTATCCAGTGACTACTGTCAAATAAGCAGAAGGTTCCTGATGGTAAGTGGACATCTCAACTAATTAGCAACAGCCTCTACCATTTAAAATGCAACAATCACCAATCCATTATCCAACAGGGATTGTACAATGGGATTAAAAGGTAGGGAATGTAATGAAAAGCACCATAGGAGGGCAGGTGAGAAACACCACTACAGGAAGATACCACACACCTCTTGCTCAAAATAGAGTCCCACTTAACCGTTTAGACAACCATATTGCAATGTTTAGGAATTGAGGAATGTGAGAACGCAGGAAGACAATATTCAGTCTAGTATCACAGGCAAGAAAATACAAATGCATCACATCGACTGAAAAATATCTTTAGTTTCTGAAATTACTGAGGATATTCATATTTTCAAGTTGGCATGATATGGGGGAGGTGATGTTTATCAGGCTTCAATGTGTATCTAGGATGGGGGGGAGAGGTAAAACTAGTACAAAGCAGTGCTTCGGTAATTAAGAAATTATTTATTTTAGATACCTTTCACAACAAGAATAAAGGAAGTTAATAAAATTGTCTCACTCAGGTAAAAAAAAATGTTTAATTGGAAAAACATGAAACATCGAAATAACTGAAAAACTGGGCAGAGAACACCTTTCAGTACAAGACGGGAGATATAAAAAAAAATGCGTAAACTAACAAGCTGCAATAGCACTTAGAGAGCTGTTCATGAACAGGAGGGATTTTAAACTCTGTAAAAGGGCAACGACCTATATAACAAAACGTGGTGCCTTCGCAATAAAGGCTTGTCATGTAAAAACATATAAAGCGTTGATGAAACAGTGATCATGCACTCCTCATGCTGGACACCTGGACACGTTATCCACTGGTCACATTGTGTCCACGCAAGGGCCAGGCCCACCTGTCGCATCCATTTGACCATTAATTTATGACTCTAAGGCAGCAACCAAACATTCCTCCTCCTATATGATTCGCCGGAGAACTTTACAACCTGATGAGAATTGCAATTAAGAAGGATGCCAACTGAATGTAAATTAAGACAATTCTCAGACCGTGTGCCTGCAACTGTTCTCCCGGCCTCTACGTTTAATTAAACAAACTGTTTCTGTTTTGCCAAACGCTTTTTGTCTCTTGTTTGTTTTTATAGTATCGCGTACTGAGGTAACAAAAGTGTCATTCGTCCTCCTGTGCAGAGCACAGGATTCCCAAACCAAACATGTATTAGAGGGGGTTCTTGCTGCAGAAGTATTTGCTGCCTGATACAGAGTATAGAAAGGCAAATATAATCACCATTAAAGAGCCTAGGACTAACTTGGGTCATATGACTGCATGGAACTTGACATCTGCCTCCTCCTCGTGCTAAGAACTTTCCAAAAAGTCACGGCAGGCTCTTGAGACGGCCAAGCATAGCTTCTAATATGTTATGCCAGTCTTGGGACATCTGTGTTGACCCACAAAATAAATGCATACACCGACTTTTGTTTTAAAGCTCCATGCCGAAACAGTAACATCTTTAACTGAAATTTCAAATAGTTGGGTCTTAACACGGTCTGACATTTGAAAAGCTTGTCCTGTGTAAACAGTGCTGGTTATGTAGCTGCAAAACAGCTGTTGAGGGATAAACATTATAAACAATATCAAAATGTCTCCCTCACACTGCAGCTTAATCGTTCCTTCCCTTTACACTTCTAACCTTAAGCACACAGGAAAAAGCTTTGCAAAAGGAGCCACAGGGTTTGCACGGTGCCTTTAGGGAAACATGGCTACTTGGTCTTGGCACTGATCTCTGACAGGAGACATATTGCCCGATTCAACACCTTCACACTAATGGGCAACACATTTCCAATTTGTTCCTCTTCCTCGCTGGGATATGTATTGACAACGATGCTATCCTCGCCCCTGAGGAAGGTTACGCAACGAGCACATACCAAATGAATACCCATCAAGTTCTTCCTCAGACAGGGTACTCCAGTGGCTGTGTTATCACTTGCCTTTTGATTTTAGGTAAGTGCTTCAACAATGTTTACTCCCTCTTTATATCAGCCTTCAATGGCAAAAATGGCTGAGAGGTTTGGAGGCTTGCTAAAACCCTGTGTTGCATAGTTTACTGCGGCAAAGTGCATGTTACTCTCTGTCTAGGTACTGAAGTGGGACTTCCTTACCAAGGCGAGGAAAGGCTCTCCAACCAGCTGTGAGGTGTAGAGAGAACACTCATCAATGCTGACAAAAGACCAACTTTAAAAACAATTTAGAGGTGGATGGTTATGAAGCAGCAACCTTTCGGTGTTCTGTATTCCTGATTACCAGTGGCTGTTGGGGTTGCCTGGTAGACACAAGTGCCCTTTTTGCTGCCATGTCCATACTGGCAGGTATTTAAGGAGTCAAGTGTGGTTCAATGTTGCCAAGTTTGATTTTACTCTAACTGCTGTGTGTGCTGTTTGAGTTACTGGTTTAATTTTGTAAAAAAAAAAAAAAAGGGACATCACAGTTCTTGATCATTCACTTCCATCCTCTATTAAGGTACAAGAAGAAAAAGAGCAAATGAAAGTAAGTAGTCTAAGAACCACTAAAGTGTTTTTCCCAATCACTTCACTTGTGGCAGACCCTATCTGTTCATGTTTACATGGTCTGGTCCTGGGGTCTTGTCCCATGTCCTTACTGCCTGTTCTTTGGTTATTACAGCTCAATAACGGAAGAGTCAAGAAGCACAAAGGAAACCCAAAGGACACAAATATTAAAGGTATAGAAATTGAAGGCCAAGTGATTGCTGAAACGCGACCCACCTTGCACAAGCACACTGTGGCCAGATAGCAAGCAACTGTGTGGCCCACCATTTATGCCAGCTCTAACTGTTACTTCACCTCCTGTACGGAATGTGATCCATTTGGATAATATCAGATGTAAATGTGTGTTCTGTACCCCTGTTCTGACCGACCCATAAAGAACCTTTGTGGCGGTGTGGGACCAGATGATCCACTCATGATGCTACAATACCCATGCCAAGCTTGATATATGCTAAGAAAGGTCACTCACCTTGCAAATTAGTCACAAGTGTCATAGTCCTGACGCTTGCCACCTTCCGTAGTCAAGCAAGAAGCAGCACTGGTCACCCTGCTGGTCCATTTTTAGGTTCTAAACCATGGTTCATTCTTCCTTACCAGATGTTCACAATGTCCAAGTAGTCACCCCTCCTAACACAACCTCTTGTGAGGAGACCAATCTTCAGAAGCTGATGCATCTTAACTTATGATTGCATTGGTTTCCTGACACTTGAATTATTCCGTTTTCAGAGGAGGCTATTTTCTAAAGAGGCAGCAATTGCAGTGCAAAGTCACAGTGGGTTGTGACTCTCAAAACTCTCTAGGCAGCAAGTGTCTCTGCTCTTGGTGGTCATCCACCTCCAGTTCTCTCAGGGTATTAGATGTTAGACCTCTTGAATGAACGGTTTATTCCTGTACTAGAGGTGTCATCACTGAAGGGCTAGTTGGCAGTTATCAAGAACTCTACAGGTATTACTGGTTCTGGTGATGCAGAAGACTGCTCTAGAGCGTTTAACTTTCCAGGCCTTGTGTTCAGCCATTTGTTCCTTCTTGGAACAAACATTTGGTTATTTGGAAACTACAAGTCATGCCTTTAAAGTTAGATGATGATGGCAAAAGTGGAATTTTTACTGGCAATCACTTCTGCCAAACAACTAAGAGCGCTGAGTGGTAGTTTTGTCTAAATCATCGATTTGGCCTGCAATCACTGTTTGGGGAACAGTCCTGAACATGTAGACTCCTCTACATTCTCGGAATGTGGGTAAAGAGGTCAAGACTCTTCTAGTATGCGTCTCACTTTCATGTATTTGTTTCAAAACACAGTATTAGATGAAGAGACTTTAATTCTTCTCACCACAATCCTCTGAAGGTGGATCCCTTATTTATTGAGTAGCCAAACAAACAAAAACTCTGATGGCCCTTCTTACTTTGATTCTTGACTGCTCAATCAGAGAAAATGCTGCCTCCACGACATCCAGTAAATAACTACGAACAAGATGCATATCTGTTTGGCAGCCACCTGGGCTTCTCCAGACACTTGTGATACAGTACATAATCCATGTTCAAATGTCTTGAGTCTGTTTAGAGACAGTTGTCCTCTGTATGGCAATATGGCATTTGTTTGCATACATTCAAGCGCAGTGGTTCATCACTACATAATTTGTGTAATCTTTGATAACTCAGGTTCTCCTCCTTGCTGTGTCCTAAAAGACTGGATTAAAATGAGTAGGTAAGATACAGTGCTGTGACAATTCACCATATTAGTGCAATGAGTACCTGACCAATGAAACTGGAAATTGGTGCTTGTTATATTTTTTGAGTTAAGACATTCTACTGTGAGGTCCCCGTTGTACAGACTCCCTCAAATATGACGAGTTGAAAGGTCTTCAATAAATGACATTTGTTAAATACATAAGAATGAATATTTCTCTGAAGCTGGGAAATCCTTATAGGTAACATGATATGGAAAAGTTAAGACTTACTGCAATGAAAAATAAACGTAAGTAAATGGATCGTTTTCAGCCATGCATGCTACAGCTGAGGGTACGTAAACTGAAAAGTTAGCTACAAATATGAAGAAATTTGCCTTAAACTGGAATGCAATTAAATAAACATACTTCCATATTCACTGTTCTATGCACTTTGTATGCATACACTCTAAAGGTGCACCATACCACACTGCAGTCTCCATCAACTGCTGGTAAACTATGAAACCCTATTACCTCAACTCTCACCTGGCAACCACATGTTTATATTTCTCAGAATGACCAGACTGCACTCTGAGCTGTGTGCCACGGAGACATGAGAAGCAAAGAGGTTGTGCAACACAACAATGCAATGAAAGAATTCTTTCCAGTATGATTCAATCTCTTACACTAAAGAAGTCACGCCTTAAACTCTTGCACACCCTGTCTGACCTTTTACAACAGATATTGTTTCAGGAAGAGAAAGAAAGAAAACAACCCTCAATGCAAGTCCAGTGGAGATTTGGCAAACAACACTGCAATAGATTTATTCGGCCACTTATGTGCAGATATAATTTTACTCAATGCCGTCTAGGAATGTACTTTTTACAGTCGCTGTCCGATCACCTGGTATGTTACTCTGTGGCTTCCTTTTAAATTCTTTCATGGAAGTGTAGATGATCGTGTAATAACGCCAATTGACCTGTGTATTTTTATTTTCTTATCTGTTTTGAACTGATGTTTTTATATACTTTTGGCTAGTATTTATCGCTAATATTTGTACTATGAAGGCCGCAGTTCACGTGTATTTTGTGCTTTTATGATGTTATTCTTAAGAATGGAATAAAGTGATTTACTGACTGACTGACATTATGGAGGCACCCTTCAAAGGATGATTTCCACACAGGACAAACAAATGGCCCTGGAATGCTGGTAGCAATTCTTAGCATTTGGGACCACAAACAGAAAATCGGTGGACTATCTTAGGGAGGGTGAACCTGCAACACTTTTGGGACCGATCATGTTCAGCTGGCCCTCCTCCCCGAGAGTACTGGAATATTTAATCGCTGACCTTTCAGAGCCCTTGCTTTTAAGAATCTTTGTTTGATACAAAGGCTGTAAAATTCACAATTTGACCCCATCTTTTAAAAATTTACTGGGGCACAGAAAACCCCTCCACACCTTTGAGAGGCTGTGGAGCACGTTGATTTCGCTAGCTCACACTTAGAAATTTGGGGCAGGTGCTACACCCCACCGCTTTCATTGATCGTTCGATGCCGCCCACGGGGGCCCATGGCTTGTAGCTAGAATCTGTTCATACTCAAGTCAGGTCTGCACACAAATGTACAGCATCTGCACATTTGGTTCCATGGCAGCAATCAATGGTGATAAAACTTTGCCCTGAATCTGAAATTCCACAAATGTGGAACCAAAAGTAACACAATAATAAACAGTTAACATGAAGCGTTTTTTCACATTAGATCTTCTTGTAAATGTAGTAAGAGAATTTGGGAACCTACAACCACAACCTTTATAAAACATTTCAGAGGTCATCTAAAACAACGTTTGATTTGCTGTGAAATCCTGCTTGAGACTGTGGGACGCTCCACATATTTCTGTTGCTTCCCTGTAGAGTGTTAGACTTTGTTGAACGAGGTATCCCAAAGGGCATGTTCATCTATAGCAGAATATGACAACTAACTACGTAATTGAGATACTGATGATTCCCTCAGATTAGTTGAACTAACAAGTACTGGCAAAGCCAATAGGTTTCGACTATGAAACATTTATTGGCTGTGTTGCTGGTAAAAAACCAAAAATCGCTATGACTTGGCGAGTGTTAACCGCATCATAGCACTTTTTTTTCTAAAAGCCATGTTGCACAGGACTCCACGTGGCTGTGCAATATGTGCAAAAACAGGCCTGAGGGCAAGCACCATGAAGTAGGTACGAGGGAGGAGGAAGGGAGATTCGAGCACAGACAGCGGAAGGAGGGGCAGTGGGTGGTAAATCAATCATTGGACAACGGGAGGAGGGTGGGAGGTAGGAAATCAAGCACAAACAGGGGGGAGAGGGCAGAGGAAGGAAAGTAACAATGCACAGCAGGAGGAAGGCGGGATGGGAAAGCAGCAACGGACAGAGGGAGAAAGGCAGGGTGGGAAAGAAACAACGTACTGCAGGAGGACAGGGGGACAGGGGGAAAAGCAACAGGAGGTATGGAGCAGCATCAGCAGTAGGAGGGTGGGGTGAAGGAGAGTGACTGCAGAGAATACCTGCAGGAGCCAGCAGAACACTGGCTGCAGACAGATAGCTGTACTGGGCAAATGCTCCACGACAGGGACATACAAAGCCCCAGGAGGAAGGCGAGGTGAGGAGAACCTGACCAATAATAAGCAAGGAAACGAGAGTGACGTTGAAGCCAACCAATGGTACATATTGGTGAGTAAGGGGCAGGCCCTAAGCCCCAGGAGGCAGGCGAGGATGATCTGACCAAGAAGAAGCAAGGAAACTAAAGAGATGCTGAAGCCAACCAACAGTACGTAATGGTACGTAAGGGGCGGGCTCTAAGCCCATTTAAGCTTTTTTTTGTGGTTAACAATAGATTTAGCGGACAGCGCGTGCGTGCTGTTCAGGTGAAACCTAAAAAGGGAGACAGACTTTTTTTTGCCTTTATCACCAAGAATGGAGTTTATTTACCACCCATATAGAATCCTTCCAGCTTTCCACAGCCCTCACTGCGATAGAAATGAAGGTAATATTTGGGGACCCAATTTAATTATTTACTATAATGAAAAGTTTATATTTAAGGGGAGGCATAAATAGAACATGGCAAGCTTTTGTTTGAAGGGTATTTCGTTAATGTACTTGGTTTTTGGGAGCAAAACGAGAGGTGCAGTTTAGATAAAAAAATAAAGCATCTACACATGCAAATTGTTGACTACGCTTTTGTGACTAAGCCAAGTCAGAAAGGCTGATAACTACCCATCAGATTTAACATTAATTCATTACGTAAAAGTACTCAATACGGTGGACTGAGCTATGGACTAAGTTAGCAAGTGGGGTATAACTCTTCTACCAATCCTCATTCAGAAATTTCGATCAGGTATGTGGGCATGAGTCAGAATTAGTCAAACTAGAAATCTTTCAAGGAAGATCTGGATAATGTAGCTAGATCGTGAGTACGTTCCAATGTTACTTTTTGCAGATTATATGACCCTGGTGGCTCATATCCAAGGAGCTACTGAACGCCCTCATTTGTCAGGACTCATTCACACATGACAACAACATTGGAATACATTAAATAAAACAAAAAAATACAGACTGTAGAGCAACGTAGAGAAATTGGTTGTGGCAAATTGTTGGTAATACAAAGAGGAAACTTATTGGGAATGAATACAGGAAAAATGCTTTTGTTTTCTTAAACAGAACTACATGCCACAATGGTGCGAGGGATGTACCTTGCAAAATTAACATTCAATTTAGGGGGTTATTGTTACTGCTTCTGAAGCCTAATAAACCCAGAATAGCCCAGCTCTAATGTTTGACACATCGGTTTGATATAATGCAGCTAAATGTTTTCTCCTAGGAAGGGTTCTGGGTTATTTAGATACCAGCCCATGCCTTACGGTGGCCTGTACAAGTGGAAGCTATTAGAAAACGTAGTCTTTTGACATTTAAGGGTACAACATTTATCAGATTTGTGCTATGAAACAGTCATGGCAGAATCAGAAAACTATCAGGCCTTTTGAATAAAGAAATGGAACAGAAAACAAGAGTAGACTTTGAAAAGCGCATTAGTGAACAGGCAAATGATGCAGGAGATACGGAGGATAAAGTTGCCAATAATATAGGACAAAAGTTAAAGTCAAATTCAGGTGTAGTTAGAGTGTAAATACCAGTGCTTAATTTGTAAAATATGAAGTCCAGGTACTCAAAATTTTTCGGGAGGCCACACCCACTTCCTCCCTGGCTCCACCCACTTTCTCTACTGGCTCCACCCAAAAACGATCGGCTCCGCCCACATCCTCAACTGGCACTGCTGAAAGTCAGATGTAATACCCGATCTTAATTTAAGCAAGGGAGCCATCCCGCAAGTAAGGATTTGATAGGAGGTTCCCCTGCCCTCTGAACATTTTGAAAAAGATTAAATCAAAAGTGCATTTAAAGCACAATTTTGGAATACATTAGCTAAAACGACTAATGCATTGGAAAGAGACACTTGAAAAATTCTAGTGCTCTATGTGCCGATTTGGGGAAAGAACATTACTGGGATAAGCCATTTTTAACAGAGACTAATTGTATCATGAGTTTGAAGATACAACTATTACATATCTTATGCGTCAAAATAAATCAAAATGTTCTGGAAACACTCTAAACAGAAAAATTGAATAAAAACATGCAATACACTTGAATGAGCCACTTTGTCACTTCCAGTGGCCGAAGGGGGTTTGATTCATAAATGGTAGAGTATTCCGTTAAAGTAAACAATTTTAGAGAAACAAGTCAATAAAGATGATTACCAATTGGGCTTGTTATTATAACTTACTCCCCTGGAGCAATATATGTGCATTTATTAGAAATTCAGAATAGTAAAAACACATGGACCTTAACTGGCGTTGCCAAATGTAGTTCTGTATCACACAGACAACCATCCCTACACTTTGGTCAACCAGTTATCTTTCACCGCAACAAATTCAAGACACCATCTTTGTGAGTGTGATGGTTGGCTAAAGATAGCCTTTTCGTAACAACAGTGATGCTGGCACTCCATCATTACCATGTCAAAATATTATCTGACTTTTAAGAGATTCCTTTCATTCTTTTGACAAGAGGGAAGCAAGTTAGCAACAGTCAGTTGCTGTTAAATAAATCATTGCTTGCTGCACTGGTGCTCTGCCTTCCTGACAACCTACATTACCATGTGCAATAAAGATAGTACCTTTCATAAAAGGTCTGGTGTTTACTGGGACTGAGTCTATGGGAAATGCTGGTGCTCGTGCAGTAACTAAGCAAGCACCAACATTTACATGTTACCGCAAAAGTCAGTTTACTAGCATAGGTGATAATTTTCACCTCTGATAAATTCGAACACCTCGCGGCCGGATTTTATTGGATGTCTGGATTATCACATCTAACACCGGACGGAGAATGCCCAGTGTGCCACAGGGGAAAATGTGCAAGACAGAGATATGCTGTGAAATGAAACAGTGATGCCAAATGGGCAGGAATTGGACTTGATGACATGACCAGAAGCCAGGCCGGCCCCTTATAAAAGGCAGGAATACTCCCTACTACTGTAGAATGCACCTCAGCACCTCAGGATTGAGGCCGTAAGAGACCAAAATAACCTGCTCAGCTCTCTGTTCCTCCCGTCCTTTCTCTTCCCAGGTACATATAGGCATATGGGATGAATGAAACTCAGGCTTTCATTCACAACTGCCTCACTCCATTTACTCAACTCCTGTGCTGCTGAGCAAAGGGTCAGAGTCTCCCACTCTCTCGCCTTTCTTTTCTCAGGATGTCATGCACAAGCTGTTTACGCGGTCTGTCATCACTTCCTGCGATCATTAGGGGGCTTTATCTTCAAGCACTGGATTACTCATGAGAAGTGAGAGTAATGTCTGTGCCTGTCCAGGTGTGTCAGAACCAGTATGATCATCTCAGGATTTCTAAGGCATCTCACATTTCACGTCATGCATCTCAGTGACTGAGAGGACTCCTATACTAGCCATGAGCTGAGATCATATATGTGTATGTAAACCATCATATAGCTGCTCCCAGCCGGTCTTATGTCAGGACTGGAGGCGAGGATTGTGCTCATCTTTCTCCCTTTATTTTGACTACAGCAGCTTCAACATTTAACAGAAAACTATCTTTCCCATGAACCACCAGGAATTGAAGTCAAACACAGTTTCAACTAATCAGAACACATAATGTGCCATAATAGTCCTTGTCTCTCATCGATGCTCCACTTTCTTGCCCCAGAAGAGCACAGATGAGACACAAGAGTCTCTTAGTTAACTTATCCTGCAGACGTACTGTTCATATTTGTGCTTATCCGTCTAGCTTTGCGTTATGTTAATGTTGTGCCTACAAACTGGTCTGTTTTTTGGATTTTTCAGTGACAGAACGCACGTCAGCGGTCTGATCGAGCCGAGGTGTATACTTTTAAGGCATCGGGACAGCGTGAGCGCGAATTGACATACACCCAGTAGGGCTCTCCAGGGCCATAAATAACATTGGGAGTGCAAGAAGCGTGTCTCGATGCTCTGGGCACCCTAACTTGTGGTCTTGTATCACTTGTGCATGGCATCCTATAACATTGAAAACAACAGATGCACAACAACCCACACACATATAAAAACATGCACAAAGCATAGAATGTCGTTTTCAGGACTCCAGAGTCATCGTGAGCAGCAGAACTTCACACGACTGAGCTTCAAGTGTGTATTCACCCCTCACAGGTACAGACCTGCTACTGTAATTCACCAATCATGGTATGCTGCCATTTCCGCACTCGCTTGAGGCATGAAACTAGTAAACCCACGATAGGGACAGTATGCTTGGTGCACCCCTCCCGGTTCAGGACCGGGTCCAGAACTTATTATTGTCAAAATATTGTTCCTCAGGCAATTTACACACATGGGATTAGTGTGTGTCATGACAAAAGTCAGAAACCCAGGAATGCAGGTCTGGCAGGGCACATGGGCAGTCATGCAAATTACATTTTTGTCCTAACCATGCCATTTTTTTAAACTTAGTGTATTTGATTCATAGATCTTTTTTCACTTGGTTGATTTTGTTTGCTTTAAAGGTAGTCAATCATAAACAGTAACAAAATACTGCTAAGTTAAAACATATTTGCCAGGTGCAAAACAGTTTAAAATCCTAAATTTTCCCACAAAGATCCATGAACATACAAAGGTCAGAGGCACACAGCCTGCTTAAGTTGCACAGCAGCTGACCCTGTCTTTTCTGAAAATCCAAACTAAAACAGTGCTACAGATAACAGTTGTGTGTTTTTTTTGTCCCTGAATTTTAGGAAGTGAAATGAGCAGGGAAAGAATGAGATCACTGCATCTTCTCACGAGGGCATGCTTCTCTAACCCCTTCTTGCATGATGGCATTAGCATTTTCTAACAAACGTGACACATTGGAAAGGGAGCCTGTGAAAAGGTGCTCCCTCCCCTTTTGCAAAGCTCAGCCTCTCCTGTGTGAACTTTGGCCTCTTCATCGCTATATATTTATTTTTGTTCTGTTTCCAAGAGGAAGTGTAATCAACTTTTACAAGCTTTCAGTGAGCCCCCCACCCAATTCATCCATGTCTTGAGACCCCGGAATAATAAGTACGTTTCTGTCAGAGAAACACGCACATGGCCTGGTGTTAAAATAGCACCCTGCTTAAGGGGACGCTGTCAAAGGCATGGGGCTCGTGGCGATGTTTTGGAAGCCCCTGGGCCACTGAGTAAAGCGGTCTCTTCCAGCTTCAATAAATCTATCAAGCTGGTTTCACTTTTTTTTTCCCAGACATCACAAACTAGGGCACTGTGAAACTAGAATTATCAAGGGAGAATTTCCTAAATGTGTGGGTCTGGGGCACCACCACATTCTGTCACCTTTTGTCCTCTCAATCACAAAATTGGACTTTGTGTGAGCAGCCCCCACAAGGAACTAAGTGCCCACGAGCCAAGGTGCTTGCGCATGTGCGGCCGATGGGTCGGAGGTTGCTGCACAGATTCTAAGAATTAAGTTGCTGACAGAGTGATAATCTCTCTCGTGTATGCAAGAAGGTGCAAACAGCGTGACAAAGTAAATGCAAGTGCGGAGTCAGAAAAACTATTAAACCTTAACGTAGTCTGCCACTACCCGGCCAGGGACAGGAGAAGGCTGGATGAAGGGCAACAGGCCCGGCTCCAGGAATTTTTATTTGGGTGGGCCAAGGGTGCATTTGGGTGGGCCACTGTAGGCTCGATTTGTCGCATATATGTCTGGGCAGGCTTGCTTCAGGGCCCTCCTTTATCTCTTCTTAGTCTTACAAGGCCCAGTAAAACGCACTCTTTTCCAAGTCTCTTTCTCAATGTTATCACTCTCAAAAAGTGTTTTTTCCATGTAATGTCCCTTTGATGGGAAGAGGAGGTTTCTGAGGTGCATCGGGCAAGTGACACTTCTCGGGCTCCCTCTGTGCGAGCCTTCAGTGAGAAGTGAGAATCCCTCTTCATTGCTACCTCCACCTGACCCCTGACTCTGCAACACACTCCCTTACAGGCTTGATTATCCACTACTCCTCTCCAGTGCACCTTATCTCACAGCTGACCTTGGGCCCCAGCCACATATCAGGCACCATCGGGATTCACTTTCATTTCTCCCGGTAAAAACATTGGTAAAATCACCTTCAAACTTAAAACATTGAATATAGCAGTAAATATAATTAGCATGCACTTTAAAGTATGTTCCACAGTAGCCCTTATGACCCGACTGCTAATTAAATAAACAAAAACAGAAAGGCCATGATACGGCCGGCTTCTGCGCTGATGCGAAAGTCTTTTTTGGCGCCACACCAATAACCTTTACTAACACCTTCCAACAGTGCCCCGACATTGACCTCCTCGGATTCCCTCACTGCCACCCTCCACCAGTGCCCCATATCTTTACGTAGCCCCTTTCTCATATGCATTTCATTTGTTGTATAGCGTTACTCATATCAGTGTAGTGTGTGTCAGTACTTTACACCATGCACACTTTATACAGAGACAATGAATCATACAAGTATGTAAATCTGTCTACAGGGAATGTCACATAAGCCATTGAGGATTACAAGGTGTATGAATCACATGTCATCCATACTGGTGAGCTGGATATTTTGAGAGGGTTTGGTCTGGGGAAACACAACCTTAGGATTTAAAGAGTATTCCATGGGGGTCAGCTTTACTGATAAAAATATAGATCTGCTCAAACATACTCTTTTTAGCAACATTAGAATAATGAAAGACTGGGGAAGTTCTAACTATATCACAAAACACAAAAAGCGAAGTTGTAACTATCCCATTCATGTTTGTTTGCAGCTCTTTGGTGACAATTCATTGAGTACTATGTTAGGATTGTAACTTCTGAACTGCAAGTAACACAAGGATCTCTGTAACAAAAGCAGTAAGCCACTGAGCTTCCACATAAAATACAGTTCATCTGCATTTAAAAACTACCAACAGACAAATGATTGCTCTCCAGCAGGATCATTAACCACCAGCGTTATCTGGGCATTTTGTATTGTCTTATTGTTGTCCTGCATCGGCCACGATAATGATAAAAACTGTTACTGTTTAAATGAAGCGCCCACGAAGTATGTGTTCTGCTGGGCCTGTGCAGATATTAAAAAGAAAAACAACTAGTAGCACACTCTCTTACCTACTCAATGAGTCAAACTTTGTGTCACAGCCTGATGTGATAAGCAGCTGCAGGGGTCTGGAAAGGTGAATAGGAATAAACAAACTTCTTTTCTCCTGCGCTGCATAGAAAAAGAAATATCCACGCAGCAGGACAGTAGGCAAAGGTTACCTTTGTCAAAGAAAGGATTTGTCGCCTTCCGCCATGGTCTTATGTCCTAAAGATTAACCCCATTACACCGGACTTCATTGCCGAGCCGGAGCTAGCCTACCACCTGACCTTTGCAGACAGTATGACACCACCCTTCACGCTCTCACCCTCCAAAAAAGCAGCGTTGCTACTTACAGATACTGCTGGTGGTGGTGGGCAGCCGGTCACTGGCCTGCCTGCCTTTATTCAATAGGCGGCCTAGGCCTGCTACTGCCTGCACTCGACTGGGGAGAGGCTGTGGTCCGTCGGCTAGAGCTGCTGCCTCTGGTGCAGGAAACCAGGGTTCGAGCTTCGGGGTCGCGTCCACATCCTGGGTGCAGGAAACCAGGGTTCGAGCCTCGGGGTCACGTCCACATCCTGTGATTCGGGGCAAATCACTTCATCTCCCGTGCCTGAATATGTAATGTAAATACGGTGCTCATGTAGTACAGCGCTCCAATACCTTCGGGTCGAGTTCGCGCTATATAAATATGCAAAAAAATTAAACTCGACGGTGGGGACGGTGCGTGCGTGTGCGCCTGGGGCGGGGCACTTTGAAAAAAATCTACGCACGCACAGCTCTCCACTCGCAATACAGCTCCCTGCCCAATGAGTGTCTCCTCCCAGCCCTCCCATTGGCAGCAACGCCTACGGCCGCAGCCCGCCACCTGCAACACATTTGAAATGTGCATCGCATGATCGTCATTGAAATAAATAAAATGAGTCGGGCGGTCTGTGCGCGCGAGTCTGAGCCAGAGGTAAATTAGTTTTAGATACTGAATGTCTACCCACATTTACATTGCCTGACATATGACGTGTCGTGCAGAGTCATAGTTGCAGACGCGTGGTATTATGTAGACCCGGCCCTGATAAATAAGTGCCGGTGCTAAGTACCGGCACAAATTAAGCACTGGTAAATACAGAGCGAGAGCAGAGGCTAACAACTCTGTTACAAGTGTTAACTGCAAAGGTGGGTAGGCAAAAGTAGACTCAAGATTCTCAAACAATGGAAATTTAGCGATATCTAGAGGAATATACCGTATCATGCTGATCTCAATATGTCAATGAAATTCCAAATACGACTCTCTATATGTGACACATAGGAGGGTTGGACAGGATCCCATGGACATAAAGTGTGTACAGATTATGGTGAGCAGAAAAGAAAAAATATGCCATGTTATTTTCTAGTGTGCTACAGTGGTAGAAGGGCACAATATGTGGACAGTCCCCATTATTTTATAAATAGCATAAACTCAACAAAGATAGTGTGCTATTATAATTGATTGTTGGTGAATAAATGTAAATTTGTCTAAATGTAAATATATTTTGGCCAAACATATTGCATGCCCGTTGCTTATTAACTCCTTCAGTGCCCATGACGAGATGGTCTCGTCATGGAGCGCGGTTGCGCTGTGCCCATGACGAGACTATCTCGTCATGAACCCCCCCCCGCTAATGCAACGCCCGGCACAGGGCGGGGAAAGGGCGGGGCACTGAAGGGGTTAAACAATTTTTAGGCAAATTGGACTAAAACACAATATTTTGCCGTCACGTTTACAGGTGTTCTTGAAGGGGGGTTCATGGAATTGGGCAACCTCTTTCCCACAACATAACTGGGGAGAGTAGAACTTTTCTGCCAGACATTAAAGAGTTACTAGATTTCATTTGTGAAAAGCAAATATTTTCAAGTAACTTCTACAAGTGATAATTTGTAATGATTAAAGCAAACACAAGGATATAATGGACGGAGCGCTGAAACTTTTCAGACACTCACCCCCGGTCACAGATCTGGGTTGAATCCATCATCATTCTTTAGCTCACTTTGCCACCCCAGTTCAGACCCAGCTATATGCAAATCAGTCTCGACAGTGTGCCTCATGGGAACAGTCCAGCCCGAACTGCCAAGCCAGGCCTACCCGGGAACGGAAACAAGCATCCTGGGACCGGAAACAAGCATCCTGGGACCAGTTTCAGGGTAACACCCCATATCAGCCAGGCTAGCTTGAATCAAGTGGCAAAGTGAGCAAGGGACCCACATCTGGGCATACCCTGCCAACTTAGGGCGAACAAAGCAAACACAAGGAGATAATAGATGGAGTGCTGAAACTTTTCAGATACTCACCCCCGGTCACAGATCTGGGTTGAATCCATCATCGTTCTTTAGCTCACTTCTCCACCACAGTTCAGACGCAGCTATATGCAAATCAGTCTGGACCCTGTGCCTCATGGGAGCAGTCCAGCCTGAACTGTCAAGCCAGGTCTTCCCAGGACCGGAAACAAGCATCCTGGGACTGGTTTCGGGGTACCACCCCTAATCAGCCAGGCTAGCTTGAATCAAGTGCAGTTCGACCCAGATCTGTGACTGGGGGTGAGGGTCTGAAAAGTTTCAGCATTTCGTCCATCATCTCCTTGTGTTTGCAATTTTCAATGATTCCCAGCCTAAATTTACCAAGGAAGATGGTATAATTTGTTTTCAAGGGAGAAAAAAATATAATTAGCTCCTCAAAATGGCAATTTGGGATTTAAAATACAGGATTATTAGATTATGCCAAAATAGATATCGGATTCTTGAGGCAAATTAGTGTGGATAATAAGGCAACTTATTTCATTCTCTGCAAGCTTTAGGACATGCAGGTAAATCTGAGGAATGGCCTAGTTAGTAATTTGTGTTACTTACAATTTCTTATGTAATATGTCTCAAATTTTTATAAGATTTCCAAGCGCTTTAGAATTTTACAACAGAAAACAAGTATGCCATAAAAGGCAGGGTATAAAGTACACAAATACTATCACCTGAAGATTCAGATTATGCATATGGGGCACCTCTGAGTAAACACCAGTTAACTGTTAGTCAAATGTTTTATTGCACCATGTCATAAGTTTCACAGTAGAATGTGAGAAGACCCGTGTCAGAGTTTCTGCGTTTCACTGACTTGAAAGACTGCAAATCAGCTACCGCCAGCAAGGAACAGGGCTCACCACATAGCTGAGTTTATTACAAGTAAACCTCAGAATAGCCATCATCATGTGCATGTGTGCCACGTCAGTTTAGCGATGAGGATGGCAAACAAACCCATGCTTGTTGGGCCTTCAGGAGTGCTCACAGAGCGGTGGAATAATAGGCACCACTGTCTGACCCCAGTCTGTCTCTCCTGTTAAGAGAAAATCTCTTATGTGGGGTTGTTTAAAAAACACATTTATTTACCCTCTGCTTCTGCTGCTTGCTTTTGTTCAAATCGCGAAACTTCCAGAGAGGCATTGTCGCAAAGTGGATGAGACTCAAAAAAGCACACAGCAATATCCATTTCAGGAGACCCAAGCATCCCAGGTTAAAGTTATGAAGGTCGGCAAACAAAAAATGCTAACTCTGGGTCTGATATTTATTTGAGCCATTTTTGTGAGGACTGACAAATGAACAGCAGGAGGAAAAACATACAAATTTATGATCGTGAACAGAAGAGAAGTTTGTGTGTAAAAAGGTGGGCGTGTAGGTATGGTGGTGAATGGATGCAGGCAGGGATTAACTTTCTCCGCTTTGAAAATTGTTGGTCACTTTCGTAATGGGCTATAATACGCTCCTGTCTTAGGATCTAATGCTACTAAAAATACCATAAGTCTTTACAGGGATTGGAAAAAAGGCAACTTGACTTTATACGTTCCATGTATACGTTTAAACTTATTTCTCTACCTGCTATTAACAAAACATTTAGACTTTTTTTCATGACGCCAAGAATCTAAAGTATCCACCTTCTGAACTCAATCTAAGATAGATCCTCATAAAAGTCGTTGCAAACTCGAGTATAGTTCCTTAATATAGATCTTTTTATGGCAGAAAAAGCTTTTTCCCTTTCCTACGTGTCCTTAAAGATTTCCTTCTTAAATGAATTTGTGAGGAGTTTATCAAAAAGTCGTTTCTAGTTATGCATAACTGGTCAAATAAATAAAAATGATAACAATACCTAAAAGTTAAAGACTTGACAACAATACAAGCTTTCAATAATTGCAAGCATTAGCAGACTAACGTGAGAGGTTTCAGAAATTGAAAATGTTTTTCTCCTGATTGGAATAATAACTTTGTAGAAAAACACGGTGCATGAGTATATTGAAGATGTGTCTGACTGTAGTTTAAGATCATTCTGAGGTATTTATCCAGGGGCGACGACTCTGTTATGGCGGAGGAGTGTCGCTCCAGTGCTACTACCCAGCAGCGGCAATAGTGAAAAAACAAAATAATGATTTTATCATAATTTTCTTTTTTACCGTTGCCTCTGCTGGGTAGCAGAGTTGCAGGGACATCCTCCTGAGCTTCAGGAGGAGGAGTTGTGGGCACAACTAAGTGTGCATGACTGTTTCATACCATCATGCACACTTAGCATTTCTCCACCCGGCTGTATTGCGCAGCCAGGTGGAGAAAAGCCCAGACCCCAAGCACTGTATGAAAGGCGAAGTAAGCTACTTAGACCAATGCCAGTGCTGCTCTCATGCTGGGAATGAGAGCAGCGCTGGTATTAGTGTCTGGGAGCCTGAGCAGTGTGCGCCAGTCGGGCATTGGGAAAGGAGGAATAAACAGTGTCAGGTAAGTCGCAACTTATTTTTTCATATTTGTTTTTAATGTATTTATGTACCCTGGCTCCCTTCCTTGACGCCCTACCACTTCGCATCGTGTTCAGCCGCCACTGCATTTATCTATTAATGGTACCTTTGGTGGTAGTCATACCTGGAATAAAATGGCATACTTCGAAATGTTTTGCCGTCTGTCTGTTCATAAAAGCTAGAAGGTAAGCCAAGTCCTACAAATGCAACTCTTTGTTGTTCTCAGGTTTAATTAAACAAAAAAATCATTTAAGCTACACAACGTTGGACTTGCTCCCAACCCTACTGGGAAATAAATCATCTGAGGTATTTCAAAACCCAGATGGACTTGCTAGTCAGTTATTACCTGTAACCTCTTCAAAGGGGGTGCTATCCAGGTTTGCTCTAGTTTTCACACCTATGTTTCTCACGGCACAATATGGGTGTTTAAGTGACAGGGAATGCTTCTATCACTACTCCTTCACAAATATCTTTTGCGTGGTAAACCATTAATTTTTCTGGGCAGCGCAAGGCCTGGCTGAGAAGTGCAAAAAAGAATTCAGCTACGTTTAAGGCGCTTTTGTTGTTAAGTAAAAGGATGGCAGTTATTTGTCACTGTTTTGTCATCAGTTCTACTTAAAATTTAAAAAAAGCTACAATTTTGATCAGTGCGTTCATCTGCAAATTTCATAAAGAAATGCGAGGACCAATAAAAACAAATCGTTGATGTAAGCTACTGCTTTGGAAGTATTTGGCTCTCTATCTATGCATTAAAGATTCACAGTCATAACCTCTGCATTTTGATTTAAGTTCTGCTAAAACAAATACTAGATTGATGATAGAGCGATGACGGGCAAAACTATGACAGAGAAGCGAAGCCTACCACCTCATCACTTCTTGGAACACATAAAAACCTTGCAATAGTACTGTGGAAGAAGGTCAGTGCTTTCTGACCAGCAGTAAACAGCTGTGAAAGCGATGTCCTCCTTTAATGAAGCAGAGGATTCTGGATTCATTTAAAGAGTGATAATTTCACATGCAGCAATAACATTGCTTTTTGCAACCAGACACGCCAATAGGTGTGATGAGCCTAGTAAATGTACAGGAACTGCTGCAATAAAGTAATAAAGAGGAGCTACTTAGTAGCGGGCTTGTTGTTCGAGGAATCCCCCCCAACTTTAAAATAGATTATGATGCGGTGGTCCCAACCTGATGCTTAAATAAAGTTAATGACAATATCATCTATTGCTGTTTTAGAGGACCCCAAAGGAACATGATAATTAAACTTATGTTAGGATGAGACAGAACTATAAACGACCCAGAATTAACTTTTTGGTGGAGGCTCACAGTCATATGATCAAGCAGAGCATAGTGGGTGCAATGATAGATAAATCGGGTCTTACAGTGACTGATTATCATTATATATACATATATATATATATATATATATATATATCCGCTACTTTCCGTAGTTTCGTCAAGTCCGCCCGCTTCTGGTGCCTGTCCCCAACAGTACAGACACGGACCTCGGTTTTGGTGCAATTTTTATTTACAAATCTCGCGTGCTAGTCGCCATAACGTTTCGGCTCCACCTGAGCCTTGTTCACATGACAACGTGTAAAACAAAGAACCACCCTTTTGTAGGCGTATTTCACTCTGCACGTGATGCTGGTAAATGTTCATAGACATGGTAGAAAGATTACGAGTGGCACATCACTCCATTAGGCAATGCTAATACAATATGGTGGATGTAAAGAGATACAACACGAAAGCACTAATTGTTGCATTTTTGAGCAGTCCGTAAAAAGTTAAATCTAAATCACCAGTATGTAAATACAATCTTATTATATACATTAACTGCTTTCAACTATAATCACAATATTACAGTGAATATTGAGTATGCCATTCGTGTTGGTACTTCCAAACAATAAATTTGATACCACCAAAATATTGCAAATCTAACGGGTTAAATCCCCCTATGTTACACCAATTTCATCAGCATCAACATCATTCTCCTGATTCCTGCAGCTATGTCAGCCTAAAAATGGTTTAATAAAGTGCCTAGTGATATTGCTTTTCATACAATACTAAAAATTTAAAATCAGAATAGCAGCAGTTACTTGTTGTAACAAATAAATAAATATAGTGGGTAGACTGAGCCCAGTCATACCAACAATATATATGTATGAGCCATCAGTAAATGACTCACTAGTGAATATGGTGGGTTTTTGAGGCTTCATTTCATGTAATAACATGTAATCAATTGTCGCTATTTGTGTAAACAGATACTCTATCAGTCATGAGGTCCAATTGGATTAAAGTACACCAGGAATTAAAGTGCAAAGTGTGCAAATGTGCCAGGGTATAGAAAATATCACGCTTTCATTAGTTGTATCTTAATATGTAAATCCAAAAATAGATCAAAAAAATTCACTCTTAAAACCAAATATTGGTAATCATTATTATATCTAAAATAATAAATAATACATAAGAAGATAAAATGTCAACCTCTGCGTGTTAAAAATCCCCCTAAAACAATGTTTTACTAAAACCTGTGGACAGAATAAGAGCAGTTAGCCAAGAAGTTGTAATAGATAGTGGCCCTCCTATATGTGCAAAATACAAATAGGTATCTGAAACTAGTAAAGGCCAGTATACAGATCCTCAGTAACATTCAAACCAGTCGGCCATTTGGTATCAAGGCGGAGTATATACTTGGTTTCTAACCTGCGAAGCAACACTTCCCTATTACCTCCACGCCTGCTAGCTGGTATTGCATCAATGACATAGAATGATAATTCTTTGTTGTTACTGCTGTGTGCCTCCTTAAAATGACGGGCCACCGGATACGTATTGTCTTGATTAGTAATGGCCCTAAGGTGTTGTAGAATGCGTTTATGCACTTCTAACTTCGTACTGCCCACATATCTAAGTGCACACGGGCACTGAAGCACATATACAGCGAACTCTGTTTTACAGGTTAATACCTTTTCAATTTTATGTTTCCTTTCACTGAATCCATCCTTATAGGTTTTAGAATTGACCCCGTGTGGCATACCTTACATTTGTAAAATCCCCCGTGGGTTTGCAACCACGTTGATTTTTCAATGGTCTCAGGGTTAGTGTTAACAAGACTATCCCTCATTGAGGGGGCCCGACTGAAGGTGAGAGTGGCCCTTCGAGGTAGAGTAGGTCCTAGGACCGGATCACTTTTTAACGTGGGCCAATTCCTATTTAAAATACGGTACAATTCCCGATGTTGTTTGTTGTACCCTGTGATGAATCTAAATTCATTGAGTGAATTAGCTGTGTTTACAGGGTCAGAGTCACTGGTAACAGGTTGACCATATTTCACCAATAACCCCTGTCTCTCTCTTGCCCGAGATTTGGTTATGGCCTTATCAATCACTGACTCTGAGTAGCCGCGTTGTAAAAATCTGACCTTACTTAATGCCTGAGCTTTATTCAATTCCTCCTCATTACTGCAAACTCTACGGAGGCGCAGCATCTCCCCAAATTGTATGCTTGCAATCAGGTGTTGTGGATGGGCACTGGCCGCATGCAAAATAGTGTTGCCGGCCATTGCTTTCCTGAATAGTCTAGTTTCAATTGCTCCATTCTCAATGTAAACCTCTGTATCTAAAAACGTAACATTTGTTTGGCTCATGGTAACAGTAAAGCTAAGGTTCAATGTATTGATGTTGATGGCATTGACAAATGTTTCAACTGATTCCTTGTCACCCTGCCAGACTACAAATAAATCATCAATAAAGCGGTACCAAGCAATAATGTTAGTTGTAATGACCTCTTCAAATTGTAATTTGAGGACCAGTTCCTCCCAAGCTCCCATGTGCAAACATGCGTAGCTTGGAGAAAAACTGGCCCCCATAGCTACTCCCTGTAGCTGACGGTATAACAAGTTATTGTACATGAATACATTATTATTCAAACAGATTTTGAGCATTTCCAATAGCATAGCAGTGTGGTCTTTAAACTGTTTCTCTCGTCTAGATAGGTAGTACACCACAGCAGCTATACCATCCTCATGTACTATACTGGTATAAAGTGATGAGACATCCAATGCTAACATCCAGAAATCTTTCTTCCACTGGACCGCTTGTAATTTAAACAAAAAGTCCCCTGTGTCCTGAACATAAGAGTCCAATGACTTCACAGCTCCTTGTAAAAAATAGTCTATGTAGATAGATGTCTTTTCCAATAGTCCACCCCTAGCAGAGATGATAGGCCTGCCCGGGGGTTTTCCATGTCTTTATGTACTTTAGGGATAAAATAGATAAATGGAGTTATTGGATGCTCATTCCTTAAAAACTTATATTCATCATCTGTCAGCAATGCCTTGTTTCTCCATCTGGACAACTTCTTATGGTATTCGACTTGCAACTGTTTCATCTTAGATGCATTGATCCGTTCGTAGTGATCCCTGGTGTTAAGCTGGGAATAAGCCTCACGATCATACATTGTCTTCGTCATTAGTACAATATTTCCTCCTTTGTCACTTGCCCGTACCACAGTTTTCATATCCTTACCAAGTTTATGAATTAAGGACTCATATTGTTTTTTTCTAATGTCAAATTTGGGTTTCCTGTGATTATTCTTCTTATGTATCTCTTTGATTTGCGAGATAACATTCTCATTGAATAAATCGATGGAATCCCTTGCCATAATTGGGGTGAAAGTTGAGGTGGGTTTGAATGGAGTGACTGGTGCTATTTGTTTTATGGGACCCACACCACTTGGATCATCCGTTCCCCCAGTTTGGGTCACCATAGAATCCAATCCTTCACTCATCCAAAGATCAACAATGCCACTGGGTATTACCGTCCCCGATACTGTGATATCGTCAGAAGTCTGAGGTGCTGCTATCTCAGCCATGGTTTTATTTTTCATAAGATGGAATTTACGGAGTTTTAATTTACGTACAGCTTTGTATATATCGAATCTTGTATTGATATAGTTCATGTTTGTTGGTGGGGCATAGGAAAGGCCCAATTTTAAAATATTCTCCTCTTCCTCAGTGAGTATTGTCGTGGTCAGATTAATTATTGAGGTTTCATCAGTGATTACTTGTTGCCTCTCCATTGACCTCTGCCTCTCCTCTTGTATGACATGCCGCCTCCTTGTCCTGTACCTCTGCCTGCGCCGCTAGTTTGCGTATTTCCTCCGTAGTTCCTTTGGACGCGGGGCCGCAAAGTTTGCATCCGTTCCTGGCATAAAAAATGAATCTCATCTCTCAGTTGTGGTTTGGCCATATCATTGGTAGCTGGTTCCCTCTGGTCTGAATCCGATTCACTGCCAGTCACTGAACTCATATCAGACCTCGATGACTCTCCTTGTTCCTTGGTCCAGATTTGTGTTGGTTCTGGGTTTTATTTTTATTGCCCCGGAAAGCATCATATTTTTTAGAGAAAGTAAAGATCTGTCCCAGCTCATAATCACTGCGATCTCTTTGAAATTTATATGCTTTCCTGTCCATAATTTTTGCTTGTTCTTTTTTAAGTCTGTCCTTCATTTCTGCTGTTAATTTCCTCTTTTCCTCATTGTCTTCCATTCCTTCTAATTCATCCTGTATCGTGGCTATTTCCTTCAATAATTGCGCCCTGTCGATATCAGCATATTTTACTAAAATTTGTACCAATCTTCGTGAAGCCTCTAGATTGCTCTCAGCCCACTCTCTCATTAGCTCTGGGTTTTCATAGCTCGGCGCTATTAAGATACGTAGACCTCTCGGTATCCTGTTTACATCAAGATAGCTCTTTAAAGACTTTGATCCCCCCCATTTACTCTGTTCATTACGAAGTTTTTTCTCCAAAATTTTTAATTTGTCTTTCATAGTAGTGGCTTGTAGCAAGTTCACTGCTGCTTTTATCCCGTGTCATTGCTGTGGGGAGACTGTCAGAAAACATCTTCAATGCCGCAGCCTCTCGTTCATCCACGTTGTCGGTCGACATTATCCTTGTTGCACTTAATGCAAGTATTAAAGGTTTATCGTCTGGGGGTTAACTCTGTTACTTATACAGGTCAACGTTCAATACACCCCGACTGCACTCAAACTCTCCTTCCCCGTTAATCGGAACGTTACGGCCAAAAACAGAACTGATCAGGTAATTACCTTCGGTGTGGCGTGTCCTCCGACGCGGCACTCCCCAAGGTATCCTTCTTCTTAATTCTTGTTCAGGCCAACAATTCCGTCACTTCGGGGGGGGGGGGGGGGGGTCAAACGCCATTCCTCTTCCAAGGATTTAAATAACCCGGAAACCGGGAATTGGCTCCGTTTCAGGCGTTGTCCGTTATGGAGAGGGTCTCGTGAGAAGGCCGTACGTCGCCACCCGGCCAATAATATCCGCTACTTTCCGTAGTTTCGTCAAGTCCGCCCGCTTCTGGTGCCGGTCCCCAACAGTACAGACACGGACCTCGGTTTTGGTGCAATTTTTATTTACAAATCTCGCGTGCTAGTCGCCATAACGTTTCGGCTCCACCTGAGCCTTGTTCACATGACAACGTGTAAAACAAAGAACCACCCTTTTGTAGGCGTATTTCACTCTGCACGTGATGCTGGTAAATGTTCATAGACATGGTAGAAAGATTACGAGTGGCACATCACTCCATTAAGCAATGCTAATACAATATGGTGGATGTAAAGAGATACAACACGAAAGCACTAATTGTTGCATTTTTGAGCAGTCCGTAAAAAGTTAAATCTAAATCACCAGTATGTAAATACAATCTTATTATATACATTAACTGCTTTCAACTATAATCACAATATTACAGTGAATATTGAGTATGCCATTCGTGTTGGTACTTCCAAACAATAAATTTGATACCACCAAAATATTGCAAATCTAACGGGTTAAATCCCCCTATGTTACACCAATTTCATCAGCATCAACATCATTCTCCTGATTCCTGCAGCTATGTCAGCCTAAAAAGGGTTTAATAAAGTGCCTAGTGATATTGCTTTTCATACAATACTAAAAATTTAAAATCAGAATAGCAGCAGTTACTTGTTGTAACAAATAAATAAATATAGTGGGTAGACTGAGCCCAGTCATACCAACAATATATATGTATGAGCCATCAGTAAATGACTCACTAGTGAATATGGTGGGTTTTTGAGGCTTCATTTCATATAATAACATGTAATCAATTGTCGCTATTTGTGTAAACAGATACTCTATCAGTCATGAGGTCCAATTGGATTAAAGTACACCAGGAATTAAAGTGCAAAGTGTGCAAATGTGCCAGGGTATAGAAAATATCACGCTTTCATTAGTTGTATCTTAATATGTAAATCCAAAAATAGATCATAAAAATTCACTGTCTTAAAACCAAATATTGGTAATCATTATTATATCTAAAATAATAAATAATACATAAGAAGATAAAATGTCAACCTCTGCGTGTTAAAAATCCCCCTAAAACAATGTTTTACTAAAACCTGTGGACAGAATAAGAGCAGTTAGCCAAGAAGTTGTAATAGATAGTGGCCCTCCTATATGTGCATGTTTTACATTTTATTAAGTACATAACAGTTTTAGAGAATATACTACTATGCAACAGACATTACCTGGGCACAAAAATGGAGTTGTGGAGAAAGTTCTCAAAAACCTTTCGGTATTCTGCTTCCTCTTTTTCAGCTTGCTTCTCTGCCTCTGTCTTTGGGCAGGCACAGCACTGCCCTCTTTCTGTGCCCCCACTGTCAGTTTTTGAGGATTCAGAAGAGTCATCCGCGTCAATGGATTGATTTGAATACTTACGAACTGGAATCTTATCTTTAGAAAACAAAAAGTCAAAATTGTAAGGCTGCGTCACAATCCAATTTACTACTCACTTTAACCCCACGCTAAAAAGATGCAAAATTCGAGACAAGATCCGTCGACTCAAGATTATTCAGTGAAAGCGCAACACAAATGAAACTACTCTGGTACTTTCACCTTTGTGGATGCATCTGTAACCATTCCTTACCACAAGACAGACAAATTATATTTTATTCAATATTATCCCACAGTGACCACACTCACCTGATGGACCACGGTGCTAAAGCAACAAAATCCACCAAATAGTCTCAGAATGCACAACAAGAGTCTAAATGACTCCACGTTTGTCCAACCTAAACTTCCGCCTACCTTTGGAGCAGTAATTGTGTAAGTACAGATAACTATCCTGGGGTTGTTGCTGCCAGCGCACAATGTAGTAGGACAGGTTGCCATTTGGTAGAGATGGGGGCTTCCACTTCACAATCAGTTGAGTTGAGGAATTTGATGCAGATAAAACATCTAAAGGGGTAGAAGGCACTAGAAAAACACAAAATAAATAATCTCAACATGATGTTCTAGACATTTAAACCAGAGAAAATCATAGGTTCAAGTTACCACATTCTGGCTTATTTCAAGCTCTACAGTCAACATAAGAAACTCATTCCTGAATTTAAAAAAAAACAGTAACAACTGAAATAGGAATTAAAATAAAATGGATGCATAAGATTAATTGTGGCACAAGTCAGTTTGAAATGGTATGCATGCACGGTATAAATAAGTAGCTCACCGAAGATTACAACTACCAAAAGATTCAACATAACCCCCAGCCAACCATAGTGTCAAATTAATGAAATGTGCTAGGAAAAGTAAATATTGTGGAATAAGAGTCAACACTGAAAACATCAGAAAACACCCTGGGCATCAGAACACTCTTATACGAGGTTAATTAGTATTATTTAAGCAATAATGTCCATGGGTAGGGGGCTGTTTCAAGCAGTCACAAGTGCAACAGAATCCTGCGACCAAGTTGACGACTCTAGGAAGGCCATGGTAAAAAACACAGGTGGTGCTTACTACTTCCTGGTTTCCAACGTCATTAATGGGCCTGTACTGGGAAGAGGCTAATAGACTTGTCATGGGTATTGTTCTACTAGATGCATATTTAGTAAAATACTTTAGCTAATGGCATAGCTAGGATATTGGCTTACATAAAGAAACTCAAACTTTCTTTTAGGTCTATTTTAAGATATTGGCTGTATTGCTTAATACATCTAAAAAAATTACCATCCTGAAATGAACGTTTTGAGTTACTTGCAGAAAATGAATATCTACCCAAGATAATTTCGAGATTATGAGGCACTTCAATGGTAGTGCCTGAGCAGTGAATCTATCAAGGAATTTTGGACCAGGAATTCTCACAGAGGATATTAAGTTGAATAGGGTGCACCAGTTTTTGAAACACATAAAAGCAGTGGGTTTTTTTTATCAACAAACAAGCATTTACAATGCAATAGGTCTCGCAATGATATTATTTTGAGCTATTGACATTGTAAATGGCAATGCCTTTCAAAAAATTATATGGCATTGTTATTTACAATACCAAAAGCAACACCTATTGTATAGCGCGGTGTCCGTGAAGACGGCGCCACGCTTCTTAATGTAAAAAAAAAAAAAAACAATGGTGTTGGGGGCCGAGAGAGAAGAAGAAATGACAAGACATGTGAGATGGGGAAATAAGGCACGGAGAAGACAGTACGAGGAAGGCGTCACTGTGCAGTGAGACTCTATTCTTAACTAAGGGCACACCTCAGCTAACACTGCAGACCCAATCGCGAAGGTACTGGCACCTAAAACGCTCTACTCAGAAAGAGCATTAAGTGAGTGAGTGTACCTCTGTGTGGGTGAGTATCTGCATGTCAGCGAGTGAGTCTGCCTGTACCTGTGTGCTAATGTCTGGGAGTGTGTGAGTGAGGGTGAGTGTGTTAGTGTTGCCTGTCTGAATGAGTGAGTCTGTGTGTATTTGTGTAAATGTCTGTGAGTGCGCATGCGTGTGGGGAGTGTGAGGAGGCACATGTGTGTGGTTGCGAATAAGCTGGTGTGTGAGTGTGCCAGTGGGAGTGTATGTCTGTGTGTGGGTTTGTGGGTGTCTACGTGAGTGTGTGGATGTGAGAGTAAGAGAAAGAGCCTGCGTAAGGGAGTGGATCCTGTTCACGTGTCTTCTTGTCACGAAAGCTGCCGTGTGTGCATCTTGCGTTATTGCCGCTGGAATGAGAACGCGAGTGCCCAAGACCCCTTATATTCCGGTCGGAAAAATACATAGGAAGAGAGTTGTCAGGATTCCCGTGAATTTATTTGAAAAGCCGTGCTGACGCTCGACTGAAAACTCCTGCTCACAGGAAGGTTGGATTTCGAGGCACATTACCCCGCATGATCCTAGTAAAGCTTTTCTTGCGTTTCCAAAAGCTACACTCCCCAAGTTTACAAGTAAGGATATATTGTTTAGTTATTCTGGAATACCTACATGAATTATATTGTAATTTGTTCTGCGAAGAAATGAATCACAACCAAAAGCTCGAACTCCCAAGCCACCCACATGCCAGCTTCTGTGACTTGCCTCTTGCCTTCGAGTGCAACAAGTCAAAGTGTATAAATTGTTTGTGTGTATGTAAGTACATATGTTTTAAAGTAGCATTGTGTCCCGAACATTGCATTCTATCTGAAGAAGGGCTCTCTGGGACTTGGAAAGCTCGGGCATTAGATCGTGGGCGTGTAAAGTAAAGACGTATGAGGAGCAGATAAGTGGTGCTGTCAACTACACCATGCGGAGCGAGGACGCAGCTCCGGGGATGCGGTCAGCAGGATAGAATCCAGGAAGGGCCGCGCAACCCCCCGTAGGCTGCCAGTCGGCTCCTAACCCGGTCCGCAGGGGCACAGCTGCCTTCTGCTCCAGAGTCAGCCCACGGGGACAAGCACTCAAAGCACCCACCAGCAGGGGCTGGGACAAGCCCCGAGTCCACCGCTCTCCTCTAGGCTGCGTCTCCACCGTAACCAGGCCGCAGCGTTCTATTTTCTATCAGCAGCAACAGTGCTGTCGCTTTTCAACAGGAGTGTAGAGTTAGTGACCTAGAAGAAATGGAGGGGGAAGGCCTACCGAATTTTGGCTGCCTAGAAAATCAAGCGCCTACCTTCCATTTGGGACAAGCAAAAATAGGGGGCAGCGACAAGAGAAGATATTCAATTTTAAAGGGTTAATATTCGGACCTTCTGAAGTGCTATACAAAGGGCTAGGTAGCACACCCATCTGATAGGCAAAAAGGCTAGATTGTGCCTGTCTGCAGCCCTTTTTCCTTTTGGGACGGCCCATCTGGACTGGATCCTTTGCTTCACGGCTTATTTAGATCACAAGCCTTCTTTAGATAAGAAATTGCTTCACGACAGCCGTGAAGCAAACAATCCAGTCCGGATGCGCCGTCCCAAAAGGCGAAAGGGCGGTAACAAAGAAGCCTCATTTTCAATGGAAGTCCACCGTTTATCATAAACGATGACACCATCCAATGAAAATGAGGGGTGGGGCTTTAAGTCCCCGTCTGAAAACTCCTCATCTACAATATTTCTCGCCAGAGTGAGTAGCGCATGCGCGCTGCAACGCTAGGCGAGACCTAAAAAGGACATGTGTTACAGGACTATCAATATCAAACAACTACTTATATTTTAAGCGTTTTTCGACTATAAGGCACAATTATCCATATTTGATTTAGTTTGTTAATGCAGGTCCCCATCAGATTTAAGTCAGACAGGAAAGTCAGTGGAGTGCGATATCTTGAACTTTATTTTGTAAAGGCTATATTCAGCTAGAATATGTTTACAGCATTACAAAAGAAATCTGTGACCTCTAGCTTTCATCTTTCAAACATCCCTAGATGGGAAAAGGGAGCCCTCAATATTTGTGGATAGGGCATTAAATGCTGCATGTTTGCTAGGTGCCCATTCCTGGCCATTTGCTGCTATAATATCTTCACAAGATTATTGGACATTTTTGGCCATGAATTGGTAGCATTTAAACAAAATATTTTATTTGGGTCTAAGGAAACAATGAGGGGCTGTGGAGATTTTTGCCTCAGTTAGTGACTTATAAAAGGCATGGGAGGGAGAGTACTACGCGGAGGTTCGAGGAATGGCAAAGCTTAAGGCATTGAAGGCTTTCCTCATGAAGAGAGAATAGACATATCTATGACCTGTACCTTTAATCTACTGTTATGTAGCAGAAATAAATAAGTGACCTTCAAACAAAAGCACTTTCAAAAACCAATTAAAAAGCGAAAGAATGTGTGAGATTTGAAAAAACACAAAATTGTGAAAAATGATTGACTGCAAAAAAAAAAAAAAATGAACAAACTGCTTTGTGCCTAAAGAACATCAATTCACAGCAGAATAATGTTTCTCTAATGGCTGGATTTGCATAGAAAAGGCAATTTGGGAAGTTTACTATACTTTAATCAACTAAACGATTTGAAAATAGAACAGTGTTTTGAAATATTTAAACAACCATCAATGTCACTATGAATAAGGCGATGCTAAAGGACAAAGTCAAACCTCACTAAAACCAACTGACAATACATTTTTATATAGATAGAGCAAGTTAAGATGGCAAAAAATGTAAACAATGCAGTGCAACGGTATGAATTAGACGAATTCAAGTCTCCTACTTTGAGCTAGTAATTTTAGGAGCACATCTCTATTGTAGTTTTATTGCTTTTTAATTTGTTAGGATCATTCATTGAGAATGGCTCTGTGATCTCAAATTGTAGCAGTACGTACCTGCTGCACTTGTGCGTATGTAGACAACCTCGCTCTTTGCTCCATGAATGTCATTACTCTCCATAAGCGTTAGAGTGACCGCTTTGACATATATAGCGTACTGTGTCCAGGGTTTCAGTCCCTGCAGCAGAACACCAGGGTTGATTTCCTTGTTTTGAGGGAGATCCACATCCACCATGTTCCAGCTGTTGGAACCGCAGGCGTCTTGGCCATCAAACTCAGTGACATTCTGAATTGGTCTATAAAAGAAGAAGGTGAGGTGAGTAGGAGTTAGAACTTTGCAGCTAGATTTGAGGAGTTACTGAACTCGGATGTTCTGTGGATTTTTAACCACAGTGGCCTTGCTTTTTAAAATTTTCTCCTGAACCTAGTTTCAAGAGCAAAATGTTCTTGCACATTAACCAATTTTTCACGGCAATATATTCATTTATGTAGCTCTGAGCATTTTAGCAAGCTCTAGGAGTCATATTCACTACTAAACACTAAAGACTGAACATCTGTTATTGGCATCTTTTTTTTAAACTTGAACTTCGATAACCGCTGTCGCATACATAGGTTAATGTTATGGCTTTAAAAGTGTCTAAGGGAGTCTGATAAATAATTGTTCACCTGAGTCTCCATCTTAAACAGCTTCTTAAAACATTTATTTAAATATATTAAAATCCAAATTATTTAACTCGAAATAAACAGCAGTAGCATAACACAAGATGACCCCCTCCTCTCCCTCCTCCACACCCCCAGTATGTGATGAGGGACCCCAGTGGCTCCCACATCGCATAGATATTCATTGGTTTTGGGCTCAATGGAAGGCCCCTGAATGGTTGGTCCCCCTATGCTGCAGGGGTGTGCTCAGGAAAGCCAAGTGGCTTTCCCGAGCGTTTAACTAATATTTTACACCACTGCACACATTCTGCAAGATATGCAGTGGCATATCTTAGAGGGTGGAGGCCGTCTCCAAAACAAGAAACCCTGGGGGCCACGGGGGCCTCCGTTATGCCCCACTGTAAACTGCTATGGCTACAGTCAGTGAAACACTTATCACTTCCCCTTTACCAATAGGTTCTCCCAGCTATCCCATTTTAGGGATTTATAAAGTGCATGGCTATCCGCAGGCATCCCAGCACTATAACAGGTAAGGGCAGTTTGGATATCCAGTCACATAAACACTAGCTGTTTGCGGACGTCCACATCCAGTTAGGACACTGTTGAAAAGAGTTAAAAGAACTTTAATTGTGCCCCTAAAATGTCACCATAAGAGCTCCAGCTCAGCAAGACCGAACTCTCACTATGTATTTCGAGAAAACAATCAGTGAAGAGTCAGATAGCAAAGAGGAAACTTTGATTCATTCTAATCCCTGTAAAGGTTGGCAGTATATCCAGGATCTCCTGTAAAGATAATATCACAAGTGCAGCGTGGATAAATGAAGGACGATAGCCAAAGCAGCGTCCTAAATTTGATTCAGAGTGGTTTATCCGGTGTGGAAGTGTTCATCTTTTATCACCAAATTTCACATAAGGCATACAGTAGTCTAACTCAATCAAGGATAAACACACTGTACAATTTCCCTCTGATGGCTATTAAGTTAAATCATATGCATTTTCGTGCCCCTCAGAGAACAGTGTGCCCCACAGTAGGCCAGCCAAGGTCAGCCTTCACATGGTTGACACAAGAATACCAGGGTCTCGCTGAAAAGATGATGAAATTAATTTGCGGTAAAGTTGAAGTTAGTCTTTCACTTTTCAAATTGGTGTTTGTGCTGCCATCTGCCTCCCCTGCTTGGGGTGCAATCAGCGCACGTTATTTGTTCAAGGGACCTCCGGCTCTTTAAGGTATGCTACGGGTAACCGATAGTGAAAGTGAGTGACCCTGCTGCATGAAACCTCCATTAACTATGTCTTTCTGGTACAGAGGATGTGCAATTCATTTAAAAGGGAAGCCCACATTTCCTCTGATGTCAACTGCGTATGCTAAGGGATTCTTGTTCCACAGAGAGGAAAAAAATTAAGGGGCTCTGATAGACAGGGATATGCATTCTGAAACAATGTAACAACCTGCTGCTTAAAGTAACAGTATCAAATGGGCTTTGTGATCAGAACGCAGCCTAAATGACCTCATGGCCTGCCTTGCTTTCATTTTAAAAAGAAACAGAAAAAGGTGTTTCTGCCATGGTGCTTCTCCAGCATAATTTTCATTCTAATTGGATTGATTTAAAAGAAAGTGAAAGAAAATACTGGTTTTGGATAGTCAGAATAAGTGGACAATATTCATTGTACACATGCAAAAAACTGTAATACTCTACTAGTCAAACATAGGCGTTCAGGAGACCTGCTTGCTGACAATTGCATCACCCCTGGAGATCCTGTCCAAAAGATCAAGGATTACATTTTTTCAAATAATTGAGCCATGTACCCTGTCAGGAGCAACAATTAACGTTTTCACTCCAAGAAAAAGGACAAATCTTAACTATTCTTAAATGGTTGGGCACAGTCTTTGGAGGCTTTTATACATTGAGTCCATTTAGTGACATGATCACAAATTGCTAGAATCTTGTTGTACCCTTGGATGAAGTTAAGGAATTTCAGGGTCTCTAGGGAATAGTTCATTTAGGGCTCACCCACTGGCAACATCCAGCTAGCTTCCTGTAGACCCAACTCTCTGATCTCTGTCGGACTCTGACCTTTGCACACCAGAATTTCACCTGACTGGCCAATCTAACAATAAGAACTTATACTATCTCTTCTCCCAATCCCACCACAGGAACTGCTCTTGAACGCCTGTAATCGGAAAAAAGGTTGATAGTGGAGTTTGTTGTCCACTAACGGCAGCTTGACGCTTTATGGATGCTGTAGCTGGAACAAGATGTGGGGATTGCTCCATCCCTGTTTTGGCTGCATCAGGCATTGCCTCGCATTATAAACGGAAAGCGGACCAATTAAATCTCTGTTGGTCCTTCTGCTCTATGGAAAACAAATACAGCAAAATGAAAGTGGAGGAAAGACTGTCAACATCATGTGATAAAATATCTCGATTTAACAGGAATTAAATCTGAATACCATTATTCTAAATTGTAGTGTTTTTACCTATAATAACTTCCAGAATCTTTTATGAACTAATCAGGAGAATGTAAACATTGTTCAAATCTGTCATACGTCCCTTCTCAATTTAGCAAATCGACTGTGTAGGATTTATACATTCTTAGGTTTGTAGCTTATTTCTATAATCAATGATTTTCAATAAGCCAACACAGCTTTTGCTTTGTCAGGGCACTTTTACTATTCTTGTACTTGTGATGGATGGAGCTTTGGAGATCCTTTATGTGACTGCTTATAATGCTCATTGTGTTGTTGTGACGAGTCCGTCTAGACTATAGAAGACATAAAATAATAATATGCCTGCACACCAACCTTATTGCAACTACATAACAAATGAGAAAATAAATGTAATTTCTTTCAAATCAACAATGAATTGCTACGAACTGTCGCATATATATAGGGAATACAAATCATGTTGCCAAAACTTCCAAGACACAGCAGCCTAATTTGATGGTCACCCACTACTAAAGGATAAGCGTCTCCACCCCTTGAAAAACAATGAAGTAAAAAGACCTATCATAGCTAACCTCAGTGGTACTAGGAGCCAGCTGTGAGTTGCTTGGCACTAATGCGGCCTAATACTTCAAGTGTATATGTACAGACTCCAATAAAAACATATGGGTTTCTATCCATTGGTAGTAACATCCCCGGAATGTAGGCTGCAGTTGTAAAGGACTTCTTTTACTAAACAATTAACTACTTACAAAAGATAGTGAAGTACGATTTTTTAAATCTAATCTCAATTAAAACAAGCATTGGCATAGCCAATAGGTCTCGCCGTTGCATAACTAAACCCTTATAAGGTCCCAAAAGCGAGACCTATTGGCTATGTCAAGCGGCCGTGAAAGTAATCGTGGTCAAGCGTGGCGCGCGCGCCCATGCACTGTAGCTCTAGGCTGGCCTGGTAGCACTTTTTGGAGCCCTCTCAATAAGTCTCGCCAGACCAGCGCATGCGCTGGGTCAGGCAAGACCTAAAAAGGTACTTTCCTCAAGGGGGAGATACACTACCATCTATTTGAGGTTAGGATTCCTCCAATAAATTGTAAAGCTTTAATGCATTTCTGTAGGAATGGCTCTTACTGAGAGCATCATCAAATAGTGCACAACTACTCTAAAATTCTGTGCCGTTTCCTACACACTCCTGGGTGAAATGCAGTAAATGAGACTTGAATATTCTTCAGCACCACCAAATCTTTTAAATCTTTTCCAACTGATACCAAGTGCAACTGGTCATCCTCACCTCATTATCATGCCTTTACTTGCGACCCTGCATACTTAGGCACTGAGATAAATGGTGCCACTCAACCCATTTCTAGCAAATCACAAGTTCAGGGTTAGGATTTACAAAAACTTGACAAAAGTAGTTTCCTTCAGGTATCTGCCATCTCAACTCTTGGCTGGAAACATTATAAATAGGCTATTAAACTTCATGTGCTGGCAAATACAGATGCACCTGGTTTATGAACTGGACTCATCCTCTTCTACTGTGCTCTTTCATTGAGGTTGGACGAAATCCAGAGCTGTAGATATTAAAACTCTGGTATTATGATCACCTGAACTTAAAGCACCATAACTACTCAGGTCAAAGAAATATAATCACCACCTGTCTCTTCCACTGTACACCCATCTTCACCTGCACAGAAAGGAGCTTTTCTTGTACAATTTCAGCAGCAATGAGCAGTGTTGCGACATGAGTGAGGTGAGACAGTCATACAAATGCACTAGGAACCTCTGGAATTTTCCCTTAAGGGCAAGTAGAAATGCACAAATATGTTATTTTAATCTAAATGTTTTCTACCTACAGCAGATTTCTAAAAGCATTGAGTGTCCCATGACCTTAAAATATGTGTCTAGATTAAAGCTCAATAGATAGCTACAAACAGTATGCGTCTCTGCTACATGGTGTGAGAGACAAAATTTTGGCAGCACCAGACATTAAGCATTCAACTTAATTTCAAGATGGTCTCTCACTTGGTGATTGTGCCTGTTGACAAAAAATACAGGGATCAAATTGAGTTTAATAGGATTAATAAAGGTCAAGAAAATATGAAATGTGTTTCTACTAGGTAGTAAAAGGAAATCTCACTTGCAGAATTCATCTCCTTTTAAGATACCTGCAGGATTCCACAATGCCACTTTCTGGCTCTCATAGTAGTCAACTGTTTGTAAGAAAAAACACATTACTTTTAAGAGCTTGGCTGGTACATCAATGCAAGCTGAAAGTTGATGGTTCAGTTGAAAGGTGTATGGTGTAATATTAATCCCTGGACCCCGCAGCAGCCCATTAATAGCATTTATTGTAATTCTTTGCCTTTGTTAGTAATAATTTTGCTATAGATTGCAGCAGAGATCGGGCATTACCTCTCAACTAAGGTCCACTGAATGGTCTGTATCCTGACATCCCAAATTGGGTGTAGAGACCCTGGGAGTAGTCTTGCTCAGGACATGGTCACCCATTTTCAAAAGGTCAAGCAAAAGAATATTTCTGGTACGTCAAAATCAGAAATTGCAAAGGTGCCGATGTCACAAAAATGGGCAATTTCGAATGTTATCCAAATTCATCGGCAGCCAAATCTGATGCCATTTACTGTGTTTCTGTAGGATATTTGGATTACCCTTTTTAATTGGTCTTTGGTCTTGCTCAAGATTAAAAGTACAAATTGAGCAATGTAGCCATACTCTGCCGTATAATATTCTCTTTAGCAGTGACACTTCACATCCAGAAGCTCTATCACTTTCTATGAGATATTGTCACTAAACTGTGAGAATAGGAAACGTATCACCAAAACTGTGACGGAGGTTCAGGGAGGGTCAGACTCTGGGAGGATCTGTGCAGAACTCAGATGAGGACATAGGCGTCAGAGTTGTATTGTACCAGGCTGACTAATTGAGTCCTTCCAGTCAGGAAGGAGCAGACCCATCGGAATGCATGTCCTTGGATTTCGATGTCGTCTAGGTGTTGGATGAGAATAGGGTGGGAGACTGTGTCAAATGCTGCTGAGAGGTCCAGGAGGATGAGGTATGCCGTTGCCTCCTCTGTCCAGCATGAGGATTACATCTGTGGAAACAAAGAGAGCAGTTTCCGTGCTGTTGTTTGATCTGAAACCAGACTGAGTGGCGTCAAGTAGTTAGAGGTCGTTGAGGTATTCAGTGAGGTGTCTGTTGATGATTTTCTCTTTAAGACTTTGGCCGGGAATGGTAGCAGGGAAATTGGACCATAGGTGGCAAACCTTGAAGGCTCCACAGAAGGTGTTCTTATCAATGGGAGGACAGTTAAGTGTTTCCAAGCAGTGAAGGCATTCATAATGAGTGTGAGCATGGCACTGATGGTTTGTAGTCTTCTGGAGAAGGGGCGGTGGCAGCAGAGGTCCGGATGGGACCAGTGAGTAGATTGACTTCATGGTTGTGTCGGTTCCTTCTTGGGTGATGACTGGCCATGTTGTTGGCTCTTTGGATAAGATCAGAAAGCATTTAGCGAGGCGTTTCGGGTCCGGTTGCAGGCCGCAGTTCCTGTAAATTGCGGTAATTTTATTGCAGAAGAATTGAGAGAGATTATTGGAGCTGTCCTGCGAGTAGTTGATCAAATTGAAGGTGGCTGAAGGTGAGATGAAATCTTTCACAATTTGGAAGGATTTATTTGCTTCTGTTGGTGCTGGCATTGATATAGTATGCCAGAGTGGCGCGTTTGGCATTCCGGGTCATTTGGCGATAACGTCTTAGGACAGATTTGAACCTGCTCCAGTCTGCATTTTCCTGGTTCATTCTCCATTTGCTATCCAATTGTGTGCACTGGGGTTTCATCAGTCTTTTTCTCTCCATGTACCAAGTGACCTGGAGTTTAGATCTTATTGTATTGCTGTGCTTGAGGGGGAACATTGAGTCAGCGTAGGAGATGAGCTAACTGTTGAAATTTTGATGGTTTCAGGGAGGTTGCTGCTGAATTATGGTCGGTGGATGTTGAGAGTGGTGTTCTGAACCTTGTCAGTGATGCCCTGAACCTTGTCAGTGATGCCGTTTCAGTTTTGGTGGGCTGGTCTGGAGGTGAACCGTTTTTATTTTTAAGCCAAATTGCACAGACGTATGGCAGTCTCACATATGACAATTAGGGCTCTCTTCCAGGTGTTTCCAGTAAACTGCAGTAAGTTGGTATACATTTTGAAGATTCATTTAACTTACAACCAACTGTGGCTCAACTAAAAAGCATCCCTTCATAAACCACGCTTTGAGGACAGTACTGGGGCAGATATGCTACGTATTTTTGAAGGTCACTCAACCAGAAACATCACTGAGACTCAGTGAGATGGAGTAGTCTTAATTGTCACATGCCAAAAAACAAAATGTGATCTTTAAAGCCTGCTTTTCAGATAAGAATTTAGCTATTCCTTATAAAGGACGAATTATTAATTTCAAATGTCATCACTAGTTATATTTATTGATCACTGATGGATTCCTGCATAAAGGAAACCTTATTACTCTATACTGCCTTTAATACCAAACTATACTCGTCTTTAAATTATTGTGTTCTTGCTTAGGAAGCATATGAACTTTGTTCCATTGTCTCTGTTTTAACGGTGTAAGTGCAATCTTTCTGCAGAAATTTAAGAAACTGCTCGAGAACTCTTTAGCGGTCAAGAATAACAGACAGCTTACAGCTGCAAACCTCACAGAATTTCATGTTTTCATGTTTCCAGGGCATAAATGTTATTGAATACAATGATGAAGGACAAACAAAACTGGGCAGGCATATATCAGTCTAGGAAGCAAGCAAGCAGTGCCTCGCAGGAGAGTCCAAACTCACTTTAAAGTAATGTCTGCCAAAGGAAACAATGTTTGGCAGGGAAACCCAACACGATCCTGTGGTTGGTCCTGAATGACATTACCAGCCACTGAAGAGAAGATACTTACGCTTCTTTGTAGTAAACTGTGAAGCTGATGAGATCTCTGAAGTCTTGGGGACGGTACCACTCCCATGTCAACTTAATCCGGTTCTTCATTGTTGTGTTAGAGATGAACTTCAATTTATATGTTTTACCTACAAGGAAAACAATGTAGATTACAAAAAGTATGCACAACAGCCAGTCTGCCTAGAAAACAGAAAACATTTATTGTCAAGCTTTCAAAAATGCTACCACATTCAAGATGGGCTCCCATGTGCCAATGGCAGGTGCCCCTCCCATTCCCTTTAGGAGTCCTCACATTGGTGTAGAAAATATTGCTTGGTAAGGGGCCTCACTCTATGCGCGGGACAAGACAATGAGAAATGTATGGGCTGGACCAAAGACTGCAAAACAAGACTCAGCAAACAAAGTTTGTCCAATTTCTATCCACCCTCCCTGTGTTAAGTTTTTATCAAGACTTGTAAACAAAAGTTCCAATAACCAAAGACATTACTTCTCTCATTCTCATCGAGGTATAGAAGTACTGTTTTGACAAAAAAAACTGTTTAGCAATGTTATTTCTGTAGCATGAATCTTGCTGGGAAGCAATGGAGGGCTGAGCAGTGGGCGAGAGCTCAGGGATCGAATTCAAGATTGATAGAACACTAATGCAGACTCTGAACCAGCAACAGACTACATCCTAAACAAATAAGTAAACAAAGAACTAAAAAAAGAAGCAGTTCTAACAAAAGATTATGCCACAAAAGCTTAAGTGGGAATACCACAAGGTAGAAGGCGTAGGCTCTCCTCCTCCTCCCGAAAACCTGTAGGAAAGTACATTCTGTTGCAAATTATCAAATATTTGAAGTTTATCCAAATGTGCATGAAGGACAAAACAAACGTCTTGTCATCTTAAGGCTGCACTTTGGAGAACTTTTATGTTGACCTCTTCAAATTCACACCAAGATTAAAATCAATTTAGTACTTTTCCAGATACGACTACAGGCGTGTCCACCAATCGAACAGAAAACAATGATGTGCGGATCTAAGAGGTAACAAATAACTGGAAATGTTTAATTCAAAAGTACATCCTAGTAAAACAAACATCTTAACCCCTTCAGTGCCCATGACGAGATAGTCTCGTCATGGAGCGCGGTTGCACTGTGCCCATGACGAGACTATCTCGTCATGAACCCCGCCCGCTAATTCAACGCCCGGCACAGGGCGGGGAAAGGGCGGGGCACTGAAGAGGTTAACAGTATAATTTAGACATATTTCTTTCACTTCAAATAATTCCGCCAATTACTTTTCAACAACATTTTCATTAAGAAGTTTTTGTAGCTCCAAACCACAATATGCATTTATACTTCCCATTCTCCACCCATAGGAAGAAGAAGGGAAGGGGAGACTGGGAGCACAGAAGGAGACAGGAGACACAGGAACATAGATCTAACCCACAGAAAGCGTCTAGTCCGCAAGATTGCCCATATCCAGGAGCTATATATGCGCTTTCGGCTGGAATAAGGGTTTTTATTCAACACTTAGAACCATATTTAACATGGATCAACCTACTGGTTTGGCATTATCCAGAAATGCTTGGGCTCTCTACGTGTGTGAAAGCAATATTCCTCTGCCAGGTCAACCTGCGCCTAGTTTACCATCACAAAGTAGACTGGATGTCCATAACATCAAATTGTACTTCTATCCAGCAGTACATGAGCTTAAAAAGAATGCTATGGATGGTCTGTAATATCCACAAGGAATATGCTACTTACCAGTATGCATCTGTTCTTGGCATGTAGAGCTGCAGAGTCACACACTGAGGATAAGATCGCCATCTGGTGTTGGGCTCGGATGATTGCAGGTTGTTGTTGTCTTCGGAAGAAGCCTTTGGTCACGAGGTTGGTGACTCCTCCCCTGGACAACAGTGCGCATGGGCATCCACTCCATCGTCAGATTGTTTTTTCGCCATGATGGGAAAAGATGGAGTGTATAGGAATGAAAGAAAGGATGTCCATGTGTAATGTCTAAGTAAGACGGATGCTGGAACAGATACAGGTCCCGGGGAGGCGGGCGGGCGTGTGTGACTCTGCAGCTCTACATGCCAAGAACAGATGCATACTGGTAAGTAGCATATTCCGTTCGAGGCATATGAGCTGCAGATCACACACTGAGGATAGATTATACAGCAGTGCTTCCCCTTAGCGGTGGTCGCCTGTATCCGTTGCAGCAGCTTGAAATAAAGTTTTTAGGACAGCCTGGCCCACTGAGGCCTGTTGTTTGGCCTGCACGTCAACACAATAGTGTTTAGTGAAGGTATGCGTTGTAGACCACGTGGCTGCCTTGCAAATGTCTTCTAAGGGAATGTTACCTAAGAAGGCCATAGAAGCCCCTATATTACGCGTGGAGTGCGCCCTAGGGGGAACTGTAAGTGTACGTTTAGCCTTTAGGTAGCATATTTGGATGCATTTAACTATCCACCGGGCTATACCTGATTTGGAGATCGGATTGCCTTTATGTGGTGGTGCGAAAGCAACAAAGAGTTGTTTTGTCTTTCGAAAAGGTTTTGTTCTGTCGATGTAATAAAGTAAGGCTCATTTGACATCTAAGGTGTGTAGGGCCCTTTCAGCTACGGAGTCTGGGTTTGGGAAAAAGACTGGTAGCTCTACTGATTGGTTAAGGTGGAAAGGGGAAATCACTTTTGGAAGAAATTTAGGGTTTGTCCTAAGAACCACTTTGTTACGGTGTAGTTGTAAGAAAGGTTCCTCTAGTGTAAGGGCTTGTATTTCACTTACTCTGCGTAGGGAAGTGATTGCGATAAGGAAAGCTACCTTCCATGTAAGGAATTGTAATTCACATTTGTGCATAGGTTCAAATGGGGGACCCATGAGTCTTGTTAGAACCACATTGAGATTCCACACTGGGGCAGGTGGCAATCTTGGGGGAAGAATTCTTTTGAGACCTTCCATAAACGCTTTGATGGCTGGTACCTTAAAAAGGGACAGGTGTTGCCTATTTTGCAAGTAGGCTGCCAAGGCTGCTAGGTGTAAACGTATAGAGGAATACGCTAGATTGCATCTTTGCAAGTGTAGTAGATAGCAAATGATGTTTTGGATGGAAGCATCCAATGGATGTATGTCATTATTAGCGCAGTAGATGGCAAATCGTTTCCATTTAGCGGCATAACACGCTCTAGTAGTAGGTCGTCTGGCTTCCTTTATGATATTCATACAGTCTGGAGGGAGATTGAGGTATCCGAACTCTAAGACCTCAGGAGCCAGATCGCTAGGTTCAGTGTTTGAGGATCTGGGTGTCTGATTTCTCCATGGTTCTGGGTTAATAGATCCGGGGAGAGGCGTAGCCTTTGATGTGGAACTAAAGATAGTTCCAGAAGTGTGGTGAACCACGGTTGACGTGCCCAAGTGGGAGCCACTAGTATTAGTGTTAGTGACTGTTGTTTCAGTTTGCGTACCACAAATGGAACTAGTGGGAGAGGCGGAAAAGCGTACGCAAATCTGCCTGACCAGTTCATCCATAGGGCATTGCCCTTCGACTGTGGGTGTGGAAACCTGGCGGCGAAGGTTGGGCATTTTGTGTTTTCGGGAGTGGCGAACAGGTCTATGTCTGGTTGTCCCCATTTTTGGAAGAAGGGGAGTAGAACCTTGGGGTGTAGTTCCCATTTGTGGATCTGCTGTGTGTGGCGACTTAGGAGGTCGGCCACTTGATTGTGGAGCAGTTTCTGTTGACTGGTCCATCTGCCCTGAGTGGTATGGTGAAGGAGGTGGGCTCCCCACCCTGTGAGAGATGCGTCGGTAGTTAGCACAACTTGTGGAAGAGGCTCTAAGAACGGTCGCCCTTTGGACAGGTTGATGGTGTTCCACCATTTCAGTGAGCGAAGCGAGCGACTGTCCACCAACACCAGATCGGTAAGTTGTCCGTGAGCTTTGTTCCACTGTTGTGCTAGACATTCCTGTAAGGGACGCATCTGAAGTCGTGCGTGTGGGACTATGGAGATGCAGGACGCCATCATGCCTAGGAGCTGCATGAACACTCTTGCTGGAAGAGATGGATGAGTTTGAAATTGAGAGATGAGATTTTGTATACTGGTTATCCTGGCAGTGCTGGGATAAGCAATGGCTTTGGATGTATCTATGGTTGCTCCTAGATACTGATGTAAGTGGGAAGGTTGTAGATGGGATTTAGGGTAGTTGATAGTGAACCCCAAATTGTGGAGAGTTTGAATCGTGCGATGAGTGTGGAGAACGCATTTTTGGTAAGTATTGGCTTTTATGAGCCAATCGTCCAGGTAGGGGAAGACGTGGATCTGTTGTCTTCTGAGGTGCGCTGCCACGACTGCTAAGCACTTGGTGAACACTCTGGGTGCTGTTGTTACTCCGAATGGGAGAACTGTAAATTGATAGTGTTGCCCATCTACCACAAATCGTAGATATTTTCTGTGAGCGGGATGCATAGGGATGTGAAAGTACACGTCCTTGAGGTCCAATGTGGCAAGGAAGTCTCCCTGTTGTAACAGTGGGAGGACTTGTTGGAGGGTGGTCATATGAAAATGATCTGAATGTATATACTGGTTTAGCATTCTGAGATCCAGTATGGGCCCTAATGTTTTGTCCTTTTTGGGAATGAGGAAGTATAGAGAATACACCCCTGTTCCCTGATGTTGAAGAGGGACTGGTTCTATCGCATGTTTTTGTAACAGGGATTGAATTTCTTGTTTGAGGAGAGAGAAATGATGTGAGGACATTGGACGTTGTTTGGGTGGTATGTTTGGGGGGGATTGTATGAGTTCTAGGCAGTAGCCAGACTGGATAATTTGTCTTACCCATCTGTCTGTGGTGATGGAAGTCCAGACAGGTAGGAATTGTTGGAGTCGCCCCCCGACCGGAGTGGAATGGTCTGGGGGGAGTGGTGGCAAGTCACTGTTTGGTGGCTGGGGAGGTGCGGGAATTGTTGTTGTTGCCCCGCCCTCGACCTTTGTTATTGTTTCCCCTATAACCTCCCCGGAAATATCCTCTGTTAGGGGATGTTTGTCCAGAATTTTTAAAGGTGGATGTGGTCTCAGTTCCCGTGTTTTTGGAGCCTCCTCTATAAAAGGAGCGACGAAAGGAACCCCGGTTTTGAGGAGACTGCAGTGCTCCCATGGACTTGGCAGTCTCATTATCCTTTTTCATTTTTTCTAATGCAGTGTCCACTGCAGGGCCAAATAACTGCTCTTGGTTGAAAGGTTGAGCTAGAATTGCGGTTTGAACCTCTGGTTTAAAACCGGAAATACGGAGCCAGGCATGTCGTCTGAGTAAGACGCTAGTATTGACTGCCCGAGAAGCAGTGTCTGCCGCATCTAAGGCGCATTTAATGGAGGCATTAGATATTAACTTGCCTTCTTGAATGAGGTCAGCGGCCTGGGATTTGAAGGGATCAGGCAGGTGTTGCATAAGGTCCCCAAGTTGGTCATAATGCGCCCTGTCATACCGGGCTAACAGGGCCTGGGTATTGGCAATACGCCAGTGGTTCGCCGCCTGTGCGGCGACTCGTTTGCCTGAGGCCTCTAAAAGCTTAGACTCCTTGTCTGGGGGGGGGCGTTTCTCCAGTTGTCTGTGAGTTAACGCGCTTCCTGGCATTTGATACGACCAAGGAGTCTAAAGGGAGCTGGGCTTTAATGTATGCAGGGTCCTGCGGGGCTGGTCGGTACATTTTTTCGATGCGGGGGTTGAGAACCCTCGCTCGAACAGGGTCTTTAAAGACCTCAGTGGCATGCTTTATAACCCCTTTAATCATGGGCAGTATGTGAACAGTTTTTTGTGACTGCTCAAAAGTATCGAGGAGAAAATCCTCTTCAAGGTGGTCCGTGTGCATAGTGACACCATGGAATGTTGCTGCCCTATTTATTAGTTGGCCAAACCCCAAATGGTCATCAGGAGGGGAGGGCTTGGAGGGGTAGGTAGTGGGGTCAGGCATGTCAGGCATTGGATAAGACCAGTCATCTACTGGTGCTGTGTCTGGAAATGTAAAAGGGTCGTTTGGATCAACAGGATCATTAAATAAATCAGGGTCCGCCCCTCCCCCTAAGTCATCATTATCATCCTGTAGAGGAGGTGAATGATAGGGAGATGGTAAAGGTAAAGGAGAAGGAGGAGGAGGAGGGGGGGACGGGTTAGGAGGTAATACAGGAGAGGAAGGACGAAGTGGTGAAGTGGCACAGTCCTTTTTCCGTATGGGAGCTGGAGGAGGTGTGATGTCCAGCTTCCGCTTTTTATATGGGACGGCAGTCACATGTCCAGTGTCGGGATTGATGTAGATCCGCTTTTGAGTAGGATCTGGCCGAACAAGTTCATCTGGCTCCGAAGGTGGTGGCGGCGACGGCCGCTTCGGGTCTTTATGAGCTTTTTTCGGTGTGGACGTAGTTTTCGGTGCCGATGATGTTTTCGGTGCCGAAGGATGTTTCGGGTCCGATGGATTTTTCGGAGCCGATGGAGTTTTCAGTGCCGATGTATGTTTCGGTGTCGATAGCTTCGGTGCCGAGGGACTTTTAGGCATCGATGTCGAAGAACGTTTCGGCGCCGGTGGAGACTTCGGTGCCGAGGAACGTTTCGGTGCCGAAGGAGATTTCGGTCTTGAAGCCTGTTTCGGTGCCGATAGTGGTTTTTTCGGTGCCGAGGGTGTTAAAGGCACAATCACATGAGGTTTGCTCGAGCCCGAGCCACCTACAGGCTTAGATGTCTTCGGAGCCGGGCCCGAGGGCGGGGCTTCTGAAGAGGATTTTCGGTCGCGACTGGGCCCAGCTGGCGGAGTCTTGACCAATGTCTTTTTGGATGGGGCAGGGGGGGTGGTACTCACACGCTGCCCTGGAGTGATGAGGTCATCGGAATCGTCGGCCTCGGACAGGTGGACTCGTTGTGTTCCGGCGACAGGCAGAGGTTACAAACCTCGTGGTGGTCACTGTGGGGGAACTTCGCTCCACACTGGGGGCATTTTTTGAAGGGTGTCCTGTCCATCAGCCGCTTCCGGAACCGGTCCGAGTTGATTTCGACGTCGATGGAATGAAGATTAAAGAGTTAAATCGATTGCTAAAAGTTTTCTGCTGGAGCGGAAAAAAGTTCATCCGAACCCAATGGCGGAAAAAAACAATCTGACGATGGAGTGGATGCCCATGCGCACTGTTGTCCAGGGAAGGAGTCACCAACCTCGTGACCAAAGGCTTCTTCCGAAGACAACAACAACCTGCAATCATCCGAGCCCAACACCAGATGGCGATCTTATCCTCAGTGTGTGATCTGCAGCTCATATGCCTCGAACATTAATTAACACTAGGCTTCTTATCAGACCCTTTGTACACCGATGCAGAGACAAAGCAAATAGTTTTTTGGGCACACTAGGCACTAGTCCTTATTCTATTTAAAAATAAGAATCCTAAGCATTCAATGTTGCAAATCTATCAGAGTTGTATTAGCAAATCTGTCGGACCGAAGTAGAGACCTCGACAACGTCTCCAAACCATGTTTGACTTGCGAGTTGATGTTAAAACTGCAACGGCAGAACTATTGAGTTCACACCTTTAAGAGGCCATCTCCATGATGATATTCGCATCAGACCACAAAAGACTCCGCTTATTCAATAGTAACGTGATGTAGAGTTATTCTGATTGACTGTTATTTAGGCTAATGTGACTTGAACAATAAGGTTTCTTTGATTAACCTCACGGTGCCTGCAACATGGTGCAGGGATGTTTAGGGAGACACCATATGTGCCCCCCCCAGGGCCAAATGCAGAGGGCCAGAGGTTAAAGGGGCCCTGCTAGTCGCTCCCAAAGTCCGTTTCCGACAGCCAATCCATGTTAGAAAGGCCGAAAAGGATAGGCTGTCGGAAACCGACATCATAAACCCGTCAGGGAAATGCCGTCCTGAAGGGATTATGAGGCCTGTCCGACTTGCTTCTTGAGCATGCCTGATTCCCCAGCCGGTTTAAACTCCGACCGCCATTATCATTATACAGCAGTCGGACTTTAAACCTACAATGTTGGTCAGAGGCTTTCCAACCAACATTGTAAATAGGCCCTTTATGCTCTACTGACTGTGCTTACAAAATATTAACAAATTAAACCAAGGACTTTGATGTGAAAAATCGAAAAGAAAGTTATTTTAGAATGCTTCATGCTAGCTTTAGTAATTGTGAAGACATACCCACTGAACACACGAGTACTCAAACATTCATTTAACGCCTCACCAATCATTCGGCAGATAGCATAAAGCTCGTCAATCACAATATTTGGCAGGTTTGTCACATTATACAAGGAGAAATGTCCCGAAATGGCTAGGCAAACATCTAATACTTAAACTTTTTGGGCTACATCCCTCCAATACTAGAACTTTTTCTGGAAAAGCTGTGCCTCACCCCTGACTTCAATCGCATTAGAAAAGAAATCTAGAAACACCTATTTGCAGTGTATTTAACCACAGATTCAAAACTAATGCTACATAAATTCTTAACCATGTTGTTAAAAATACTTATGTTATCTGTAAACTTATGTTCCAATGGGTAAGGCCAGCCATAAGTTTTATTCGACAAATATTTCTATTCCCAAATGCTACAAGAAAGAGTATGAAATCAAACCACCCAGTCCCCCCAAACGACTGCTCTGTTACTTACAAGAAGCGCGCTCGCCATTATTCTTCGGGTTTATGTCGCCGGTGCTCTGGCGCCCTTTGGTTCCTGTCACCTCCTCCATGCGGGTGATCTCTGACAAGCAAAGTTTGGGATTCACAGCAAAGTACATCTTCCCCTCATCAATCGTCAAGTTGTGGTAATTCCAGTCCCAAAGCTGCTGCAGGTTTTGATTATCCACAGCATAAAAGGAATAATTGCTACATAATTGGTAAAGATGAGAAAGATCGTTGCATTACTTTACCCTCTGCATTTTCAACAAGCCATACATACTGCACTTCAAGGTAAATTCAAAAAGTACTTTATTGGAGGGACAGAAAGTGAGAGGGGGTATGTTTAGAGTATGTAGATCTGAAGCTAGGTGTGCATCTGTTACATTGGAGGGGGGTTCTTTGAAGACAAAGAACAGTGCAAACGTTCATAGCTTTTGCCAAAATCGTGAAATGAGCAACATTACTTGAACTTCAGCAAATCAATGCTACTGATGTAAAGGAAACTGAAGTTCACTTTCAGTTTTTATGTCAGGCATTTAGCTTCCTGCACAAAAACTGTTCCACCCCATTCTTAGAAGTGAGTATTAAGAATGACAGTTGTTGTTACTTGTTCAGTCTACAACCAAACTTTAGATTTCTTACTGCTGCTTCATGGTTATCTATGATTTCATTAAAGGGGGTTAGAGGGATGTAACTTGCAATATGGCAAAATAGTGCGATGCACACGAAAAGAAATTAACATGCCTGCTGCATTTATCGTAAGTTTTCATAACAAAACCTTTGTGCCTCTGAAATAACCTTTGCCAATGAACCAGCGGCGTAGCTGGGGGGGGGAGGGGGTCCGTCCGCCCCGGGCGGCGCTATTTTGTGGGCAGCAGCCGCGCGCCACTGGTGGCCCGTGGCGGCGGCCTTTATAATTTATTTGGACACTCACTGACACTACTGTCAGTCACTACAGTAGTGTCAGTGTCCCCAAATACATTTTAAAGGCCGCAGTTGTGTGCGCACAAGTAGTGGCTCCTGCGGTGCCCACAGAGAAGCTGTTATAATTATAATCAGAGCCATCAATCATTCATAGCGCGAACGTGCTACTTATGACGGCACTACTTCTTGTTGACAGGCCTGCCCCCACAGAGAATCGAACAATCATCTTGCGAGGGGCAGGCCAAACGTTTCCATTTGCTTCTGTTGGCGTGGGCGCGCAGGTACTTGGATTGCTGAGTCTGACTGGAGCTCAAGAGAGGAGGAGTCACGAGTGTCAAGGCTGGGTCATTTTGCCTATCCTGCAGCCTGCTTCTCTTGCGCGTGGGTGTCCCTTGGTGACCAGCAGGTGTTTTAAGGTGAGTTTATGTACTAAGTATGTGGCATTTGTAACCTTCCGTGTTTGGGGTCTCCTGGCTCTCACATCAGTACATAGGGGCAAAACTCAAACTTTTGCAAAAAGAAATACACCTTTAGAAATGTAACCAGGGTGGTGTGACCAAAGGAGTGCACTACTTAGGTCAGTACCCATCAGTAAGACTGTGCAAGTAATCCAGTCAGTTAACTTACTCCTTACAAGGCCAGTAACAGGTCCGCCAAGAGGAAAAGGCTATTATAATCTTTTACGTTATTACCGCATCCAACATTTGACAAACCAAGTTTCTCCACAAACGCTACTACCTCCAACCGTATGGAACTGTGGTAATGTCCTCCTTTACCAGAGTATTACATTTGAGAGGTTGCCAACAGACACAGCTGCTGACTCTATCCATCCGTAGTGCCAGTTTTATTCCAAATGTAACTCTTTAGACTTCAAATCGGAGCGCTTGGAATAATAGATTTCAATATTTTGGATGAATTGAAAGGTCCAATTACACTACAACTTGAGGGCATGTGTTACTTCTGTGTCTGCTCCTGCTGCAAAAGCGATCCAGTGCTTCAGTGAACCGTCACGTTTTTAAACTTCATGCAGGTTTTCCTCCACCTGCACCCCTTTATCTCATTAAACAAAATAAAAATAAAAACACAGACTATGGGACGCATTTGGACTTCAGACTGAGTTCAACCGCAAACCGCTCCATTCCTGTTATCTGGTCTCATGGGACCAGATCGATGTACACTGCTTCTGGCATTCAACTAGTGAATTTATATTATCCTCATCAGAAACGTCTGCCATCCACTTATGCCATTCATTTATTCATCCATTCATCCATCTTCTCACTTAGCATCCACAACCATGAACAGCAGCAAAGCTTTCCATTGATCGTCTTGTGTCCTTTACTCTCCGGGTCTGGTTAGTCACATTACTAGAATTGCTCAATGTCATCATGCAATATTTGGGGCAGTGTAATGGTCACCATCATTCATGACAGATCCAGTGTTCTTTGGCGAGTAAACATACCCTTTTTTTTTTTAAATACCGGACCCTCCATCTCATATCAGTGCACAATAATGTTGTTCTGAATGAATAAACGTTATCGAGTTGAAGTTCGTGCCTCAAATTCAAAGGGCGTTTGGCATAAGCAGGTTTTAGTCAAGAGTTATTATCGATGCAGAATGGTCTTTGACCCCAAGACGGATATTTGTCAAAGTTGTAAGTGATTTACAGACAGCAGGAGTAGATGATGGCAGTCTACTTTGAGGCCCCAGGCATAATGTTTTAAGAGGCTGACCGACTGAAAAGTGTTTCCAGGGATGAAAGTAAATAGCTAGGATTTTTCCCCCTTAATCAAACCCTTTATACCCAGTCCAATATTTAGGAGTCACAAGGCTAGTCCAGTGGTCAAAGTATTATCTAGGTAGGTCCGAAACACTGACATCCAAGTTGTACGGTGCTTCTGACATCCTGTCTAGCCCTCCACCAGCCTACATGCACGTGTTTTGGAGGATATCTGTATACAGGTTAGCCTGATGTTTTTAAGGACGACAGCAGTTGCACAGATCGATTTACTACAACCTGGGAAAAACTAAAAAGCTTACTGCACTATAACTCCGCTAAGCTGGAAAATCAATTAAAAAAAACAATTATAAAGCCTGCTCCCAGGCTTGACGGTCTAGAATACACAATCATCCATAGTAAAATCTAGATTCATTTCTGTCTATTTACAGTTGACTCTCCACATGATGATAAAGCCAAAAACACAAAAGACTGTGGCATACAAAACATGCGGGGGAGATTCAACATAATATGGGAAAGTAGGATGCTATTCAAGTCTGTTTCAACAAAAATAGGACCTATTTGAGGTTCCCTACCTGTAAAGTGGAGGACAAATCTGGATCTAGCAACTAGATAGAAGAAAATAAACCATGCTTTCCACACAGGACCAGCTCAGTCCAGGCTCCATCTGATGTACCAGATTGTCTCTAATTCCTTCAAATTCTCCACAGCATTCTTCCTAAACGTTTTAGAACCATAACTCAATTTTTACAACAAACTTTCATAAGCCACCATACTTTAAAGGAGACGGGTGATTTTTTTTAATGTAACTAAAGCATAGTGTGGTAGCGAAGAAAAAGTTACTTACCTTCGGTAATGATGTATCTGTACATATGTTAGACATATGTTAGTTATAGATTCCTTTCCTTCAGAATTACCCCCATGTGTCAGACTGATACATCCTTAAAATGTCTTCTAAAGACTTCTTTTGCAAAATTTGAGAGTTTAAACTTTGGGCTGGTTTTTGGGCTGACACTGGTCTGCGTTGGGCTGAATTTGGGCTTATACTTGAGTGTCTTTGGGCTTGGTATGGGTTTCAAAATCTGGAAACACTACTGGGGCAGTGGCTGGGCGATTTGCTGCAGAGTGCGGCAGAACCAACCACCCCTATGATAGAGACCCTGGAGTACTGGAGCCTGAGGACGGTAAGAGATACGAGGGGAGGAAAGGATCTTTGGTGAGTGGCAGGGCAGTGGACACAAGACAAGTCCTACATAGCTGCCAAGGTTTCAGATTCCTGTGTGTGACATTTCCATTACTTCAGTGTAGTTAGGAGTGACATTTCAATGACTATGAGTGACACTTTCTCTTCAGTAAAATATAGCAACGAAGCCAAGGGAAACAAATACCAGCAATTACACCCATTTTATATGTTCTAGAGATCGTGCGCTCACATTAACTTAATTTGATTGTGTTTGACATTGTGACACTCACTGACAACTTGAAGTGGCTTGTTGTTATTTTTACTTACTCTTTCTGTTCTTTCAGCCTGAGCCAGGCTGGGCAACGTGACTGGGTCATTGGCAACAACAAGGCAGCTCTAGCTGGCCGCTACAGCCAGTGACCCCCACGGCAATTTCAGCTTTCTGTCCTCTATTTCTGCCGCTGCAAAACACCGGACCTGACTTGTCGTGAAGAATAGCCCGTGCCTGTCACTCTCCCGGCCAACAGACTTGGATAATTTGCTGCTGGTTGCAGGCCATTATAGATATTATTACGCCCCACAGTGCGGGCGGTCTAGTCAGACAGGATATTATTAAGCTCCTCAGTGCAGGTGGCCCGGTTGGGGAAGGCCAGGTGCAAGCCAGCCCCGGGGCCCCCCCCGAGGACCATGATTAATGCCGCCAAGCAATCAGCAGCCGGCTAACTGCCCCACCTGCGCGCTTCTGCAGCAGGACGTGACGTCACTTCCACTCGCTGCGTTAGGGTCACAAAGTGTGTTGCACAACCTGACTGGGGCAGGCCCGACAGGCTGTGTCTGTAGTAGCTAATTGGGCCCTACCACTGACTGGGCCATGACGTCAGGCTGTCTGACTTACAGAGCGCAGAGGGAAATCAATCAGCAATAGACACACATTGTATCTGACTGTGAGCCTGCTCAGCTGCTGGGAGCATCCCAAGCCTATGGGACTCTGGAGCAGCCCACGCTGGCCACAGAGGCGCACTGCCACCTGCCACACTGTTTGCAGTGGCGCGCTACGGTTTGCCATGGGCGGCAAATTGAGGGATAGCCCCGGGCGCCACAAGCTCTAGCTACGCCTCTGCAATGAACCTATCAGTCACATGGTCTTTATTATTGGTTTCCTCCAATAATCAGCTCTGGCCTTCTGTATTCCACATAAGCATTCCGACAAGGCAATTATACGTATGCAGTCAAAATTACAAATATGTACAAAATTACAGTTAGCAAAATAAAAAACAACCCTTCGAAATAGGCACAATAAGGATTCTCAAAGAGAAAATCTTATAGCCCAACGCATTGTCATGGGGGTTCCCAGCACCATATCATGGACCAAAATACCAGTCTGTAAGGTATAAATAACACAGTATAATGGCAACCCCTCCGTTAAAGGCCTTGGCTTTAACATATGTTTTTCAGAATAATTAAATCAAAGCTTATTGCCTTTATCATACCTTTTCATTATGGACAGCTCAGGTCTACAGCCTTGCCCACTAACTTATCACCATAATCAACTCATTCCTCCTGTATTGAAAATAAGCTTTCTCACATGGCAAAAAGTGCAATACAAGCACAATTTCAGAGGAAGCACACAAATTCAGCCAAGTCAAAATCCGTACTCAAGTTAATCACATGTGTATGGAACAAAATCCCCGCTTTCAGTAGTGCTTCGTAAATCTTTTTTGTTGGTCAGGTTCCGTTGATATCTGAAACCCTGCCTCCTCGTAGGGGGTATTTTCTACTTGTGGGAGAGCAGGGATCACCTGCTCAGGTTGTTCACTCTGTGGCTGTTGATCCCATCGAGCCGTACACACACACAATAGGACATCAGCATAAACATCCTGTAGGTACGAGAACTCCATCACATTTTTACTGGAATCTGACCGGTTTCTTGTGAGTGTTCCCTTACTTTTGAACGCAGAATAGCTGTGGTATTATCAACATGCACAATTAGCACTACAGGCATGACTACTTGAAAGAAAGCTTTTAAAGCCAGCATAGGGAACAATCTAATTTGTGCAGCAACGTAATGATGGAGAGAACCCCAACTGAACTCTGACAAGTTGGATGTGGTTTGCAGCCATACGGTTGGGAAGGGCACTGCACCAGGTTCTGACCATGTTTGCACCTGCTGGTTATAGATGGGAGTGAAAGGGACAGGCACAGGGTTGGATAGGCTGTTTGTCAACTTATCCCAGTGCTCTGACCAGTGTGGGAAGCACATGTGAAGCTTGTTTTGGAGAACAGCTCTGCCCCTCATTGTAGAATGATTATGATCCAACAAACCTATTGTACTATCACGCTGACAGCACTGTTCTCATGGAAGTGAACCATGGTCTGACTGAGGGTCAATTTCTTAAGGGAGGAAAGACCTGTACAAGTATGGAATTCTACAAGAATCGGAATAAACTGGATCCTCCTACGAAAAATTAATTGAAAAGCCCTGATGGAATACAGTCCTGAGGACAAGGACCAGTGTGGAAGCTTTATAAAGTATTGATTAGGCAATTTAGGGATAACAGTAGACCTTTTGCAGCAGCATGATCCTGGAAAAGAATTGGGCAGGGGTGGTGGTGGAGGGCTACATTCTTGCAAAAGGCGTCCTTTACAGGCACTAAATGTTTGTCACTGTGAAGCCGCAACAGGATGGTTCTGTGACCAAGGACGGCCATATGAGATAATCAGCATACAGAGAGTCATTACTGCAGTGTGCAAAATGAGAAACTGACATGCCACAAATGTCCATACTAAACCCCCTCCCCCAGTAAGGAGAGTTGGACTGGACAGTCCAACAAGGTCTCCTGAACAAGGGAAGATTCTGTTCCTGAATGGTTGTTGGATTTTGGACATTTGACATCACTTCCCTGCTCAAACACGTTGCTGTTACAAGGACAAAAAATATTGTGGGACCAAGTACTTTCAATTTCCTGGGGTTACATGCACCAATTTTGCTTGTCTATGGGGGATGAATTCCATGCTCAATGGATGAATTTCATGTTCAATGGATATGGCCCCAAAATAAAGACACATTACTGATAGAAAGAATGGTTGTCAACACACTGTTTGAAAAAGTCTATATTCAACTACTGACTCACTTTTTTAACCCCTTCCATGCTCATGAGCCAAGGAACGGTTCCGTCATGGCACCCACCCATGGGGGAAGCGCTGGAGCTCCTCCCATGGGCAGCCCATCTACCCCCCACAATCAGGGCTGGCAGCAGAAGAGTTTACCCTGCCACCCCAACCCCCTCGGCAATCTGATGTCAGCGTGCGCCAACGTCATCAGGAGCTCCCGGACGCGCTGAAATCCATTTGCTTTCAGTTGTCCGGAGAAGCAGGTAGGCGCTTCCTGCTCCGGGAGGGGGTGTTTCCTTGTGCATAGAGGCATCGGGGGAGAGGAACTAGTTTTTTCTCTCCCCTGAGTTATCTTTGCAGGGCATTCCTGCTGCATGGGTAGCGATCATGCAGCAGGAATGCCCTCACTAGGGAGCAGGGATTTCTGTTTGTCGTGCATGGGGGCGATCCCTTGGGCAAAGACCGCCCCCTAATTCAGGCCTATTTGAAGGCCCTTCTACCCCTGATTTATGTTTCGTGGCCCCTTGGTTAAGGGGTGTCCCAATGGGACGGGCATGAGTTATTATTTACTTTTAGCTGTTTATCTGCCTCTCTTGGTGGCATTTGAGTAGTGACATAGCGTGGTATAATGTTAATTGTTTTATTTCTTGTCAATTGGGATTGTAATGTTTTATTTCTCCTTTTAATTGTAGGTCGGGGGACTTGCACTTTTGACTGATGTTCCAGGTTGCCGTTTCGTCACTAGTAGTTCTGCAGTTTGTGTAGTTGCATATGTTTGGTAAGAAAACGTTTTTTGTACTATTTACACTAAATGAGTATCCTTCCCCTGCATGAATGTGTTTTTGTAAATGGTGTAATAATAGCAGTATGTTTAGCTTCTGTTTTATCGAGTGTGAAAATATTTTTGCATTTCTGCTTGATGTGTATTTTGTTGTCTTGTGAGTAATTTGTTTTTTTTTTCTTTCTAGTGGGACATGGTTGGGGTTTTTGCTGTGTCTCTGCATAGTAGGCAATGGTGAGTGTAGCTGTCTCTGGCAAGTGAGTCGTATAGTTTTTGAGTATATAGATCTTTGTGATAAAGCCACACTTTATTACTTATTTTGCACAGTGTTGGTTGTTGTTGACTTGTTTGTGAAGTTTAGTTTAGTTTAGTTTAAAGGAGTTTGTAGAGCGCTTGGTAACACCTCCCGGTGTGTCTCCTTTCTTAGTAAGGATTATGGCTAGCCGTAATATGTTGGTATGCTTTTCGAGTCTTACTCTGACCAGGACTATGAGACTGACTCTGCATCTGAGGCAGAGGAGGAAGTGGAAGATTCTGGCAGTGAATTTTCTGCTTGAGAGGAATTATGATGAAGCCACTCTTAGTGCAGATGAAATGCCTGTTTTAGAGGAGGACGCTGATGTACCGATAATGCAGCAAGAGGCATCTGGACTGCAGCCTGGGGCTGCAAGGCTTCCCATTGGAAGAGCTGACATCTGGGTTGCCCCGGGCATGGTGCAGCCGGCATTGCCTGACCTTACTGGTGTCCCAGGGTGTAGAGTGGATACTGAAATTTATTTGCCTATACAATTTTTTCTGTTGTTTATGGACGATGTATTTTTGTGGACATTGTTGAGCAGACTAATTTGCATGCCGAACAGTATTTGAGGGACAACAGTGCCAGACTTGGGCCCCACTCTAGAACTACCGGGTGGACTCCTACAAATCTGGAAGAGTTGAAGAAGTTCTTGGGTTTACCTTGTTTATGGGCTTGATAAGGATGCCATCAATGTCTTCATATTGGTATACTAGTCCCTTGATGGCAATGGCAATATTTCCGGCAATCAAGAGTCGCGATCGGTATTTGCTTCTGCTGCTGAATTTTGTTGATAATGGTTTTGTGTTGCCACAAGATCACCCTGATTGTGACCATCTTTTTAAGATTCGGTCTGTCATTGATCACTTTGTAGATTGATTTTCTGAGATCTATGCTCCAGGCAAAGACACATCTGTGGATGCGTCTTTGGTCTTGTTCATGGGCCGCTTGGTTTTTAGGCAGTACATTCCTAGCAAGAAGGCATGCTATGGAATTAAGATGTATAAGCTGAGTGACAGTAGGACTGGATATGTCTTTAATTTCAGGTAGGGATTCCAGGATTGACCCCCCTGGTTGTCCGTCCACTTTTGGAGTGAGTTAGAAAAATGTGTGGGAACTTGGTAGAGGACTTTTTAACAAAGGTCACCATTTATTTGTAGATACCTTCTACACTGGTGTGCAGTTGTTCAGGGTATTGGTCTAAGTGGACACTGTTACTCCCGGCAAACTCCGCTCTAACCGTTAAGGTTTCCCAAAAGAACTCGTTCATCAAAAGCTTGAGCGGGGACAGTGCATTGAGTTGTGTAGTGAGGAACTTCCAGCTGTGAAGTTTGCAGACAGGAGAGATGTCTACATGTTAACTACCATCCATAATGAAATACTTTCCCTGTGACTGTTGGGGTTCAGGCTGCTGAAATGCACAAACCTGTGTGCATTTTAGACTACAATAGGCACATGGGTGGTGTTGATAGAGTAGATCAGAGGTTGGAACCTTACACTGCTCTTCGTAAGGCTTATATTTGGTATAAGAAGTTGGCCATCCATCTTTTCCACTTGTCACCCTTTAAGGCCTTTGTTGTATTTAAGGATTGTTCTCCTGAGTCAACAATGACTTTTGTTAGGTTTCAGGAGTCTGTGATAGGCAGTCTTGTTGTAGTGGAACAGGCAAGTGTTCCTAGAGTTGGAGTAGTGGAGGATGTGGCTAGATTGAAGGATCGCCACTTTCCTGATCACATTCCTCCCATGCCCACAAAGACTTTCCCAGTAGGATATGTAGAGTCTGTTGGTGAAGAGGTACGCAAAAGGAGACTTGTATGTACTGCCCCGAGTGTCCTTCTAACCCTCCAAGGGTTACCGCAACCGCAACCCGGGGGCCCACTAGAGGAGGAAGGTCACCAGTCCCAGGGCAGGCTGTATTCACTGCCGCTGCCCGCAATCAGGCGGTTGGGTCTATGCTGCCATTAGGAGTGTGGATCTGCAGGCAGGAGTGGTCCGAAGTGTTACACTGACACCAGCCGCATCAACTCAAAGAAGGCTGCGCCATGTGTTCTCCTAACCAAGCATCGCCCCACCATGATCGGTGCAACCAAAAGGCCAGCAAGGCCACACAGGGGCCCATCGATGTCATCCAGGCGGCCAGGCCCCAGATTTTCAGGGGTCGACACACCCACTCCAGGGTCTCCGTCACGGGCAGCCATCTGACTCTGCCCAGTCCTCATGGCCAGCCGACCCCAGTGCGGCTCGATCACCACGTTCCCCAGGAGCCCCCACCAGTTCAGCATGACCCCCCTCCGGCCTCAGCAATGGTGCCCTCTCAGAGAAGTGATGTCGACCACGGGATCGGGAGTCAGAATAGCGCAGGATTCTGCAGGATGACTGAGGGCTGGTGGGGAGCTGCTCAAGGATGTGTTCTGTCAGCCATGTTGCTCGGCCACGTCCCCAGGGTTGCTATTCTATTTGGACATTTCAGTAAAATCAAATGTTGTAGACGTTTTCATGCAGCGCACATTCTGATAGTATGCATTTCAAGATGCCAATGTTTTTGCAGATTACTATAATCAAGATGTGAAATAACTGAAAGAGCTGCCGACATGGAGAACCAGATTCAAGTCTCTGCGTCGGTTCAACGTCCTGTGATCATGGCCAAATCAGGTAATCTCCCCAGTGCCATTAAAAAGTACCTTTGTGAAATATAACTGGTGCTCTTATAAAGCACTGAAATACTTTATAGGATTTTTAAGTGCTTTTAATAAAAGCTGCCCGCACTGAAATATAGCAATAATCAGTATTCATTGGGTTTCCAAGAGCTTTTGGCCCCTGTGCCACTGCACCTGTTGCACTATTCAAATCATGACTCTACTGCCTGCAAGGTAACTGCACCTTTGACTTCTTGCAAGTAGTAGTATATAGCAATAATCAGTGCTCAGTGGTTTTCCTAGACCTTATGGACCCTGCACCAATGCACTTGCTGCACCATTCAAATCATGACCCAAGTGCTTGCAAGTTAATTGCACTTATGACTACTTTTTTGTAGTACAATATAGCAATCAATGCTCAGTGAGTTTCCCAAACCTTTTGGTCCACTGTGCCACTGCACCTGCTGCCTTTAAACTTCTCCAGCTTGCCAAAATGAGTTGCCACATATGTCATAAATAAGGCATATGATTTACATGTCAACGTGAAAACCAAGCATTGTTAAATTATCACATTGTTGCAGGCTCTTTCCTGTGAAAAGATCTTATCCTGTGCTTGATGGGCCATTTACAGTGTAAATTGCTCAAGATCACCAGATGTTAGGCTGACGCTGAGAATGAAATGTGGTTTTGTACTTTGTTCCTAAAAAGGCAGTTTCACAAATTAAATGGACTCACCAAAGAAGAGTTTTAGAAAAAAGCGTATTAAATATGAATAAGTCTCTGCAAAAATTCCCAAAATGGATTTCAATCACATGCAGAACTGTTTCATCTTAGTAGTACTAGTACATCAGAATACATCAGTGCGGTCCACAAGAGCCCCCCTAAACTTTGCATGCGGACCCCCGTTGAAAACGGGCAAGCATTTATTTACAAGTTAATCGATGTAAAAGAAAGCAAGTAAGTAGTACATCAGACTAAATAAGTGCAAGGTTTTTTTGGTAAGAAATAGTTTTCAAACATGATTTTAGAAACGTTCATGCTTCCATCCACCCTGACAATGCCAATAGTGAACTTCATGCCCCACTAATGAAAGGCAAATGTTTTCTGCAGCTGAAGAACGAGATACCTTTTGAGATGGGGCTGTCTAAAATAAAAAATAAATTAAAAAAAGGACACAAGCAGGCTCCATGGAGAAAGTACGCTTCATTCCTCTTTCCTCTAAACGCTCTCCCTTTGAAGTCAGCCGAAAGCAAAATAAACACTGTTGGAGGGAGGGCCACCGGGTAGTCGGGGAGACTATTCCGGGCACCTTCCTACCGCAAAGGTATAGCCGAGCGCCGCTGAGAAGCCCCCTCGGGGAGGTCCTTCTCCTATGATTGTACTAGGCCCAGTAACACCACCACACAGGACTCAATAGCAGTTGCAAGATTAGATTCTTTATCGGCAGTAATACGGGCAATATTTACAGAGGGATCGAGGGATCCTATCAGAGTCTCAATGTTCGTTAAGAGGATAGGGTAGCGGGACAGTCTTAGTACCAACCAGGTACGGGAGGGCTCTGTGCCAGACCTGGGATGCTGGTCTCAGAGCGGCTCGGACGTGGAGAGCCGCGACGGCGTCTGCAGGGCTCAGATGGTAGTTCCGCTTAGGTCGAGCCGCGACACGGTCAGCAGGGCTCTGGTGGTAGGTCCGCTTCGGTCGAGCCGCGAATAGGTCAGCTGGGCTCAGGTGGTAAGGTTCAACAAGGTCGGGCCCCGACAGCATCAGCAGGGCCCCAAAGGTTCGTGTAGGTCTTTAAGCACGGTGGAGCCGCGACGTCGTCAGCAGGGCTCAAGTGGTGGTTCAGGGTGAGTCTTCTTCCGTAGGGTCAGCCGCGATCCGATCAGCAGGGCTCTTGACTCCAGGATACAACTACTGCCCTGTTGTCGGGTCGCCCCAGATATAGGACGGGAGCCCTTTGATGTCCGGACCCTTGCGCCCGGAGGGGGCGGAGAGGCCGGGTAGGGAGCGGCCAGACGCCCAGCAGGAGAGGCGCCAGGCCCCAGAGAGCTGTGGGGCGGTCACACCCAGGTGTGGAGAGACGGTTGGGGGTCCCATCGATACTGCCCTCCGCCGGGAGTGGGAAGGGCTCACGTGGTATCCCCCGGGCCAGGGGTTGGCGTCTCGATGTCGGGCCAGGCTGGGACCGAGGCCGGGTAGAGCAGGGTCATACAGATGGTCACGGGGAGTGACGTGCAATCCAAGATGGAGGAGTCCCGATGTGCATGGGACCTCGTGCGGCTTAGCGCGGGGAAACAGGACCACGCCACGAGGCCGGCTCCCACACGCGTCCCCCCCCAGCTGAAGGCAGGGAGAGTCACCCATCTTCTTGGGGGTTCTCCTCGCCGAGGCGGAAGAATCGGGACAGGCCGTCAGCATTGGCGTGGTCGTTGCCGGGCCGGTGTTCTACAGTGAAGTCCATCCCTTGCAGTGAGATGGACCAGCGCAACAGCTTGGGGTTCTCGCCCCGCATTTGCATGAGCCACCGCAAGGGCCGGTGGTCAGTCTGGACCCTGAAGTGGGTACCGAAAAGGTAGGGCCGGAGCTTCTTGAGAGCCCATACCACAGCGAAGGCCTCTCGCTCGATGGTGCTCCACCTCTGTTCTCGCGGCAGCAGTCGGCGGCTGATAAAGGCCACCGGTCGGTCGAGGCCCTTGGCGTCCAGCTGGGAGAGGACTGCCCCGACCCCGTACTCCGATGCATCGGTCTGGACCACAAATTCCTTGCTGTAGTCGGGGGCCTGTAGCACAGGGGCAGCGCACATGGCCGCCTTGAGAGCATCAAACGCGGTCTGGCAGCGGGGCGTCCAGTGCACCGTCTTGGGCCGCTTCTTCGAAGTGAGTTCCGTAAGGGGGCCCACAATGCTGCCATAATCCTTTATGAGGCGTCGGTAGTAACCTGTGAGGCCTAAGAAGGCCCAGACAGCGGTTTGGGTGGCGGGAGGCTCCCACGCCTGGATGGCGTCGACTTTTAACTGGAGGGGGGCCACCTGGCCACTCCCCACCTGGTGGCCCAGATAGGTCACAGAGCCTTGACCGATCTGGCATTTACTGGCTTTAATGGTGAGCCCGGCTCTTTGGAGAGCGGCCAGGACTTCCCCAAGGTGTCCTAGGTGCGCGGCCCAGTGGTCGCTGAAGATAGCAATGTCATCGAGGTAGGCCGCGCTGAAGGCTTCGAGACCGGCCAGGACCTTGTTTACCAGCCTCTGAAAGGTCGCTGGGGCGTTCTTCATGCCGAAGGGCCTCACCCGGAGTGGTAGTGGCCATCGGGGGAAGAGAAAGCTGATCGTTCTTGTGCGCCGGGAGTGAGCTGATCTGCCAGTACCCAGCGGTGAGATCAAAGGTGCTTAGGTAGCGGGCGGCCCCTAAACGATCAATCAGCTCATCGGCTCGTGGCAAAGGGTGGGCATCGGTCTTGGTAACTGCGTTCAGGCCCCGGTAGTCGACACAAAATCTGAGTTCGGGGGCCGTGCCGGGGGCGGCGGCCTTTGGTACCAAGACTACCGGGCTGGCCCACGGGCTGTCGGAAGGCTCGATGACTCCGAGGGCGAGCATCTTGGCGACCTCGGTCTTTATGCAGGCTCGGACTCGGTCAGGCACTCTATAAGTGCGGTGTCGTACAGGGGGGCTATCCCCCGTGTCCACGTCGTGGACGCACCAGGGGGTCACCCCGGGCGTGAGAGAGAAGAGGGCAGCGAAGGGTTGCAGCAGCTTCTGGCAGTCATGGCGCTGTTCTGGTGTCAGGGTGGCGGAGAGGCGGACGCCCTCCAAGGAGCCGTCTTGGCTCGAGGACCCCAGGAGGTCTGGTAGGGGCTCGGAGTCACTTTCACCCCCATCGTCAGTAGCCAGCAGTAAGCTTAGTTCAGTTCGGGCAAAGTGGGGCTTGAGCCGGTTGGCGTGCAGGACCCGGAGGGGGTTCCTCGGAGACTCCATGTCGACCAGGTACGTGACGGGGCTCTTCCTCTCAACTACCTTGAAGGGCCCGGTCCACTTGTCCTGCAGGGCGCAGGGGTCCACGGGTGACATGACCCAGACCTGCTGTCCCGGCTCAAACTCGACGGCGGAGACATTCTCGTCATACCAGCGTTTCATGTCTTCTTGGCTGGCTTCAAGGTTGGCTTCTGCCAGGGCCCGGAACTTCCGAGTCTGGTTCCGCAGGGTCAGGAGGTACCTGTAGACGTCGGGCGGGGCACTTTGGACGTTCGCCTCCCAACCCTCCTTGACCAGGCTGAGGGGCCCTCGGACGGGGTGCCCATACAACAGTTCGAAGGGGCTGAAGCCCAGGGACTTCTGTGGTACCTCCCGGTAGGCGAACAGGAGGCAGGGCAACAGGACATCCCATCTCCTCCGGAGGGGCTCTTCCAGGCCCTTGATCATCCCCTTCAGGGTTCGGTTGAACCGCTCGACCAGTCCGTTCCCCTGGGGGTGGTAAGGGGTAGTGAATTTATAGGTGACCCCACATTGTTGCCAGAGGGATCTCATGTACTTCGAGATAAAGTTCGTCCCCCTGTCGCTCACTACTTCTCGGGGGAACCCCACCCTGGAGAAGATGCCCATCAGGGCCCGGCCCACCACTGGAGCTGTCACAGTTCGGAGGGGGACAGCTTCTGGGTATCGGGTGGCGTGGTCGACCAGTACCAGGATGAAGCGGTGGCCCAGGGCGGTTCAGGGGTTGAGGGGCCCCACGATGTCGATCCCCACTCGTTCGAACGGGGTGTGGACGGCTGGAAATGGTTGCAGGGGGGCTTTCACTCGTCTCCCAGTCTTCCCGCTAGCTTGGCAGGTCGGGCAGGACCGGCAGTGCTGGTCCATGTCTCGTCTCATTCGGGGCCAATAGAAATGGGTCACGAGGCGGCTGTAAGTCTTGTCCCGCCCTAGATGTCCAGCGAGGGGCACGTCATGTGCCAGGTTCAAGAGGAACTCTCGAAATCGGAGGGGGACCACCAGCACCCGGCCGGCCCCTAGTTCGTCCCAATAGACCCAGTGGGTTCCCGTGGGGTCCCCCGCAGCCTGCGCGGCCGCCTGCTGTCGGGCCCCCTCGAGGGACGGGCAGCCCTTCTGCTCTTGCTGGAATTGTTTGCGGGTGGGGCCCCCATCGTGGCGCCACTGGGCCAGCTCGGGGATCTCGCTGAGGGGAGCGGCCTCGTTGGAAGAAAGTTCGGACGGCCCGGCCTCCTCGTCAGGTTCCTCCGGGCCGGAGGAGGTGGATTGTTCGGGGCCCGCCGGCTTGTCGGGGGCCGGGGCCGCGGCCGGCTGGGTGGTCATGGACCGAGTGGTGGCGCAGGCCCACTCAGGTAGTCCTAGCATCCCCAGATGCTCTCGGCGCTCCACCTGGGCCCAGGGGGAGCTCTCTAGGTCGTTCCCCAGGAGGCAGTCCACCGGGGCGTCGTCGCGGACAGTTACTTTTAGGGTGCCGGACACTCCTCCCCACTCGAACGGGATTCGGGCCATCCGGCACATGCTCTCGGTGTTGTCTGCGGTCCGGACAGGGCAGAGGACATGTGGCAGGATCGGTTCGGGGGTCACCAGATGGCAGCAGACAGCGGTCACACTGGCCCCAGTGTCCCGGAGTGCCTCGGCCCGTCGCCCGTTGATGGTGACCCACTGTTGGTACTTCTGGGTGTTGCTTGGGATGGTGGCTCGGGGCACCATTTCTCGGAAGCCTAGGCATACAAGCGACATGGCGGCTGGTTCCCACTCGGGGGATCCGTCGTCGTGGTTTTCCTCCTCGTCCTCTCTCTCCCCCAGGGCTGCGGCGGCTATGTGTCGGGGAGGTGGCCCCGTGGTCCCGTTCCGTCGGTTCACGGGGCAAGCCGGATCGCTTGCATAATGGCCGGTCTGCTGACATCCGAAGCAGGTCACTGTCGGTCGTGGTCCAGACCGGGCGATAGGGGTCCCTCTTCGGCCCTGGGTCGGGGAAGCGGGGTTGGTTGCTTGCCCTCGTGGCGGACTTCTGGGCTGCCCGGCTGGGAATTCTCGACTGCGGTGGGACCCCCCTCCTCCGCCTCGCTGGCGGGGAGGTCCCGTGGTACTCCGGGTGTAGTCCCCCACAGGGTTCCGGGGGACCCGGGTGTTGACCCATCGGTCCGCTTCGGCGGCGAGCTTCCGGGGCTCGGTCAGTTTACTGTCCAGGAGGTGTTGCCTTAGTTCCACAAAGCAGTTGTTGGCGAGGTGCTCCCAGACAATGAGGTCGAACAGTTCATTATATGAGGTGACCTTGCTCCCTTTTATCCATCCTTCCAACGCTCGGCTGAAGAAGTCCACGTATTCGACCCATGTGGTACCGGGGATCTTCTTGCAGTCCCGGAAGCGTTGCCGGTACATCTCGGCCGATAGTCCGTAGCGTGTGAGTAGGGCTTCCTTCATGTGGTCGTACGAGGTCATCACGGCGTCGGGGAGTTGCAGCAGGGTATCCCGCCCCTCGCTGAGGAACCTCCCCCATAGGCCGGCGCCCCAATCCTTCCGGGGTACCCGATGGGAGGTCATGGCTACCTCGTACGCTCGGAACCATTGCTGGATGTCGTCATTTTTATAGTACTCCTTGACGACATCCTTGGGGATGTGAACCTTTGGCTCGGTCAGGGTGTGGTAAATAATTTTCCTTTACCGGGACTTAATTTGATACGGAAACATAATAAAACAGCTCAGTAAAATGAGAGGCAGAATCCGTGGTATTAGAGGTTCGGAATGGGCTTTATTCCAATGAACGATTATAATCGGTTGCTCCAAGTTCCATCACCACGGAGGTTCAGGAAGTGAAGTACATACATTATTGACATGAAATGACTTTTATAGATCATACATTACAATGAAGCGAATGCAATAGGCGTAACAATTGATAAGGAAAATGACGATTTATCTGCGTAACCAAAAATGGGTGTAATAAGGAGTAAAAAGGAACGTAATTGGTTATGATGTCACATATAGGTGGATCCATAAGATAATACTTGGCATAGATGCGCGCGCAGCAGCATGACGTGTGATTGACGTGCAACTAGGGGGTGAAGGGGACTTGACGTTTAGCTCTACATGTGGAGACGAAAAGTCTGGGGGGTCAAGTCAACCTAATCCCAAATCATATCTAACATCCTATGTTTAAAGAACTATGTTATCCACAAAAGAAGGACTCTCGGACAGAATCTATTCTATACTGACTGTGCGTGCGTGTACAAGCGTCTAAGTGTCTACACTAAATGCGAGGGGGTAGGAATATTCCATAGTAACAAGGCTATGAATTACTTGCATAAAGACAGAGAAGCCGGGCCTTTTGCTCGGTAGCTGGAAAGAATGTTTACTTAAACTACTAGGCAGGAATGCATTGGCTGAGGGGTGAAGCAGATAACTCGAAGGTGAAATACAGTTCTTGGCAGAGAATAGGCTGATGTCAGGCTTCGTGAGCCGCGCAGAGAATGAGACAAAGTTCATGGTCACAGATGCAGGCTCAGACTGGAGCTTTCAGAGGCAGAAGGCAAGAAGAGTTTGATGACAGAATCAGGGCCTACTTGCCTGGACTGTAAAATGGCATAAGTGAACCATATAAAGCCGGTGGCTTTTCATACTTAGGAATGGAATATCCGGCCTATTCATGGCGGATCTGACAGAGGACATGTTGACGGTGGACGCACATGGGTTTGCGTCTTCATAACTGGAACTGGAGGGAACATACATGTACTTGTAACATGCACATAGAACCGTTGGGGTCCAAGATAGGGGACATAACTGACCAGAAAAATCCATATTTCCACATTCCCTCCTTGTCCCCTACTTGCCCGTCAAGAGATATCAATCTTCAGTAATCCATTGATCTGTTCATATAACATCATTTGTTCTTCTTTCTTCTTCCGTGACGAATGAGATCTTGGTGGTGGAATACACGATGTGGCACACAGACCACAGATCGCTGGTCCACATTGTAGACATAGACAGCAACTGAATAGTATGAGAAGGCCAATACCTAGGAAAGATAGGACCTTCCATCCAAAGGTAGATAATACACTCCAAAACCAACCGGACCAAGTCCAAGTGCCTGGGTTCTGGTGTATCTGGCTTACAATCTTATGAAGGCGAGTTATAGCTTTATATACGGATGGCGAATTTTCTGGTATGAATACGCAGCAGCTTGATCCGATGACCCTACAAGCTCCGCCCCTATCAGCCAGGATGACGTCAAGGACAAGACGATTTTGAAGCACAACAATCCGCATAGCAGACTGCTCTTCTGTTAAATTGCCTAAGGCGGAAATAGTTTCATTCACTACTGCTTCAAGGGTTCTAGTTAATCTACGTATCAGCTTACTATTAGTAACAGTACCTATATAGGGAAAGATGCCTTTATTGAAATCTGTGTATTTTTCCCATGCTGTTTCAGTGTAATCGACAATTGGGAGATCTCTCCACTCTCTGTTGTGTACTAAATGAATATTTCTATAATAATCAGGAGGAGCTAGGAAAACAGGTGGCAAAAGAAATGCAATGTAGCAGGTACCATCCCAATCTAGAGGTAGACGCATATATGCAGTCTGACCACATATAAAGTAGGAGTGGCGATAAGCTCTGAATGAGGATTTGCCTTGATCACTGAATTCTACTGTAGTAGTGCATTTACTATGGCCCATATGTATGGAACCAACTTTTCTTACACACAATTCACCTTTCGCTGGGAATACTGACATGGTTGGTAAAACTAGTTCAACTTCGGATACGACATTTAGAATCATGAGATTAGGTGTAAAATTACCTAATCCATATACTTCATTTTCTAGATCAGTTCCTGTTCTTTTGGGGCGACCCTCCTTGTCAGGGTAGCAGACCTTGAGTAAAACTAGGTTCAGGTTTCCCCATACCCACTGATCTTGGTAAACTGCTGTGTCTGAGTCTATGGAATTGATTAAACTAAACCATGCTCCACAGGAGCCATTATGTGTAAATGGGTGTGGAAAGAATGGCAGGACTCCTTCATAATTCTGATAGGGAGGGAGCCGACCACACACCCAACAATTAGTTGCATTACTAGTCTGATGGGAATGATGTAACATACTAATGAAAGTGTTATTGCGCAGCGCAAGTCTATAAGACAATTCATGCGGGGGTAAGTCACTAAAAGAATGTTCTGCGGTAACATTGTAAACGTTTCTGGCAATAGGGTAATATATGTGCAACAATATACTTGCAGTAATTATTAAAAGACTTAAGGAAAACAAGATTATTAATGTCACTATGCAATGGCTACGCAGTGATTTACAATACGCCTGTCGTTTCAACATTTTCCGCGACTGTCCATGATTCAGGTCTAGAGGATACATGTCAGAGACAAATTCAACCGCTTCACCTTGGAGAGGACTTAAACAATCAAATTGTCTGACGTTCTAGGCCTCAATTTTACTTTATAGAGTTCGGTTTTAGTCTTTTCAACCAAAGGAAGTTTTGAATCAGTCTGTGAGGGAGTGCAGGGCACAATGTCTATATCCGAGGATAGTCCATGAAATTTCTTGATATGACTTGAATGAATCCAGCCCTTGCGGCCCTCGATCTTCACGGCTGTCCTTGTAGTGAGCAGAACCAACTTGGGTGTCTTCCACCTGGGCTCCAGCTGAGTCTTTCGGTCGAAATTTCTCACAAATACGAGATCACCCGGAACTACGTCATGGGGTTTCACCTCAGTGTTGTCGGGAAAGGCTGCAGCTACCTGTGAACGACAAGATTGTAGTGCAGACATCAAGGAAGCCAAGTAATCTGTCAGCATATTACAGTCAACATCAGTTATTTTGCGTGGTATGGGCGTCCCCCACATATTTGGTGGTCTGCCGAAGATCACCTCATACGGGGATAGCCCTGTTCGAGAGTGTGCTACCATTCTTGTGAAAAAGAGTGCAACTGGTAGTGCTACTATCCAGTCAACACCTTTCTCCCTGCATATTTTGGACAATCTAATTTTCAGGGTCTGATTATGTCTTTCTACGAGACCTGCTGCTTCGGGGTGTCGGACACAGTGGAATTTCCACTGATAACCTAACAAAAGTGAAACATGTTTCATTAATTCGGATGAGAACGGCTGGCCGTTATCTGAGTGAACAACACGTGGTAAACCGTAGCGTGGGAAGAATTCTCGAACTAACTGTTTGGCAGTAGTCGGGGCAGTGTAATCTGAAACCGGGTATGCCTCCGTCCAGCGGGACAGAGCGCAGACAACTACGAGAACATATTTGAATCCTCGACATCGTTCCATCTGGATATAATCCATCTGGAGGACTTCAAAAGGGTGATTAGGAGGATGAAATCCACCCTGCTCTACGGGAACGCTTTTTCCTGGGTTGAACTGGCAACAGATCATACAGGTACGGACCTTTTGTTTGGCTGCTGCTCGTAAATGTTTATTGAACCAAATATGTTGAATGCTGTCTAGCATAGCTTTTTCTCCTAGATGCGCTGGACTATGTATAGTGTTAACTATAACTTGGACCATTGAATCCGGAAGGAACCACACAGATTTTTCCTTCACAATCCATCCTTGGTCCGTTTGGATCCCTCCTAATTCAGTCCATTTCTTTATTTCGTCTGGTGTAGCATGTGTCTGGATGTCAATTACGTCAAAAGTAGGATCTTTAACTGTCATACAATGTGTCAGCGTCGGAACTATTGTCTTTGTCATGTCGGATTTTTGAGTTTGAGCTGTCTGTTTAGCTGTTCTGTCAGCTAAATCATTGCCTTGAGAAATGATATCAGTAACTTTCGTATGAGCTTTACATTTCATAATTGATATTGCAATCGGTAGATGTATTGCATCTAATAAGGCATGAATGAGGGGTCCGTGCTGAATGTGGGCACCGTGGGAAGTTAAATAACCTCTCTCTCGCCACAGCACGCCGAAGTCATGTACAACTCCGAATGCATAACGTGAATCAGTGTATATGTTGATTTTTTTATTTGTGGCTAGAATACAGGCTTGTGTCAGAGCGATGAGCTCTGCGGCTTGAGCTGACAAAGTATTTATACGATTAGTTTCGATGACTTCAGTATCTGTTGTGACTGCGTAAGCGGCCACTAACTCTCCTGTACTTGTTCTCATACATGAACCATCTACATACAATGTCAGGTCTGGATCTGACAATGGGACATCGGTTAAGTCTTGTCTGGGTTTCGTCGTTATAGTAATAACTTCAATACAGTCATGGGCTAGTGGGTCTGTTCCGGTTACTGGCAAAAGTGTGGCAGGATTCAATGTGTTACAGCGTCTGATTTCTATGTGTGGCTGAAACAATGTAAGTTCGTACCCTGTAAGTCGCGCTATAGTCAAGTGTTGTGTTTGCGTTCTATTTACAAGAACCTCTACTGCATGTGGTACTTGAACTGTCAATGGATGTCCTAACACTATGGCATCGCTTTGTCTGATTGCTAATGCTGTCGCTGCCACTGATTTCAGGCACGCAGGCAGAGCCTGAGCTACGGGATCTAATGTACTAGAAAAATAAGCACATGGTTTGTGTGCTCCTGCTTGTTCCTGTGTGAGTACTGACAAGGCAGTACCTTCGCGTTCTGTAACAAAGAGTGTAAACTGTTTTCTGTAACATGGCGTTGCTAAAACAGGTGCTTGACATAAAGCTTTCTTTAGGCTTTCAAAAGCTTGTGTATGTTCCTGAGTCCAAGGGAGAACAGTCGATGTGGCTGCCTCCTGTGTGGTTAACTGAATGAATGGTTTTGCTAGAAATGCGTACTGAGGGATCCACTGTCTACAGTATGAAGTGAGGCCTATGAAAGCCCGCACCTCCTTTTGTGTCTTGGGTATTTGCATGTTAGCTATTAACTGAATGCGGTCGGGTGTAAGCTGCCTTCCCTCCTTGGACAGCGAGTGTCCAAGATAAACAACTCGCTGGACACAGAATTGCAGCTTAGAAGGGGACACCTTGTGCCCCTTTTCGGCTAGAAATTGTAAAACTGTCAGTGATGCTTTTTCACATTCCGGTTCACTTCTCGCAGTGATCAACAGATCATCGACGTATTGAAGCAAAGCAGTGTTAACTGGCATGTGGATACTGTCAAGTTCTCGTTTCAGTGCTTGGCTATAGATGCTGGGGCTTTCTGTAAATCCTTGAGGTGCGCGTGAGAATTTAAAGCTACGTCCATTTAAACTAAATCCGAATAAATATTGACTTTCCGGATCTATTGGGACGCTGAAAAAGGCATTCTTGAGATCGATTACAGTAAAGAATGTCGCTTCGGAATCAATAGCTGTCAGTAATGACGAGATATCTGGGACCACAGGAAATTGTGGCACAATGCATTTGTTTAATTCGCGCAGATCAATAACCAATCGATATACTGGCGGGGCCTTTGGATCTGTTTGTTTAAGAATCGGAATTATTGATGAATTACATATATTGGAGTCGGTTTCTACAACCACTCCTTGGGCAATGAGCTCGTCAATGATTTGTAGTAAAGCCACTACAGCATCTGGTGGTAACTTGTATTGTCGCATTCGTGGTAGCACCACTCCTGCCTTTAATGTGACTCGATATGGTGTAATATTCATGCATCCAACATCAGTAGGGCCTTGTGCCCATAGATGTGTAGGTAAAGTCTGCAATCGGGGATCCATGTCTCTAGACACATAATGACCTTTAAAATCACGTAAAAACAATCTTACTCCTTCCGGAGAACAACATATTATAGCTCCTAGAGCTTTCAATGTTTTTATTCCTAACAGGTTTTCTGGACATGATTTAGTAAGCAATAAATCTGTAGTTCGGGTCAGAGGTCCTATCGTAAGTGGCAGAGGTTGTGACACTTCATTAACAATAGGTTTTCCTGAAAAACCAAGGGAAATATTCTGTGAGCCTGAGAGGGGTGCCCCTGGAACTTCACTACGTTTTATGGTTGTTCGACTTGCCCCTGTATCGAGTAAAAATTTTCTGTCTTGGCCTAACAATTCACTATGTACATAAGGTCCTTCTTGATCTACAGGGATCTCGATAAGGGGTAAGTCAACTTCCCTCTCTAGGCTGGTTCATGCGTAACGCTGGTACTCAGGATATTCATACTGTGCGGTCTGATACATTTGTCGTGTCGTGGTTTGTGTGGCAGCAACAGGCAACGGTGGTGCAGCTGGCACAAACTGTATTGGTTGTTGTGCGGCTGGCATGGCCTGGGCATGCTGCAGAGCTCCTTGTTCATTCTGATCTTGTCTGAGTGGCCGTGATCTTTCTTGTGTTTTACCTATGGCGATATTATGTTTTAAAACTGGACAGTCGTGTACGTAATGACCTGGCTTTTTACAATAATTACATGTCCCTTTTACAGGTCCTGCTGAATCGGAATGTGTCATACCCTTTTTATGTCCTTCAGCTGGAACTGTCTGGGAAACTAGCATTTTCATTTTCGTGTCTTTCATGCGTCTGTGTTCATGTTCTTGTTCCTCTCTAATTCTATTGTGATGGTACTGTAACATTTGTAACATTTGTTACAAATTTTAATACTCTATTCTTTACTTGGGGCAGGGCATTTTCTACTAATTTTGTTACGAACAGATGTGGGTAGGATTCGCTACTTGCCTTTAGGCCACTATTTATACCAAAACATTTTTCAAATCGGGCATAGTAATCACTAGTGTCTTCATCTTGCTTCTGTTTACAGGCTGAAATTGTACCCCAATCTTCCTTTTTCGTAGTTAATAAACGTGGCAGTACCTGTACTAATAAACCTGGTAGTGCTTTAGTTTTATCCCCGAGTCCTGCTCCTGCAGTTCGGGCCTTTTCTTCCGCTTCTAACACTGACCATTCTATCTTTTGGTCTCCTACCTCCCACTCTTTTTCCTTGAGTTTCTCATAAATACCAGCAGGCATCAATACCTTTAATATTGTCATAATGTCGGGATAGGTATACTCTCCCATGAGTAACATGTCTTTAATTTCTCGGTGAAAACCCGCTGGGTCTTTGTCATGACTGGGTACCACTTTCTTCATTTCTAACAATTCTATTTTTGATATGGGCGTATATACAAATACGCGCTTAAACTCGTTGTCCTCGCCCTTTATTGGGTGCACTTCTCGTAAGGGATTCTGTCTATCCATGTAATACGTGGTTCTTTCCTTGACGGGTAATGAGACACGGTCTGAACATACAAAAAGAATATACTGCTTTCTTGATTCTAGAATTTCTTTAATTAATTTAGTACCTGAACCTCTCCATCTATTCATGAGTAATTCAGTCAATATGTCAGGTAAGGGACCAGGATCTGAATGTTGACTCTGATATAGGATAATGAGTTGTTGAATCATATAAATCCCAGCTAAACGCTGTTCATCTGGGGTGAGATTCAAAAATGTGCGTGCTACTATATCATCACTATATTTTCCGGGACTGTCAACCCAATGGACAGCTGACCTGGCTAATTCTTGTTCATCCATAGAATCGAGGAAATGATAACCCCTTCGTTCTCGGAGTAATTTGTCAGCTGTTTGGAACGAATGCTCGTTAGACCTTATATGGACTATGGGTGTTTGAAATTTTCTGTTATTTTCTAGACACATCGGACGTATCGGATCAGTAAGACGTCTAGTACTATTACAAGATCTTCTTCTACCTACATAGGCTATAGTTTCTGACTGTCCTGTGGGCAGTCCTGATGCTTCTTCCTCGCTTTGTTCGAACTGATCTACCGCTAATCTTTCTTCGTGTAGGCGTTCTATTTCTTTACGGATCTTTCGGCACATGGCTATTATACAATTTTGTTTATCATGTCTACCTTCTGATATATTCTGGCTCCATCGGGTAAGAATTTGCATTGCTTCCGGGTCTACCCCCGGTCGGTCTTCATTTCTGATCACACAATTTATGAGGAAACGTAACAGTTCCCCCTGTATCTCCACTTTCTGGTATTCCATAGCTCTGTTAATACATTCTGGATCTCGCCCTGTTTGGACAAAATGGTATATTTTATCTAGATGCGCAGTCATTCCTGGTAATTTCCCTAAATACACTGCGGCTCGTCTGATACGCAATGATGCCAGGGTCATTTCGTCCTCTTTGCCGGGCACAGGGTCATATCTGCAATCTATAAGAAGTTCCTTAAGCGTACGGGCATTAATGAGTTTGGGTGTACGTGAATGTCCTGACTCTTGAAAAGTAAGTTTATTTATTCTGGGTGGCGTAGAAAAAATGTTACTAGCACCTCCCGTAGCCCCATCTGGGGTGTCGGACGTGAAAGGATTCGTCGAACGTGACACAGCAACTACAGGTGTGGACACAGCTATAGAAGTAGCTGTAGGAACAGATGTAGAAACAGATGTGCTTGTCGGAACTTGTGACTCGATTTGTTGCTGTAGGGATACGGGTACTGGATCTTGGCGTTGGACCTCCCTGACAGGCGGTCTATGTGGGGCGGAATTAGCATACTCGGGAGCTGCGTCATCTAAATATGAGGAAAGAAAAACATCTTCTGCGGTTCTAGGATGCCCCTTAGGATGTACCTTTATTGGAAATAATGGGGTTGGCAAGTCTTTCGGTATCTCTGGAGTAGCCTTAGGTAATCCTTCGGCCAGAAGGGGATACATACCATTCATAAGGGCATTTCTTTGCCTATCTACTTGTTCTGATTTCACTCGGATACCTTCCTCAATTAATAGATTTTCTCGAACTTTATTTGAACTCTCTTTACTCTTCTCTTCCTGTCTACGTGCTTTTTCTGTTCGTCTATGTGATTCTTTACGCCATAATTCAATGGCATCTTTCTGTGACTGTCTGACTTTCCTTTTCCATAACTCTTCTTCTACTTTCATGATGCACTCTGCATCCCAGGTTCCCGCTGTGGGCCACCTCTGACTTTCTAGTAATTCCTTGGTGTAGTCTACCCATAAATCAAGAAATAATATAGCGTCTAAGCCATGTTTATGATACATGAAGTACCCTGGAGTGTCCCTAGGAGGAATAGGAACGGCTTCTTCGAGTACCCCTTTTCTTGTAGTGATCTGTCTTAGTTTCGAAAAGAGCGGCATGTTGAGAACTGATCTGATACTTAATCTTGAACACACTTAGTACAAAAGCACAATAATGAACAACCATTCATACCACAATATGCAGGACGTTTAACACATTAAACATTAAACATTAAACATTTCTTTAACCTTTAAAATAACCAACAATGATGATCGTCTGTATGACTAATCACCAAGCATAATTCTTTGACAATAACTAGATACTTCGGAATACTTGATATACTGCTAAACAGTACATACACACTGCTAAAACAGTGCAGACCGGATTTGTGTACCCAAACCCATCTTGACCGGCACAACCTATGTGCACGTCAGAAATGCCTCCCCAGTAATGGTACTCACCGGGTAGCTTCGGAAACGGAAGGCCTCGGTAACTTGAACTTGAAACCGGACTGGACTCGACTCGACTCGTCGGAAACTGGACTCGACTTCGAACTGGTGGGCCTCTGTATACCTCGGATCTTGCTCTCTCAGCTAGGCTCTGGTCGGGATACTTCGCACTTCTCACCGCCTCGTCTGGGTGTTGATCGCAGCCTCAGTCGCCCCCGCTTGACCGGAGGGAGACACAGGAAATCCTGCTGGTACGCGTTATTGTCCGTCCAGCTGTGGCAGGAGACCGGGCCTGCAACTCACCGCCGGCGCGTGAGATGAGAAAGTGTCCCTGTTCGGGCGCCATTCATGTGGTAAATAATTTTCCTTTACCGGGACTTAATTTGATACGGAAACATAATAAAACAGCTCAGTAAAATGAGAGGCAGAATCCGTGGTATTAGAGGTTCGGAATGGGCTTTATTCCAATGAACGATTATAATCGGTTGCTCCAAGTTCCATCACCACGGAGGTTCAGGAAGTGAAGTACATACATTATTGACATGAAATGACTTTTATAGATCATACATTACAATGAAGCGAATGCAATAGGCGTAACAATTGATAAGGAAAATGACGATTTATCTGCGTAACCAAAAATGGGTGTAATAAGGAGTAAAAAGGAACGTAATTGGTTATGATGTCACATATAGGTGGATCCATAAGATAATACTTGGCATAGATGCGCGCGCAGCAGCATGACGTGTGATTGACGTGCAACTAGGGGGTGAAGGGGACTTGACGTTTAGCTCTACATGTGGAGACGAAAAGTCTGGGGGGTCAAGTCAACCTAATCCCAAATCATATCTAACATCCTATGTTTAAAGAACTATGTTATCCACAAAAGAAGGACTCTCGGACAGAATCTATTCTATACTGACTGTGCGTGCGTGTACAAGCGTCTAAGTGTCTACACTAAATGCGAGGGGGTAGGAATATTCCATAGTAACAAGGCTATGAATTACTTGCATAAAGACAGAGAAGCCGGGCCTTTTGCTCGGTAGCTGGAAAGAATGTTTACTTAAACTACTAGGCAGGAATGCATTGGCTGAGGGGTGAAGCAGATAACTCGAAGGTGAAATACAGTTCTTGGCAGAGAATAGGCTGATGTCAGGCTTCGTGAGCCGCGCAGAGAATGAGACAAAGTTCATGGTCACAGATGCAGGCTCAGACTGGAGCTTTCAGAGGCAGAAGGCAAGAAGAGTTTGATGACAGAATCAGGGCCTACTTGCCTGGACTGTAAAATGGCATAAGTGAACCATATAAAGCCGGTGGCTTTTCATACTTAGGAATGGAATATCCGGCCTATTCATGGCGGATCTGACAGAGGACATGTTGACGGTGGACGCACATGGGTTTGCGTCTTCATAACTGGAACTGGAGGGAACATACTTGTACTTGTAACATGCACATAGAACCGTTGGGGTCCAAGATAGGGGACATAACTGACCAGAAAAATCCATATTTCCACAAGGGGCAGAGCGTCCCGGGCCCCGGGGTTGCTGGTCTCCCCAGTTTTAGCTTTTAGTTCAAGTTCTTTAAGGCTCCTCTCGTGCTCGAGGGTTAGCCGTCTCTCCTCTAGCTCCCGATGCCTTTTCTTCTCCTCGATTTCTTCTTGCAGCCGTAGTTGCTCCAGGGCTATCTTTTTCTCCGCCAGTAGGAGCTCACCGTCCAGCCGGAGTCGGGCAAGGTCCATTTCGTGTGTCCGTGCCCTTTCCCGTTCTCGTATCTCTTCGTGGGAAAGGCTGGTGTCCGGGACGGTTCGCTCCCCGTTTGTCGGGGTCGTGGTCGGCAGGTTTCCGTCCCGGGCCGAGGTCCCTTCGGCTCGGGGTCTCGAGTTCTGCCCAGGCTTTCAGGGCTCTCTGCATCTCTTCCTTGGTGCCCAATCCTGTGGTTGGGATCACTTTGTCCTTGCAGAACTATTTGAGTTCTTTGTGGGTGTATTCCTCCAGTTTCTCCACCTGGAAGGTTGCGGCCACGGTTGCTTCTTGGCCATCCATGGTTTTCTTTTCCCGTCTGGTCCGGCAGTGGTTGCGTTACTTGCTTGTACGATTGCGTGTGGCTCGGATCCCGTCGCTGGCCACCAAATGTTGGAGGGAGGGCCACCGGGTAGTCGGGGAGACTATTCCGGGCACCTTCCTACCGCAAAGGTATAGCCGAGCGCCGCTGAGAAGCCCCCTCGGGGAGGTCTTTCTCCTATGATCGTACTAGGCCCAGTAACACCACCACACAGGACTCAATAGCAGTTGCAAGATTAGATTCTTTATCGGCAGTAATACGGGCAATATTTACAGAGGGATCGAGGGATCCTATCAGAGTCTCAATGTTCGTTAAGAGGATAGGGTAGCGGGACAGTCTTAGTACCAACCAGGTACGGGAGGGCTCTGTGCCAGACCTGGGATGCTGGTCTCAGAGCGGCTCGGACGTGGAGAGCCGCGACGGCGTCTGCAGGGCTCAGATGGTAGTTCCGCTTAGGTCGAGCCGCGACACGGTCAGCAGGGCTCTGGTGGTAGGTCCGCTTCGGTCGAGCCGCGACGAGGTCAGCTGGGCTCAGGTGGTAAGGTTCAACAAGGTCGGGCCCCGACAGCGTCAGCAGGGCCCCAAAGGTTCGTGTAGGTCTTTAAGCACGGTGGAGCCGCGACGTCGTCAGCAGGGCTCAAGTGGTGGTTCAGGGTGAGTCTTCTTCCGTAGGGTCAGCCGCGATCCGATCAGCAGGGCTCTTGACTCCAGGATACAACTACTGCCCTGTTGTCGGGTCGCCCCAGATATAGGACGGGAGCCCTTTGATGTCCGGACCCTTGCGCCCGGAGGGGGCGGAGAGGCCGGGTAGGGAGCGGCCAGACACCCAGCAGGAGAGGCGCCAGGCCCCAGAGAGCTGTGGGGCGGTCACACCCAGGTGTGGAGAGACGGTTGGGGGTCCCATCGATACTGCCCTCCGCCGGGAGTGGGAAGGGCTCACGTGGTATCCCCCGGGCCAGGGGTTGGCGTCTCGATGTCGGGCCTCGCTGGGACCGACGCCGGGTAGAGCAGGGTCATACAGATGGTCACGGGGAGTGACGTGCAATCCAAGATGGAGGAGTCCCGATGTGCATGGGACCTCGTGCGGCTTAGCGGGGGGAAACAGGACCACGCCACGAGGCCGGCTCCCACAAACACCAACTTAAAAAAAAAAAAAAAAAAAAAAGACAGAGCTGGACATTTGACCTTGATATTTGAATTTCCAACAAATGTGACAAGATAATAATAATTACGGGCCTGTATATTACAGAAAACGAGTTTGTGGAAGAATACTATAAACACGGTTTTGACATGGGGAGGTACTAACTCGAGCTGAACAGCCTTAAGCAAATACAGTAACCAATTGGAAAGCCAGAAAATGCTAGTTACAAACCAAAAAGCCAACAGGCAGAAACTCCCCAAAATGTATTTTGCATTTCACAAAGCTGCACTGTCTGGTAGGCTGCAACCTAAACAAGCATTGGCATAGCCAATAGGTCTCACCTTTGAGACCCTATGTGTGTTTAGCCATGCAACAGTTGATGTTGTTGCACCAAGGATATTGTGCTGGATAACTAAACACTTATAAGGTCCCAAAGGCGAGACCTATTGGCTATGCCAGTGCTTGTTTTAACATCCTACTGTAGTACCGTTTTATGAAACTTTTGATCAGTTTGAGCAACAAAACTTTTTGTTAAGATCTGCAAGCTATGCAGACGGCTAGTTTATGCTGCAAATCCATAATCGTGCAGAAAATGCGGTATCATTGCATAACTCCAATGGCGCTGGAGTTAAGCTGCCCAATTACTCGAATTAGAACATAAGTCTCACAGCTCGGGAGACAACCATAATCAGGTGCAGTAAAATGCAAGAAAGGAGAATCAAATAATCAGATAGTACTAAAAGCAGAGTTACTAGAAAAGATTAAAGTAAGTAAGCAAGCAAGCAATGGAAATGTGAAGAGACCGTGAAGGGCCTTTCAATTAAAATCCCCAGGCTGGCCATCCGATTGACATTTGATTCAATGTGGTGAGTTTAAACAAAAAAATACTGAAGCAGGAACAGCGTGCTGCAGGAACGCAAACACTGGGTAACGCAAACACGAACCCACGTAAGCCAAAAGTGATTTGGCTATGACTGTGCCGTCATCTGATCATAAGATACTTAGAACAAGGCTTACGACAGGTTAACATCTTGGGTTATTGTTGTTATGGAAGCAGGAGCTCAACAGGACGTGGCTAATAGTATGACGCATGATTTTACCGCAATTCACGAAAGTCACATACATGTGTCTGCTTTAAAGCCCTTGTCAGGGTTACACTGCAGATGGCCCAAGGATAGACAAGTCAACTAGAGGCTGACCGCGCTCAACCCTTCACACGGGGTCCCTGGTCCATCGAACTGAAGTAAATTAATGTGTTGAGCAAGGGAGCTCTACGCGAGCCTGGAGGTTACTTGGCTACTACAAGGAAGGAAGGCCGTTTTAACTCCAGGGTCGTCAGTAGCAGTAACGATGGCCGGTCACTCCTCGAGATAATACATAAAGCTACCTCGTTGAAGAGCGTTTTTAAAAAGTCCAGTAAGAGACATACCAATGAGATATACAGTTGGAGCCTTCAGTCTGCATATCCCGATTAAGTAAAATTTAGAAACAATGAACGGCAAATGAGGAAAACAGATTGGCTACGGCAGCCCTGAGAACTGCGTATCGGAAGCCTGGCTGTCCGGAAACCGCAGAGGTTGTAAATAACCCGAGGGGGTTAGGATACCCCACTCAATGAAGGGCATGCTGGGGTACAGCTAGAGACACATTTGAGGCGCTTTGCCTTTTCCCATCACCCCTCTCGCCTCACCAAGCAACGGTCTCACCCACAATACTTTTTTTTTTTATTAAAAAAAAAAGTTAAAAGATTACTTGCTCGTTTATCAATAACAGAATGTCAAAAACTAACAAGGAAGAAAAGAGCATTAGTTTAGACTAGTTTAGAGGTTGACACATGCTGGCATAGGGAGAATACACCAGCAAACTTTAAGCTATAACTGCACTCAACATATACATTTTTTTCTCTCTTCAATACACTTGCTCATGATGAGTCAAAAATAGTTACAAATGCACTTGAATTCGGAAGGCACAAACAGAGAATGAACTCTACTTAAGCGAATAGCAGAAAAGTATCAGATGATTTTTTCATAATTTCCTTTCATTTCATCATTTTAACAACCACGCATTGACAGCTATGTTGCATGGAGTGCTGAGGCGCAAGTCGAGTGTGTGCGCCTATCAAACACCCTAAATCTTGCCTCACTTGCCACCTCACAAACATTACCCACTGTATTCAAGTTCCATTTTGCCAGTATTCAGGTGCTGCGCCAACCATCAGCAATTCAAGTAACTATCGAATATGCTACTTACCAGTATGCATCTGTTCTTGGCATGTAGGGCTGCTGACATTCATATCTGTGCATAGATCGCCGCCTAGTGTTGGGTCCGGATGATTGCACATTGTTGTCCTGGAAGAGTCTTCGAAGTATCACGAGATAGGTGGCTCCTCCCCTGGACTACAGTGCGCATGGGCATCCTCTCCATCCTCAGATTGTTTTTAGCCATTGTGGCAGTGATGGAGTAGATACAGTAAGTGATGACCATGCTATACAGTAATTCTGAGTGCTGCAGCTGCTACAGGCGCCGGGGAGGAGGGTGGGCGATATGAATGTCAGTAGCCCTACATGCTAAGAACAGATGCATACTGGTAAGTAGAATATTCGGTTCGAGGCATGTGGGCTGCTGAATTCATATCTGTGCATAGAATATATAGCAGTCCCTCGATTAGCGGCGGCTGCCCGTGCCAGCTGCAGCAGTCTGAAAAAGAGTCTTGAGAACAGCCTGCCCTACAGCTGCCTGCTGTTTTGAGTGTACATCTACACAGTAGTGTTTGGTAAATGTATGTATAGTGGACCATGTGGCTGCTCTACATATTGCTTCTAACGGAATGTTTCCCAGGAAAGCCATGGACGCCCCTAACTTTCGTGTTGAGTGGGCTCTCGGAGGAATAGTTAACGTGCGTTTAGCTTTTTCATAACAAATTTGAATACATTTAACTATCCATCTGGCTATCCCTGCTTTGGAAATGGCGTTGCCCTTATGTTGTGGAGAAAAGGCAAGGCAACGAATAGTTGTTTTGTTTTCCTAAAATCCTTGGTCGAGTCTATATAGTACATGAGGGCTCTCTTTACGCCTAGTGTGTGGAGCATTCTCTCTGCGACAGTTTCCGGATTTTGAAAGAAAACAGGCAGTTCAATAGTTTGATTCATGTGGAACTGTGATATTACTTTAGGCATGAAGGTGGGGTTGGTACGTAGTACAACTCTGTTCGCATGAACCTGTATGAATGGCTCTTGAATGGTTAGTGCCTGGAGTTCACTAACTCGTCTCAACGAAGTGATTGCCACCAGGAAGGCTACTTTCCAGGTGAGGAATTGAATCTCACATGAACGTAGAGGTTCAAAAGGTGGACCCATCAATCTGGTGAGGACCACATTTAGGTTCCACACCGGCGCCGGTGGGTGCCGTGGAGGAATTACTCGTTTAAGTCCCTCCAAGAATGCTTTGATGGCAGGCACTCTGAATAATGAGAGGTGTTGCCTGTTTTGAAGATAGGCTGCTATTGCGGTGAGATGTATGCGTATGGAACTGTATGCTAGACTGCATTGGTATAAGTGTAGCAGGTAACAGATGATATTCTGAGTAGATGCATCTAGCGGGTTGATGTCATTGTGTTGACAGTAGATGACAAACCTTTTCCATTTCGCCGCATAGCAAGCTCTGGTGGTGGGTCTCCTGGCCTCTTTGATGATGTTCATACATTCTGGAGGCAGGTTTAAGTATCCAAACTCTAAGACTTCAGGAGCCAGATCGCCAGGTGCAGCTGTTGCGGATCTGGGTGCTGAATTGCGCCATGGTTCTGCGTTAAAAGTTTGGGCGTTAGTCGCAGCGTTTGATGTGGCACCACGGAAAGTTCTCGAAACGTGGTGTACCATGGTTGGCGTGCCCACGTTGGAGCAACCAGGATGAGTGTCATTGAGTGTTGCCTCAGTTTGCGTGCCACTAGCGGTATTAATGGCGCTGGGGGAAAAGCGTAGGCAAATCTGCCTGACCAGTTCATCCATATCGCATTGCCCTGCGACTGTGGATGTGGGAACCTGGCGGCAAAGCTTTGGCATTTTGCGTTTTCCCTTGTGGCGAATAGGTCTATTTCTGGATGACCCCACTTTTGGAAAAACGGTTGGAGTACTGATGGATGCAGCTCCCACTCGTGCATTTGGTGGCTGTGTCTGCTGAGCAGATCTGCCATCTGGTTGTCCTTGCCCGGGAGGTGTTCCGCCATGAGGAACATGTTCCTTTGAATGGCCCACTTCCACATGCTCTGAGCCAGATGAGACAACTGCGGAGAGTGTGTTCCTCCCTGCTTCTGAATGTAGTACATGGCAGTCATGTTGTCCGTCCGGATCAACACGACTTTGTTGCACAAGTGTACTTTGAACGCCTTCATGGCTAGGAAGATTGCCATCAGTTCCAGAATGTTGATGTGCATCTTTTTCTGCTGTGTCGTCCATAGTCCCTGCACTGTATAATTGAGTACATGAGCTCCCCATCCCTGGAGAGACGCGTCCGCCGTCAGTATTATTTGTGGAACAGGCTCTTGGAACGGTCGGCCCTTGCAAAGGTTTTGTGGATTCCACCAATGCAGAGAGTTGTATGCCCGACCGCTCACCAACACTAGGTCTTTTAACTGTCCTTGAGCCTGATTCCATTGACGTGCTAAGCACTCTTGAAGCGGGCGCATATGTAGTCTCGCGTGCGGGACTATGAAGATGCAGGAGGCCATCATGCCTATCAACTGCATGAACACTCGCGCTGGAAGGGAGTGTTAAGGTCTGAACTTTGCTATAAGCAGTTGTATGCTGTTGATTCTCACTAAGCTTGGCTGAGCTTTGGCAGCCAGAGTGTCTATGGTCGCGCCTAGGTACTGTTGTACGTGGGCTGGTTGAAGGTGTGATTTGGGATAATTTAGTGAGAATCCCAGACTGTGAAGAAGGTGAATGGTGTGGGACATGTGGCTGGCGCATTGCTGGGCTGACTTTGCCTGAACAAGCCAGTCGTCCAGGTAAGGGAAGACGTGAATATGTTGTCTTCCCAAGTGAGCAGCCACCGTCGCTAGGCATTTGGTAAAGACCCTGGGAGCTGTTGTTACTCCGAAAGGGAGTACCTTGAACTGATAATGTTGATTTTGAATAGTGAACCTGAGATATTTTCTGTGGGATGGGTGTATGGGAACGTGGAAATACGCATCCTTTAAATCTAGTGTTGCTAGGAAGTCTCCCTGACTGAGTAACGGCAGAACCTGCTGGAGGGTGATCATATGAAAATGTTCCGACAGAATGTACATGTTGAGAGGTCTTAGTTCCAGTATAGGCCTGAGAGAGCCGTCCTTTTTGGGGATTAAGAAGTACAGAGAGTACACCCCTAAACCGTTCTGTTGGATAGGCACGGGCTCTATGGCTCCTTTTTGCAGCATACTCAGTACTTCCTGCTGCAATAATGTCAAGTGCTCTACGGACATAGGACGTCGTCTTGGTGGTATGTTGGGTGGAATGGATGTTAATTCTAGACAATAACCGTACTGGACAATGTCTAAGACCCACCTGTCTGTGGTGATGGAACTCCAGACTGGCAGGAACTGTTGTAATCTCCCCCCGACCGGTGTTATGTGGACGGGGGGCAGTGACAAGATGTCACTGTTTGTTATTGGCAGAGGATCTGGTATTGTTGTTTCCTTTGCCTCTGCCCTTGGTGCTGGAGCCACGGTATCCACCCCTATTGTTTTTATTATAAGGACTTTGGGACCCTCCTTTATTGTACTGCTGCTGTGAGCCCTGACCTCTAGCTGCTCCTGAACTTCTGGGGCGACGAAAGGAGCCACTACTAAACTGCTGGGATTGTAGAGCCCCCATAGATTAGCAGTCTCAGTGTCTTTTTTAATCTTTTCGAGTGTGGTGTCAACTTCAGGGCCAAATAAGAAGTCTGGGTTGACTGGCTGATGCAAGATATTTGTTTAAATGTCTGGTTTAAAGCCCGATATTCTTAACCATGCATGTCTCCGTAACATCACACTTGTGTTGATGGCCCTGGCTGCTGTGCCTGCTGCATCCAGTGCGCATTTGATGGACGCATTGGTAACGAGTTGCCCCTCTCTAATGAGGAGCTCCGCCCCCTCCTTGTACTCATCTGGTAGGTGTTGTATTAGGGGTTCCAGGGTATCGTAGTGGGACCTGTTGTACCTGGCTAGAAGTGCCTGGGTGTTGGCAATGCGCCAGATGTTTGATGCTTGCGCTGCCACCCGTTTCCTAGAGTTTTCGAACACCTTGGACTCTTTGTCCGGAGGAGGAGCATCACCAGTAGTTTGAGAGTTCGCTCTTTTGCGGGCGTTAGAAACAACCAGGGAGTCCAATGGCAATTGACCCTTAATGTACGTAGGGTTTCCTGGGGCTGGTCTATACTTTTTCTCAATCCTGGGGTTTAACACTCGTGTTCTTGTTGGCTCCTTAAAGATGTCCTTAGCATGTTTAAGAACGCCTTTTAGCATTGGAAGTGTCTTAACCGTTTTTTCTGATGTGGAGAACGTGTCCACTAAGAAATCCTCTTCAACAGAGTCTGAATGAAGTTCAACCCCGTGATTGGCAGCCGCCCGTTCAATGAGGGCGTTAAAAGCAGCAGTGTCCTCAGCAGGGGATGGTTTTATATTGTAGATAGGGGTGTCAGGAGCATTGTGGATGTCACCTGGGTCATTTGGGTCTCCCCATGAGTGATCCTGGTCCTGTGGTTCATCCTGGTCATGATGTAGAGGATAATTGGTATCCTCATAATAGGTGTCACCTGCATCCGTCTCCGAAGGTGTTGGAGAAAAATCAAGTGTGTGGTGGGGATAAGTTTGATAAGGTTCCACAGGCAGTGGAGTGGAGCCGGAATCCATTTTCTTCTTGAGCGGGATTTTATAGGACTGCAAAGTGTTCACCAGGACAATTTTTCTCTTCCGAAACACCAGTTTACCGGTTTCGAGGTCGATGACCCGCTCCTGTGAGTCGTCGACAGGTGGATCTGCAGGTGCAGGTTTTGCGGGTGCGAAGCCTTTCCGGAGTGCGAACATTTTAGGTGTCCCCGACGGCGGCAATCCAAAAGTGATCGGCGTCGATGTAGCCTTCGCGACCTTCTTCGGCTCGGGGCCCTGTTTCGGGTCGGGTGTGTCCCGTTCCCTGATGCGCGTCAGGGACTCAGACACCTGCTTCACCAGGGATGGCGATGGTGCACTGGAACCGACGTGCTCTTCGGGGACCGGCTTGGAGGCCGTCCCAGGTCCCTTTCCCAACTTAGGCTTTTCGATTCGAATTTTCGGGTCGACGCCTTGTGGAGTGGGGATCCTCGCACCGTCGGCACCCTTTGCAGTCGATGCACGATCGGTCATCTGGGCTGTAGGTGTTCGCGCCCCAACTTTGGTTGTTAAAGGCATCTGCGGCTTCGGGGGACCGAGGGCCTTTTCGTGTTTCTCGGTGCCGAAAACCCCGTGTGTTTCCTCGGTACCGACAGTGCCTTTAGGCTGTTCGGTTCCGATGTCCTTCTTTTGTGTTTGCGGATGTGAAGGGTTGGAAGCCTTCGATCCGACGAGGACGAGTTGCACTTTTAGTTTCGGTTTCACCTGTGCAGCTTTCAGTTTCGATTTTGAGGGATCGACTCGAGAGGTTTTACAAAGTTCCGGCTCATTGGAAATGTTCGAAGCCGAGCCCGGAGGCGGGGCTGTAGAACGCAGTGACAGGTCTTGGGTGAGGCCCGCAGGCGACCCCGCGACCCGAGCCATATGGACATTCTGTCCCTGGGCCTCCGTATCGACGGATTGGCCTAGCTCCTCGCCTGAGCTATCTTCTTCGGCCCCAAGGGCCCCATTGTCTCCTACCTCGTCGACGACTTCTTCGTCCTGGAATATCCCCTCGTCTTCGGCTTCATAGTTGCAGTCAGGTTCCGAAGCAGAATCAGATTCCACTTCCTCGACGCTCTCGACATCTTCATCCTCGGTCCCGAATATGTTTACCGGGGTAGGCGCCGATTTTTTGGCCTCCAAGCGAGCTGCACGTCGATTCCGAAGTGTCTTCTTTGACCGGAATCGGGCGCAGGCCATACACTTGGATTCATCGTGATCCGGTGACAAACATTTGTTACACACCGGGTGGACGTCGATGTGGGGATATTTGGCGTGACATAGAGGACATCTCTTGAAGGGAGTCCTCGATTCCATGTTCGATCGTCGATTGAAGTTCGGTCCGAACTCGATCCGATGAGGTGAAAGAAGAAAGTTATCGATACCGAACGCGAACGATACCGACGAAGTCTAAATATAGTTTTCCTAACTTGAGCTAAGATAAGCACATCCGAACCCAATGGCGGAAAAAAACAATCTGAGGATGGAGAGGATGCCCATGCGCACTGTAGTCCAGGGGAGGAGCCACCTATCTCGTGATACTTCGAAGACTCTTCCAGGACAACAATGTGCAATCATCCGGACCCAACACTAGGCGGCGATCTATGCACAGATATGAATTCAGCAGCCCACATGCCTCGAACTCGTAAAACTACTCAGAATTTCCTACATACTTCTTACAGAAAAGTCTTTTGATGCTCACTTAGAGGTTGTCCCATTTTATTCACAAAGAAACGATGACGATGTTCAAATATTGCATTAGCTGTCAGATTACTTCATTTTACTCTTTCGCTAGTTTTTGCTGCCTTCTGACGAGGGTCTAATAGATTAGTCATATTTCTTAACATCTCAACCGACCCCAAACGCACTGCTTAATTTGTGCTGGTGATGGCAGGGTGTGGGTATCAGCACTATGTTTTTGGAGACACAACTTTCTTTCTTTATCAGACATCGACTCAGAGCTAGAAAGAGAAAGGTAAAAAGGGTAGATAAGAGGAAGAAAGCAGGGACGAAAAGAAACTGCAAAAGGGAGATAAACAACGTGTTGGATGGTGAAAGAAAAAAAGATAAGGTGGAAGGAACCATGACTATCCATCCTTTGTACTTGGCTCCCTGAACATTAGGCAGCAGGTTTGTTGGAGAAGCTTTGCCCCACTGTGCTTTCTTTATTATTATTTTAAAAATTCAGCAGTACTTAAAAATTGCAGTGATTTGGAGAAAGTGTTTACAATTTCAATGCTGAACTTTGACATTAAGCACATTAAAAGCCAGAGTTACAGACAACTAAGTAGGAAGGCACGGACCGTTTGGTACAATGTGTATAAGGTGACAGACGAGGTTGTGGTGTAAGACGCGTGAGCAGGAACATGTCAGGCAAGAACCTGCCTGTAAGAAGTCTTATGAGATGGACCCACAGCTTCACCCTGAAGGCTGTTGTTGCTGGTTGACAGGTGACATTTGTAATAATTTTAAGACTTTCGCTCAGAAAACGGTCCCAACAAAACTGGTCCAACACCCATCTGGCCACACTTACCCATCCAGTTGCTTCTCTCCCATAATCCTTCGCAGACTTTTCAAAAACGACAGCGAGACCAATGCGTGCGAGTGGCGAATCTTAACATATCCAGTCACTGTCTCAATCAAGCCCATGAAATGTTCCAGCTCCGATGCTATGTTGTCTAGACAAAAAAAAGTTGCAGTAGATCAGAGAGGTGGCATTTTGATAGTAAAGACTTAACTTTTATCAGATTCCCTGTATGAGGCCACAGACTTTTTTTTCTGGGACGCATCATTTTTAAGGTTGACCCACAAAGCTCATTGGGAACTGTTAGAATTGGGAATATCTAGTTGGCACAGGTATGCACTTGCGACAAGCAGGGACTCTCAATTCTAAGTCAGGATAAGGGGATCACCCTTTCAAATAACCCCTGCTCACCCTTTAGGTAGTGTGGCGCAAGCAGTCAAGGCTATTCTCAGGGCGTCATAGGTTAAGTATTTGTGAACACATACAGTAATACAATGACACACCACAAATGGACACCAGTCAAGGTTGTATCAAAAATAGGTTTCTTTATATAAGGCTTAGCACAAGACCAGAATAACGATTAAAATGACCACAGTGTTATTTTAAAGTTCAAGGTTCTTGTAAAAAGGCTTCAAATGCAAAAATAGGCTTCTTTTAGTCAATTCTGCTTCTTTTCAGGCTTTGTACGGTTCGTACCTGGGAGTGCGACTCGTCCGCATTAAAAACAAGGAAAGTACGAGTCAAACAATCGGTGCGGACTCCGGGGTCCGTAACACGCACGCTGCGGTGCGAACAGAACAAAGTACCTTAAGTTCGTGGGGTCCGCGACGGACAGTGCGGGACAAGTTGATGGGTCCGGGTCGTAGTTCGGCAGCGTATTCAGATGCTGGTCGGGTCGCGGCGTCGGGACCCGGCGTTGGTACGGGACCTTCAGGGATACGTGCGGATGGCCCGGATCAGCTTGCAGAGTCTGTGGCGTTCGAGCCGTACCTTCGGTGCAGATGGGTGGCGACACTTCTCAGCACCGTACAGCGTACGGGGAGGATCAGGGTACTGCGGCTTCTCGGCTCTGAGTACGGCACGTTGTAGTACGTTAGCAGCGTACGGACCGTACCTGCAGGACGATGGAGCTTGGCTCCGGCGTACAGGGTTCGGCAGCCAGGGTTGTACGTCTCGAATCTGCGTGGAAGGTTAGGTGCAATGCGGCCGGGAGGGATACGGCGCGTACTAACGCTTTTGGATCAGCGTAGACGCACGGTACTGGGCGGCAAAGACACGGCTTCGCGGCGGATGGGGTAGGAGGCGTACTGGGGCCAAATCCAGCGGGAAACAAGCACAAATCGTCCAGGCAACTCAATTTTGGAAGGCAGATGAGTCCAATGGTCCTGGGACTCAGTTCAGGGGGCAAGCTCTTCTTCCAAGCCCTTGGAGATAGTTGAAAAACAAAGTGCAAAATCTCTTTCAGTCTTTTCCTCTCCTTTCTCAGCAAGGCACCAACTGCAGGCCAATCCCCCAGGTCAGGGAAAGTTACTCCTCCTTCAGCTTCTTCCAGGTCCTTCTGGTCAGGCAGAGTTCCTTCGTGGTTCAATCAGGATTTGATTTCTTAGGAGCAGGGCTCCTACATTTATACCAAGTTTCTTTTGTCTTTACAGGCCAGGGGGGCCTTTGCATAATCCCAGTCCAGTTCTTTTCAGTGAGGAGCACTTTGTTGTTGGGACTCTGGCTTCTTCTTTCAGCAGGCAGGGCAGAGACATCAGACGCTCCCCAGGGGGTGGAGCCAGCATTGTGGTGGCAGAGCACTGCCCTATTCAGAGTCAAGGTGCCCTCCTCCCACCCATCCTGGTGTAATCTCTCTATTCACCACCTGGCAGCCCCAGCCTGTCTCCTGGAACTTCCCAGCCTTGTCACTCAAGCTACACACAAAGAAGATAACCCCTCCCAGCAGAGGCGGACTGAAATGGTTAGGCACACAAAGGCTAACTTTCTAAAAGTAGCATTTGCAAACCCAGGATATTAAAATAACCTTTGGTAAAAGATGTATTTTATTATTCTGAGTTCAGGCATACTAAACATGAATTTCTAACGTGCTTCCTGAGCCTGCTAGGATTATAAGGTGTTATAATCTAACAGCCCATTATGGCCTATGGAGAGCGGGTAGCCTTGCAATATTGAAAAACGAAAATGGCTGTAATTCACTATTAGGACATGCCACACACTTCAGGGCATGTCCTACCTTATCCTTACAATGCACCCTGCCCTAGGGCCTACCATAGGGGTGACTAATATGAAGGTTTAGGGACTGGCAAGTGGGGACACTTGCCCAGTCAGCATGACAGTACCAGACTGCATGCAGGTTCTGCAATGGCAGACCTTAGACACATTTTACCAGGCTGCTTCTGTGGGTGGCACAACCAGTGCTGCAAGCCCACTAGCAGCATTTGGGTATACAAGCCCTTGGCACCCCTGGTGCACTCTACTAGGGACTGATAGTAAACCAAATAAGCCAAACATGGAAGTCAATTCACATAATGCATTTTACCATAGGGAGAGCATATGCACCTTAGCACTGGTCAGCAGTGGTAAGGTGCCCAGAGTCATAAAACAGCCAACACGGGTCAGAAAAAATACAGGAGGAAGGCAAAAAGTTTAGGGATGACCCTGCAAAAAGGGCCAAGTCCAACAGCAACTTAAAAAAAATATTTAAAAAAAAAGAAAAAAAAATGATATATGTGCAAACAAAATTTTTTTCAAGCACTTACACTCTGATATTTTGTATTTAATAATTCATATACAACGCACCAAATCACAAAATGTCTCAAGGCGCTTGCTGAGAACCTATCCTAAAGAAAACAACCAAGAAATATTTGACTAATGAAACAGACAAGCATCACAAGCTTGAGTTTAAATGGCCTATGTAAAACTTACAAGTTAGAATTAATTTCTTTACTTCCAAATGCAGTGCTTTCCACTTGTTTGGCCCTATCGCACTAAACCTTTACTTTATTAACTTGATTTCAACTATGTACCATAAAAGTGAAACCAATAAAATTACATAGCATGAATTAAACCCCATAGACTATTAAAAAGCAAATAGATCCGGTATATATATGAAAAGATAACACTAGTTAAAATAAATAGCCATTAGGAGGCACATCTTTTGCCTAATCCTCCATATATCAATTAAAAAGCGAGATACAGAAAAAAACAGACTTTGCCTAACCTCAGTTTTTAAACTGTGAAAAGCAATCTGATAATCTCTAACACCCAAAAGCCGACAAACAAGAATGATTCACTTTTTCCTGCTTTTAACATAAGCTGTGCAGAAAAACAAAACATGCACTTCCAACTCCCAATTTGCCCCACAGCTAGAGCAGGTGTATCTGTTTACTTGCCCATTTGCCAGTAAAAGAGGCTATTGGTAGGGGTATCTGAACTGCATGTACAACTATGGAGGCAAAGGAGGCTCTATTTCGTCTAAAAGCTGCTTCAAGTTATCTATAGTCTACCTTGATCTTAAGAAAAGAGTCGGTCAGGTTGCCATGAGGAGAATTCCGGCAGTTGATACATTTTGTGTTGCCGGTACCTCCTCTTTAACAGAATTTTACTAACTGTCAGAGCGCCCTCCAGTTCTGTCCACAGAGCCACACACCCTACCTTAGTCAAAGTATCTTTTATGTAGTTTATCCAAGGTTTGCTAGCCGACCCAGGGAACCCTAGCACTTCCTTGAGGCTAGCTTGATAGGATTGCAGTTCTGGCGAGGCCCAGATAACGCAGGAAACCTCTGGTGTCTTACAAGCACAGGCATATTCTAAAGGTGGTCGCCAATCCGAGATCTCAAGATATAAACAATCCCACCCAGTACAGTATTTACTGATTCCTCCCTTGAGATACAGGGGCTTTGAGCGTGAATGGCTCTACAGGTAAGCCAGGGAATTTTAAGTGGGATCGATTTTTTGTTCTGGTAGCCAATGGAACAATCTAATTCCTCTGGCAATGTTCTCACCCTTGCAGATATTCAGAATGTGCCCAGAGGCTGCATTCTGTGCATCCTGAAGTTCAGGAAATTTAACAGATGGGAGGACCTTCTAATAAGGCAATTGGTACACAAGTTTTACATTTGAATTGACGATTGTCTTTACAATAATTGTATGATGTTTGTCAATATAATGGATGGATCATTGAATCTGTATAGCACAGAACAACATGGACTTAACTATGAAACCAATATGTGCATTCTAGTTAAATTGGGCTTCCTAAATGACACCCAGATTTTTGTCACTTTGGTAAATTGTGCTTTAGTTAAACAGTTCAGGGGGCTGACGGAACATTCCAGAGTGCTCCAAGTTAATGTAACTGAGCCCCAGGAGCACTTCAATTAAACTTCAGCCTGTTCGAACTCATCCATATTCGACTTCATTCCAATGTAGATTTCAGGTGTCCAAGTCATCTTGTGGTTCTTTGGCTCACACACGTATGTGACGTATCACCATCATAGGAATGATAGTAAGTTTATCTTCTTCAGGGGTAAGGAAGTGGCAGCCTGAACATGTTATAATGTCAAGGTGACAATGGGGACCCTTGAGCGACTCTCAAACTGCCCTAACAAGATATGGACCCAGCTTAACACACTGTAATATCAGTGACAAAAAAGATCTACATTCATTTAGTGCTGAGAGCTGGATATGTGCGTCTGAAGAGATGCAAGCTGAGCATCATTTCTGCCCAAGTGGTTAAGGTTTTTGACTCTCAGTTTGGGAAGATGCTGGAGAGCAGAACTTCATGGTATACAGTATTGAATGCGGCCAATAGATCAAGGCGGAACACAAAAGACATGACACTTTACTCTGTCTGTAAAACAAAAGCAACAATTGATAAGCTAGCACGTATCATGAATGCACTTTTATCAAGTTTCATGGCTGCAAGTTATTAAATATATAGAGAAAAAAGGGAGTGACCCCACTATCCAGTATAAGGTGGTCGTATAAACTGTCTTTTTACCACCGAAACGCGTCGACGCTTTGTATGTTGAGAGTTATACCCAAGGAACTTTTGTGGTCCCAATTAACTATTGAATAGTGGACATCTATAAGTGTGATTGATTCTTGTTGGGATAACCACTTTATGATGTGTTTAATGTCTCACGTTATGTGACTCTCTTGGTTTTTAAACATTGTTTTTATTTGCTGTATAAAATTGTTTTTTGTGATTGTGATTTTGCATTTCGTCTACCAATGAGATATTTTACATGATGATGAATTATCAAAAAAAATATATATTTCATTATAAAAATAGAATGTTTTTGCACTTATAAGTTATAGGTTCTTTTTGTGTATTTTTGCAATTGTTTTCTAGGTTCATATATGTGTGTGACCACTGTGAAGTACTGAAGTGGTTGTATGAGTGAACTTTGAGTAATTTTCCTAAATCTGGTCCAATAGAATTTGTTTTGAGCATTGCAAGTTATTAAAACCAAAATAAAGGGGAAAGTGTGGCACAAACTACAACTCTTCAAATAGATGTTCCATGGCAATCTCCAATTCCTTCAAGCCCTACTCAGGCCATCTAGTATCAACAAGTATCTAAAAACCTGTGTTGGCAAAACCACAGCTTGAGCAATCCTTGCACTAATGTTCCTCACTGGAAATAGTTTCAATGTAGAACATTTTCCTTTTAGACTATCAATCGCTTCACCTTACGCAAGAGCCAACACTTCTATATTGTTTCAAAATAGACATGGACATTAAATAAAGTAGCACATCTAACTCACATCTGAATTACATCTTCCTGCAAAACTTTAAGATCGTTTAAGGATGCTGAAAGCACTATACAATAAAGCAAGGTAACATGAGAATGGGCTCAAAGTAGAAACCCTGAAGATTAAGATAAAAAACGGACACTACTTCCAGTAAAACGGGCAACTCTCAGAGGTAAATTTTAAATTGTATCTCCCAAAATGCTCAAGGTATCAACAATGATAATAGATTGTGTAGGAAATGAAATAATTTATGATATCTGTGATTTGGTGGGTTCAGGGCAAAGCAGATATTTGTAGTACAGTAAATATCTGGTAAACATAAAACTCAACATTACAATGGTGGGTACTGCCCTCTAGGGTAGAATGTTCTAACAGCCTTAGAGGCTGGTGTAGCGGGCTCTACTAGCCATTATTGGCCCGCTGCCTTGTTAAATGCTGGAGTGGGCCTTTTAATGGCCAGTAGAGCCTACTACGTCCGGTTATAAGGCTATATTAGAACATTTGAATGTTGAGAGCTCCATTGAAGACAATGGAGTACTGGCAAAAGCACGGAACGCCAACATTCCAATGTTTGTCATTCACAGGTGTTGCTGTGAAAAAAGGCTTCATGGAGCTCACTTAGGGTTCTTGTTTTCTTTGTTAGAATGTTCTGCCCTCTAGTGGCGGAATAGTCTAATATCCTGGTAGCCCTCCATAGCTGGGCTATACCTGCCATTAAAGGCCCACTCTCTTGTTAAAGTCCGTGCCCTCAGCTCGGGTCTTTAACTATGCAGCGGGCTGATAGAACAGGGTTTTCGTGAAATAAAACCTGCTCGGATTGAACCCTCAGTAACATTTACTAACAGTGTTGTGTGAAATTTATGCGGAAAAGTGTCTAACATGAGAGAGAAATGCTACTGCGCAAGCGCGTACTAAAATACTGAACTAGGCCGCAAATTGCTTTGGATAAAACAAAAGTAAAAGACTAACGCTGCTTTAGAGCATGTTATTAACGTTTGCTAGGAGAATAATTTTAACCCTGTTTGCGCATGGATAGGTGCAGCAATTGGGTTGGTGCATAGTGAAAAAACATTACAAGTAAATAATAATGCCTGTGTTTGTTTCCCATAGAAACATGATTTTCTGCTCTGCATGAAGTTATGGGGTTAATAGAGTTAAAGGAAAATGCATGAAAATTAAAATCAGAAAGTGGAGGGACGGTGGACAGAGTTTATCCTTCAAAGAATCCCGAGTGCCTGCCAAGAACTTTGCATGAAAACATGATTTGATTCTTCGAGCGGAGGAAACGCTTCCTCTGGAGAGGTACGAGCAGTACAAATGTTATACAAAGTTTGCTACATATCCCGAATGAAGGAAGAGAACATTTGATAATGGATTGAATCATGTTTCCTGGGGTGGAAGTTGTTGCGATGAATAAATAAAACAAAGGGACAATTAGTGAGTTGATCATGCAGATAGTGGTGTGATAGAACACCCCCTTCCTTAACCAATCAAGTGTAGAATAACCCTTCATTAGATACAAGTGTGGGTTGGACATTTGGGTTTTAGGGTATAATTGAGGTTCCTAGTGGGAGGGGTTTGTGAGACTCGTGTGGGGTTAGACTGCTGGGCAGTCTGTTTGGGAGATCGTCGCTGTTTATGGTTTGCTGTCCTGTTCCTGTCTGCTGATTCATGACTTAGTCTTTGCCTCTTCAAATATTCTTGAGAGGCCTTGCTGTAGACAGAAACCTGAATTTGCATAATCTTTTGCAAATGTATTTTCCCTTTGATACTTTTGTCTCTTCGCCTATCCACTCCTTTATGCATTGTCATTGATATGAGTGTCATTTTCTCTTCTAATGCAGTTTGCTCTGTGACGATCCGTGATTTGTGCTGTATGTTAGTACTGATGTGCATTATTTCACACTATTTAGATAAACATTATAAATATACATATGAGTCTGTCTTTATTTAGAGGTGTATATATTTAGATTATGAGTTTATTTAAAGTTTGCCAAAGCCTATCAACTATAAAAGATCGCAGTGCCATAATTAGTATTCACAAATGAAGATACAAATAGAATTTTTGTAAGTTTTGTATAATTTGGAATTACCTTAACCCAGCGTGAAGGGACTTGGTGGGTAATGAAATTGTGCCTTGCCTGCAGAAACGTATTAGTCCCCGATCGGGCCTTTAATGGCAGATATAGCACACTATGGCAGGCTATAAGGCTCTATTATGACAAGCACAGAAATTATATCTACTAGGAAGTCAGAGCAAATAATCTGAAATACCAGGGGTGCCTCTGCTTGTTGGTGGTCACTGAAATGGGATGCGGTGGGGAAATGATCTGGTGCTTAAGGTAACTCTGATCCGAGACCCCTATCTCAGGTCCCAGTCCTTCTCAAGCCAATAAGCTAAGCACTGCAAAGGCTGAGAGATTAGGTCACACTTGTTAATCAGTGATAAAATACTGATAAAGACTTGACTAAAGATCTTTGAGAAAGAAAAATATACTTTACTAGACTTTTGCAGGGAGGGTACAGGGGAAGTACATGCAACTGTAATGTAAGTCTACAGATTGAGCAATAAACAAGCATTGACTGAGCAAATTGGTTTTGGCTTTTGTCTTTGCCAATGCAGATCTACTGTGCTGATGCGGTTTACCATCAGGAAAAAGTGAAAAAACGGTATGAATAAGTAAATGCGCAATGATGTATAAGTGTCAACACGCATGCACAGTATGCGTCATGACACTATGACAGTGGCCAAGTGATGATGTTTATGCTACTATGCATCAGCATACAATCATAAGTCATGATGCACTGCCAATTTTCTTTTATTTGAATTTACTGTTCTAAGATGGCGGTCACCTTTTGTGCACTAAATTAAAATAAATACATACATAAAAAAAGGTGCACAAAATTGCATTTTTAAAAAGGAGAAGCCCAGCAAAAAAATTAGAGCTGCCAAGCTCTCCAAAACATTTTTTTTAAACACACACACACACATATGACGGGCTTGATAGCAGTAGAGGGGCAGGGAGTGTGTGAGGGGCAGCAAGCGTGGATGGAAAAGAGCAACAGAATAAAGGCGAGTACTTTTTTCTTTAAAAAAAAAAAGCAGAGCATGATGGGGAGGTGTGGGAAACACAACGGACAAGCTGGGGGTGGGAGTTCAACACAGAGCGCAGCGGGAAGCAATACAAATGGGAGAGGTAGAAAAGGTTAGAAAACAGGAACTGGTAAAAACAAAAGAAAAAAAAAGTTGTTCCCTGAATTTAAGCAATGAAAGGAAAATTCATCCAATCAAAACATGGTGAAGAAATGCTCCAGAGGCAGGACAAACAAAAAAAATAGAAAGCATGGAAATGAGGTAAATAAAGTAATCTAATCATGAACGAGGGGCTGCACTGAATGTGCATGTTTCAATGTTTGGAGACAAAAGGTCTTCAACAACACACATCTAAATCGGTCTAGACGCAAGGCCTAAAAATAAAGTATCGGTTCCTTACTGAAGTGGGAAGATGCTTTTAACATGGAGACGTCTAACAGCATCCATAAACTACAATTCAGAAGATCTTTTTGTCCAATAGAAGAAACATTAATATCTTCAAGAGAACAATTCAAACATGTATTTAATTAATTTCAAAACTCACAGATGTTTAGAAACTTTACTTGAGCCAACTTATAAACTCCAGTAGGAGGTAAAGCAGTGTTCAGAAACATTGATTCCATTTCAAAACAAAAGCTCCAGACAGGTAAAGAGTGAAATGAGATACGGTTATAGCTCTATTCATAACTTATGCAGGGATATGAAAGCCTTTCCAAGAATACTGCAGTCTCCTGCCAGGAACACGTTCTGAGCTTTCAACAGTCGCTGTTTTGGCAAAACACCGTCAAGACTCGTGTACAGTTGTAAATTTGGGCACATGTGCAACACAACTTCCTTCATCACTGAGGTAAGCCGAGGTAGGGAGTGTTAATTTACCAAAGCTGAAATCTAAAATTGGAATGGATACCAAGCACGAAATTAACAAGCACACCCTGTTGGACAACAAAATATTTCTGGAGCTGGTAAAAGCGTTGTTGCAACTTGGATCCCTTTAAATAACATGTTGGGGAGGGCGAAAGGAGTGAGGATTACAAAGTAACGAGAATAAAAGACACAAAAAGCACAATACATGCACAGGAGTGGTAAAAGTAAAATCGCCATCTGAATTTCTTAGCTAGAAGAACATGAAAAGGTTGGGGACCGCAGCTATCCATGAGGGTGGGCAAAGACCATGCTATACGTATCCTAGTTTAAGTTTCGCTTATAGTAACCTTAGCTTTATAGCAATTTAAAGGGCCTATTCGATGAAGAATGCCACAATTGATCTCAAAACCCAAGATGACATCACCAAACAAATTAGTCCTGCCTTTAATCAATTAAAAGAGTTAGAAGTAGTTGTGGTCCCTTCTAATAACAACGACTAGCAGTACATGGGCTGTAAAACATCGACGCACAAGCAGGACAGCCATCTGATGATCTCCTTTAAAAACGGAGTGCCCCGTCTGTTCTGATGCAAGACAAACGTCGCACCCGGATGAAAATTCCTGGGCGTGAATCGCTGGCTCATTATACACTAATAAGTCGGGCAAAGATTTAAAACTGCCTTTTTAAAAGCAACTTAAAAATAGTGTTGTGGAATATAGCGGGGAAAACTCCTGAAAAGTTGTCTTTTATATTGGAAAATTCACCATCTATCATGTTACTGCAAGCAACTTGGTCCTTGGTGTCTTTCTCACAAAAAGATTATTTTGTGTTTGTCACTGCAGCAGAGGCCTCAGGAAGAGGACACTCTAAAGGGTCTAGCAATCCTATTAAAAGAAGAAATCGATTGGGACCCAGAAGAAATTGAGCTTTTGCTCCCAAATGTGCAATGCATCAGTATCAAGTGCCAGAAAGAAAGAACGGAGCCTATTTCAGAACTATTACTTTTTAATATCTACTTTCCGGCTGGATCCTCAAATGACCTCCTCTTGGCAAAAGCCTTCATGAAAATTGACCTAACCCTAGAAGCAAGGGGGTATTCCCCAATGATAATAGCCGGGGACTTCAACGGAAAAATCTCCAAAGCCTTATTTAACAACAGGGGAAATTTCCTCAAGAAATAGCATGTTCAATTCCATTCCCCGTTTTTCTGGATAAGATAAAAGCAGATAAACGAGGGAAACTGCTTCTGTCATTCATCAAAGCTTAACAGCGTCATCTTAAACGGGAGAATTGACGGAGATATGCCGGCTGCATACACTAGATTAGGTTCCTTTAATTCCTCTATTCTAGATTATCTCATTTGTAATTTAGATTTGTTTGACAAAGTTCAAATATTACCCATTCAGTGCACACATGAAAGTGATCATGCATATTTAAACCACAGGAATTGACATTTTTACACAGTCCACGTCCCTGTGGTCTTTACGCACCTTAGAAGGACGAACAGTTATAAATCAAAAAACAGGAAGAATTCATTGGAACTCCAAAGCAATTAATAAAATAAACTCCACAATTTCTCTTCTTCTGCCTGCCTCCACAAACAGAGAAGGCAATCCCATCTCCAGATACGAAGATACAATACATTCGTATTAGCTTTCCTTCAGGTAAATACAAGATGAGAAAACGGCAAAATTCGTCAAAAAGGAAAACAAACTGATCATCTTACTCGACAATTAAATACATTGACCAGAACGCAATTTCGATCTTTCTGTGCTGCAAGACAAGGAGAAATAAGAAAGCTGAAAAACTCCACCAACGAAAAAAAGAGAAAGATAAGCAAGAGCAAATAGATAGAATCTGGGTTGACATTCAAATCGCAGTATAATACAGAAACAATAAAACATTCTGGAACATAATTGCAGCACAAATGAGGATAAGAAAGTCAGTCCAAGCAACTCCAGTATCATCATCATCAGAACGGGAAAAGCATATCCACAGACTTTATAAATCGAATCCCCAAAACCAGGTTTCTCCTGGCCAATGTTACGTACAGAAGGGCCAATTTGAGCAGGACTTGTTGATAATCTCAACTTCACAGGTCTCCGCTTTCATAAACTCAGCTAGGTCATCTGCAGCAATGGACCGGGATAATATTCCAATCAAAGTCCTACAGAAAAATACCGACGACTGGAGTAAATTCCTAGCCCCACTCTTCCAACACTATTTTGAGTGTGGAAAAATACCAACATCTTAACAGGGGAGCATAGTGGTTCCTACCCTAAAAAAGGCTCAAGATCGAATCCATCCAACTATAGACAAATAGCCCTCCTTGATGCCACCGGGAAGATCTGCCCAGCGTAGGTTCTGGGGCATCTAAAAGACTGGGCATTTTCGAATAATGTGATTCCCATGACACAGGACAGATTCTGCCCAAAGCACTCAACTTTGGATAATATTGCCGTTCTTGAGACAATCCTAGATAAATATGTTATTTTAAATTCACAAATAATATACTGTGCTTTTATCGACTTTTCAACCGCTTCTGATAGCGTGGACAGACCAACATTATGGAGAAAACTAGAATGTTTAGGGATTCCTACAGATCTTCTTACAGTAATTATCTCCCTGCACACGGCAACATGGTGTAGAGTTCAAATGGGGGAAGAAAAGGGTTTAACCAATCCAATCCCTACGATTAATGGCTTGAAACAGGTTGAGCGGGCATGGAAAAGCTCTAGAAATGCCCATTTCCAGCTGGTGCATTTTTTTATATTGCATAGGGCGTACCTCATCCCGGCAAAGATCAACACATACTTCAGCATGGATACTGCGCTGTGCACCCGCTGCAACACGGAGGGTGCGGATTTCCGCCACATGATATGGGACTGCCCCCAGCTTGGGACGTATTGGGAGGAGGTGGTTACACTATTGTGCGACATCACCGAGAGAGAGAGAGATAGAACCCGCTATAGGCCCTTGCCTGCTGCACTGGTTCCCCCACACCTCTAAGAACAAGATCACTAGCAAATGTTTGGATTTGGGTCTCCTATTGGCCAAAAGGGACATTACAGTGCATTGGAAATCCAAGCGGGCCCCAGTGTTCAGAGATGGAGAGCTGACCTCCTTAAATGGGCGGAATGTGAGGGCGCTATTAGACTACAGCTTGCTAGCCGCGCGAAAAGTGAAAAAGCTTTGAAGGCTGCGAGGGCTTGGGAAGCATTGGTAGTTTTATTGAAAGCTCCAGATGCTGATCTAGATGTGGACTCCACGGCTGGAGACCCGGCTGTTTTGCCCTGATGAATATATGTTCCATACCTCGCTAGCTATACCTATTGTATCCCTGATTGCAACACTCTTTGTCGCTGCAGAACTTCCTGGTATACACTGTATGATATCTGTATTGTGGACTGGTGAGCTAAATACACCCTGATGCTCTCATACAATTTGCTCTGTGTGACACTCAGGGGACGGGGGAGGGGTAAAAGGGTGAGGGGTTAGGTTTGTTTTGTTTTCTTACAGAGTATCGCTCCTATGTCCCTCATTACTAACTGGCCGTTCCTATTATGTTTATTTCTCAGCAATCTGGGTGCCACTTGGTTCTATTATCTTGAGGAACGGTATACAAAAACTGTTGGCTATGGATGTGTAATTTGTACTTGGGTGCGACCAGAGTATGTTGCTGACAGATGAGCACCTGTGAGACTTTGTATCCTAATTATGTCTGAATATGTTTGTTTTGGGATTAATAAAAATATATAAAAAAATAAATTAATGAATGGCTTGAAACAGATGCCTACTAGCACCCATATTATTTTCCATTTACATAAGTGACCTCCAGGGGCGCTTTTCATTAATTAAGAACTCTCCCCAAAAATTAGCACAGCTCGCTATCCATTGCTTAATGTATGCTGACGATATAGTCATATTATATAGTACCCAATTGGCTTGCAAACAAAATTAAACAAACTAAACCAATATGCAAAAGAAAACTTCTTGGTCCCAAATATATCTAAAACCAACATTTTACCTTTCAGTGGAAGAAGGGAATCTCTACCTTTCACATGGTCATTGGGAGGTAACCCAATTGAGACAGGGAAAGAGTAGATCTACCTGGGTTGTATCTTTACGCATAACTTACAAGACACTTCCCATCTCCAACATTTAGGGTGAAAAGCAGATTCCCATGTGGGGGCACTATTGAGATTTTATTGCTCAACGGGCAATAGACATTACAAATCTTTGCTGGGGGTTTATGGCATGAAAATCCCACCAATGTTATCTTACGCCATGGAACATACACAAAATAAAACATGGCAATCAATAAAAGTAAAGGAAGGGATTATCCTGCGGAGTCTGTTAAAAGTATCCCAATCAGTCCCTGTACAAGCTTTACGCCTTGGCTCTCTCTCAAACGAGCATATTTGCTCGAGTTGTCTCCAATATTATAGGGTGGGCCTATGATCTCTTTCACACAGCTCCAGACACATTAAGACATATATTAAAATTGGAGACTTTAAGAGATGAAGCAGCCCGGTCACCTTCAATAGAGAACCTTTTAAAAGACCTTGAGGTGTCACAATGCACTGTCGCACTTCTGCAGGCCTGTTCTCCAGCGCACCTGAATCTCTTTTTAAAACATATGACGCCGAGAATAAGCTATGAAATGAACAAAGAATACTCTATCCAACTAATGAATTACAAAACTTTCGCGGAAAACATAGTATTTAAAACCCCCGAACAATATTTACAGTTTCAGTTAGAGCACAGTGTAAGGCGTGTATCCTTCTTTTGCAGTTGGGAATTCTCCCTTTAAAAACATACAGCTAGATAAGACACCACTAACAATTCTCTAGGAAAATGTGACTTGTGCAATGGCGGACCACAAGATCTGTATCATGTATTACTAATTTGACCTAACTCGATATTAGTAGAGGCTCGGCGTCGATATATAAAGCCAATCCATTTAAGAAATAATGCTACTTTAGCTCAAGATCTAATCATGGTGTGTAAGTCTCTCCCTAATGAATGTGTTTGTTACAACTTGTTCAAGTTTTTAAAGAGTTTCTTAAACTTACTTTAAAGAACAAGCATTTACAATGCAATAGGTCTCGCATTTGTGAGAGTTTAAGCTATTGGCATTGTAAATGATAATGCCTTTTAATAAGGTTTTAAAAACCAACACATAAATAAAAGGCATTGTCATTTACAATGCCAAGAGCACAAATTGTTGCAAAAACGAGACCTACTGCATTGCACACCCAAAGTGACCTGGCCATAGAGGGCATGAAAGGGCTGAAATTGGATCATAAATTCAAAGCTGCTCTGAACAGGGGCCCTCCAAAATACACTTGTCTCCGGGCCCCCAGAATCCTGAAAAATGTCCCTTCGGGAGGGGTGGGGGCGGGGGTTGTAGAAAGGAAAAATAATGTGAAGTGACTCTTCCTGCACCCGTGCATGGATTCCACAATGTGAAAGGACGAGGGCGCGTATTTGTAGCTGGTTTGTAATATGAAAGGTGTTTGTCGGTGCAGCTGGGCGTGAAGCCTATTTTCCAAAATAAATCACCCGTATTTTTGAGATTACAGCGCCAACCGCGAACTGAATAACATCTTGCCACTGCCTGTTTTATAAACAATAAGGCACAGCAGATAAGTGTAGTGAGGAATCAAGTCACGAGTTATGTTACTTACTATAGAGCGCAACCCTCACCCAGGCCGTTATCTTGGCGCTATGTGAAGTGAAACAGGGGGAGCAATTGTCAGCAGCTGCCAAGCCCGTGGGAGAGAGTGTGTGTGAGAGAGTGCATTTGTGTTCGTTCTTCTTAAACCCAAGCACCGCTCTGTAAACATCACGTGACAACAGCGTGGATCTGTACTAGTAATTGTTTTGTGTATTTGTGGAGATTATGCGGTTTTCTAAAACACCCTGCATACAGACAAAATGATAGCCTTTGCTGTGGGGATCCTGTGTCACATAATTAGTTTTGAGTTACATTTTACACAACGCCAGTGAACCATGTTCAGAATACTCTCTTTTAGCACTTTGCGGTTTAATTTCTGCTCAAACGGGTCAGTTCACCCTTAAGATCTGTAGTAGGGAGCAGCAGTGCTACACGCAAGGGGTACAAAGGTGAACTCACCACCCCACCCCCTTTCAAATACCTCCTTGATTTCTCCATCTATAGCGCTTTGCTACTAACACGGTGGCGTCACCGCTTGGGTTTCTTTGGGAGTAAACATTGAATAATACTTGTTCTTTATAGCGCTTACCACCACCATTTTGGGGGTTTGTGGCACTGTAGACAACATGTGCTACTTACCAGCAAAGTTTGGCTATTGCTAGACTACAGTCCTGAGAGGTGATTAGCAGTGGGAGGCGGTTACAGATGAAAGAGTGCATATTAAAAGCCTAACGCAGAATGCTAAACTACAACAATGCACGTGTGATACCATAAATAAAATAATAAGTACTCAGAAAAGAAACAGTAGGAGTTAAAAAAGAGTAAATAAACCCAGCAGTAATGTTATTAACTGTAAATAATATAAACAAATAAAATATAATGACATTAAAAACAGATGCAAAAATAATGAAAATAAGTAAGCGCATGGAAAGAAAATATAGTAGTCCAATGGAATGGCATCACTAACATCGAATCGCTAGATAAATACATACGGTTCGATTTTCCGCGGCTAAGATGGTAAACAAGCAGTGACAGCAGGTGGTGTTGTGAGGGAGGGGGTGGCACAGACTGGCTGCTGACTGCCGGGGAGAGAAAATCATGAGACATATTTAAAGTAATTTTTTCAGACGGGTCTGCAATGGTTGGGCTAGGATGTGAGAGCGAAGGAAACAAGCAGCCTGAGATTTATGGGCTGATGAGGGAGATAAGCTATAAGTGGTGTGTGGATGTTGTGAGAGCTGGCAGGGAGGGGTCCCGGAAGAGAGACTGCGGGTGCGAAGCTCTGCAAGTTTTAAGTGTATGCGCTTGTCCTGTTGCTGTTGCGATGCCATTTGCAACGTTAATAGATGTGCTATAGTCTTTGGAATCATTGTACACAAAGCTGTATTTATGACGTTCTTACCTTAATGATACACTCTGTATTTAGGGCACTGCTCTCCTCACTTTGGGGCCTTGAAATGGAATAAAGCGCCATACTCATGATCGCCTGCGTCCACCTCCTAAAAGCACACTTCAGTGTAATCAAGAGAATGCCCTTCCCAGGCGCTATTACCCAGGGAAGTAAAATAGAGGAAGGGGTTAAGGGTGGGTGCATGGTGTGAGGGTAACTGACTAACAGAAACAAATCCACCAAATGACAAGCATTTGCCGCACGCGCGTCTCGCGCTTAAAGTTAAAAAAACAACACAAAAAAAAGACAAGCCCGGAGGAGCGTGGCGCGCGCGCGCTTGGGGGCGGGGGAGCGCATTCCAGGCGGGGGAGCGGACCCTTTGAAGTGCTCCCAAAAAGCGGATTGCATGGCGGCACGATGCGCGTGATTGTGCGCGTGCTAGCAATGCAATCCGCTTTTTGGGAGCACTTTTCAAACCCGCTTTCAATAGTCTCGCTTTGCGATCGCTTACGCGATAGCAAGGCGAGACCTAAAAAGTGCTCAAATCTAATAGTTTTAACTATTGTAAGCTGTCCGTGCGGACCACAAACTATTACTTGTCTCTCCTTATAAAGAGGTTTTTTAAAAATTATTTTAACCCCTTCAGCGCGGCGCGGATACCCGCGCCACGCTGAAGGTTCGTTGCGCGGGCGGGCTCATGACGGAACGGTTCCGTCATGAGCACAGCCCAACCGACGCTCATGACGGAACCGTTCCGTCATGAGCGCCGAAGGGGTTAATAACATAATCTAACACTTTTATTTTATGTATTTGTTGACCTCAGTTGAGGTCTGAATCAAATAAAATTATTTGCCATTTGTCACCAAACAAATCAACATTCTAGAATGTCTATTGTTGGTGATTGTTAGCAACCCAGGTCTGGGCTATGAAAACTGTTATTTTACTGTACACTGGATGGCACTTTTTGATAGTTTGCACAATTTTAGCTTTGCATGCACTGATATTGACCCAACAACTCACCCTTAGTTCTTTTCAGCATACAAAAGATAGTTACACAGCACAACCTTCGAATGTTTGCTGCCTCTTTAAGTCAGGCTTAGCTTTCTATAAGACACATAACACACTTGCACTATTCTATGGGTGAAAGACGATTAAAGCTTCATGACACAGACTGATTCCTTCCTTGATTCATCGACCATATGCAGATTATTTATCTCCACCATTTCCAATTCCTGGACTCTTGTGCTTGAATCAACTCCAGCGCAACGCATGATACAGAAGTTTATTAGAACTGTGTGCTTGCAACGCAAGAAGCTTACATGGACTGAGTGCTTTCACAATCAATCTTTAACCTCTATGCCACCACAAAATTCACTTCCCAAGCTCCCAGAGGGATCTACTTTCCAAATAATCCTTACCACGGGAGGAGCTAGAACACCACTGCTGAGTTTATCACTGTGGACCTATCAAGATTTCCAGGAGTGCTGCTCCTATACTTCTTTCTTGTATAACGGTGCTGTGCTATGATGGTGAATGTGTCGGAGGACCTCCACTTAGAAACACAAGCTGGTAGGAGCTGCAGGCCCGGGTGGAGGGAGGGGGTTGAGTGCGGTGGCAGTGTACAAGAGGACGCATCTGTTTGCAGGATTTCTGTTGTAGCTTGGGCGCTCCTGTAATTTTAACTTGCACATGGTCGGAGGAATTACATGTTTGCATCCAGTCGAAAAACAAGACATGATGGTGCAGAGCTATGAATGCCTCGACCATGGTGGGAGACTCACATTTTTAAACGCTGCAGGGAAATTTTAAGCTCTAGTATCAACAACTACTGAACAACAAGCATTTACATTGCAATAGGTCTCGCAATGACATTATTTTGAGCTATTGACATTGTAAATGGCAATGTCTTAAAAAAAATTAAAAGGCATTGTTGTTTACAATACCAAAAGCAACACTGATTGCATTGCATAGTGTGGTGTCACGCTTATTAAAGTAAAAAAAAATTTTTTTTTTTTTAAAAGAGTGTGTTGGGGAAGAGAGAGAAGAAGAAATGACGAGACATGTGAGATGGGGAAATAAGGCACAGAGAAGACAGTACGAGGAAGGCATCACTGTACAGTGAGACTCTATTCCTAACTAATGCCACACCTCAGCTAACAAACGCTGCAGACCCAATCGCAAAGGTACTGGCGCCTAAAACGCGCTACTCAGAAAGAGCATTAAGTGAGTGAGTGTACCTGTGTGTGGGTGAGTATCTGCATGTCTGTGAATGACTGTGCCTGTACCTGTGTGCTAGTGTCTGGGAGTGTGTGAGTGAGGGTGAGTGAGTGTGCCTTTATGAGTGAGTCTGTGTGTATTTGCGTGTGGGGAGTGTGAGGATGCACATGGATGTGAGTGTGTGTGGATGTGAGGATAAGAGAGAGAGCCTGAGTAAGGGAGTGGATCCTGTTCACGTGCCTTCTTGTCACGAAAGCTGCAGTGTGTGTGTCTTGCGTTATTGCCGCTGGAATGAGAACGCGAGTGCCCAAGACTCCTTATATTTCGGTCTGAAAAATACATAGGAAGAGAATTGTCAGGATTCTCGTGAATTATTTGAAAAGCTGCGTTGACGCCTGACTGAAAACTTCTGCTCGCAGGAAGGTTGGATTTTGAGGCACATTACCCCGCATGATCCTAGTAAAGATTTTCTTGCGTTTCCAAAAGCCATACTCGCTTAGTTCACAAAGAAGTATATATTGTTTAGTTATTCTAGAATAGCTACATGAATTATCTTGTCATTTGTTCTGCAAAGCGTCTGTCAGCTTTCCTTTGCCAAAATGGGTTGAGGATGGGGCTGAGTGGAGGTACCTCTTTTATCACACCCTTCTCTTGAGGGGAGGGGGCTGCTTCATACTCACCGGTTAGAAATAGAAAGATCTACACCCCTTCGAGGGACTTAGCTCCCAGTCGCAAATCGCCGGTTCTAGGAGCACCTTGTGTTGCACTGTGAAATTCACAAGAGTCACTTTGCTTCCAGAAAAATTGCGATATCTGGTAAAAAGCCCGTTCCCAAAACAAACTCCGAAAAATGCAAATGGGTGCAATTCGCAGGGGTACTATGGTGGAAATTGGCAAAATGTCCCCCCTCCCCCCCGCATCGCTAGAAAGTTAAATGCCGGCAATTTTGTACCAGTCGTAAACTGACGGTTGCAACGACGGACTGCCGAAAATGTTCTCTTTTTAGCGTTCGATTGGTGCGCATATTATTTTTGCACGAGTCATTAGTGCAAACGTCACTTAAAAATGCCCTGAAAGTGGTACAAAATTAACCGGCACCAGTGCACAATTTGCCATCGCTTACTAACAAATTGCCCGGCTGGGTACAACACTTTCTGCACAGAACTAGTGCAAAATGATCCTGCACCGGTACAAAACTGCACAAAACTAGTGCACAATTACCCTGCACCGGTACAAAACTGCACAGAACTAATGCAAAAGTACTGAGAACTAGTGCAAAATTACCCAGCACGGTACAAAAGTGCTCAAATGCTGTGCAGAATCGCTCTGTACCAGTGCAATTTATTGATCAGGGCTCCCCTTTCCAAAACCACTACAGACCAGGCTTAAAATATGCACCTCTCGAAGACGAAAATGAGGTTATGGCTTGCATGGAAACAGGCTGTTACTTCAGGCCTCCGAGGGAGTGGGAGCTCGGGATTTCCACTGGCAAGGTGAGAGAGGGCCGTCCCGCCAGCTCCGGGGAGAGAGAGCGGGCTTCTGTGCATCTCTCTGCGAGGTGGCGCAAACAAGCCAACACGAGAGCGGCGGTAAAGGCCAAATGCAGTGACATGATGCAACAAGCTGTGGCCGCGTGCACATCTCCTGTCCGCGCAGGCACAGCGAGCAGGAGACAGGGATGGACAGGAGATGGACATGACCCATACGGCACAGGAGATGTGCACGCATACACATGACCCGTACGCGTGCACATCTCCTGTCCGTACTTGTGCACATCTCCTGTCCCCCTTCGGCCAAGAAATCGACGACAATAGATCTCGCCATGGCTAGCACTGCATGCGCTGCATCGCTAGGCGAGACCTAAAAATCAAACAAACTAGAGAGACAGGTCAGAAAGCAGAGTGTACTTCCTAGACACGTCTTCCATCTGATTTTTTGTTTTTTGGGGGGGGGCGGGGGGGGGGGGGGGGAGGGGAGGGTGTTTAGATAAAAGAATCCCTTATCAAAGGTCGGCTTTAAAGCAAACATTTTACCAACATTTTGCATTTTCCGGGTTTGCATTTCCAGATTGTGTTTATCCCGTATTTCACTTTTCATTTCTGGAAAGCATGTTCTATTTCTAATATGTTCAGTTCACTGCTCTACGGCCCAGTAGGGAGAAGACACCGTTTCTAAACTTTCACACGGGACAGAATGATTGCACAACATGGAGACAAATAACACATGAAGCAGCTTAGCTGGAAGCTGTTACACTGCGGCATTTATTTGGGATAATACACACTTCCATTGTGTGTTTTTAGATTCTTATGCACTTTTATATTTATTTATATCATAACATTCTAAATGTAAATTAAACCATCACATTAATAGGCAAAACACTCTTGGTACAACTAAGATTTATTATCACTTTGGGCCTTTAGCCTAGTTTCATGCTGGCCCACACAGCGGGCCATGTGTGCTCAGGGTATCAAACACAAAATGGCAACTCTTGGGAATGCATGGAGCAGATTCCTTGACACCAATAAGTACAACAATGGTTTTCATTCATGCAGTGGCTTCGACACGTGTACTTACTGCCTTTCCGGATGTTGATAAGTAGATTGCCCTTGAGTACAGTGCAGCCTTGAAGGTTTTGTGCAGATGTAACCGAGTCGATGGTTTTCTCTTCTTCACAGATTTTTGGGCATGGCCCTTCACAAGGACTACAGAACATGCTGTTGGAAGAAGGCAATTAGTTAATATCAAACTAAGAGGATCAGGGTGGATTAGGATCATACAGTGCACACTGTAAAAGTTAGGAAGAGGACGTTCCTGCAGCGGAATGACATCTGAGTAACTCAGATTTTAAGGATTAAGGTGTGCAAAACTTTATGTAACCGCACTACTGCTCCGTGTGGATGTTAAAGATCACCAACCTTTTTTACTTTGACCACCATATAGCGGATGCCAGGGTTGTCTGAGCTCGTAAAATACCAGGCCTGAAACTTTCCAGAAATTATGACTTATATGACAGGTCCAAAACTAACATTTCAGCCAGCCAATTATGCCATGTTTTTAACTTCTTCAGAGGTTTTGGGAAATAATTAATGTAAACATGGTTTGCGGAGTTGTTGCCATAAAACTGGTCCCGGCAACTAAAAGGCTGACAGAAAGATTTGTAGAAATCAGTTTTAAGATGTGCCGTATTACCAGCACACCTCCCACTAATTTCTAGAAATGTTGGTAATGCTCTTAAGACAAAAAAATGTGGGAATACCTATTCAAACCCAATACAAATATTCGAAAATAAATACCTGTGTCAATACCTGCCCTCAGCAGACTCATGAGCTTTGATTAGCTTTCCTGCCACCAGGTAGATTACCAGCCCCTTTTTAGAAATGTAAAAGACCAAAACAGGTATTTAGAGTGCCAAATAAAACACCCCGCATAATTTACAAAGTACAAACAACTAGGCCTACATGCCAAATGCGGAGAGAAATTACACAGAACATTTGATATTTAGTGTTGTCGTATGATGCATGCCTACGGGGTGAGAGGGAGAGGGCAAGGCTTGTACAGGATGGAGGAAGTACATTGTGCATGAGATTACACATTTCTTCAGATGTTGCACAGGAGTTTTCGGCGAGGTGCAAAGGTTTCAATATGCTGTTGATAGAGAAGCTGGAGGAAAGCATACTTAAGTTCTAATTGCTTGTCTACTATTGAAAGGAGCCTAGAAAATTGCAAGAGCCCTGGTGGCCTAAAGTAACTGAGCCCTGCTCCCCTGCATTTTTACACGGCCGCGTAAATCGATACAACAGTTGTACTTACTCTCAGAGGCGATGAAAGCATGGAGCATCCTTGACTTCGGAGTCAGTTCCTGTTTAAAATGCTACAAGTGCAATACACCACAAACTATCGACAGCCACAGAAAACATGTCAAAAGCTTTTATCTGACACACACAGTACCTCTGCACAGTGGTTCAGATTGTGCTGGGTGGGGACAGCAGGCACTGGATCTGGGCACGGCTGACACTGGGTCTGGGGCTTTATCGGGATTTCCAACTGAGGCATATTTAAGGTAACGTGTGAAAACTCTTCAGAGGCACAACTAGAGTCGAACTGCAGCGGGGTCAGAGGGGAGAAGCGGACGTGCTGAACAGTGAGGGAGAACACATCATCATAGCCAATTCAACATTGATAGTGAGGGGATCCCTTCGCTGTCCTGGTGCAATAGATAACAGGCAGTCATTCCTCTCAGGCTATATCTGGTGAATCGTACAATTTAAAGAGCACAAGGTCAGTAAAATTATTCTCAGCATGACAGAATTAAACAATTTACAGGGGGTTGGAGATTTCAACCAAAAAGGAATTTTGGTAAAATGAATGGCAACTATTCTTTTTTAATACACAGTAGGCCAGAAGATCTAGTACTATGTAGAATGTCAGGTTCGAATGTATGGCACACACTAGAGTGCTTGTTGCGGATGGTGAAGTAGGGGGGCTACAAGACACGGTGTCCTTTGCAGTTGGGAGGAGGAGGAGGAGGGGGTGTGGTAAATCTGCCTGGTGCCCCACCCCTCCTTTCTGGAGACATCCTGCTGCACAGGGAGGAGGAGGAGGGGGTGTGGTAAATCTGCCTGGTGCCCCACCCCTCCTTTCTGGAGACATCCTGCTGCACAGGGAGGAGAAGGAGGGGGTGTGGTAAATCTGCCTGGTGCCCCACCCCTCCTTTCTGGAGACATCCTGCTGCACAGGCATGCTTGGGTAAATTCCACAGCCCGTCAGAGGCAAGGCACCTCTTGCACCAGGACCAAAGACCATCAAGGGTAAAGGTAAAGCTGCTGTTACTCCACCCACAGCTGACCATGGTAAGAAACAGTTTTTACTACAGTTGCTTTCTAGCATCTTGAATGAAGAAATAACAACGGCTCTCTAATTCATCTAATGTTCCCCTAATTAATCTAATGTTCCCGTAATTGGCAGCAGCGCCAATTTACTAACTACTGAGGAACACTATCAGGCACTATTTGTGCCACCCCCTTATTAACCTCTGCTGTGCACCCCCACCTTTGTAGACAGTAGATACTGTTGCGCTGCCTCGTCCCTTGGAGGGGTCTAATGTCACGCTGGTGGGCAAACTGATTGCTGAAATCATACACTCTTTTTTACCAAGAATAACTTCTATTCAAGAAAGGGTCTCCCAGCGGCGGTTGGTGAGACAGAAAAATGGTGTGGCACACACACTCACACACAAATACAGTCACAATCAAACACACCCACACAATCAATCACACAGCGAGCCAGGAAGGCACAAAAACAAACATTTTATTTACCTTGCAGCACGTCCTCACCTCTCCAGTCTGTTGCTCTGACTCCTCCAAGCACGAAATGAGGTAGGAAAGCAAACTACGCCTTATCCAATCCAGACGCTGCTCAGAGCAGCATTTGGATTGGCTGGAGCAGGCTGGCTCAGCAGTCCAAAATGCACTGGAACCCTGTCCCAGCTCTCCAACCCAGCTGTGTTAGACAGCTGGGTTGGAGAGTTTGAACTGCTCATGTTGGTTTGGCCATAGCAAGATAGCCAGCCAAACCGACATGCACACTTCAAAGTGAAGGGGCCACTCACCATTGCTGTCAATCAGCAGGAATGGCGCACTTGCCCCGCCCTACCATCTCAACTCGGCAGAAAGCCGGAAAAGTAAAATGGTAATAAAATAATTTCTATTACCATTTATTTTTCCAGGTTTCGATACAACAATGTGGGGGGAGCGACACTCCTCAATTAATATGGAGGCACCACCACTGGGCTCTCCTCAACTGAGCAATGGCTTCATTTAATCATCCCGCCAACACTTGTAACGCCTCTACCATGATCTCTCCTCACAGTCTCAGAGGTAATGTCCTCACTGATCTCGCTATACAGACAGACTTCATTAGGGAACAACCTCTAGATATTACGTTCTGTAACTGAATTTGACCAGTGCACAATTTCAGCACAGTCTCTAATCATTCTAATTATGACCAAAGATCTGTACATCGAGTAACCCCAGCTGATTCGAGCACCTTCCCATCAACAATTACTGCTACAAAAGGCAATTTGCCTTCACAAGCCACACCTTACGAAAATGGTCTTTAAAATTATTCCTGTTTTATTTTGTACCCAGTCTGACAATTGCGGGCAGATGCAAAACAGTGCATTGGCTTTACATCTGCTTTCTATGCCTCTTTCTTTCTTTTAACAAGGTTACCAGCATCAGGAGTTGGAAAGAGGACTATACTATAGTTAACTTCAGAAATATGCTTCTGCAGAGCAATTCCCCTTTGAGGCCTTTGGATAAGTTTTGAGATCAGGGATTTATGTGTTGTCTCACTTGACCATTTTTACAAACCTGACAAAATGCATGCAGTTGATACCCCTCACCCCTTGAACGTTTGTTTACCCCGCACACTTAATGGTCCAACACAGTATCTATTTTCGCCTCAATCGTTGGATGCTATTAATTAGGGGTGGGCGGAACTATGGAATTTGACTCAGCGGAATTCTGGGGAGTTACATAAAAACTCTGCGAGATTCTGCAGAGTTCCAACAATAGGCAGAAATAGGAAAGGCGCGCAGCTCACGCTGTGATTTAGCGCCATCAGTGCATTCCATGCTGAAAAATCAGGGCAAACATAACCACGCGGTGTGCCAGAGGTCGGAGCTACTCAAGTTGATTTTGCTGCTGCTCAAGTACATTTTCTACTCAAGCGGCAACTTTTTGACCGCAAACGGTTGCAACCACCCACGTTAGAATAATCTCAAAAGAAGTCCTTCTAGTGACCGCAAATCGTAGTAGGGAACGCCAAATGTCGTTTGCCAACTTACCGTCCTGGAGCTGGCTGAACGGAATATTTCTCCGACCCCTACTACTTGATTGACGCCCATGTGAACAATCTTTAACCCACATGGTTTATTAGAAATATTTTTATGCGAGGTCTACTTTTGCAACATCAATGTATAGCTCCCAGTACAGGCATGTATAGGTCAGATTTTTCTTGTCTTTGGGCTATGTATTTGATCTTAGTACGTGACAGAGATTACCTACAAATTGCACAATTCAGAGTGGTAAACTTAAATTTATTCACACCACATCCTTATATTTAAAAAAAAACCTGAACAACTGAAAGTTTTTCCACAAAAGGTATGATTTCATTGCTGTTTCTGCAAAACCTTCCAGTTGCGTTAGAAACAAAGGTGGACTGGATCTCCCATGTTCTACTTTGTATTGAGCAGGAACATGATACGGGTTGGGAAACTTGCAAGCTTTTTCTTTTGACCACAAGGGCTCTATTTTCTTGATCAATTTTTATTAAACAGTAATTGTAATAGTAAGTAATGTTCTAGGTTACTATTCAATCTAACTTGCTATTGAAACAACCTCCTTCAATTAGATCTCCTTATGGCAAGGATGCTTTTGTTACCCTTGAGGGTGATTTTAATTTAAAACCGAGTACCATAGTCCTTAAACCCCAACTATGGTCTGATACTATAGAATCACACAGCCTTCCATGGTTAAGACAAAGCAAGAAGAGTTTCTGATGGAAGTACTATACATTAATAATCTCTATAAGAACGTCACTATTTATTGGCCTTTGCCATATACCCACGTACGTGCCCACAGCACAACTGGTTATATATATATTAATTCATCATTCTTCAACAAGCAAAGCAGGTTCAGACTCCATTACAGTGTGAATAATAATTGCCTGATTGGTGTTCTATCTATATCACAGGCTTCATGCCATCGTCCATGGCGCGTTTCGACTGCTGGTTTGCGGTCTTGATCACATGACCGCGCTGCGCCATAACTCAGCCTTTTAAACAACCCAACGCCACCATGTGCATGCTTTCCCACATAGGTGTAGACAAAAGACTCACTATACATATTACAATGCTCAATAGTCATATAACAGGATTCAATCTAAAAACCACATTTAATTTCATCTGTGTCTTGAAATTACGCATATCAACTTCCATTTTGGATTTGTTCACCTTCTACCCCTGTATTATTGCAATATCCACAAACTTACACAGTGGTCAATATAAACATTTGGCGATACCCAAGCTAATGCTTATTTACACAAATTCAGGGATGGATGCTTTTTCAACAAATATGGTGTATCAAAATTCATTTACTGCACGGTCTAGAAATATTTTACATTAATGTTGGTAATATTGTTTATCATACCATATTAAATAGCTGTAATTATCCATTTATAATCATGAAAATAAAAAATAAATATTCTCTGTGTCCTTATGCCTAACCACTTATGTTAAAGTGCAATGTGCTGATAAAGTGCTCACTACATACTAAAGTACTAATTATATTGTTCTCTCCATTTTATGAAGCTTCATAGCAGCATTATTCATAACATCAAATTTTATAATGGTGTTACATAAGTCCATCAGTTACTTAGAGGTATATCCTCATATTCAAGTGGAATAACAAACTCCAATTTTGTATGGGGTGACATAACCTCACTCTAAACAATAATATTAGTCCTAAATGAATTGTCACCCACTAATAGAGTTCAATGTAAAGTGCATATATCATGTTTATAAATATACAGATAAAGTGACATTTGCTCCTTCAGTTCCAATATCATAGTAATGGCCCGTAAACTAAAAAATTAATGATATACTTAATTGGATATAGCACATTTCTGAGAAACATCATTCTTAAACTATAGTTTTATCAATTCATGACCTATTGGGAGATGGTCACATTTGGTTATGATGATAAAAAGTTATGAAGGTCCTCACTCATATTGAACCCATTTGGTATCTGCGTATCGAGCTCTAAAATAAACTTAGATTCCAATTGCCGTAAAAGCTTTTCCCTGATGCCGCCTCTCCTTAATATTAGAACTGCCCCAATAACAAAAAAATTCAGATCATTCAAATTGTTGTGATGAACCAACTTGAAATGTCTCGCTACTGGTTACTATCGCCCTGATGTGTTGTAAGTTTCTGCTGTGCACATGTAACTTAGTGCTCCCCACGTATCTTAAACCTCATGGGCATTCAAGCACATACACAGCGAATTCAGTCCTACATGTATAATGCCCTCTGATACCGACTTGCTTTTCACAAAATGCTGTTCTATAACTTTTCATGTTGACACTGAACTTGCAGGCCCGACATGAACTACATTTATAAAACCCATTCTTAGGGGAAAACCAGTTCTGTCTAGAACTGACTTTAGGGCTGCTACTTACCAAAGAATTTACAATAGATGGTGCTCGTCTAAAAGTCAGGGAGGGTTTTTCAGGGAGGACCCGACACAATGTGATGCTTGTCATTATGATGCGCCATTGCTTGTTGATGCTGGACCTGATTTGCCTTTCCTGCTTACAGAATGCCTTGACTAGTCTAACATTTTCATGTTTGTCTGGCATTGTGGAAGCACCTATATTTCTAGATTAAATGCTTCTGGGGACCTTAAGGAGAATATATATATTTATGTCATGTAACCTTTGTGAACTCATCAGTAGCTGTCATGTCGAAGCAATCCCCTTAAACCACCAAAACACTATATTACCTTTCAGCTTAAAAATACAGCTCTATCTGCCTACACTGAGGGCTGCCAACCAAGGTAGGTATATTAAATGGGATTCAGTCAATCCAGACATCCTGCTCAACAAGCTAGTTAACTAGATTTACGATTAGGTTTTACATTGTCTAGCTGAGGTTCCCATAGCTATAAGCATGTTCAAAGCTTTTCAATGCATCTCTAGTTCAATTGCTACCTTGTTGTCCTGTAGCAAGGCTTGTCATCTATCTGGCAAGAGCCATAGATGGTTCGATTATATCTGTTCGAAGTTACGCTGTAATCTGAATCTCACCCTAAAGCGTGATCACAGAGATAAAGATGAGATTACGAAGCTAAGGATAGACTATAAGATAGCTACCCAAAACACAAAACGTGCTATTCGCGACAAGACCCAGGAGAATCTGGATTTAGCCAGTGCTACTAATGGTCACAGCTTATTCTGGCAAGTTGTCAACATTTCCTTTCGCCAAGGGTCAGCCGTGCACTTGATTCCCACATCCCATGGGATGTCTGACAGAAGTACCATCTTTGGTTCTTCCTAAAACTGCTCAGATGACACTATTCAATCTCCTGGTAAACACATGGCTTTTGACTTAAGTGAAGCCACTAAAGCAATTCAGGATAGTCCCTGTAGGAAAGGATCAGGCCCGATGGATTACCTCTCTACTTCTGAAAACATAACTTCGACCTGTGGGCTCTGATCGTAATGAATGTTTCAAATGCTTCTATGTAACGGCACTATTCCCAATTCCTGTATGGATTCTATTATCGCCCCATGCTTTCAAAAAGACAATTGTGACCACTTGTGTTGTTATCACCCGACTTCCCTCATCAACTGCCTGGTAAAAGTATCATATAGAATAATACTGGAAAGAATTGTTTGCCATGCGTCAACCAATAATATCCTTGTTGAAACTCAATATGGTTTTAGCAGGGGGCTGGGTACAGTCCCACCAAGCTTGAATCTCAAGCTTCTGATTGACAAACAAAGTTGACTCTCTAGCGGGACCCTCCGTCTGGCCTTCATGTACCTTAGCACGGCATTTGGTTGCGTCAATACACCCAAGCTCTGGTCAATCTTGACTACACTGGGTATTGATGAATAAAGTCGGTCTACAAAGGTTAGCTATTGGTCCACAGGAGAGTGAGTGAACCCCGTTAGTTACAGGAGTGCGACAGGGCTATGTTTTGGTGCCATTCTATTTTATATACCAAAGGGTTTGAGTTATCTGAAATCTCTAAATCAAGATTTTGTCAAGGATGGTGATTTGTGGTCTTTGTTTAAATGTATACCGATGATCCAGTGATCATGGCTTGTACAGCCATTGGTTTACAGTTTCTTTAACCTCTTCTGTGCCCATGACGAGATAGTCTCGTCATGGAGCACGGTCGCGCTGTGCCCATGACGAGACTATCTCATCATGAACCCCACCCACTAATTAAACGCCCGGCACAGGAGGGGGAAAGGGCGTGGCACAGAAGGGGTTAAGAGGGTTAGGAGTTTTGGATAATTTAGATTTGAAAACTAACCTCACCAAGACACAAAGTGTCTAAAGGGGATATACATACCAGTTCTCCCTAATTTTAAAGGCTGTGAGAAGGGAAAAGTTAGAATTTTTAAATATCCAGGAATCACAATTGGTGACACAATCTCTAGAACACACCTTTAGCAGTCCTTGAAATTCCAACTTTCGTCATCGTTGGGTACACTGTTTAAGTTTGCAACCAAAATGGGTCATAAACCTGTCCCATGTATTATGGACATTTATAGGCGCAGGTGCATTTCCAAAGTTATTAGTGATGCCAGTATGATGTATCTTCTTGAATCATCACCTTTGCAGCTACTAGAACACAGGTTCTGCAAGAAACTCCTAATTAGGCATGTCACAAAGATCTTCGGCTGACCTAGTTAGGAGATAGACGTAGCATAGTCCCACTTTTGCTCTAGACTTCAGTCTGGACCAAATCTGTGTCCATAAGTAGCTGGAAAGTTACCTCTGACTGTTTGAAGACGGAGAAGTTTTTAAAGATACCTTGGTTAAAGTTTTTGAAGAAATCATGTGAGAACCTGGGCAGAAATTATTTTTACAATTCCCGCTTATTACTGGGAAAGTAAAGTTGTGGATTTAAATAAAAGGTTGCATGTCACTCCGTATTAACTGGAGAAACTCAGGAAGTTAACAAACAGGCAGTAATAAACATTGTTACATTAAAAAATAAGCATGGCATCGAAACCTATTTTCCACTTGTCATATTAATCTACGACAAATGGTTCATGACAACATGTAGAACTGGCTCCTTCTGCAATCTTCTTTCTTTCCCTAAGGGATTGAATATTCCAAGTCTGATAAACCTCAAGAAAAAAACATGTACATACTAATGAGCATCTTCACTCCGTATGAAATTTTAGAATATTTGTACCAAACCATGCACGTTCAGCACATTTATTTAGGTATTGCTCTGCCCATGCTGCTTTTACCAGCACACAAATGTTTTATTTTATTTTCAGAAGAAGGTGTTAGCATAGAAGGTAAAGTATACAAGTTATTTGTGCATTCTTTAGTCAAAGGACGTTTTAGAACATTTATAGCAAATCATGCAGTTTAAGCAAATTGCTATGTTTATTGCTCCGCACATGCTATATTTGATTGCACCTATTATTCTTCTATTATTTACGGAATAAGATGTTAGTATAATTGACATATCCCTTACTACCACGGTGAGGGTTCCTCATATTAAATCTCTATAACACATATAATCCTGTATTCTGTGGTACTTTAATGTTCAACTCCCATCAAATATTCTTGCCTTTGAAATGCTTAGTTAGTCATACAGCCTAAAACCCAACCCATGTTTTGAAAGATCTGTTGGAATAACATATATGAAGAGAACAAACTGAGTACTCAAGCATTATTAGTCATGGTATACCTATTTCACATATGGATATCGATTTGGGGCCGCCAGGGGTAGCAGGTGTTAACCTTTGGATTGCACTAGGTACAACAGACTCTGACTGCCACAGCAACTCCTAGATTCATGGATCATGAGCAGCGGCAGGATCAAAAATATTTTTTTCTTTAGCGGACACTTCTTCCCCTCCACTTGGCCCAAGGAAGGTAATAAGTGACAGTAATAGCGCAGCGAGTAGGAAATTAAGTCAATCTGTGATGCTGTTGGTGGTCAAAGAGTTGTGATGCCACTTAGATTACTTCTGACATATTAGCGCAGGAATATCAATGGCAGCAAGGAACCGATACCTAGACCTGAAACAAATACTTGAACACCAGTGGTAGCAGGTTAATGAATAGTAATACCCTTTGGGAAAAATATCTGGCAACAGTGCATGCAGTTATAAGAACTTCCGCTTATGGAATGTTTTCACAGACAGCATGGGGAGTATATTTACTTCAAATTCTTGGGTGATAATCCCTGGGGAAAGGGGTGATCCTTTTTTCCAGGAGTGGTTGGACCACTAACGGCATAATAACACAGGGGATAACCTGATTGTGTTATTATAAATTCTTTGGCAAGGCATAAAATAGAACTCGGGGCAAATGGATTGTGTAGCAGACAAACTATAATCTATCTATTGTGCTGCTGCAGGCACTGGGATGAGAAGCAAGCAATTACTCCAAGACAGAAAATACCTACTATACATTGTAAGCGCCATACCTCCTGTTCTCACTTCCACCCCTTATGCTATTGTTAAAGCCATTACATGTCTAACCCTGACGGAGAGATTGGATTAAAGAGAGGAAAGATACCCTCTCATAGTCCACCCCGTTTCATTTTCAGCTAAATGGAGACTTATAAGAGGGTTGCCTTTAGACACTTTGAAGGAGATGGGGAGTCTCATTCCTTGCAGTGACTCTCTCCAGCCTACCCGAATATATCTTGAGCACTGCACTCATATTTCTAATTCTCTGTAATCTACATAGCTCTCATGGATATCATTCACTCTAGCATCTGATTTTATGCAAGGTCATCCATATTTTCTGTCTTTTGATGGAACCTATATTTTTGCTGGCATTGGATCTCTGAGTATTTACACCCTGCTAACCAGTGGCAAAGTGTTGTGCTGCTCCTTTCAACAGGATGCAATTGGCATACTCTTAATTGGCACAATTAACTTACCTATAACTACGCCACGTTCATGGACAAATTTGTCCTGCGCCGGCTTTACTGTGCGGCTCGTTCAGACATTGCGGGATTCCCTCTCGAGCCAACATCCTTCGAGCCTCTGACTCTCCTCATTGACGACGACTCGGGTGCCCATATGGTATCTAAGCTGTACAGGGCATGCGCGGCGCTGGTTCCATGTGAGGATGGCCGGTTGAGAGCGGCCTGGGAGGCGGACTTGGGTAGGCCGATCACAGATGAACAATGGACCGCTTGCTGCAGAGTCACTAATGCGATCTCGCTAAATAGTCGGCATAAGCTCCTCCATTATAAATTTCTTCGCCGCTGCTACATGACCCCAGCTAGGCTCCACGCCATTGACCCGGCGCGCCCGCACACATGTTGGAAATGCGCTGCACCACACGCTGACTTTGCACACCTGTCCTGGACGTGCCCCAGACTGCAACCATACTGGACGCAGGTCCACGAGATCCTTGGCGCTATGTTGGAACTCACGCTGGTTCCCACTCCTGAGGTTGCATTACTGGGCTATACAGTGAACTTCCCCAAGGGCGTCCGCAGGCTTGCCTCCCTGGGCCTGCTGCTCGCCAAGAGGGAGGTGGCAAAGCATTGGGGCGGTAGGTCGGCCCCCACTGCCGAGACGTGGCTCACGTCAATGGCTTATTGCAGCACAAACAGCGAGATATATGCTAGTCTCCTCCCTGCAGTTGCGCGTCCCAAGGATATCTGGGGCCCCTACAAGACCTATATCGCTAACCTCCCGAGCGCTTCCCCACCGCGTGCCAGCTCTGGAATAGTACCCACAGGGGTGGGGTAGCTCTGATGGTCCTCCCTGTGGGGAATTGGGGGGAATGAGTGCACGCTGCGCGGGCTGCATAGGTGGAGATGTGCCGACCATGGGGGTGCCCACTGCAGATGGTTGGGGAGTCCTGACTGAATCATTTCCCTTCGATGGGCACGGGCGGAGAAGGGTGGGCTCTGGATGGGGGGTCTATCTATGGTCTGCTGTCATACAATCGAACTGCTGCTTATATATGAGGGAAGAGTGTAATGATGTATCTCCGCACTTGTGCCTACAGATCTGTACAGCCGATATTCTTGCATTGTTCTGTTTTTCAAAACTCAATAAAAAAAGTTTAAAAAAAAAAAAAAAAAAAAAAAAAAACTTACCTATAACTACCTAGAATATGGTACAACGTGTACCAAGGCACTGTAAGTTAAATGTCACTTGTGGACTGTGGCACCGATTTTGTGCCATCCACTGTAGTGGCATGGTAAAACATGGATTCAGGCCTAGTCAAGTAGTCAGACTGTAGCAGCGTAACATCTTTAATTCAACTTGTAAAACTAAACCCTTTTGACAGGTCAAAATCTCCCTTTTAAATATGAATAAGTCACTCCTGTGTAGGCCTTGTAGTTGTCAAGGCAGGGTGCATGGTATTTAAAAGCAAGACATGTAGAAATTGAATGTTAACATGACCTTACAGTGGCTAGCACCCAAAAGCTATTTTTTTTGTTTTTACTGTAGAAGGCCTAGCTGTCCTATGTAGAAAATCAGAGTACAGATTAAAATCCTAATACTATATCTCAGGAATGTGAATAACTAGAAACCTTATTACACATGATTGTTTAATTATTAAAAATGCAATTCAATAGTGAAGTCAGATTTTAATAACTATTAAGGAGAAGAGACTTTTAGAAAGCTACCCTTTACCTGCCTTTACAGTCTGAAGATTACCGAGCCTAATCCTTTGTCAACTTCCAGTGAGGGAATAGCATTTGAATAGGTGTGAAAAGGCATGTAATGCACGCCCAGAACAAACAATAGGCTGACCTGAATGGACAGAGATGACGCCTCTGAACATCACCGAATATGCACAGTGGGGGCTGTGAGCATCCTTTGACATTACAGTGTCAAATCCTGCTTGAGAGATCTGCAGCACGTGCATAAAACACTTTGGGGCACACTTGAAAGGCAGAGCACAGGATGCAAAAAATATTTTTTGAATATTCACCGTCTGGTTGCTGAAGGACCTGCTTTATCCTATCAGACTTCTGTAACTCGGTTTTACATATAACCCTGGGATGCACTTGAAAGGAAGGGTACAGCATGCCAAAACAATTATTGTGTATCATTATCTGGTTTCTGGAAAGCTATATTTTTGTTCTAACAGACTTCTGTATCTGGGTTTATTGTGGGTACAGTGGCGGCCCCAAACTAAATGTTAGTGCTAGATGTGGAGTGATACCAGGCTTATTATAGTACACTCTCCACACACACACACCCAGCCCTCAGAGCCCACGTTTAGCATTGTCGAAGATTTTTGCCATCTTGAAAATGGCCAAAGTGGGTAGAGTTGGCCATGGGAACTTTTACTCTATTGGTTAGGGCGTGCTGTCTTGTGTCAAGCATAAATGTGCCATCCCCAGGCTACCGCTTAATACCCCTGGATCTAAGGAAGAACAGAATAGGACTGGGCCTGCTGTCTGTGACCTGGAAGGAGCCCTAAAGGACTGGACCTGCTCCCTCTTGCACCCAGGACCAGGAAATGGACTCCAGGGGTCATAGGGCTGACCTGTTCAAGCTACGGGGATGAAACAGGCTACAGGAGGCCTTTCCAGCAACTGCCACACTAGGCATTGGCACCAGGACCATGACTGGACCCTGCTGTTGGCCTCTCCATGACACCCTGTGAGCCTGAAATTGCCTCTGCTGAGGTCCTGGGGGCTTTAGAAGATTACTTCTGTGGCTGATTGAGGCTTAAAGGATAAATCAAAAGGTAACATTTTTGACCAAGATGAACCTGGTTGGTGTATCCGAACCACGCTCTATCATGGCCAGTGTCAAAATTGCACCTCGGTCCCATTGACTATCATTCAACTTTCTACTTCTTGGCTCAAGTCATATTTTAAAACGTAAAAAAATAATGTCTTCTGTTTCCCTTTTGGGGTTTTTGTCATGTTGGTGTCATTTTGTTTATTACATTTTACTCACGTTTTTCTAATTCTGTTTGGGATTTTTATAGTTTTGCTTTTGGACGTTATTCTTGTTTTAGTACTGCATAAATACTTTGCACATTGCTGTAGGTTAAGCCTGGCTGCTCTGTGCCTTAGCTACCAGGGTGTTGAGGTTAGGTTAATTTAGTGACTTTGAGGGGTCACCCTGACAAGGGTTGTGATTATTCCTTGTGGTGGGTAGTCACCCACTCCCAAATTATAACATTTCCAGCATCGTCTGATCCCTTTTGCTCTTATCACTACTTCTTTCCTTAACTTCCTACCTTTTGACCAGAGGTGGCAGTTACTCTGCCCAGTGACATACGAATGGCTTGCAAAGATCTACTCCAAAAAACAAAGCTAATCCTCGATCCCTCATTCTTGTGCTCTTCCGTCCTTTCACCATGTCCCTTTCCCTCAGTGCTTTGAGGCAGCATTATGGTGCTAGAAGGAAGCATACAAATAAGTATCTTGCCAACTAAAATCCCTTTGAAATACAATATAATTTGCTTAAAAAGGAATATTGGGTTCCTCTTGCTCTCTCTGTACCTTAAGTCTTTCTCTTTGTCTGTATGCATCTCTCTTTGTCTCTGTCTTCCTCTCTCACCAGGTCTCTCTTTCATCTGCCCTATGTAAGTCTGAGCACACAGCGACAGGGTAGAAAAATGAAAACCCTTTCATAGTAGAAATTGACTGTACTACACTATGGCAGCAAATGGATGTTATTCGCTACCTTGGTAGACTACAGAGTGACATACTAGGAGAGCTAATATCCCTTTCTCTTTAGAGAAACCATGCCACCGCTGATTCACTGAAAGCACTGAAGCTTTGCTCTGCATGCACTATGTTCAGCACAGCAGCAAACTAACGGACAAGTAAGAGAAAATAGGATTTTAAGTCTGTTTTGAAAATTGCGAAGGTCATGGATGAAGCAGTATACACTCAAGGTCTGGTCAACTATTTCAGCAAACTCACTGCATACTGAGGAGAGGCCGGGGGGGTAGACTACAAGCCCCAGATAACTTTGCGGCAGAAAGCAGCCGACACTGCCCGCCCAGAGGTGCTCTACAAAAATCTGCTGCGCTTGGCAGGAAGCCGCTGACACCGTCAGCTTGCGTCTGGAAGCGCTCTACAAAAATCTGTCGGTGCTTTGTCTGCACAGGCCAGAGGATTGGCCAGGGCAGACTAGAAGCCCCAGGTGACTTTGCGTCAGGAAACCGATGACACCGCCAGCTGGAGGTGACCGGAGCCCGTAGGCGCTCTACAAAAATCCACTGGGGCTCCCGTCGCGAGGGAGGTGTCCGGGCCAAGACCAGGCCCGTCCGCGTCCGGTCGAGGATGGGCTGAGCCACCCCTCTTGGTTCCTCTCTTTGGCTCATCAATATTGAGCTACTGATATTTTTATTTTGCCTGCTTCTACTGACTATTCCCCAAGGAGCTTATAAGGGGTTTGGTGTCCACTGGAGGGGGCCTGTTATGGCCAACATAGGTCGTGCCCGTCAGTGGTTAATGTGGTTTATTGGTCATTATCAGGTGTACCCGTTGGCATCCATACTGCCAAACATAAGTGATTATAGTCAAAAGAAAGATGAATGTAGGCACATCTGGGGGAAGACACTATTACTACTAGAGACTCGTTTTTGGTCAGAGCAGCAAGTGTCATCTCCAAGGAAATAGCCCTGACTGAAAGGAGACCTTCTCTGAAGAAGGAGAGAAGTACTCAGTGATTACCTCCCCCTTGTTGACTCAGAGGGAGCACCTGGTACCTTGCTAGAAGACATGTTACCCCCTGCAACTACAGATGCTGAGGCCACAGAGATTTTATCAGATGTTGACACCATGCTAGTTGAACCCCCAGTTCAAAGGAAGAGGGCCAGGGGAAGAGAGCATCCCAGTTGCACAAGATGGTGGTTTCTTCAGTTATGTGGGCCAACTCGGACTCAGATCATGTAATAGACAAGATACTTCCTAGGCTTGAAAGAATGTTTAAAAGCATGCCGTCCCCTACTTTGTTGCGGCTTGAAGGGATAGAGGCCAAGCTCAGTTTGTTGTCCCTTTCTGATTTAAGTGCTCCTAATAGGAAAGCCATGACAGCGGTCGTGGGATTCAGTTGTCAGGCTGGGCCCTCATTTTGAGTATTGTTCTGATTTTGGGGTCGGGGGGTGGGTGTCTCTAGTAAGCATAGTCGCCTAGCACCTGGGGCCCGGAGTGTTATGTCAATCACTCAAGGGAGCGTTTATGGTTCAGGGTTAAAATTTGTTAAGCATGCTGTAACTGTTCCCAGTCAGGAAGATATCCCTAGAGGCACACTTCAGTCCGTTAGTTACTACACCCATATTGAGTAGGTCTCGTATGGCACGAATGGGTGACACTACCTCCCTGCAGCCATCTCCAGTCAGAACCTTTGGTTGCTATTTTGAAGGGAGTTCCACCTATTAATCAAGGCATTAGATATTCCACTGTAGACCATATGCACAGGTCAAACACTGGTGCGATAGTGCCATAATCAAAGGGCTTCTTCTTTCACCACACAAGAAGAGTGGTTTTAAGGTGACACTGAGGGGAATTGCGATGTAGTCAATCTAAGTCATCCTAGATATACAATAGTCCTGGTCCAGAGTAACTCTTCCCCGGACGCGAGTACAAAGATCAAGACTGTTCCTCTGCAATATTTTCATGCCACACCTTTTTTCCTGGGCAGCAGTGGTCAGTCTGCCCCCAGGCCCTTCAAGATGTTTCAAAGTGAGTGAGCCAGGACAGATATTTCTCTTGGCAATAGCTTCACACCCTTGATAGGGCTAGATGACAACGATTGACAGATGTCACAACAGGATGGGCTGCCAGACCCCAGGTCCGACAGATACAGTACCCATTCCGTCCCATCATGCAGCCCCTATTCCTCTAATTCCTTCTTTTATGAGGGTTATGACATGGAATATTGCAGGTAAGAGGGCCAAAAGAGATGCCATAAAATGGTTCGAAACTCTTGTGGGTTATCATATAGTTGCTCTGCAGGAAACACGGGACACTGGAAAATCCTTGTATATGGGTGGATTTTCCTCTTTTTAACGATTTTTAAGGTTGCGTCCCCTTCTCTGGCAGGGCATGCTTAGGGAGGCCTTCATGTCCCGGTTTCTCTCAAAATTTCATGCACCACAAGCGTGGTGGAAAGTGATTCACCCAACTTGCTGACAGTAGAGTTGATGTTCAAAAACAATCCCCCTTTGTTGGTAGTACATTTTTATAATTCCTTTTGTATTAGTGCAGATATTGAACATATTGCCACATTAGAGTGTTTTTTGGAACATTACGGGGAGACGAGGGCCTCTTATTTTCAACCTATAATCTTAGGTAACTTTGTGAAAGGTCCCTTTGGATGCAATTTTTCCGGTCAACCATTTTGAACATACCAAACGAGGTCTTCATTTGGAGGAGCTCCTAGCGGTCAACAACTTGCACTGCCAGGAACAGTTGGGGGAGGGTGAAATAGCCCCATTTCTTTTTCTGGTAGGGGTTGTTCCTCAACTATTGATTTTATTATGTTATCTGTCCCTCTGGTTCCTGCAGTTAATGCAGTGAGGGTCTCCTAGAACAACTTTAGTGATCATAACCCCATAAAGCTGGAAATGGCCTGGAATCTAGATATAAATAGGAAGGAGGGTAATATTCTTAATAGTGTCAGTAGAAGGGACCAAGTCTGTAGGCTGAAGTGGGACATGGTGATCCCAGAGGCTTTTTTAGAGAATTTATATTTAGCAAATGCGGGTGACATTGCATTATTTTTGATAGCGGAACATAGGAAAGGCAAAAGATTAATGGAAATAAAGAAGGATGGTTTGATGGTAACTGTTCCAAGAACCATAGGTACCTAATGGCTGCACTCAGGTAGCAGCATAGGGACGAGGACAAGATTAGGGCATGCATGAAAGCTTACAAATCTGCAACCCAGCAGAGGAAAAAGATCATTAGGGGGCAGGCATGGGAAAACCTGTGCCAGGCCAGCATGTTAGCTAACAGTTTTAAATTTTGGGAAATAGTAAATAACACTTACTTTTTTGGCTCAGCAAGCTCTAGTGTGGACTGTACTATTGCCTCAGAGAGATGGGTCCTACATTTTGAAGGGATTTATAGCGAGGAGGTCATGAGAGAGCCTGATACCCAGTGGGAACCAGGGACTGCAACCTCACCTCTGATTTTTAACGCTGGAAGGGTGCATAAATCCATCCTGGACTCGGCAGGGGGAGATGCGCCAGGTCAGGATGGGGTTCCCCAGATCTTTATAAAGCTGATCGTTCGACCTGGGCTAAAGTTTTGACATGTCTCTTCGACGCGGCCTGAATGTGTGGTTCCCCCTCTTCCTGGTCTAAAGCTATGATCTTACTAATTTTTTTAAAAGGGGCAAGGGATGATCCAGCCTGTTACCGCCCCATTTCCCTTCTCGATTTTGCTGCAAAAATTTTGGGGAAGGTTGTCCTCGAGCGCTTAACCTCCTGGCTTGACAATTATACGTTTATTTTGGATCTCCAGTATGGTATTAGGCACGGAAGAGGGACACTGGATCCAATTTACATTTGATTGTGGGAAAATATACTACAGCCAAGAGGGGTTGCCTGCACATGGCTTTTATGGATTTAACATCGGCTTTTGTCCGTGTTAATAGATCCAAGCTCTGGCCAGTCCTCTTGGGCCTGCGTATGGATGCAGATTTGGTGGCTTTCTTACATACCTCCCATTCTAATCTCACAGCTTTGGTAAGGTATAATTAGAATGGTAGCTTGTCTGCTTCCTAGGGGGTTAAGAGATGGGGTAAGGCATGGGTGTATTTTGGCTCCCCCGCTGTTTACCCTATATATTAACAAGTAAGGGGATGTATTGACAGCGAGCTGTAGAGATGTTTCTGGGGGGTGCACCAAATGAATACCCACATTGTTATATGCAGACAATGCGGTGCTGCTTGCACAGACTGCTGTGGCTCTCCAAAACATTTGAATTGCTTTTATTGATTCCTTAGATCTGTCTACCAATTTTACTAAATCTCATACTATGACTATTGGTAGTCAGAAGGCCACTGTGTGCAAGTTTTTCTGTAGGGGGGTTAGAGCTTACTAAAGTTTCTACCATCTCCTAGTTGCGGGTGTTGTTTGACAACAGAGGATCATGAGTTACTCAAAGAGCCCTTAAAAAGAATATATTAGCGAAGGCCGGAGGTGCTACCATGGCCAAGATACTAAGGGTCAAACCTGTGCCCGCACTACTAAATGGATTTCTATGGAAAGCTATGGGTGTAATATGTGGGGGTACAAAGATGCCAGAAAACTGCAGGTGGGTAGTTCAGAATACATTTCTGTGCAGACTTCTCGCTGTTACGACTAGCACCCTCACTTTTAGGATTCATAAAGAGCTTGGAGTGGGCTACATATTTGACCATATCGCTGTGGCACCCATAACATGCTGGTTGAGAAAGTGGATAAGTCCTGTTTCCACCCTGAATCAGCTAGTAATACAGGATTGTAGTGCCCGTGAGGGGGCTTTGCGTATCCCATGGATAGGATATGTTAAGGAGCAGCTAAGGAGGTTAGGTTGTTTAGGTCTGTTTATTAACCCAAGACCATTAAACCCTAGTGATTTGTGGGTCATCAAAAACATGTTTTTGGCCAGGCGGCTTGGTGAAAGGGATGACAAGGAACTTGCTAAACCCACTGTGTGACAACATATTGCTGAAAACAAGTTTACGGGGAGAACCCTACTTGTCGTTTGTTAACAACACCCATCATAATTTTTACTGACTAGATTCAGACTTAATTCCATTAATAGGGTTTTAGCAGTTCCCAATGGATTTTCGAAGCCAGGGACCTTAATGCCCTGCCTCTGACAATTTTTTGGAGCAGGGCACTTCGCACTTTATATATTTTTTGTGATTCTTATTGTACTTTGAGGCGTAAATGTATTATCCTGTTAAGAAACAACCAATTTGCACAAGTAAGGCCTGCGTTGTTGTATTTACAAATGCAATCTTCCCACCATGATTTGCTTTGGAGTGGCAAGCTTCCTTTCAGGAGTCCTTAGACAATGGAAAAAGTTATTTAAGGAATAGAGTACCTCCTATTGATTCTGCGCACATGGGTCAATAGTTGTATATATTCAAATGTGCTATTTTTATTGTTCAGGACTGAGCCTGTCGAGTGAGTTCTTGTCAATGTATTGAGGCACTAGCACCTTATATGCATATCCGTTTTTAATTTGCGTTTTGGCACAAAAGTTTTTAGATTGCTGGCATACATGTTAAAAGGAATATATATTAACTTCTTTCCTTGATGTCATTGCTTGATTACAGAGGATATTGGATGCAATACTTATAATTGAGGAGTACCGGCATTTTTCAGTAGCAAGCAGGTGCTCTGGTATGTGAAGTACCTGCATCTTTGTATTTCCATTTGAAGTACTAGAATGGAGGTAATAGCACCCAAACCCTTCCTTTCAGCCACTTGCACCCCCTCAGGCACTGCAGAACTTAAAGAAAGCATATATTACCTTTGGCTTCCATTGCGAGTGAATCCTGATGGGCACTCCGGCATACATTCACCCTTGTGAATCACATACGGCTCATAGTCCGTGTCCGAGGAGGGGACTCTGGCGCAAAACTCTCGCGACACGCAGCGCCATCCTTCAAACATGTATGTGTTGGGTGGGCAGGTGGCCAAGCAGCGTCCTTCATAGAAAAAATGGCGGCAAGCCACGCAGGCCGTGTCGTTGTCGGGCATGCTGCAGCTTCCCAGGCACTCCGCATGGCAGCACTGCTTCTGGTCCGTGCATGCACCCTTCCCGCATTCCGGAGGGCAAACTGAAAAGGAAAAGAAAACAGGACTGAAGAAGCAAAATGAGAACGTCCCCCTTCTTTAATATACGACGACGACAGGGCGCTTACTTTTTAATCAAAAACAAATTACGAATTGGAAATGCCAAAACAGATACTGTAAGTCTTAGGCGAGTAGACCTCACTCAACCTACAATGGCAAGTACAAACAAATTACCTGGCAATATTGCACATCAGCACGTCCATGTATTTGTTCAATTATTAATTGCTGAAAACAATACCACAAAAATAAAGTAAAATTTTAAACATTATATTGGAATATACTATCTTGGTTGTGGGCTGTGCAGAGGATCACAGAGAATCACACAACCACCATTCACGGCCTTTGCAGTAGGACATGGATACTGAGGTGACTCACAAGATGGAGGTTGTGGACTGTGGAGATTGCGTAACTGACTTTGACACATTATACGCCTAACATGGTAGCCACAGAAAGCTGTAGAACATGCACACTCATGATCAGCTGGGGTCGTGGTACAGACACAGGGTAAGGGGGCACACACAGAGTAGTATGCTACCCAAAAATGCCAAATAACAGTATATTACAATTTTCCACCTTCAATCTAATTTCCAACTTGCAACCCAATTTATTTGTAACAGTGATATGATTTTTTTCTGCTTATCTTCCAATGGCCTGGTGGCCTAGTCTACCAACGGACCAGGAGCTATGTAAAAACATACATAGGAAAAATGCTTTTAATTGTAAAAACATACTTATGAAACATGCTTTTAAATTCCTTAAGTGTTTGTTTTCTAGCTCCGCTGCACAACAGTAGACTCATAAAAATAGATCTGGTTTCACTGTGGCTCAAGACGAAGGCGAGCAGCAAAGCCTGTGCTAGAGTATTGTAGTCAAGGCTGATGGACCAGTCTGAGGTCCCAATCTGCAGGTAAGACACACTCAAACAAGACGAAACATAGCTATCCCCATGAAGAGAAGATACTTGACCTCAGTGACCCCTCTTTTAAAAAAATATATGCTTGCAGCTACAAATTCTACGACTGCTGAACAGAAGAATCACATTTTGCAAAGTTTTCGGCAGTTAGTTAAAATAAGAATAATGGTATATTTAACAGCTTGTATTTTATTAGTTAATAACAAAAGTGGCAGTTCTATTCCTGTAAAAGACACTCTAATGCTCTGCTTCTTCCACTCCTTAATTTTTTTGTTGAAATATGATTGATGTTAGTAACAAGTTTGGAAGGTGGATCTACAGGGAATCCAGTAGCTATGTTGCTCAGTGTACTTTTCCTTGAAAAACAAGTTGCTTTATTGAAGTTCAACTAACCATCGACTGCTTTCACATTTACGAGAGAGATGACTGCTCTCCTAACTTGATCAGTGTAAGGAAGCGTACAGAACACTTTCGAATCCTTTAATGTAATAATCATCCAATATAATCTACGTGTGTATTCTAGATAATGATAACTACAAAGGCTCTCACACTACACCTTTTCCAATAAAAGCATTAAAAATTGAATGAGAAAGACTACTTAAAAGGCAGCCAAATGGAACACACATTGAGAAAGCCAGCAGATGTGGCTTCGTTGTGAAGCCTACAAACAGGGACAAACAGCAGTGAAACACAGGGCAACAAATGCGCTCACACACACATCAAATATATAAATTAATCCCAACAGAGCAGCACACATACATGCATCGGTGAAATGCACAAAACCAAACAGTAACACAAGCCAATATTGTGAACACACAAAAAACACAGGCACACAGAAAACATACATGGGACAGAAGCATACATGCACAAACAGGTAGGTAGAAGCATACGTGTGGGGGTAAATACAACAATAGATTTATGGACTGATGGCTGAGGGTGAATGAGTCTATTAACTGATAGGTGGATCTAGCGACGAATAACAAGGAGTACAACAGGACAGTATCCTGTTGAGGGCTCTACCAATCCAATGCCAGCTATTTGAGTTCTAAGCCCAAGCTGCAGGAAAGTGCCTATAATGGAAAAGGGAAAACAGAACATACCTTAGAGTAGAGTGGAGTGACAGAGTAGAGAGGAGTGTGCCTCGTAGGCGAGACCTATAAAGGTTATCATGCTCTAAGAACAGTCCAATAAATGAGGGCAGACTTCCAATCTAAGAGCGTAACACAGAACCAGAAAGAAACCTTAGAATAATAACACAAGCAAAATACAGGCCATATTCAACCTCTGCCACACTACGATCTTCCAAGGGAAGGTCAAGATTACAATGTACCAATAAGAGAGGCTTTGGAAAGTATCCGATGAGTGACATTTTTGCTACGCCTATGGCATTTAATGCATCTCCTATGTTCACATTTTGTTACATCTTGTTTTGCAACAGACATTACAAGGTTCATGTGCACTTACATGTCATACAAAAACTTGTGTCCGAACTGTCAAAGGATGTTTCTAATAGTAGTTTTGCCATGAGACGTTTTTACAATAGAAACTTACCGCAAATCTTAATGTGGCAGGGGGGAGACATTACTTAATGTGTGAATAAACATGAATATTGCAGAATACAGAGAGGGAGATCAATTCCCATTTGCTTGCCAAAAAAGAGGCAACAGAAGACTATTTAGAAGAGGATGGATTTAGCTTAGGCGCAGAGCAAGATCTGGAAATGGTTACTAAATGGCGGGTGTTGTTCGGTAAGTCTGTGATCGAGAGGAAGAGAAGAACTAGATAAAGCCTCCTCACCATCACGATAGAGTGTTTTCCATAGCATGGTACTTAGTCAAGCCATATTTATCGTCAGGCATGCACCAATAATTCAGAGTCCAGTTCTAGCAAGAGTAGACTATTTTCAAAGCAGTCTAGTTGCAGCAAAACCTTACAGAGGCTGTTCCTGCATGGTCAGATATTGTTCAACAACTGTTGCTAGTTTCAATAGTAAGTGTTAGTCGACCACCGCCTAATAAAAAGGTATTCTTGTTTGGGACCCCCCACTTTAGAAAAGGATGACTATAAAATACAATGAATGATTTAAACAGTGGTTACTGGACCTGCTTAGAAAATTCTTTATTATGAAGAAAACGCGTGCCATTATGGCAATAACTTTATATAGGTGGATAAAAACAGACTTGATGTGTCAAGGAAACAACTTGTCAGATACATTGTGATTGAATGGGAGAAATACAATTGATGCTCTAAGACACGAGAAAATCCAGATGACGAAAAATAAAATAAATAAAAATTTAGTTTTGTACCGAATGTTTGAAGATTATAGAGACAGCTATGGACATATCACCATTTCGTTCAACAGCATTTCGATTTAATAACAGGGCCATCACGAGGACCGGTGAAATTTAAAAACAAGCATTTGCAATGCAATAGGTCTCGAATTTACGCGCATTTGAGCTATTAGCATTGTAAATGACAATGCGTTTTATTTATGTTTTGGTTTTTAAAACATAAATAAAAGGCATTGTCATTTATAATGCCAAACTCGCGTAAATGCGAGACCTATTGTATTGCAAATGATTGTTAAACCCGCCCGGAATTATATCGGCCACGCCCCTATGAGAGACCCGCCAGCTTTTTCATCCCACTTAAAGCCCCGATGTTAATGCAAAGTCTCTGACTGCAGTGCCTTTGGGTTGATTTACTGTTTCACCCTGAGAGCCGACTTCAAAGCAGGAATGTCGCTCTTCAGTTGAGCTGATTTTCTTTTCCCCTTGGGAACTGCGAAGGCTGGCCTTGAATTGCCGAGATAAATCAAGCACAGAGGGTGGAACGAAAAAAAAAAAATACGTGAAATGTAAAATTAACACAACACTGGAGCCCCCGGCACTGAAGAAACAGGACAGGATGGAATTTTTTTCATAATTCAATATGTATGGAGTTAAATTAAGAGAAAAGGGAGAGTAAGAACGAAACGGAAAGGCAGAGGGAGGAAGTATTAAATATGCCAGAAGGAAGAACGACCGGCCCGTGCAGCGATTGAAGAAAAGCCAAGTGGGCCTGCTGGAGGAAATAAAGCTACGACAGCGTGCTGAGAGGAGGAGCGCGAGAGACCTCAGGCAGATGCTGTCCTTATAGTGTGAAGATAGGAGACGCGCAGTGGAAATAGGAGATCAGCTTGTATGCTGGTGCATTTTTGATTGAAAAAAATATTTAACAAACAAACAAAAAATTATAATGTGCCCAGAAAAGGGAGAGAGGAGGGACGAAGGAGAGAGGAGGGACGGGGGAGTGGGCGGGAGCAAAGGTAAGACGGACGGGTACTGCTCGCACACGGAGCACATTAATGATATTTATAAAGGGAATGAGCAACAGCGGGTAAGCGAGAAACTAGTTTTATATAGCGCAAACTACACCTGAAGGATCTGTGTGCTTATATGAGCACTAGTTGCGTTATCGACACGTTGGACGGCCCCGGCAGCAACTGAGGGAGATGGCGACAGGAGGACGCGGCACCGCGCATGGGGTACGTAAACAAGCTGTGGCCATTGTGAAACAAGCAGGAAATGGGATAAGGGATGGGGTGGCAAATGGTGAGCACTTTCGCGGCCGCTTTGATGTTCTCAGTGGCCGCGCGGCTCATTGAGAACATCAAAGCGGCCGCGAAATGATCACGCAGGCTGCCAAATGGTGCGCGCGCCCGGCGCACATGCACTGTAGTTGGTGGCCTGAAAGCACTAGTTTGCACTTTCAAATCCCCCGTTTACAAAAGCTCTCGCGAGAGCAGCGCTAAAGCGCTGGCTCAGGCGAGACCTAAAAAGGCCTCATTCTAAGTGTGTCAGAGGTCGTAAATCAAACGACAATTCAGCCAAGAGTGTCTAAAGCACCGTAGTCAAGGACGGGTCAGTGGTGAAAACCATCAGAAAGAACAGGAATGTCACTACGAGGACAGACAAGCAGGGAGTCCGCAAGCAACTGAACCCAAGTGCGAACATCCTATTTGACGAGAACAGTCATCCTCAGAGTAGCCTAGACCAAGGAGTATCAGACAACCCAGAAATTCATAAAGAAATGATCACGGTGTATTAATATTCACAAATGATTACTGATAGCGGAAAGGAGAGGTGCCCTATACTCACTACTCTTGCCACTGTGTAAATACCCCTCTGAAATATTATAAACACATGAACAATAGTTTTTGTGTCGTTTTGGTTAGCACAGGCCACTGAAACATCAGAGCGCAATGGAAAGAAACTGAAAATACAAATTCCATGCAGAATGATATATATGCATTTTATTACATATGACACTTGAACATGAAATAAACATAGTTGTAGAAACCAGTGTTCTTCACTACAACCGTATTATAAAAGAATTGACATTCAGAAAAAAATGTGCACACATTTTATGAAATGAGCCAAGGAGACGCAGTCGAGAAACCATGCGGCACCCAAAGTACCATTAATCCAGTGAAACCACTCTGCACGCTATGCCGTCGCGTGATTCCACTCCTCCTCTGTTCCAGGGATCTCCAAACTATGGGGCAGGCCATGCGGAGGGGATCGAATTGATCTCAGAAGGCAAACCAGGCTCTCGCCAAGAGGAGCACTGACGATGCCCTTGAGGGACCAAGACAAACATGCTGAAAACGGCGCTGTGTTTTTAAAGAATTAAAACAGTGGCAGTGAGCTACTCTGTAACAGGCCATTTTATCTGTAATGTTTTTGTCGGGCCACTGGAAATATGAAAAAATCGCCATGGCCGCACAATTCGAAATTTGTCATATATCATTTTCAAATCATGCACAGATGATGGATTAACAACAAAAAACAATGTGTGTTTCTAACTCAAACGATTCACAAGTTACTAAAAATTCAGCAAACGTGTTGCCATGCAGTGGGAGGCCCTCTGCAAAGCTGGATTGGTCACCTTTCTGTTGCTTATTGCTGCTTTATCTGCTAATTAATGAGGTGCAACCAATGCCTAGACAGTGTTACCAAGTGTAAAAAATGACGAAATATTGAAGTAATACGTTTACAAATTGTGCCGTATTAAGATGCATAATTTGCCTTTTCTTGTTGCATAATTTGCTCAAGTCTGATTCATAATTAGGTCCTCTCCTGCCATGTAATTCCAGTGGCCCTGCCCATAGAAGAAAAGGTTGGGGAAGGGAAGGGGGGTGGGGGGTAGAAGGGGAGGCAGATCCAAATTACATTCTAGGTCCATCAGAGTATGGATACTTTCACACTTTTTGGGAGATCAGTTTGCTAATAGCATATTGGCAATCATGTTTTTGATTGCATTTTCAAACAGGACAAGTAAACAAAACTGCTATGTCTGACTTGTTAAATAGGTTAAGAGTAGCCGATTTTACTGTGAATTTGTTTTTGTCCTGGAGGTCCCTATAAATACTTTTACAAGAGTAGGGGTGTGGCATTAAAAGGTTTGAAGACCACTGCTTTAGAAATTGAAATAAAGATAGCAGAAGGTTAAAGCAATCTGATGGTAGTATTTGCCAGACCAAGATTTTTTGGGGGCACAAGTTAAAGGATTGGTATTATGTTACAATAAGGAATTTCATTCATATAGTAAGCAATTATCATAATAACAATGTTCTGCAGGGCTTTAAGTGGGATAAAATAAGTGTGGGGTCTGTAATTAAAGGCATGGCTTAAGTATGTAACTGCATTTCTGTGATTGCTTTAGTGTACCACTGACCGATAGTTTAGTGCCTCTCCGAGCTTTCCATTAATTCATCCTGATATATAACAGAACAACTGACATACATCTAAAACCTGTCAGGGCTATTGGCTTTAACTTTTTAAGCTAAATGAGTAACAACAATGGTTTTGTTGCAAATAATTAATATTGAAAAGGTTTCAATTTTGAAATTGAGAGACTATGCTGTAAACACTACTGAAGCCCATTACAAGCATCTGGAGGCAACTCAGTTCATAGTATGCACTATACATAAGCAATATGCTACACACAAAAAATTTAAAAAATGCATCCTCCTGGAAATAGCTAACCCTCTTAGGGAATGCAAGATTAAATAAAACATGTGAAATATAAACTGGAGCTAAACCGCTGACAGATTCCCTTTTCGTTTTTTGCATTGATTTTTCAGAAATCAATAATATTTTTATCAGTAAAGTCAAAGACATGAATATAAGGACCTACAGACCCGTTTCAATCTCTGTTCTTAAGCGCTACCAGGTCTGAGACCTGGAGGGACAGGCCCACATAAAAAAGCCCTGATGTTATGTAATAAAAACTTGCATAGCAGTATTTTGAGATTAGTGTGGCCTTGCAGCACTGTCAGATTTTGGGTACTTTCAATGGTACTGAGGATTTAATCACAGACTGGCATCTGCAGTCTGAACGAGTGATGTGAGTGTCGTTAAAAAGCTGCTTTCGTGCATTTGTTTGGTTGTATGGGCGCTTCAATGATTAGTGTGTGTAACCTGAGGTCTTTTTCGGAACAAACCACATGGTTTGGTTATGCTCAATGCCCAATGCCCAGCTTGTGTCTGAGGTAACTGAGAGCATGGCGTCTTCTTAGGATCCACAATATTCTTTTAAACGAGGCTGACTGTGACTGTTGCTTTGTTGTGTCATGGAGCAGTATACTGTCTTATGTAGAGAACAAAAGTGCAGTCTACAAAAAGCAAGCCATCCGCACACCACTACCAAACATGTAAAAAATAGTCAATGTTAGGTAAAAATTTCTGTAAAGATATTAAAAAAGGGATATGACTTATCCCGTGATCTAGTTAACCTCAAGAAAGCAACGGAAGGTGCTGTGTTCGCACACAAGCTGCTTTCTTCGGTTGGGGTGTGGAGGGAGCAGGGACCCTGGCTGCAATATGTTAGCACATGGGCTGCTAGATCTCTGCATGAGTGTCAGAGATGCCTTTCTCACCAGGAGAAGAGGGTTCCAATTAAGAGTCCTACCGTAGAACCTGGTCCTCCCCAAGCAAACTCCCATCTGGCCACTTGCCTTCAGAATTGAAACAGATCACAACTAAACTGATGCCCGGCGTTACCAAAAACACTTGCAAATCAAAAACTGTAATACGTTTTTTGACATAAGGAAGCGTGGTTTTTTTAAACCAGGAGCTGCTGACTACATACTTCTCCAAAGTTGCGACTGAAAAAAGGGGTATCTTTGACAATAAATCTCTAGTGTATGGAGTGGGTAATGATTACCCACAGGGCATACACTTCAGAACCTAAGTAATTGTGAGAAAGGTAAGCGGAAACAAAGGCGCTATATCAAATGCCAAAATAAAGGGAAACAACCTTTACAACGCAGTCATTACATCGCACTACATTTACAACGCAGTCATTACATCGCAACATGCTTTACAACGCATGTCACTACAACGCAGTCATTACATTGCATGTCACTACGCCGTCATTACATCGCATGTCATTACAACGCATACCATTACAATGCATAGTAACCCTACACTATCCAACACTTACCCTACTGTTGCACCCCCTGGAGTTAGGATAGTAATTTTTACCCCTACACTATCCAACACTTACCCTACTGTTGCACCCCCTGGAGTTAGATTAGTAATTTTTACCCCTATACTATCCAATACTTACCTTAAATGCAATGTAATGGTATGCGTTGTAAAGGTAGTTTCTAAAAATGCGATGTAGTGGCATGCAATGTAATGGAATGCATTGTAAAGGATGTTGCGATGTAAAAACTGCGTTGTAAATGTATGCGTTGTAACGTCATAAATTGCTAAATAAAACCTATTGGGGTAGACTCCATTGATGCACATTTCGACTTAACAGATTACACAAGCTACCAGTCTGTTTCTCCTCTCTCCATATTTTTAACTTCCTCAAACTCAACCAAGGTGCTTGTGCTTCTGTGCTCAGTATGTCTATATCGAAGACCACCCCCTCCCCACATGCCTGTGTATTTCCATCACCTTTAGTTCTTTTCAAAGTGGACAAACATGACAACCGGCACTTCACAGAAAACAAAACAGAAACACTCCTAAGTGGGATGTCCAAAGGCCTTGGATCGCTAGGACGTCTGTGATCCCTTGCCACGCTTGAATTTTTCAAGCAATAGCTTGCAATGTTTGTCGATAATGTGCGAGGCCACTGGTCCAGCTCAATGGTACGATCAGGGCACGAGTTGGGGGTACACGCGGGTGGACGGTGTCCATCCACTTTTTTCAGAGGGTGGACGCCGTCCATCCTGCCAGGAAATTGGGCGCCACTAAAAAAATGCTGAATTTGTCCCGGTGTAATTTTAAAACACCTGGACACATTCAGCAGCACCTGCACGTTATTGTCTGCTTTCGATCGGCAACAACGAACAGGAGGGGACCGGTTGAGGCTCTCTTATTTCAGACTCCTGCTGGCCCCATTACAAAGGCCGAATCTGAGGGGTCATCGGGCCTCCTTTTGTTCAAGTCTCCTGGCTGACAGGAGTCAGGAGCCTCCCACCTAAAAGCAAATGCTGCAGAGGAGAAAAAAAGGCTAACACCTTGTTAGCACTTCACACATACTTAAGAGAGGCAGCTTTTCACTTTGTTCAGTCCCTGTTTAGGAGATATACATGCACTGTAAGAACCTCAGATATGTTGATCTTTCCCAGTATTTGCACAAAATAAATAGCATTTATATACGCTTACTACCCTTGAGAAGGCGTTGTAATACTTTAAATATCACAATTTCTTCTTTTAACGCACTATGGGTAGAGGAAGCTTTAAGCTGACAAAGGACAACATTGGCTTACGTGAAGCTTACTAAAGTGTGAATCTTCTGCCTAAATCAGGAGGGTTTGCAAGTATACTCAAAATGTGCTCAAATGTACTCATGATAGACCTGCTAAACATATATGTGAGGGCTTAAGATCTGATGCCACTTCTTGCGAGGTCACTTCCAGTGATGTCACGCGATGTAATGTCACACGCCGTGATGCCACTTGCATACTGATTAATTAGGTTAGTCCCCCCACTTCTTTTTTTAGGACTTGTGCCCTGGGTACGATGATGTTCCCAGCACAGCACACTAGGCGCTCCTGGGCACGGGTTGCGTCAAAAGTGTAGCCTCTTTCTGAGAATCTGTTAGTTGCTGGCTCCTCAGCGAGGTTATGGGGCGAGGATCAGTTGGTGGCAGGCTACTATTGGCTGAGGAGCACAGCCTTTTCTACCTTTAGCCTCGGTAAATTCTGTTCAGTCACCCATAACCCTGGTCCCTTCTCCTCCACTTTAGTGTGTGTATACTAGGCATGCTATGTGGCCGAGACCACATTGCATAAAATAATTTTTCTCCGTCTGTCAGGTTGTGCTGGTCCGGGTAAAAGTGCAGCTTACAAATCAGAATTTGTTTGCAAGATTATATTTACTGAGCTTCTGTAGGTAAGGGTCTTTTCTTCGAGTCTTCTCAGATTCAGATAGTGCTGAAGCAGTACAAGCCTTTTTCCAAGATTCCAATTTTAGAGAAGTCTCAAAAAACCACTAGTGCTCATTACTGAAATGACAAGAGTTCTACGATATTTAGTAGTGTGTATTTACCCGAAAAGGAAATATTGATCCAAATACATCATGAAAGGATCCAGGTAACAGCAATGATGCAATGGAATTCACCCAGAAGATAAGTTTAAGCATCAGGAGGAATATCCTTTTGTTTCTTCTCAAAACTAGGCAACACCAGAGTTTTAGTAATAAACACTGGCAATGTATTCAAACGGTGGATGTACTGGTGTGAATAAGCGAAAGCAGGAAGATGTGCAATGTGAACGGGGAGAGGACATAGCAGCTGATTGGGGATGAGACATAGCAGCAGATTGGGGAGACCGGGGATGAGAGAAACCCGATATCCGGAGCGCACAAAAGAGGGGACTAAAAGTGGATACATAAACACAAAAAAGTGGAAATTAAAACAATGATCAGCTCGCCAACAAAGCAGTAATAGATGCAGATATATCAAAAGAATATGGGAGAGCAAGTAACATCCGAACAAATTCTAACTGGCCTGAAAGAGGGCAGACAGTAATACGCTTTATAGTAAACCCAATCTCCGAATATTTCAAAGATGAGGACTCAGATTTATTGAGAGAGTTGAAAAGAATGGTTGATTAAAATCCAAGACTACTAGCTGAAGCAGAACGTGATAATTAAGATGGATGAAACAAAACGGCCCGAGGCAAAACTTGTCCTTTAATGGCCAATAAAGTGCGGTGGGCTATAAGACTACGTCAGTAAGTCAGTAAGCCCATATCGTGGCGCTCTACAGCAATACTATTCACTCATGTGAAGAGAGAACATGGCCTTGGCACAGTTAAGCAAGACTGTCTCCGACAGCAGCTTCAGTCAGGTAGGACCCCGTTAGTTCCGCGTTTCCAAGGCCCACGGGAACTGACAGGCAGCGACGATACAAACAGAAAATGAAAGGAAATTTAGCCAGCGGAAGAAGATGCCTGGCAGGTGCGCTCACAGGCAGCGCCAGGACTGATGCCACGTCGGTCACTCCTGGGGCAAGCCCACGTTTTGCCAAGTTTTCCACAATGCTCCATTTCCCTGCAAAACATTCATATCTTCCATAGCGTTTATGCAAATGATAGGGGCGGTGTTAGCAAAGAATGGAGAGGATGGGCAGAATAAACCGATGAAATGTGCTTCCTTTAATGAGCACATTGGATTGCCATCAGATCACTACTAAGGTCACAAATAAACCAACTGGGAGCGTTTCTGCGGTTTAACTCTTTCAGTGAACGGTAAGAGAAAGCAGTATTTCCAAGCTTGGCTCTCCAACAGCATTTAAGTGGTAGATGAATAATGCAGATTATTCCTTACACCCTGAACAGGACATCTGGACACTCAGGTGCTCCAAAGCCATCTGGACACTCAGGTGCTCCAAAGCCAAGTGACCAACTGTCAGCAACATTTTGGAATGACATCACGTATCCTATGCAAAGAGTGTAGCTTGGGACACCCATACACACCAACGATTCCACACTGTTACATCTGCTTAAATTGAAAAGGTCAATGTCAAAGTTAATAATGATACGTTCCTATGTAAGAACAAATTCGCATCTCTATTATCAAATTCTCCCACCACGTACTCTCGGTCAACCCGACTCAGAAATACATGGTCAGGCAGGCTCTGAGACTTAGGCCTGAGGTTACTGATTGACAGGTCTCAGGTGGGGTGGGCAAGCAGCCCGCAGACAAACCACATGAACAGGAAACTAAAATCAATCCCACAGGTAGGCACAGCGACACCACAATGGTCCAGGAAAGATGGCCCCAATAAAGCACACATGGTCAAAGGGGTGCATGCATTCCCAAACTCCATAAAGTCAGATGCCAGACAAAGTAAGGAAGACACAGCCAATCAAGACAGCACACACAGTGATAAAGCAGCCCTCATTCCACACTTCTGGACACGCTACCCACTGGCCCCCATTATGTCCACGCAAGATCAAGGCCCACCTGCTTTTGTTATCATGGGCCTTATTTATGACTCCAAAGACGAGACCACACCCTTTTCCAAAAAATAATCAACAGAAACATTTTATGATACCCAAAGAAATGTATAAAACTTTGCTCAGATCGATTTTACTTTAGCACCTACTCCTTCTACTACCATCCTCTAAGGCTGGGTTACTCATAGTACAGCCCGCGGACCGCCAGCGGCCCGGCAAGCCTTCCTCGGCGGCCCGCGGACCTTGCAGACATACTACATGTGATTTTAAAAAAAATTAAATAGTGTAAACACTGCCGGTTGCAGCAGCCCGGGGGCCGGGGGATTCCAGTGATTGTCAAAGTGGAGATGCAGGGGAGGTGAAATACAACAAAGCTTTATTAACATGTAAATGGTCTTTTAAAGACCTGTGAAGTACTCGGGTGTGGCTGTGTGTGAGTGCTGGGAAGCTGTCTCAGGGCGGCTGTGTGTGTGCGCTGGGAAGCTGTCTCAGCCCAGGCTGAGGGCTGACACACACACGGGTGAGATGACAGAGGGTGACGGAGAGAGGGCGAGGGAGACAGAGGGAGAGGGAGGGGGAGGGAGAGAGACAGGGAGAGATAGAGGGAGGCAGAGAGACAGGGAGAGATAGAGGGAGCGAGAGGGAGGGAGAGGGAGGGAGACAGACGGAGGGAGGGAGACGGAGGGGGACGGAAGGAGGGGGAGGGAGGGAGAGAGAGGGAGGGAGAGAGAGGGAGGGAGAGAGAGAGAGGGAGGGAGAGAGAGAGAGAGAGAGGGAGGGAGAGAGAGAGAGAGGGAGGGAGGGAGACGGAGGGAGACAGGAAGGGAGGGAGATAGAGGGAGAGAGGGAGGGAGACGGGTGGAGACAGGGAGGGAGACGGAGGGAGACAGAGGGAGACCGGGAGGGAGAGAGACGGGGACAGGGAGACGGAGGAAGGGCGACGGAAGCAGGGAAACAGAGGGAGACAGAGGGAGGGAGACAGAGGGAGGGAGGGAGACGGAGGGGAGACGGAGACAGAGGGAGAGAGACAGAGGGAGAGAGACAGAGGGAGAGAGAGGGAGGGAGGGAGGGAGAGGAAGGGAGACGGAGGGAGGGGGACGGAAGGAGGGAGAGGGAGACGGAGGGAGGGAGAGGGAGACGGAGGGAGGGAGATAGAGGGAGAGAGGGAGGGAGACGGGTGGAGACAGGGAGGGAGACGGAGGGAGACAGAGGGAGACCGGGAGGGAGAGAGACGGGGACAGGGAGACGGAGGAAGGGCGACGGAAGCAGGGAAACGGAGGGAGGGAGATGGAGGGAGACAGAGGGAGGGAGACAGAGGGAGGGAGGGAGACGGAGGGGAGACGGAGACAGAGGGAGAGAGACAGAGGGAGAGAGAGGGAGGGAGGGAGGGAGAGGAAGGGAGACGGAGGGAGGGGGACGGAAGGAGGGAGAGGGAGACGGAGGGAGGGAGAGGGAGACGGAGGGAGTGGGAGGGAGACGGAGGGAGACAGAGGGAGAGAGACAGGGAGGGAGACGGAGGGAGGGAGACATACGGAGGGAGAGAGAGGGAGGGAGACAGAAGGAGGGAGACATACGGAGGGAGAGAGAGGGAGACAGGGAGGGAGACGGAGGGAGGGAGACATACGGAGGGAGAGAGAGGGAGACAGGGAGGGAGACGGAGGGAGAGGGAGGGAGACAGAGGGAGGGAGACAGAGGGAGGGAGACAGAGGGAGGGAGACAGAGGGAGGAGAGAGACAGGGGAGAGAGACAGGGGGAGAGAGACAGGGGGGAGAGACAGGGGAGAGAGACAGAGGGAGGGAGAGAGGAGGAGAGGGAGAGAGATCTGTGTATGCTGGGTCTGGTGGCTCAGTGGACGAAGGCGTCTGCTGCAGGGACCTGTGTTCAACCTCATGGTCACCATTTTTTTTTGCTTTAGCCCCGCCCCTCGGCCACAAACCACACTGTAAATTTGGCCCCGAGAGAAAGTTTGTGAGTACCCATGCTCTAAGGCAATGTAGGTTTGCCTTACCAACACTGCTATATTGGCTACCGTGAACAAAGGCAACTCTTTAGAAAGAGATCTTGAATGTTAACCTTTGCCACCTCTTCACTAGCTACTTCCTGATCAGATCCTAGTTTTGTAAAAATAGGGCTTGAACATAAATGCAATCTTCTAAAAACATCATCATAATTCACATTATACTGTTAAGTGCAACCCACTGCTAATGAGGTTGGCGGCAACATCATCCCTAGAACCTTATTGTGCATTAGCACAAAAAAGCAAGAGACTTGTGAACACAAGACCAGGCAATCAAACTTTGCAGGGCACTATCCTTCACAACTGCCTAACAATTCAGTACAATAAACAATTCTAATTGGATGTCACCCTTAATTTGTCGATCTACCCACTCTTAACTTCTCTATATAAATATGGCTAGCAGAAACCTTTCCTAGTCCGCCAGCTTTGTTTAAGATAGCCAGACTCAGGTTATAACCCTGCTCCAAAAGAACACAGAGAGGTATCAAACTCTCGCATCTTTGCGCTTGCAATGGGCCACAGTTACCTCACTGCCAACAAGGTCAGATGATTCACATGTTCATCTGATCTCTTCCAATCAGGTCCGAGCATGACACTTAGTTCATCATCATTACCAGACACTGATGTTCACTCCTCATTACTAAGCGATGACACCTACAGCTGCAACCCATGCTTCTGAGACCGAATTCTCAGACACCACATAAATATCTAGTGTTAACAGCAGATACCAGTGTCAGCCCGCAACCAGGCACTGATACCACAGGGAAGGAAAATGGCAACAGATCCACCATCCAGCGCACAAAGTGTGGCATATTCTTCCCCCAATCTTTCCTCATTATCAGTACAGATTGTGTAAGCTAGCACTCCGGTTCATGCGGTTCTCAAGAGCAATTGAAAACCTCTCTCTTGATAACTCAATATCTTCTTTGTAAATGAAAGTGCTCAGGACACACAAGGTGTTGTCACTGCCTTTCTTCCCTGCATCTATCAATTAGAAGTTTCATTTACCAACCAAAGCTCATTGCAACCAACTTCGAATGTGCACAATGTTGTACATGTATGTAACACGTCTTTCAGTTCGTCATAAACAGCCTGTCATTAATCTAACCATACACACGTGACCTCTTTCATCATAACCAACTTCACAGCATGCAACTTCTCAGGAATGATCTCTCCATTGTGATTCCTTGTTTCCGTGCTCCTTTTAACTTGCAATCCTACCAAGGACGACCGTACTGTATTTATGGCTTCCCCTTACACCTGCTTCTACCTTTATTCATATCAAGAAGTAGAGAAGCGACAGGTAAGAGTGCTTAGACACCTCTGTTCGAGTCCACTGTATGATATTCCTTTTCAAGCTACAGCACATAAACCTCCCAAGACAGAACCTGTTTAAAAAGATTTCCTTTCACTTGGCCTCATTTCCATGTCACCAAATGCATAAATGCCCGACACAATGGGTTTAATCCAACACCCACTCTTATGTGTACAAACATTTATACCAGCACATCCTGTACTTGCATAAGAATTCGAATTTCGATGACATTTGGAGATAGTCCAAACACTATAATTCATATATATATTTTTATCAGGATCAAGGGTCAAGTAAATGGCTAAGAGCGAGACAACATCAATGTTAAGCTTGTATCAATTGCACTGACAAGAATATAAAGATTGCTAATGTGAAACATTATTTAATTTTGACTGTGCACTGTGAATATGATATCTTGCAATACTAATTATGTCTACTTTATAATGGCAGTCTTTCTCTTCTCTTGTTTATCTCAAAGCCCGATGGAATATGTTTTCCTACACTGCAGCACGTTTTCTTTTACCCATATTGAGTAATTCTGAATTTTTTCACACAATGAGAATATGTAAAAATACTTAATATATTTACTGAAAAATCATTGTCTTTTTAGCTACGTAAAACAGGCTCATAGGTATATTTACGTCACTTGTTTTCAAAAATAATATTAAGCTATAGAATTTACATAACTTAAATGAGAACCACGCTCAATTAGATATAAGGAAAATTGATCTATACTAATCACACAAGTCTTCAACATTGCGTTAAACATACTGTATTTTGGAGGAATACTGTCACTCAAGATGGCCAACCTTAAGTACCACAAGCTAACATAACCTTGACTTAAAAGGTAACCACATATGTTCAGGGAAGGGTTGGACCTCCAAGACAGGAAGACGGGTTAACCCGGGAGTGGAGTCAAATTCAAGCTCACTCTGAATTTATGACTGTTCAGACTTGAGGAGAATACTCACTGTAAATTTGGAACTTCGACTTGGAAAATTAGATTTGTATATATGATGATTTTGGATGCCTTGAAATTTGTAAGACTTATGTTGGATATTGTGGAGCCCTGATGAAGTTGACGGACGAAACTTGTGTTGGCTTGAACATGATTGCCTAAAATAGGAACAACTGCATGGCTAAGGACAAGGCCACCAAATAAAGATTTGGATTAAATACTGTACTTTGGAAATGATGGGACCACTTATTTACAGTATATAATTGTGTACTCGAGGGAATCAGTTGTTTATGGAACATTTGTGGGTTTGTAGAAAATTGGGTAGCCAATCCTTCTCCTCCCGAAGGACCATAGTACTGTACACATGTTTTGAGCAGTATATCCTAAATTGTGTGCCTGTGTATCTTTCTTGGCTATCTGTGTGTGTGTGGTTTACCTTATGTGACACCTTTGGCCAGTCTTTTTAGCTAACAGTACACTGCCTTCTGGGACTTATATTTTGGCTTTTTTGCCTCTCTGAGTGCAAAGTGCTATTTGCTATTGAGCTAGAACTGGCTTCGGGTTCAACACTTGACATGGGGCCATAAAGCAGATATCACTAATGTGTTGTCCCAGCAAAGGCAAGCTAGAGAAATTCAGCCAAGTTACTCAATGTACATTTGGGCTGGTACGTCTGAATGATTTATTGTATTGGAATACTACTAAAGGCACACAGTATACCGGAATAAAATTAAATGAAAGAAAATCTACACCTCATGTGTTCATTGAAAATGAGGTTATTAAAATATGGATTTTATACAACAGCTTCTTGCTCTGGTGCCAAAGTATGAGCAAAAAACTTTTATAATATACAATGTACCTATCCTTAGGGTGCACTGTCTATCTGATGCTAGTTGCTGGTATTGGAGCTAAGCTAACTTCTGGTAGTAGATTTCTTTTTATTCAAAAGTTGAACAATCGCTGAATTAATATTCCTTGCCAGTATGGTTCTTCGAAAGAAGACAGATTAAAGAAATAGCAATACTGTATGCCATTGCAAAACTCCCAACATGAAACTAGCACCTCATTAGATGCCTTGTCGGATTGAGCAGTTAAACCAAATTGTCAAAGAACATGGAAATTCATAAAGCATACAGATTATCAAACCTCTCTCAAAGAAACAAGCCTGTCATTTTCTGGCAGATAAGTATCGTTTCCGCGAAAAGTTTAGTTTTATAATACATTATATATGGGTCATCAAAGCTCTGGCGTGTAGTAAGGAAGCAGTTGAGAAACCGTTTCAGATACTGTAAAGAGAAGGTGTAGCAGTAGATTTTATGTAATTACGGTTATATTCCAAATAATACTTTTGACATATATTCACCTTTTTCACTATTTAACCAATTTGAAAGAAACTTTAAAAGAACTTTAACTGTCCAATTGCGTGGTGTATATACAAAATCCCCATATTCATATTTTTTTTTGCTAAACGATAGCTAAAACACCACTAAACAGAATACAGTCAAGTTTCACATGTACACAAATTCAGACTTTACTACCGTTCAGTCATGTTTATTTGTGCTACTAGAGTGGACCTTTTGCTATAAGGTGCGTATATAAGACACTAAATAGGAAAAAATTGCGTTGCCAGATAAGTTTCCCTACTTTCAGTAGCCTGAGGGTACGATACAAATAAAGAACTAGCTCTTGAAAATTGTGTGTGTGGTTAAGTTCACGAACATAACAAGCATGTGCACTAGAGCAGTAGCACAGGCAGCAAATCATGTCACAGACAGTGGCTCCAACAACTGATACATTCTAGCTACCTGTAGTTGCTATGTATATATTCCCAAATAACACCTGCTGGGTGACCTCCTTCAACATCCACGGACGGGTACAACACAATGACTCAGATATAGCCTCTGTCCATGGCCATAAGAAAATCAACCGCTGTGCATACCAGAGCAAATTCGATCTAATGTCTAGTCTTGAGCAAGAAGGCAACCAACTTCCTCTAGACACATCTACTATAGTGGAAAGCCACGTTGTCAAACACATTAGACAGTTCTATTAGGATGCGGATCAATGACATACACGTAAAATGAGTTATTCTCAACCGGCAAGACCTGCGTTGTTAGCAATCTTTCTGTGGTCCACATGTATATTTCCTTGTTGGAGAGGGCTCCGCTCACAGTCCTGTGAACTCCATGATTTTTAGAGGTTGTACAGCTAAACTTCTGATACTGTACACTCTCTCTCTAGATTTGTTAACTTCAACTCATATATAGATACGTTGCTATTTGTCCACCTATTAGTGTTGCTACCCTCCAAATGTTGGTTGGTCAGGTGACCCTGTAATACACCTTACTGCGACAGTCTGTTATCATTGATTTAACAGTTCAGAAAACGGTCTCTTTCGTGCAAGAACAATGTTTTGGGATCAGCAGCAGGGTATTAAGGGACACTTGAGTCAAGTACAAAGCTTGTCACTGCTTCCCATGCTACTGGGATGTGACCACTAAGTGACCACTAAGTAGTAATGCTATGATTAATTGCCGGTAAAACTCAAGACACAACGTCCTACTCTTCATTGTCACAGTCCTCCAACCCATCCCAACCTCCTGCATGCACATTCTGTGCCTTTGCTTAGTATGCTTGGTATTAAGAAGCAGTCCATTAGGATAAAGCTCAGATATTTATGTCCCTAAGGCAAGGTGGTGGTCTAAAGATGTACAAAGCAGTAGTATACTTTATTTTCCTTGGACAATACTTACTTTCTTATACTGTATTGGTATTTATATAGTACTTTCCATACCACTTGCGAGGCCTAGAGTGCTTTCAGATAAAAGAAGGAAGAGGAGGGTTTGGTGTAAAGTAACCGAGACTATGCTGCAGATAAATAATAAACTCTTTTATTTAAGATGCATATATTTTTTTAAATCACTCAATGCTTCAAAAGTTTGTTTTTCTGTTGCCAGGATTCTCATCCTCTCAAGTATATTTTGACAGGATTCTCCTTTTTTTCTTTTCTTTAAGATTAAGCCTGTGCATTTGCATTAAAATGTAAATGACCGCGCCCTTCTGTATGTGCTTACAGGCTCTAAATGAATCACTTGTCTCTGCTAATCTTAGGCAATTATTAGCCTTATCATCTGCATTGTTTGCATCATGAAAAGTGTGTGTGGGGGGAGGTAGTGGGCAGGGCCAGGGAAGAGATTTTTTTTATTTTATTTTTTAAAGGAAGTCATCTGAGGTACTCAAATCTACCTCCATGAACTATTTCTGTAAATGGAGGTCTTCTGCTCATCAAGGCTTTCCCTTGTTTCGAATTTTCAAGTGTTGAGCCCTATCATGGTTCCCACCGCACCTGAAATTACTACATCAATGAGGGTCCACATTTCAGCCAGAAGCAAAGTTAAGGGTGAGCCCGGGACATTTCCATATGAAAATGAGTGACTAGAAATGTAAGCCAGGCACTGACAGGGTAGAGGAGGGAAATAGTATGCAAAGCTCTGCTGCCCTCAGAGAAGAAGGTAAACAGCCTGACTGAATTCCAGGCATAGCGTTCTGGGAGTCAAGAGGCAAAATAAAAGAAATCTCTGTGCGGATGAACATCTAACACAAAAGAAAACCCTGAGATTTAAAACCAAACACTGATGAGTTACAATAAATAAAGGAAGAGCCTAAGAGCCGCCTACATGAGGAGACTCCGAAGGCAGCAGTTAAAAGGAACCATTTCCTCACCCAATTCCACAGTTCAATGCATCTATGTATTCTGCTCTTTATCCAGCTGTTGTCATGGCTGCCAGTGAAGCAGAAGCCTAGAACAGCAAGACTGGACATGAGGTCCATGTAACCTCAGACCTGCAGGTAGAAATCTGAATTAACTGCAAGAAGTGTATCCTAAAACAAACAAAAAATGCTTATGCAGCTAGGGAAGGTATACATTTATGACCCTCTAAATTAAGTCTAAATAACGAGAATTGGCCTAGGGATAATGCAAGGCATTTCCGTTAATAATCGTAAAGTGAAATTCTGGAAATTGCACGAGATTACACCAGCGTAAATAACATTTCACCAGGCCTGTGGCAAATGTAATGACAAGAAGATGAGCTGGATCCACCTTTGCTCGGTAAGCAAGATGGAGTACTTGTAGGTTGCCTGGACCTCGGAAGCAGTCACAAAGGTTTGGAATGTACCACTGCTGACTGCCGGGGATAGGACCACGATTTTAGGGTCTCTAAAGATCAGTCAAGATGGGTGGGGAGAAAATGATTCTGAGCAGTCACATCATAATGTTTTTGTGGTGTTCTGAAGGCAAAATCGGAGGAGGAGGGAATGGGCGTGCGCAAAGAGGAAGGCAAAGCGTTCACAAAAATATAAAAAAAGAGGGAGAAAACAAAACATCAAAGGAACATAAGCAGTACTTTTAAATAGAACACTGCTGTCTGCGGCAGCCAGTGGCTAGTACAGCAGTAAGATCACAGCGAGCCAGACGGGCTTTTAAAATGAAAAAAGAAAGAAAAGAAAAGCAAGGACAACTGAGGTGAACAGCATACGTTTTTTCTCACATTAAGTCTTTTCTGCACCAGGGTAAACTTGGCAGCGTCATGTGCAGCCATGAGGCTGGAACAAACCTATCATTTTCCACACCCAAAAAAAAAAAAAAAAAAAGAATTCAAGTGATGCAGCGTTGCTGGGATAATATTTTGTTGCGTGCGCTGGTGTTTTCTTTTCCCTGTAGGCCTAGCAGACAAGTCCACGATCAATGTACAGAGCCAGAGGGACACTGGGGTTCAACACAGGGCGCGAAGGCTTCCTTCTTCCAGCCAGTAGACGCACAAGCAGCTTATAGCCACAAACTGGTGCTTCCACAAACAATTGAGTCCCGACGCTCATCGGGACTGCCCAAAATCATAGCTATTAATGAAAAAACAAGAATAACGAGGGGACCAACATACTGCTTCACAGTTCAACCATCCACATTTTGTTTACGCGGCTACCATCACTCTCTCTCCTGATTTTTTGCTGGTTTCAAGAGGCCCATTTCTTTCCGCTGGCGACACCACACAATCACCAGAAAGAAAAATAAAACACCTATTACTGTGATCACCATGAAGATGCTCACACATAGGGTCGAGACTGATGCTCTTCTCGTCAGGCGCGCACCAAAATTGCCCGGCGTTATTCTAAGTTCAGCACTGTTTGCATATTCCTTATAAGTTTATAAACCCTGCAGTGTCCCTCCATGACTAACGGACGAGGAATTGAGCGAGTCTTCTATATTTATACCTCGTCTGCTCTGCTCGTGCCCATGGGCCTATTTCCACTCTCTGTTACTGTACACAGAGCTATGTGAGGTATTGTGGCCGCTCAATCTTCCCTGATTTCCTAACAAGGCAGGCCTGTGTCCCGGAGGAACAAACTGGGGGTTGTTTGGTCCGGGGGGAGGTGTGGAGAGGAGGCCAAATTCAGAGGGAGAGGCCGTGAGCCTTGTGGTTTTGGCAGCTCCTCTTAAAACTGGCTTTAAGCGACCATTTCTGGGCAATTACAACCCCTAACTGGAGTTATTGGACTTGTGTATCAATGCTGCTGATACATCACCACCACCGCTGGGCTGCGGGTCTACTACCCGGACCTGTAAAGGAGTGGCTGCTTTTTGTAGTGTTCAACTAATTATAGTCTTGTTCGGTAGGCCATTTTTTTCTTCACTTGATTTTAGAAACAGGGTCTCAATTCTTAAATTGCATATAGGGTTCTCCAGCACAATACTTAACAAAATACCTGGAACATTCTAATGTAGTGAACTTAATCATGCTGTTGGTATCATATTTAGTCAACGCACCTAGAAGAGCCACTCATTGGTGCCTATGACTAGAGAGCATGTTCATCGTCCTACTTTCCTCAGTGTTTAGCAGGCATTGGTGTGGTGCGGTAGTACCCAAGGAAAGAAGGAATAGAAAACTGGAGCGTGTAGAGAAAGAACATACTTGTGAGTTTAAAAAACATAGGAAACGCAAGATCGCCAGAGGGGGGTGATCTACCAGAAAAATTATGAATTTGTTTTTTCTGGTCTCAATTTCTCCCTGAAAGATGGAGTTATAATGGACTGAACTACTGATCCAGATGTTTTTTGTTAAAAGGGGAAAACCCGGATATGTAGTGATGGTTTTAGAGTAAGTACTTCTTAAGACTGGCATGACCAATGCGTGCCACTTATTAAAAAAGGTCAGATACCAGTTGCCACAATGGTAGTTCACAAAAAAGAAACGATGCCAGGGTTCTCCTCTGGGAATGCCCCGTAAAAAAATAAATTATTACATGTATACAAAGTGTAAAAAGTATGTATGGAGTCCTAACTAACCCAGATAAGGCGCCGAAGCACTTTGCTGAGAGTAGAACACTACCCTAGAAGCCAAGATTAGAGTTAAATAGCAGATTAACACCTGCTTTCTTTTTCCTTGTACGTTAGTTGTACTAAGTTTTTGCTTTCGGGTTCCCATGCGTTTAGTAGTGTTTTGAGTAGGAATGGAGTAACAGAAGGGGACTAGAATAGGGGAAGTTGGAAGTTGTTCCTGGGAGTAGTAGACACAAGCGCCTGTTATTTGGGTGAACTGAATAAAAAGGAGGGAGGAGTTGAAAATGATGTATGGGAGTTGATAGTAGTCAGAAAGGTTTGGAATGTATCAGAGAGGAGGGATTAGGATAAAGGTTGAAGAGGATTGACAAGTGTTATTTTTATATCAAATAATTGAGATTAACATATACATGTACAGAGACAGTCATATTTTGGGTCAGGTATTTGTATTTTACTTTTTACACATTTGTTTAGAATATTCTGCTTTTTTTCTTAGCTACTGTACTTCAGTTCAAAATGATATTTCTATAAGCGACATCAGGACTGAGGCACAGTTACCTTTGATAGTAGTAAAGTCTGTGATCCGAGCACATAAGAGCTTTAACTAACAGAACCACCACAGAGGTTAATGAAATGTATTTACGTAGAGCTCGTGTAGGGTGTTGGATGCCGCTAATGGGACCCTGCAAAGAAATTTGGGGAAGATAATGTGTTACACATGTGCAAGAGTCTGTTTTCATAAAATCGCTTGCTGTGCTGGAACGATGGGAATACCCCCCACTGATTATTCTGATACACCATTCAATAGCAAGTCCGACTGTACATATAGAACTGAAGAAGATTTTGAAAAGGCAGGTCGGATGGGAAGGTGCTTGACATAAAAGAATCAGAAAAGGTTGCTCTTCAATGTCCTGCAAAATCTGGAGTTATTGCAGAAGCCTGCCAAGATCCATTTCCCAGTACCAGGAGTTTCCTGGTGCACATGTTCACACCAAAACCGTCAGGTTCATGTAGTTCTAACATTTCACCTTTTTTTTGCTTCATGGCACTTTGAGAAACTAATATACAGAATTAAATAAGCATTGACAAAGCCAATAGGTCGCACCTCTAGGACATACTCACCAGCATCACCAATGCCTTTTGGTGATGCCGTACAGATTGAGTTTTTTTCCCTGATGCTGTGCAGCATTAGCCTAAAAATGGTCGGCCTAAGAAAGAAGGCGTCTCAATAATGCACTGCGAATTAAGACAAGGAAATGTTAATTAATTTTATTATTCTCTATATCGTAATCATGATCGATGCGCCCCAATGCACACTTCTCTAAATTGTCCAGTAAATTCTAAAACGACTATAAATCAAAGAAAACTTCGCCCTTTCATGCATTCCCCAAATATGAGTTCCTTGGAAGCAGCACGCAACTCGCTTCCTTGAGACAAAACGACATGTAGGCCTAGCGCTGCAGAATTATACATGTTTGAAATGGGCTTTCCTGCTAACACAAACACACACAGATGCAAGTTTACCAATTCAATAAAGTCCAGTTACGCTCAAGTTCCAGCAACGTTCTCCATGAGTCAGCATACTTTACATACCACGAGAATGTGTAAGGCAGCGCCCGGGAAAAGATCTGAAAAGACAGACTTAAAACCACTGAACTTCTGGACACTTCGAGATAGGGTCACAAACTGCCCCACACATGATCAAATACAAACTCACTCATCATTCAGCCATGGCATTCTTCTGAGCAGTGAGTCCCTGCTGTAGTTGGTCTAGAGGACAGGGCATGGTTCATACTTGTCATGCCTGCATGCCTTGGGTAGACTTGTGAGGTCTGATAGTGTGTTGCATTTATAGGAAACTGATGGGAGTGTCACAACATTATAACTTTGTCAATGCAATGATACAACTGAGATCCGCTGAAATAAGTATTGACCAGCCTTTCGGCATCTTAGTTAGGGAGAAAGACATGCCACTTTGTGTAAATAAAGGGCGGTCTAAAAATATTCGTAACAAAGATCCCTGAATTTTGAGGGATCAGCTTTTTCATGTGAAAAACTGTGGGACCGGACAGAAGAACGTAATGGTGGAACAGTGAAGTGAACCACAACTTAAGCCACCTACAATTTGTTATGTCATTATGTATTTCTAAAGCGCACATACACCAAATTTTCATGACACCATAGGGATAACACAAGACAACATACACTACTAGTTCAACAAAAAATTATGCCAAATATTTATTTCTGAAAACAAATAAAAGCTATTTTTAAAAAGTCCAGATTCTAGCTTTTTTTCTAACCCCAGAGGGGGACTAGAGCGTACACAGTTCTTAAGATAGTTTATTCCTTTCTCTGGATGCTGCCGCAGAAAAGGTCTGGCTGCTGCCATACAAAAGGCCTGGCCTCAAAAGAGGGTGTCTTAGCCTTGGTGATATCGAGCAGAAACAGGTCAACAGAAGGTGCAATAAGTAAGTATGTGCGGTAAACTTCACTACGCCAGCGGAGTTCACGGAGTTTTTGTGACTACGCACCTCCGCCTATGCCACATAGCACAGTTTACCGGCACCCAAGTGGCCTCAGAGACTGCTATGAAGAGAACGCGGCCACACTGTATAGTACTGCACATGACAGAAGGGGAGATTTATTCACAAGAGCATGCCCAGACAGTGCAAAAACAGCGCGGCCGGCGTCCTACTGCTGCGCATTAGATGCGAGAGTAGGAGCCACAGGGGCTGAGCTGACATGGTCATGAGGAGCCTTAGGAGCCGGAAGTGGAGGCTGCTTGTTCGGCTGCCACAGCGCTGTGTAATTGGGCTGTGCAGATGACAGGCTATGAGCCTAAGGTATGGAGCAACGGAGGGCGCAGCCTGACAACCGTTATACGCCTCCCTTTTTGCCCTGCAGTGTCGCACGGCCCTCGAGGCAGCTGCCCTTACCAGTGCTGTCGGTGCAGCAGTCGGGAGGTATAGATGGGCCCTCTGACCCTAGAGGTCTGCCCTGCTATGAAGGACTGCAGGCAAGTTCTCTCTTTCAGGTGCTTCCAAGGGCGGCACCTATCCCAGGCAGCAGCAGACTCCAGCTACATCCTCTTACTGCTTGCTGGGCTCTGCCTTTCATTGCTCCCTTCCTCTCCCAACATCCCCACTAGATATTAGTCCCTGCGGTACGCAGCCCGGCACACGGTAGGATCCTTTGCACCGTCCAGAATGGCATCTTCCCTTCCTCCGGTGGCAGCCACCACCAGCAGCAGCAGCTCCCATACATGGACTCTGAGCGCCCAGACTCCAGGAACAGGCCCTTGGAGACCCCCACCGATGCCTCCAGCACCAAAAGGACCAACACTGGCGATGAGTCAGTGATGCTACGGGGAAAGAAGGCTTCTCGTCTCTCCTGCCTTTCTGGGAAGGGGTGGGCTACCTCCTGTGAGGTTGGAAGGTGCTCGGATCATTTGAGGAGGATGTATTGTGCTTATGGATGGGCGAGTGGAGCAACTCAGCTCCCTCGCGAAACTACATGGAATTCAACAAAGTTTATATGCAACTTCGCAGAATCCCACATAGTGCTACTCTGTGAACTCCGCCCACCCTTAGTAATACGTTGCAGTGCATGACTATGAAATCTGGACATCATAAAAGAAAAAGCTGAGCTGTGGATAACCCAATGAACAGTAAGTGTTTTAATCCCAACTCTCTCTTTAATGAGAAGCCAAACCAGCCGGTTAAGAACAGGGGAGATATGGTCACTACAGGAGGAGCCATTAATCACCTGTGCAGCAACATGCTGTTTAAGTTGGGTTTAACTCACCTAAAACACAAAATTCAGGATAACTTTAAAGGGACTGCCTTGCAAGAAAAGAAGCCTGAAAGCTCCCTCAGAGCCAGGCAAATACGTGACAACCATTCCATCATGAACTAATTCTTATCATCTTGGTTTGAACAGCCTGCAGATAGCTCAGTCCAATAACGGGAAGAATCAAATGGTTTTCATTATGCTATACTCATGCTCCTGTCTATGATTTATGAAATATACAGTAGGCCATGGTGCTGGATCTTATCTAGCACATGGTTAGAGAATCGCAAAATACATTTGATATTGCCAGCGATTCTAAGGCAGACTTATAACCAACCTAAAAATTAGAACCTCACAGGTAAGTACAAGGCGGATAAGATGAAAGTATGACTAGTCCACAGAAAATTGCCTATAACCCATAAAACGTGTTCTAGCCTCAAATGAAGCCTTGGGGATTCTTAAATATAGTTATTCCCTATTTGATCTGCGAGTACAGTAGTCTCGCCTGGGAATAGCATATCAATTTACTCATTCAATTAAATGAATTTTCAGGAAAACACGACGGTAAAACTATAAAGCTCTCAGAAGTCGAATGAATGGCGTAGGACTGGCTTGAAGTTTCTCATTAGGAATGTCAGATAAACTGTACCCTTGGCCTAATAGCCTTGCGCATTACAACATAAAAGTAACATAGATTCCATTACACATCCTTTTTCTGAAGCAGCAGTGTATTTACATTTTGTGATAAACAATTATTATGCCCAGCTTCAAATCATAATTACTATACAATTGGTACAGGTCCCAGATTCAAGAAACAGCTAATTCACCCCAGTAATACCTGGAGGGATTTGTGTGGCAAAAACAGTGTAGTAGGGTGAATACCATGTGCTAAATCAGTTGCAAAGAAAATGTCTACAGCATATTTCTCATCACCAAGTTCGACACTCGCAATTGAGTGCAAAAGCAGTCTGGCACCATGTGGTCAAGGGATATCCACGGCTTTTTTATACTCCAGATCTTACCGCTGGCACTTGCAATAACTTTGTGTGTTTTCCGTCCATAATTTGACTGAGGAAGTCACTTAAGTTCCCAGAAAACGTTCCTTTAAGGGTCAGATAAAAAACATGCGCACACAGTAAAGCCAACCATTGAAAAAGCAAATTAGTCTGGCTTTGGCAATCTTCTGCAATATGATTTTTGCAAGCACATGCCACAAAAAAACCCCAAAAAATTAATCCATCTTTGTATTTTATTTGAATGCAAACGGCCAATGTGATTCCCAACAGGCAGGTCTATTTAGAATACAGAAATCCTTTTAGTTTGAATGTACATCACAGAAATATGTTATTCTTATTGGTCAACGAAAAGGTACATTTGACTCTTAATTACTATAACCTGAAGACCTAGTTGGAAAAACCCAAAGCTGACTAAAATAAGGCAAGAACGAAGCATTGGCGTAGTAAAGTGTTGGCCCACCAAGTGTCCTTCTTTTTAGGTTGATTTGTATATGAAGGTGCACTTCTTTTTAGGTAAATGTACACGTGATCAGGCAAATTGTCCCTCTCAAAGCAAGTCAGATAGTGTTGAAGGGCCCATGACTCAGGAAAGGTGAAGATACAACCAGATCACAATACCCCTCCCTTCCCTCAACAATGATAATAAACAGCATATTACCCTGTGAGCATCTGGATGTATGATTTATACTACTCCATTTTTCATGTTAATGAGTTTGATATTTAACCAAACCAGAATACAAGGGGCTAAATGTATGCAGTCAGATACACAAGCACAAAAAAGACACCTTGTACTTATTAGAAGAGCTACTCCATGAGTAAAGTAATTGTAACATACAATCTGCAAGTCAGCAAATAGTGTTTTTCAGCTCAGTCTCTCTCTGTGTTAATAAAACTTGGATTTTACATTTGCACATTAGTAATAGAAGTGTGAAGGCGTGTGTATTAATATGGTCACTCTAAATAAAATTGTGCCACACGTATTTCCATGGTCATGGTGCATATACACACAGTTTTTTTTGTGCGTTTATTGCATAGAGTTGGGTGAAAAAAAACTAAAGCTGCCTCTAGGCCAGATTTAAAAAAGGATTTGCATTGCAATAGGTCTTGCATTTGTTAAAGTTAGAGCTGTTGGTGTTGAAAATAACAATGTTTTTTACTTTTGTTTTTAATTTGTGGTGGAGTTATTATATTTGCATAGCACTATTGCTAATGGTATAAAAAAAAAAAAGTCAAAAACTGTGATTTTCAACACCAACAACTCTAACAAATGCGCGACCTATTGCGTTGGAAATGCAATCGGTCTTGCATGAGTTGGAGTTATTGGCATTATAAATGCCCTTTTCTTTTACCTAGCCATGGTGCATTACCATATGTGGCCAAAAGAGGTCCCATGGGACCTCTTTTGGCCTCATATGGTACTGCACCCTGCAGAAGATATGGTAAAACCACCCTATCCATAATGAATTGCATGCAAGACAGTACCACATGTACATTCAGTAGCTATGTCCATATATACAATTAGTGGCTTTGAAATGTGACAAAAAAATTATTATAGTAAGTCCGGATTAGGTTGTACTCTGTGTGGAGCTGATGAAGGGACATTTATAGAAGATCTCAAATACATGTGAGATGTGCTAGTGAGTAAAGTAACAACTGCCAGCCTTGCTTAGGACCAAGCTTGTGTCCTGCCTGAAGCCTTTAAGAAAATAGTGCTCTGGGGCTGTAATTAAAACCATGGGATTAACAACATATGTAACAGGGGTGTGTCCTCATGGGAGGTTGCAACAAGAGACAAGACAGTACTACGGAGGGACTATTAAGCCTATTGACCAATAAAAAGCCACCATTTACAAAGGACAGGGGCCAATAAAAACATGGATGGAAAGTGGGTGGAGATTTATGCCCATATCCTCAATACAACATGTCTCGAAGTGACAGCGAAACCGCTGCCTAGGCGAGACATAAAAAGGGCATAGTCTATCACATACAGTCAAAGGTGCACTGCGCTGCTTCTCACAGCCAGCACAACCTTCCCATTATCTCAATGAGTAGCCTGTGAAACTTCTTGGCATTTAACATCTTGTTTGTCTTCTTATTTGTTTTCCCAAGAACCTGGGACAAGTACTGGCAAGTGACTCCTTCTGTGGGTGGGGGCGCAAGGGGAAGTGATAAACACAAACCTGTTTTGAAGCAATTTGGGACATCCTGAAGGAAAAAAGTAATTGAGGATCATCATAGCTGCCTTTAGTAAACTGTTCCACATCGTCGGCCTCACCTCATCATGAAAATATGGAGTAGAAGGAAACTCCCTTTTTCCTTCCACGATTAAGATTAGTAAACAGCATGCCTGTGTAAGTGACTCGTTATTGTACTATCTTCCTTAGAGCCAAGGACAAACGGCTTGTTTTTAGGATCTTCACAGTGACAACAGTGCAACGCCGAAGGTAACAATTTATATATGACTCCAACATTCAAGGTGAAAATAGGAAGTACCCTTTAAGGACAAAGTGTCCAATGTAGGTGCAGGATGGCCAGGTCAATTGGAGATTTTCAGGATATCCACCTAACATAAAATTTACATACAGTTAATCAAAATGGAAGACAATATATACAAAGTGGTTATCTTTCAAATCTGCCTCGGACCCAGCATTTTTAGATCTATGTTTAACATCCCTGAAGCCCAAGACAAAATACAGTGGTCAGTCATGTTCTTTCTTCTCCCCATCCCTCGATGTCCTCATATCTCGCTGCACTTATACAGAAGATATAGAAAAAGCACTGAAATTAAATGTATTTATCCAAGGAAAACACTGAAAAAATAAAAGGTAAGCATTGAATGAATTTATTGAAACACTCCCGAATCTAGAGGAAATGTAATAAATTTGTAACAAATTTACTGTATGGGGTTGGGCAACTATTTGTTTCCTAGTTGGTCAATCATTCACAGCATTCAGAGGTGCAAAACGGAAGGATGGGTTTAATGGTGTGTGCATGGTGTTTGACCTCTGTAGTGGGTACTTAATAAATATTTTTCATCATCCATCCATGCACTCACTGGTTTGAGTTGTATCCCTCTGTTGGCGCTCCATGTAATTGTAACCAAATACGATTTATTGCCACACAAACCTCGATAACAGTGATAGGCCGTACCTTAATATGAGTAGCCAATGTGGGTAGAGCGAGACAAAAGCAGAGTATGAAGACATATGGGATAGTAATATTCAAAAGGAAAAGAGTGCTTGAGCGAGGTGTGTGCGCGTATGTGTACAAGAGAGGGGGTGGTGAACGGACAAAGAAGATCTTTGGTCATCAAAGGGACATGCAAGGCAGTTGAACCCTTGATGCACCACCCGAGTCAAATATCTAAAAAAAATTAAAAAGATTAAAAAAAATTGTAGAGATCACTAAGCAGACTGTGCATTACCTAGATGGACCTTGCTATGTGTACACCACACAACTCCGATTATTCACGCGAAATAGTGCAAAAAGCAGTTGTACTTGCCTTTTTTTTTTATATATATCTGACCCAGGCAATGAGCTGTTTGTCGAAAAAAGCAACTGACAAAATATTTTTTAAAACAGTACCAAGTCAACATGTCTGTCAAAAGTTTCTCTCTCAAAACGGTTGTCATAGATGCAACAGAATTACTTATTTTGTTATGTTAATATAGCCCTTACTATAACCGATTTTGCCGTTTTAGAGCTGTTAAACTGAATTCCCCATCTCAATTGCACTTGTATCATCTTCAGAAGGAGGAAGGACAGAGGCAACCCTGTTGGCATTCAGCATTTACCATGGACTGCGCCAAGATTTGCCGAATTGGCCAAACTAGCCCTCTTACAGAAAAAAAACACAAGCAATCCGTGAAAACACGTAGACGCCACAGATTCTGTATGTGTCCCTACAAATTAGGAAGTGTAAATTTCCAAAGAGAACAGGTCCATTCTGCCCCTTTAAAGCGCAGCGCCGCAATAACTTTACACCTTTTTGTGTATAGTTTACTCGTTCTCAGCATTTCACGGTAAAGACGGTTTATACTCCACGAAGCAACACGTTGAAGCAGATCCCTGCATGGTGTAACTATTTGATAAATTCCCCAGACTACGTGCATGAGTTTAACTAATGTTGGGTTAGGTTTAAGCGAGCAAGGAATGTTCATACTTTCTCAGACTAGCTTGGGTCAGGAAACTTTGGGCAGACATGTTCAAATACAATTATGATTATAGGAATGTTTTCGTAAACACCAATTTCCCTGTTCGAATTTCCTCTTTGATTAGACGCCCAGCGTTCATGCAAGCTGTATCCTGTCCCTAGTCCTGGTAGGCGTGTTCTGCAGCACTTCTCCCACCAACTCTGGAGGAAGCAACTTGTGAAGAAGCCAGTCTAACGGAGCAAAAATGAAAGCAGAAAAATACCAGAGAACGCCGGAAGACCGGCTCAAGGAGAACGTGCATCTAAACAATATTACAGGACTTTTAACAACCTCCTGACTTATAAGAGTAGCTTCAAGGCCCTGCCACAGCCGACACAGACTAACCCGATTCATTGACAGAATAAATACTAACTGCCCATAATAACCCACGAAAAAACAAGTCTCAGGTGCCCTGAATCAAAGTGCAAAAAAAAACAGGTTACTAGCACTGCTGCAACCCATTAACGCCCGGGGCACTTTTTGCATCAGATTCTGCTTCACAGTGAGCTGGTTAGGGCAGCTAGTGTCACAGTACTTGGCGCTTTCACAAAGAGCCTCTTCTCATCCTACCTCAAATCCCCACAGGGGTTTTCTTCTCACCTCAGTGTTCACATCTCTCTGCGGACTATCTATTTTTTTAACAACTATCCGCAGTTCCACCATCACTATGAATATCTGTGTAAAACAGATGAGCCATTTTCTGCATTTCGAGCAGCCACTCAGAACCTGGGTTTGTCAACTGAGCAGAGAATGAAAGACTGATTCTACAGAAAGTGTGGTCTGGGATATCCACACAACTGAGCCAAAAACGGCGTTGTGGCGTTCATGACTAGGGACTGAATCATAAACATACTGAAGCCTGGGCGAGAAGAGCACCACATCTTCATTCAGGATCAGACACCTCTATTGCTTCATGATGGGCACAAATCACAGAGTGAGCCAAAAGATATCTTCATAAGAATGTGCATGGTTTCAAACTTCATAATAGCACGGATTCCCCATACGAAAGGAGTAGCTTGCAAGGAGTATGCACAAGCATACAGCGGCCCAATTATATATGGAACTAAGGTTGGAATGCAGGCTTTATCACAAATTGTTTAACTGATCATTTGCAATTAAATGTGTTTTTTAATTCCAGTCGTTAACTTCGCAATTAGACATGGCACTAGTTCAAACCATATCTCTACCTCAAAGATTATTGAAGCATCATCATCTGTAACGGCAGGAAGGTTTGTGCTATTTTTTCACCATATAGCCTTTGTCGAATAGTCAGGCATGTACCATGAACCAGCCCTTTTTCTTAAAGAAAAAAAATGTTATTATAATTTCACAAACATTAATTACACAAATGTATTTGTGCCACGGAGGATCAGAAACAGCAATGTGCACTGCACAGTCAACTGCACAACCAGAGTGTAAGCCTGATACACAGACACACACTATGACATCGCTTTCTCCCTTATAAGCGTTACTGATAAAGTTGTCCAAAATCACAATGTGCTAATGAAGATATGTTCGTGTACTTCATAGGTAAAGTCCAGGCTTGGTTTGGGCTCCTGAAAATAAATCGGACATAACCAGGATAATACCTGTTGCTGTGCCCAGAGTAGCAGGACTGACAAGGGTAGGGTCATTTTAAGCACACCTCTACAACTGGCTGGCATGGACTGAAAACTGGTACTGGGAAAACATCAGATTGAGCTTTCTTTTCCAACACAGTTCCGCTGCTCTACTGAACTATCACTGAAAAGGCCCCACTGTTTGACTAATGGCTATTCCATCTACATCCAACCATCCATCTTCACAAAGAGGGCTTAGACTTGTAGCATCGATGATTATGAGTGAGGGAACCAGGGACCATGTGTCTCACGGTAAGAGAGGGGACACTCGTGGGACAGGGATAACAAGGGGCTACGGTGGCACCAGGACAAAGGGACACTTACAACAGAGCAACAATGGGTGGCGGAAAAACACAGACAATACAGGGACGGTGCACCCACAAAAAAAAAATTGTAGAAAAGATAAAGTAAAGGGTTGGGTCCAATCTGTTCAAACTACAAGACCACAGGAACACAAGATTCCTGGCTGGCATGTTTTCACTAGAGTACGCTGACCAGGCATGCTGGATTTACCGGGACAGTCGCTGTTTTTCCACCAGCTGTCCTGACTGATTTCGGGAAATGGAACTTAAATCCCGGTTTTTAGAGATGGTCGACTGAAAACTGTGTGAGGTGCGTTTTTATTTCCAGAGCAGGAAAAGTTAGCAGCCGTCCTAACAAAGCAATTTAATTGACCGGTATGAGATTGGCTTTAAAAATTGCAGTTTATTTTATTTTCTTAGTGCCTCTTCCATAGTTCTCTGCTGATAAGCGCTCGTTTGATGTACAATTGTAGTCCTCCTTCCATTTATTGCTAAATATCCTGGTTTGGGGTTTTAAAAATGTTTTCACTCCACACCATGGCACTGTGCAACAACAGCACACCACAGATGAGAAACCCAAGATCCACCAACTGCTGTAAAAAGAAGATAATAACCGAGGTCGTTTGAAAGAGGCTACAGTTACTGCGGTTCACATCAATATTGACACCGAAGACATTAGATTGACGGCCTCCAGATCCGGACTGCCACTGTAAAGCAGCATGAGACACACCTGACAATGACAGGGCAGGTTGGAAGGTTCTACCCAGGCACTGCCTTTACAAAAGACATCTGTGAAGGAAATGCATTGTGCGAGAATCTTTGCTGAATGGATTACAACTGCAGGATGACGTCTGAAAAAATAGCCAAAAGGAGAAGTAATTGGTGAACGGTGTAATACAGATACATCGTTACACAATTTAATAGTAGCTAGACGCTTTTCAATGGCGAATAGAGTGAGTTTAATATTCAACTGACGACACTATTTTCACTTCTGCTCGTATTACTTTTTTTCAATTCGTAGGCAATTTTTAGATTGGATAACATTCGTCAGTTTCTCCGTCCATCCTCGTGTGACACCCGATCAAGCGCGCTCTGGTTTCTTTCTGATCGCGAGTCAGAGCTTCTTAAAAGCTTTTCTGTGTACACACCTGAGCTCTTCCTAAACTGCAGTAAACAAGAAAAAGGCGGCGCGTGCACACACACAAAAAAAAAAATACAAGCAAGGAAAGCAGCTGTGAATAGGGCTCGGCTTGCCCATATCTAAGCAGATAAGCCGTCTCCTGCCAGACAGTGCGGGGTTTGAGAGAGAGAAGCACACGTCTCGGAGAAAACACGAGAAGTCTGGGCAGGGAGGGCACTGGGGAGCACAATTCATTACCCTGGCTGCGTCTCCGGATGACGGCAGCCTCGCTTGGTGACCGGAAAAGAGAGTACTTCCGAGGGGGATGCTGTTTTCGCAAACAGTGGTTCTGCAGGTCTGGGGGCACCATGTGACGGTTGTTTATGAGTCTGGAGTGCAGTCACGTGACATCGCGTGAGCCCGCCCTCCTCCTCCGTCCTTGCATCCCAAACCTCCCCACCCTTCCCTCCGCCACAAGGGCTGCTCTACCTCAGACAAAACAACACTGACCTGCTGAAGAAACCAATCAGTGGAGGCTGCGGCCACGGACCCGGCTCTGCGCAACTAAGGGCTTTCATTCACAGCCATTCCCTCCCTTCTCTCGCTGCTCTTTTTACACACCAAAGTACGGGTAGCTCCAGCGAACAAAAGGCATAACCTGCAGATCATTTTCAGAATAATAAAAGTGCCAGGAAAATGATCCAAGTTCCGCACAGCTCTTAGACTGAGGTCTGGCTTCAATGTACAACTGTCAATCAACAGCATGTGTACATGCCTGAGTTATTACATTATAGGCGGACCTACGGACCTTACCAATAGTGCTTGTTTTGTTTTAAGTAGCCGATTAATGCATGCATGCCTCGGTAGACCTGCACGTGTATGTGTGATGCGCACCAAATTCCGGACATCTAACAAGTCAGCTGCCTTTGGGAAAAAAAGAAAATGGATTGCTTTCTGCATACAATTTATGTCACGGCGAGACAAAAGCCCACCGTTTTTTCAATCATTAGCAACAATATGCCCGGCAGACGGCTTTTTCGTCAAGCCAGGACCAAGAAAGTGGACCGATTTCAAATCGATTGTTTAAGGCTCACGACATATAGCGTGTTGGACCACTTACCAAGAGGAGGTGTGCGTTAAGCCAACGCATTAGTGTACAATTGAAAAAATAAAGGTAGTACCAAGCGGAGAGATATGTTGTGTGGTGGGGGATAAAGCATGCTCTGTATGCTACTTGCCTTCCCCCAATTTGGCCCTGCAGAATCCAGGCTTGAGCAATCAAAGGGGTCAGACCTACAAGGACTTGGGGCCATTCTCAAAGCGAGAAACTGTGAGATATTCAAGGCGACATGATCACTTTACAGTCTAAAGTATTCCAAGCAAAGTCCCGAAATTATATCACTGACTAGGCCGCATTTTTGGCGAATAATTAAGGGTACTTGAGTCAGGAATGTCACACAGGAGGACGCAGAGGAGTCGGTGTGCAGTTGCAACAGTCGACACTCGACACTGATGAGAACACAGGTTTGTTTTCACCATTTCAAATGCACCGACGATGTGCATTCGTACAACTCTGCCAGAGGAAAACAGAATGTGGAAAAGCTTTGTTAGAGACAGAGGATGGTGATAAGAAATCTACTGCAAAACAAACTAAACGTGCATAACAAAGATAAGGTAACATGGAGATCAACTGAAGAATCATCATGTGTGCAAGAACACAGCGCGCCACACGTTAAGTGGTCAGTTTCATTTCGAAGCTTTCAAAACAGGTGCATTTGAATCTTTATGGTAATTGCTATATATGAGCCAAAGAGACAATATAACAACCGCTTCCTTTGAACAACAATTCAATCATAGTTAACACAGTAACATATGAATTGTTTATGCCACTAAAGGATTCCAATCACAACTGCATGAGTGCGTACTAAATCACAAAGTAACCAAATCGCCGAATGCCACCTGACAATATAGGTACTATGCGTAATAAGTAACGCCACAAAGAAAGCTTGATGTAAATCTCACTAAAAAGGGATGAAGAAGCAAGAAAAATCCTGTTGCACCACCAGCCCTTCATCAGTTGTCAATATAGCACCCACTGCACACTCAAATTGAGAAGCATGAGCAACCTTCTGTCTCGGCGATGGTGCAAATGAGACACCAAAGTGCATTCTGGGCACATTAGTGGGTATAAATAAATCCAATTTAAAACACCTGATTTTTTGGGTCAAAATTTAAATTATGCGAGTATTTTGGGAATTTTATGTTACGCGAAATTACACATTACAACACTTTGTGTGATTAAGCGCCATTCACAGTAAAAATGTACATTTGCAGAAAAAAAATATTGCAAAATGTGCCATTTGGGGCATACATGCAACACTAGAGCGCAAGCGGCTGTTCTCAGTTCTTTTGTTAAATGTGGCCTCGTGACAAAAGTTGACAACGCATCTCACGCTAAAGTGCAGCCCAAAATGATGGAGTTGAATATCTTACTAAAGAAAATTACTCACAATTTTGCACATCCCTATTTTTGATTCAGTTCTAATGAAATATCCAATTTCCAATACTCTTACTGCCACACCCCTTTAAACAAATGTACCTGCATCCATGTGTCACTCTGCTTAGCATAGCCCATTGTCATCCCATCTCCTTTGCACACAACTGATACCAACAACCACTACTTATCCTCAAACTCCGCTTTCTTTCACCCCTGAAGGAGATCTGAGTGAAACTCAATAACTTCTTTACCTTTACACGTTATACTCTTTCAACCTCTAAGACAAAATTAACAGTGTGAGGAACGCAAAAATGATAGTTGTCTCAAACACCTTATGGGATAATCAAATACATGCATAAAACTTATGCTGCATAATTGTCTTATAGTGAAGACTATATCGACCTGCTACTACAAGCCCAAGGTGACGGTAGTTTCCTAGGAGTGACCACTTCCAGCATTGACCTCACGTTAAATGAAAAAAATATCTAAATTGGAGCGTTTAGAAAGAAGCTAATCAGAACAAGGTTGCACGGACATACTTTGGCTAAATACCTACAATCTAATGTAATCCCTGTAGGGCTACAAGTCAGAAACGAACCCGCAATCTTTGTAGATAATCCTAAATTTAAGGAGAACTTTAGCTTCGTCTCCAACAATTGTTCCAGGCACTAGATGGTGCTTGGGGTTGAGACTGCTGTGGAAGGGGTAAAACGCTTGATTAAGGAAATAGCAGATTTGAAAAACAGAAATTATTGATGACAAAGCACTTAGCAATGCTAAGGAAGCATTAGAAATATTGGAAAGAACATTTTGTGACTTTGACCTACATACACAGACCACTAACCTAGATAAAGTGTCCAAAGATATAAAATTCTATGATAAAAAGGTCACCTACCCATACCTACAGGAAGGATACTATGTAAGAGAACAACAGGGCACTTGCTCTAGTAGAGGCAGGAGTGGCTTCAGAAGGTACATGACTTTCTCAGGATCCTCATTAGGAAGTAGCTCAGAAAGTGACACTGAACGCCCAGGTCCAAGCACCACCACACCCAACCTGGGACACACCTTCACAGACCAGCAACCTTTTTTAGTAGAAGGACCATGGTGGGAGCACCGAGGGAGGGGTCGCCCCCGGGGAGGCCCAGGGGCACAAGGGAACCAATTTGGAACCGAGGCAGAGGGGAAGCCAAGAGACAGGCGCACTTCCAACAGAAGACACACAAGGACATACAGACACAGCAGCAACTTTACAGATGGTAGTGTACACACCTGAAAATCCCGTGGTTAACCTATCTGACTATACACTGAAACCCGGTTATCTTTTGTCCCTTCCTCTATGCCCAACAACTTTAATTTCAAGGTGGAACTTCACCAGTTCTTCTGTAAAATAAGGCTGAAACACTACTTTCAAAAGATTCCGCCCAACCCCACCTTTTCAGGTAGTAGCCTTAGACCTCCTTCAAATTTCAACCCGCCGACACATTTAATGCCACACAAAATCTTGGCATACGAACAAGTAGTGATGCGGGATGTAAATAAAACTCTTTGAAACAGACAGTATGTCAAGTACAACATCACAAAACCTGAACGCCAAGCCTAAGAATCACTCAAGAGCAACACGAGTATAGTCATCAAACCCGCCGATAAAGGCGGGGTGATAGTCATTCAAAACTCTGAGGATTACAAAAAGGAAATTCTCTCACAGTTAGACGTAAGAAGTAACTATGAGAAACTGAGAGCAGATCCAGCTAAAGAAATCAGCGACATCATAGAAAATGCCACGCTTAAAGGCCTTGAGAAAGGCTATCTCAGTAAACACGAATACGATTACCTCAATAATAAACACCCAAGGATGCCTACCATCTATACCCTCCCAAAAATACATAAACGGATGCAGGACCCACCAGGGAGACCATTAATTTCGGGATGTGGGTCTGTACTAGAACCGTTATGGAAATACATTGATGTGTTCCTAAAACCCATCGCAGCGAACACCGCAACGTACCTTAGAGATATGATGCAGACAATTCAATTGGTGGATGAACGTCCACACAACTCCACAACCAACCTGCTAGCTACCATGGTTATCACTGTACTATATACCAACATAGCCCAGGCCACCGCACTAACTTGCATAGAATCAGCATTGAACAAGCGACCTGCACCACACAAGGTCCCCACAGAATTCATTGTTGAACTTCTGGAGATTGCTATGACCAGAAATTACTTCTACTTCCAGGGCCAACACTATTTGCAAACGAAGGGCGTGGCGATGGGGGCTAATTTTGCCCCCAATCTAGCAATCATTTACATGGACGAATTTGAACAAAGATATGTTTTGAATGAGCACAACCCATATACTGAATGTATAGAATTGTGGCGCCGCTACATAGATGATGTGCTCATTATATGGAAAGGTAGCGAGGAACAACTTAAGTCCTTCCACACCTGGCTAAATACATGCTCAAACGATATCCAATTTACACTGGAATTTGGCAGGTCTTCAATCAACGTTTTGGACATCACTATTAGAGCAGAGTTAGACACATTGTACACCAGTCTTTTCAGAAAGAGCAGCGAACGTAACACCATATTACGCTACTCTAGTCACCACCCCCGCAATCTCGGGGATAACCTACCATTTGGGCAATTCCTGAGGTTGCGCCGGAATTGCTCAAAGAAAGAGGACTACTTCGAGGAATCAGGCCTAATGTCAAGACTAATTGAGAGAGGATACCCCATAAGACTCCTTAAAAAAGCACGTAAATGTGCATGGCATAATCACAGAGAGTTCCTCCTCGTACCCAGACAAAGGAACAATGAGAATGAGGAAAGCATAGTATGTGCCACTACCTTCTCCACCAAGAGTAATGCAGTGAAAAAGATCATTAATCAGCACTGGCATCTGATTTCAGACGAATTAGGTAACAAGCCACCACCCTTGCACACCTTCGAAAAAGGCAAGAACGTGAGGGTCCATGTCGTGAAATCTCTGTTACCCACTCTAGGTACCCCCCCCCCCCACCGCCAAACGACACTGTGGGGGATCCCCCCTATAAAAGGTCACAGGAAATGTGGTCAATGTAAAGCCTGCCTCCTGACACAAGAAGTCAAACAATTCACCCATAACAGTCACACCCACATACTGCAAGACCATAGCAACTGCTGCAATTTCATGAACATAGGCCAGACCATCCAAAAAGTTAAATGTCACATCTTACAACACTGTAGCCGCATACGATGTCAAGTACAGGGCGAACCTTTAGTTGACCACTTTACTACATTTGGACACACACCAGAAAGTCTCAAATGGTGGGTTATAGAGAAAGTCAAACCCAACCCCAGAGTAGGAGATTTTACCAATATACTGAGCACACGTGAATGTAGGTGGATACATCTATTTGATACCATAGCACAGGGCCTCAACGAGTACGAGGAAATTAGCAGACAAGTGGCAGTACTGAATAATGGCTAAACCTAAATCTCCCTTGACCATCCACTGATCTACCTTAGTCACAGCATAACAGTATAGTGACCGCTTTTAGTCCTCAGTATGCCCCACTGCACCATCAGAAGGTGTCCCTTAGACCCTTCACCCATTGTGTGAATTGATATATAGGCTCTGATGGATGTCGCCTCATGGGCACCAACATGTCATTGTTATTTTAATTCAACTGTTCACTGTCTTTAGTCTCAAATTCACAAATAATGTTGTAACTGTGTTTAATGTGTTCAATCATGTTTCTGCATTAGTGGCACACCCTTTGTAGATAATGCAAATGATTTCGGCACAGTCGCAATCACCAGGCGATCGTGTCCCTTAGATGTCCTTATTTACCTGGTTGATCGATATATAGGATTTGAACTGATATCGCGCTATGAGCACTTACACACCATTAATGTTTAATTCCTTGTTCACTGTCAAAGTCACATAATTTTTAAATGTTTTTAATTATTCATGTCACTGTATCATTGGCACACACCTCTTGTAAATAGTGCTAACGATTCCAGTAGAGCCCAAAACCCTCCCCTCCCAGGGGTCTCAAGTCAGTACCGACCAGGGGATCTCTTCCATCCACCCTGGACAAGCGCCATTTCACGGAATTAGTAATTGTGTTCTTTATGTCACTGTATATAATTTGACCCCGGACGAGCGCCCTTTCATGTAATTAGTAATTGTGTTATTTATGTCACTGTAAATAATTTCACAACGTAAATTATGTAAATATACCATCACTTAAACTACTTCCGGAGACAGTCTGTCTTCCACCACAAGCGATCGCTCCACCAGCGTGATGCTCACGCAAGCGGGACATTTAAATAACGTCCTCGCAGCGGTCCCGTTAGCTTCCTGCGGACCACGGACGCCGTTTGTATGACTCACAAGGTAAAACCCAGGGATGCTTGCAACATCCTTTAATTCTAGAATGCCATACTCTCTACAGAGCAGGCTACATTCCTAACCCCGCTTTTAATTAATATTCTCCACAGCTCCAGCATTGACTGCCCTTGAAATCGAGCCAGTGCGTTACCCTTCATTAACAGGTAAGTGCACCACCATTGCTATCCCGTATGGATTGTGACTTAACATAGCGAGTAGACATGTACTAACTAGCGCCTCTAATTCTAGATGAGGACATCTACCTTATAAACTAGACCCTGCAAGACCCTGAGGGTAAGCAACCATCACAAATGGCTAACTTAGAATCTGTTTAAGTATCATTGTGCACAACCCTGATCCCCGTCCTTCTAACCCCGTAGGTGTGCAACACGGACAACAAACTGCTACTCAGGTTGCCCCTCACTGTCCTGAGGAAGACCCATAGGCCGAGGCCCAAATTCACCCACTGAGCCCCAAGTCGGGTCGAAATGTCGACGCCCATACTTAATTAGCCTGGATCACAAGCCCCAAACCCAACGTGCCACACAAAGATATATCTGTGTATTTCAAAATTGAATGTAAAGGAACTTTGATTGTCTAAATGTGGCCAGGCTACAAAAGACTGAGATTTGTTTATCAGTCCAACATATCAATAATTTTAAATTCTTCTTGTCACACCGTCTGAAATCCTTTTTCACCCCTTCAACACTAGAGCACTCTTTCTTTCCGCAAGTTCCACTGGAGCAACCTTCCTCCCACCCTTTCTCTTTTTTGTCCCTTGCAGTAAATAATCTACTGTTCTAATCATGATGGAATAAATCCTTGTTAATTTTGAAAAAAAATTGGTTGTTGCACTTTAGTAAATTGATTGTATTGATTACTGTGAGCCAACAGTGTGCATGCTCAAGAAACTGTTTTTCAACAATTATTGTAGGTTTGATACATATCGTTTACAAGAAAAGGTCTAGGATCATGGTCTTTTGTACCACATTGATCCCATGTCCACAACCATCATTGGGTCACCCCATTTTCGTAATGGCATAATTGTCATGGCCCCTTGAATTATGCTCAAGGAAGTACCAAATTAGGTCGCAAGAAAAGCCAAATTATGCGGCGTAATGCAGCAGATTTAAAGATAGTAATACTTCATTATTTTGCATTTTTACACTGTTAACACTGTCTGGGCCTTGGTTACACCCCATTAGCACCAGTTTAACACCCAAATACAACAATAAGCAACAGAAAGTTGACCTGTCAACCTTTGCAAAGAGCCTTCTACTGCACTGTAGCACGTGCCACTGCATTTTTATTAACTTTTGAACCGTGTAAGCTAGAAATAATCATTTTTTGTTAAAATTTGCAGATTATGAAGCAGATGATTATTCGTCCATGGGACACATGTGGCAACTCTATATTTATGAGAAAAACGCTGCAGCCGCACAATCCCATTATTCAAGTGGCGCTGATTATTGTTCTTGCCACAGAATCCATCTTACAACTGCTTGCTGCCTCTGCCACTATCTCCACATCTTGTTTGGCATTAACCAAGATCTCTCCCCTTTACACTTCAACAAGCTCAATTCTAAAATTGTATGATGAACGGTCAGCATTCTCCACTCTAAAAGATGTGAAAGCCGTATCACCCCAAACTCGTTACCAACTGCAGCAACTGTTGGGTGGCCTCTCTTTGCCTTTCTCCTTTAGTTCACCAATCAATAGTTTATTTTGAATCAAAATATTTGAAATGACACGGTGAAATGTCATCAACTATGAATAGTTACACTGATAATTGCCACAAATAACACTTTTGGAATTACAGACCAGTTGGAACAAACTGATTTGTATTACTGAATTTTAAATATATTATAACAAATATGAGTTTTGATTACTAATTCCCAAACTGATACGTCAAATCACAAATTGCTTGCTCACACCTTTCCTTTCCACACAACTATTTTTATAGTGAGGCAAATGATTCAATTTTGCCTTAAACGAGAGTTAATTTCAACAAATGTTACTACTTTCAAACCCAATCGATCTAACAAGTATGGTACCAATTTAAGTATCTAGTGCATTAATCCTTTGGAAATCTTTAAGCAAAATACCCTTACACTTCTTTAATCACTGCAATGTCAAATTACCAAATATGTTATAATATCTCATTTAGAAAGTGAAGATCAGCCACTATTTATAATGAAAAGAAATTAGCAAAAGTACATTTTCATTTAAAAAGTAAAATATATGATTTTATTTTTGTTTCTAAAATACTTTCCACAGAAAATTCAGTTTTTTGGTGAAATGCAGAATTAAAATTCAGCACTCAGTACAAAGAAGCTTCAATCTGGATTGGATACTAAACTGAATGAAGGACAGCCACAGAGCAGCTTGCACACACCAGAAAACATTTGTGCCCACTATAGTTTTAATGTGAATAGATATACCTCTCCTTTTTAAGGAAACCGTTCTTAGTATCTCACTTCAGATGCATGAACACAAATACGTTAACACACACTAGTATGCTCTAAAAATAAATTACCATTCAATGGTTTATGTGCAGAAAAAATCTTTGAAACTCAAATTTTATCATTATTTTATTCTTCTACAACTTGTTCCCATATTCAGTTGGTAGGCAGATCGAAAGTAATTTGATGGAATGTAAAAAATACTCCCCAAAAAATATTTGTTAAGGTGCGGATAATGGATAAAGTTATTTACAAATACATATTTATAAGCTGGCAAATTCTAGTTAAATTCTCCGGAGAGAATAAAGTTTTATAATATAGTTTATTACCACACGTTTAAACATGCTTATGTACACATTTTGTACTACCTGCGTATAATTAACATAAAATGGAATCATTTCAATCCAAACTATTCAATCATTAAACAACCCTCCAGAATACTTCTCAAAATTCATTTTAATCAACCCTGTTTTCCATCCTCGAATGACAATTATTAATCTGGTATAAATTAATTTATTTTAAACGTATACTAATCAATTCAATCTTAGTTCCTAACAGTTGTGTCAATACAGCTGCACAGCTGATCGAATTTCAACATGCTGCCGAACTTACTGTTTTGGATTAGTGGAATTACCAAATCACTGCAGATAACATATTTAGCAAGATATTCCCCACCAACTAGAAGCCCTTGTTCTCATTTTACATTTTGTATAACATGGCTTAGTATACTACATTTGTGAAGTATGTACCACTAAATCCCGATTTTAAAACAGGCTAGGTTAACCTCAGACATCTTAGTATTAAGTCAATCAAATACCACTAGTAGTCCTCTAATCATTTGTGTGGCAACAATTTGAGACAGCTTGAGATAAGCAAATATCTGAAGAAAACAATGACAGAGAGTGAAGATTAGATCTAATAATTTTCCTGTTTTAGAGATATTAGGCACATGGTGGCATTTGCCACACAGGAACCAGGTATGCAAGAGTGGTACTGAATCCTTTAAACATCATTTGTTATGTTGACAATTTTGTTACATTTTTGACATGAAGTTTTTTTTTTACAAGGATGATTTTAATAGCTGTGATCTGAATTTTCTTTCTAGTTGGATTTTAAAATAAAAAGTGATATTGAAAAATCACTTACATATTGTGGCAATGCATAATTTGCTCTTCTGTGACTTTATGTAAAGATATTTTTGTTGATACAATTTTTTTAACTAAATATGGAAAACATTGAAGATGAGGATACTTCTAAAGTACAAGCAGAGCATAAGCATCTGATGAGCATAAAGTGGATTATTTAAAATAAAGGTAGCAATTGGGTCCACAAAATAATTTCTTTTAAGGCGGCTAGGATACCCTGGATAGATTTCTAGTCACAATCTTGCTCGACATTTGTAAAAACATATAACCTGTAAATCTCAAATAAAAAAAAGACTGTAGCTCATGTTTTTTTAAATAGATCCTACCTACACTGCATGCTTTCCAGCGCATAACCATTTTTATTTTCATTTTCTGCATATTTCCTTATAAACAGACAGAACATACTGCCCACACCATTACATGAACGTAACTTGAAAAAAACACCCAACGGCGGAAGAGAGTCCCTCAAATATGCAATGTTACCGTAAGAGAATTTGCATACGTGCTTCTATTAAAGGCTGAATTCTGCATAGCAGTTAACTTCTTTATTCCATAGGCAAACCTTGGCTGATTTGTCATTCCTGTCGGTGGAACCTTGGCGAGGATACTAGTTTTGCCACTCATGGTATTTGCACGGCCTAAACTGTATAAATCAGCCTGAACAAAACACTTCTGTTTGGCCTCCATAGTTAAAAAGGTTTTACTGTCTTGTCTTTTCCTCTTTCAACACACAGACAATAAACTATGTCTCAGATGCATAAATTCAGCAGAAAATGAATACTGTGAATTACTTTTGTTTTGACAATGTCCTCATTACTGTCACAAAGCAATTAGAAAACCTGTGCTTTAAATATCAAGCATTACAGCTTTTAGCAAGTCTGAAATATTTGTTCTTTTCTGTTTGTTAATCTCAAAGTGTATGTGAATATAGATAATAGTCACACTATGTACTACAATATTCATTGCTGCGCTTCCACTTCCATCATTTTATTGGCGTGCACCAACAACAAGGCCCACTGGAATCAAGTGGTAGAGGACCACCAAATAATGCGGCAGGGGCGACTAAATTATTATGCAGCAAAAAAGGGCAAAATATACACCGAAATGTAGCAGGTTTTGAGCAGTATTATTTATTTGTTTTGAATTGTACACATGCTAACATTGTGTGAGCCAGGGTTTCACCTCATTATTATCAGTGTAACACCTAAATACAGAAATCCGCAACTGAAAGGTGGCCAGCATCTGCACAACTAAAGTCGTGTGACTGTGCTGCAACTGTGCATTTTAAAAGTCGTTTGGGGTACAAACAATTTTTTGTAAAAATCTGCGAGTTCTGCAGAAGATGGCTGATTATGAGGCAAGTGTGCCAAAATTAGGGTTGGGCGGAATTTGCGTAGTCGCGCTACGCAAAGCTCCGCGAAACAGTAAAAAATCTCCACGAGCACGCAGAAATTCTGTGAACACGCGTAATTGCTTGTTTCACCCGTTCGCGATGCTTTTTTTACTGTTTGTGTACGCTGTTTGCGTGATCGGGGGAAAAATCTCGCGAGCACGCATTTTGAAAGCACGAACAAGCAAAAAATTCAGCGAAGCAGTGGAATTTTTGGCAATTCCGTGTTCTCCCAAATGCCGCAAATTCCGCGAGCAGAACAAAATTGACCGCCCAGGCCTAGCCAAAATCCCACTTCCACCACGGATTCAACATTTCAGAGGCCCTGAGCATAATCTACACTCATGGTATCAGCCACTAGCATAGACGTACATCCGAGTATCAAGGGACATTAGATTTCCAAACCTCTCATGTGCCTTGCTTTTTAAACGTCAAACTTTTACCACTCAGTAATTATTCCTACTCCACTTTTTCAACTGCTATTGAAAATAAATCGAAGGTGGTTTGGGCGATATAAATGGAAGTTACTTCCTTCTCGAAGAAGCCAGATTCTTTCCTAACTGCAAAGTGGTTTGCTCCGTTGTAGAAAACCTATCGAACCTTGTGGAGGATTTGTGGAATAGCATAAACAATGCTAAAATTCTATCACGCAGAGTATTTTAGAAATACGCCCCAGGCACACACTAATCAAAAACGTACTTTCAGGAAATAAACTTTTGTTCAGGCTGCCCAGGATCCTAGTTCACTTAACAAGACATTCACATATATAAAGCAGTACAATGGGAAAACACGAACTTAAACAGCCATCTTCCTATATGCACCTTTCTAGCAGCTTGCAAGAACACTGATGCACCATTTGTTTGCATTACAAACCTGAAAAAATAGGAGAATATGGTCTGTGGCAGATGGATGACCTGTTTGTGCCTCATACGTAGCGATAAACCTCAGCAGAAAACAAAGACTCCCTTGTGAGACATGGAGCTCCTAAACCCCCACTAAAGGTTGTCTTACAGCCACAACAGCTGGACATTGGAGGCTGCAATGGCATTTAATTCAATACAAATGGTGTCACAAGATCATAAAGGTGAAACTCATTTTTTGACACAGAAGAAACGACTATGACAGATCTCCCACCTGACACATACAACACCAAGATCACTTACTGAAACCCGTAGTTAGAATACTCAAGCACTGCACTCTGCCCACAGTCGCGCAGAATACGTTATTTCAACAAAGTCAACTCTCTCTCTACCCTACACAAAATACTGTAGCCAAGGGTCTGGATACATACATTACCCACACATATTGTCAAACACAACCAAGAATCATGAATATATTAGAATATACCTAAACAATTCCTCTTCCGCTGTTACCGATCTCTCCCTGTGGTCCCGGAGGACTACACCATCCAGCCTGCCTCATGCTTGGGGGACACCGCCGAAGCCAATTTGGGCAGCAGCGCTTCAAGAACCAGCGCAGACTCTCGCAGCGTGGGTTCCTTTTCCGCTGTTACCAATCTCTCCCGTGTGGTCCCGGAGGACTACACCATCCAGCCTGCCTCACGTTTGGGGGACACAGCTGAAGCCAATTTGGGCAGCAGCGCTTCAAGAACCAGCGCAGACTCCGGCAGCGCGGGTTCCTCTTCCGCTGTTACCGATCTCTCCCGTGTGGTCCCAGAGGACTACGCCATCCAGCCTGCCTCACCGCTTGGGGGACACAGCTGAAGCCAATTTGGGCAGCAGCGCTACAAGAAGCGTTGCAGACACGCGGGACGCGCGCGTTGACGGCTCCCGGACCAAGCGCGGGCCCATCTGCGCCCATCAAAGCCCGGAGGAGGCTAGGCTGGGCCACGGTATGAACATTTTATCACCTTTATATGTGAACATTGACTTCTGAATTCTAAGTCCTTGCGCATGTTATTCTGTTTAAATTATAAACAGGAATACGGTGGTCATCAAGGGTTGAGACAGTGCTGCTGAGGGCTATTAGGAAGAGCAAACGAAAGTCGCTAACGGGGCATGGGGTTGTTGGGACTTTATATGCATTTTTAACGAGGGCGCAATCATCCCTGATACACGAAATTGCCTTAACAGAGAGAAGCCCCTACCCATCTTGTCCCAGCTGCAAATTGCCCCTTTTGTCCATTCAAGCAGAAGTATGGAGACTGTTATAACTTTCCCACCTGATACAGGCGTTTCTGTAGTTATGCCTCCCGTGGGTGCCCCAACTTCGACCTTATTGGACATACAGGAACAATGTGCGACAACCAGTAAACCGACTGTCGTCACACGGAGGAAGAAAGCCAAGATTAGCCAGGAAAAAGGGTTTACCCCACCAGCCAAAAAGAGTAAGGGGCAGGGCAATAGCACCAATAAGCATGTACATCCCAGAAATAAACCCATAGTATTTGTGCGCGAAAATAGGGAAAGTGAGCCAAATGGAGAACCCTCTCCGGCCCCAGCTGATATTTTACCAACCAGGGGGGCTATGGAAATGGAATATGTGGGCTTTTGGGATAAACTAGAGGACACCTTATCAATCCTTTTAAGGCCACTGATAACCACTCTATGCGCCATAGAGGATAGGCTAGCAAATTTGGAAAGGACTGCTAACAGCCCAACAGCCACTTTGCAAACTATAGCTCAAAATAGAGGTGAGGTTGGATTAACTAGTAATACATGTACCACATGTATGAGAGGGGTCCCTACATTAAACGCCATCCAGGGGAATTCTAATACTGGAACATCGACTGATTCGCTTTCACGTAAACCATCAATTACAGCTAATCAGACGGTGGGATCCAAATTACCCAGCGACACTTCCCTAGCACGCCATCAGCGCCAGTCCGTCCCCTCCCCTTGTAGACAGAATGAGAGTAGATAGGAGGACACTGATGACCGTTCCTCGAGACAGGCAATACTAGATGGGACAAGTTACAAACCTGGTACTGGGGGGGGTGACACCTCAAAGGATAGTTTCCTCTAATCTGGCCAGGGTTTTTTCGCTTGAACCTAGACAGTTGCATCTCCCCCCGGATGCCACTCCTTATACACTGGTGCTGACCAATGTTCCTACACTTCCTCGTGGAGAGCTTGAGCATTGGTCTACCTTAAAAAACAAAGCATTACACTTCCTGAGTACGAAGACAGGTCTAATCAATATATTGTTCTCCGAGTTTACAATGGTGCGCCGAATACCGTGGGTTGGAAGTTCAAGCAAGTCGTTGCCTGGAGTTTGCGTTGTGCTTTCTTTTAGGTCCCCAAGTCTGGTGAAGAATATACTGGACAGGCTGGGCCGGTTGGAAGCAGGGGGATAAGTGTAGTTGCCCTTGGCTTCTTTTATCGACCCCCTAGAACACCACAGTGCCCTCTAGAGGAAGGAAATGCTATGGGCTTCACACAGCATAGATATAGTGTCCCAGTTCATAACCCCTTTGACCCTCTTTACTTTTTGGATGAGGTTGACTGACTGGCTTCTCCAACTTTTAGGGATGGAAGGCCGGGAGAGGGAAGTACTAAGAGCCCCACAACCAGGCCAATGGTCATGGGAGTTCCCCTAAGGGAATTGACAGGAAGGGTCGTCCCGCTGACATGTAAAAAGGTTTGTGGGGGGGATGGGAGAAGGTGCTGAGTGTTCGATCTCTTTATTGGAGCAACCTGTGTAAGATTAAGAAAAATCACTGGTGGTTCGACAAGAAATGCAACAAAGCTTATTCTACGATGAAAAAAGAATTGCATAAGCAGCCCAGATCGTTACTCAGAGTCAGACAGGCTAGATTGGAATATAGAGGGGCGGTCTTAGAGAGGAAGCGTACTCTACGTAATGCAGCATGGGACTATCTCCATAGTGCGGCGCAATTGAAGGATAGTGCAGCATTTTGGAAAGTCCTGAGAGACCCTTTTCTATCTTCTAATGATGGCCCATCCGTAGAAATAGCTATTTCTGAAGAAACTTGGATTACCCACTTTTCTGGGTTGTATAGCGTCCAAGGAAACCAGGGATTGACACTGGCTGACACCGCCAGTGATATTTATGACCGGGTCGATCTTAAAATTACCTTGGAAGAAGTGAATAGGGCCCTGGCCCTTAGTTTGGGAGGTAAGGCACCGGGTCCTGATGGGGTACCAGTTGATTTGTTTACATTTAACGTGCCTTTTTGGGGACCCCTATTGACCCAAGTTATTAACGCCAGCATCAAGTCTACTTTCCCCAAGAACTGGGTGGAGTCCACCATCATTCCCATTTTTAAAAAGGGGGACCACCATGACCCGGGGTTCTACAGACCAATTTCCCTATTGGACTCTATGGTGAAAGTGGCCGGGCGGGTTATATTAGAGCGTCTGCAAGATTGGGCTGCGGACACCCAGATTTTATCTGACCTACAGTATGGCTTTCGCGCCGGACTAGGCACAATAGAACAGAGTCTCAACATAGCCATCCTGGTGGGCAAATATACTAGAGCCAAACAGGGTGGCCTGTTTTTGGCCCTCACCGCGGCCTTTGATTCTGTAAGACATGAAAGGCTGTGGGAGGTCCTTGAGGCAACAGGGGTTGACCTCATATAATTGTTTTTTTAAGACACTTGTACAGTGGGGCTGTTGCAAGTGTGCGGTATGGTTTGGGTGGCGAGTGCTCTAAGGCTTTTCCTATTAGGAGAGGGGTCAGACAAAGCTGTGTTCTGGCCCCCTTCCTTTTTAACCTTTACATTAATGGACTAGGTGAAGCACTTGTATTGAAGGGCAAAGATTTCCCCCAAGTTGGAGGCCGTCCCATACCGGCACTCCTTTATGCGGATGATGCTGTGCTAATGGCTCGCACCCAAAACGGCCTCCAGGGGGTCTTGGATAGTTTTAGCGAGTTTATGACGGACAGTGGTCATCTCAAAGATCTTTGTTATGAGATGTAGGCAAGGGACCCAGAGGACACGTGAAATATTTATTGCTGGGAAGAAGTTAGTTTTAACTAAAAAAAATTCCTACCTAGGTATTTTACTTAACCATAAAGACACATGGGCTCAAACCATTTCTGCCAAAAAATTGGCATTTAGCAGAGCAACTTCAGCCCTAGTAACCTTTGCTAAAAAGCTAAGCAGGAAACCACCCCCAGAACTCCTGAAAATATACAAGGCCAAGTGTATTACAATGGCATCTTATGGGGCAGGGGTGTGGGGCTTCGCAAACACTCTCCCACTACAAATTGTAGAACATTCTCTCAGCACCCCCCGAGTACATCCTCCTACATTTGCCATGAGGAGTTGGGTCTCCCATATATCGCTGATCTTATAAAATTTGAGCCAATACTTCTGTGGCACAGAGTTTGGTGTAAAGATCAGACAAAGTTAAATAGAGAGATCCTGCGAGATAGCTTGAGGCTGGAAGGGGCACTAATGATTCCCTTGATCAAGTTCGTACACGATTTTATGAACGATTTGGGACATCCAGCGTTTTTCCCTGATCCAACCACTTTACTGGCATTTCCAATTAAGACCTTAAGAAAAGAGGGTCTCCAATTTGTGGGATCCAGCAGAATGGCAGGGGAAGTTCCCAAAATCAGCTTGAGGCAACACCAGTCGCTAATCACAGCCCCGGTATTGGAGCCGTACCTTATCTTTGTACCCGGGTCATTTGACAGATTTCTTTTAACAAGATTCAGACTGGGTAACGTTCACAGATTATTATCTTGGCCGCAAATGAATGATTGGTCCCAGGTATTGCCTTTATGTCCATGTGATAACACCTGCGAACAATCTACAATTCACCTAGTCCTGTTTGGTAAATTTTATACTGACCCAAGGAAAATTTGGATAATTCAATTTTTTAAGAAACTCAGGGTTAAGACAGTGTCGCCCAGCCCTGATTTTACTCCAGCTACTGGAAAATGAGCACACAGCATGGAGAGTAGCTATGTTTTTAAAGAAGGCGTTTTATCTTAGGAAACGCACCACAATCACGGAGTCGTAACTTGTGCATGTCTTCCTGTGAGTGTGTGATTTTATAATAGGAAATTAATAGGAATTATTGATACCTTGTTTTCTATACTCATTGAAAAGAGTTTTAAAATGTTCAGTTAATTCTTTATTGTAAAATTAACATGAAATGTAATCGATTTGATGTGCTTTTATGACTGCTTTAAGAAACAGCCAAATAAAGCTTATTTGAAACTTGAAACTATACCTAAACCACATTTCAATATGAACATCTTCTCCCACTCATAAACCAACTGAATATATTTTCATTAAATCTAGATTTCTATTGGTAAATAATATACATATAATTCAATGAGAATATATTTTGGCACAATGTACAGATCATATGTACGATGATGTCAATCACTTAATAGGTATGGTGGGACACCCCACATTCAAGAAAACTCTACTAAAAAAAAGCCTTTGACTGTCAAAGTAGTCACTATTAACCTACTTTTCCAATTTCTTCATCTGTTGGTCATCTTACAGTGCTGAGAAGAGGCATTTTAGGTGATGTACTAATTTTAAAAAGTTAAATAAATAAGCGTTTGTAAAGCTAATATATCGTGCCTTTGCAGGCCTACTTTCATTGTCAAAGTTTATTCCCCGCGGACATTCAGCATTGGTTAAAAAAAAACCACAAAAAAAAAAAACCACGAGACTGCATACTCATGCATGCATCATAACCCATGCGCACATATGCATCATGATGCTCGGCAGCCCCAGGTTCACTACACATGAGCATGCATGAATCACCAAGCGTGACACCCATCTTGAAACAGTATATACAAGAAAACATAGAAAAACATCAAAATTTACTTTTTGTACAAAGGAGCGGTCCAACAGCTAATTGCAGATGTCGGGCCCACTTAAAAGATTTTTTATTTAAGTGAGATAAGGAGGTAGGGGGGTTTAGTGGAGTGAGTAGAGGCAGCAGCACGCGGCAGGGAGAAATGCAGGCCTTTGGTGGGTGGGGGTTTAAAATTAAATAAAGAAAATAGAGAGGGCCAAAAACCAGTCTTCCAAGATTGTAGTTCAGGTTGATTAATAGTGGGAAACCCCACTAGAATAGATAAACAGACGTAATGAGCTATTTATTAAGTTCAAAGTCAAAACGTTAATGAATTGCAAAGTTTTCAGGCCCTGGGTGTAAGAGATGGCCCGAATTCAGTTCTCACTGGGCTTGGTTCTTGCTTGGTTGAAACCACCAATGATGGTGTCTGTCATCTCCTTAAGAGTTTTATCTCTGCTTTACTGAAATTCACACATTGAGTGATAAAATCTTCACATCTTGGAATAGGTTTCCTTTGCAAGTGGTATTCTTTGTCAATATTTGCATATGCGAGGAAATTTCAAAAGATTACACATGATTTAATAAAAGGGACCAGTCATACCCTCCAAATTTAGCTACCCAGAGAATAAGTCTTCTTCCTGATTAGAACCCCCCTCCCCCCTTCCACAAACACACAGGCAAACTATTCCTACATTTACAATTTATCTTGTTCCAATGTGGTTGCCATGATCTCAGACTGATCTCGTCGTGGACAAGAGGCCTAAAGGAAAGACCCTGTGACGTGTAATCACAGACACTGCCTGAGGTGTGACTGAACAAAGACTCGTTTTTCAGGTCTAAGAGCACAAGATTTTAACCTGCAGTGGCACAAAAATAGCGATTGTCAACTTTTACCAAGATGTTCACTCCAGTGACGTCTGTCATTACAGACTGGCCTGTCTTCTTCAATAATATCTGAAATAGCAAAACCAAAGCATTCTATTGGTTCCGGAAATTCTACTTTATCCAAAGCCCACAAACTCTACTTGGAGGCTTCTAGGCTCGCAAACAATGGCCGGATTTGAAGGAAAAATCAACATCTGTGAGCTGAAGAGCATAACCCCCCTCAAATCACTTCGGTGTGGTTCAACACACATACATACATACACATATATATTTTTTATATACTTTTTTAAACTACAAAAACGAAGGTTATAGTGATGTTATAGTTAGGTGACTATAACTTGCGCCCCCACCGTGCAGAATGATGTCATCAATTATGCGATTTCAGATGTCATCAGTGATGTTATCAATGTCATCATTCATGTCATTAGTGATGTAATGAGTAAGGTAATCAGTGATGCACGGTGAGGGTTCAAGTTATAGTTACTTGAGTTTACTGTAAGTGGGAAATTTCAGTGGTTTTTTTTCTAAGTTTAAAATGTAGTATCCGCACTTTTTTTCCAGTACCTCAACTCCAAAGATGGCCAAATTCGGGAAATACATGACAGAGGTACAATCTTGATTGAGTGAAGTAAAGGAACCCGGCGACAATAAAGAAAAGAAAGATGCACTTGCCTCAGACAGCCGCCAGAGACAGTTGAACACTCTCCAATGACCAGAGCAGACTTTCTTTGTACTTCATTATATAACACTGTACACTGCTCGTACAACCATTCAAACATATGGGCCGCTAGAGCACAATAAGAGCAACGCCTAACCAGGAGGGGGCGTGTTAGGCTATTAAATGGTCTTTAAATTGGTGCATCGACAAATATAGGTTCCTTAGCACCTTAAATACCAGCAAATTGCACAACTAGTACAGTGAAGGAGTTATCTCAAGTATCCTTATACCAGGAGGGAGTGAGTTTGAGAAATATAATTTTTTGGGGAAATATATATTTTTTTGATGTTAAGCAAAAGATATTTTTAAAAGTTCTAGGTATAACAAGCACATCGTCACTTTAGAGGACAGGCATTTTTAACTAGGAACATATGCACCTACACAATGATAGGCACTGTAATCAACTATGCATGATCAAAAGACAAATGTATATCAGGGTGAGTGGGTTTGTAAGATACTTATGTTTTTAGGGGATTAAACATAGGATCTTTTTAACAGAGATAGGTACAATAAGCACATCGTAACTTTAGAGGATAGGCATTTTTAGCTAGGAATGTATGCGTCCTCAATTGATGGGCACTGTAACCAACTATGCAGGTTCGAATGACAAACTGCAGAGAAATGTATTGCCACTTTGCTTTTATTTATACACTCTATCGTCAATACTGTGACCAAATTGAGCGCAATCGAGAAGTTTAAGTCAAAATATGCAGGTATCTTTTTACTCCACGAGATTATATAAATTTGGGAAATTGCAATGATTTTAAGCAATCATGCAATTACATTTTCATTCATTCGAGTTTAAAATGCTGTGTTTGAACTAAAATTTCCATTTAAATATATTGTGACTTTAACATTTGTTTTTTTCAGTTTATTACTGAGGTTTAAATAAAAAATGTAATGTAAAATGAGATATTATTTGCATACCTAACTATAGTGTTACTTTATACTTTAGCATTTTCAGCAAATTTCTAGGATGGTATTTAATGGAAAAGTAAGATTTTATTACTATACTGACTTTGCCTTCAGCCGTTCTCAGTGTAGGGATGGCAGTAAGGTCTGCACCCACAATCAGCCAACCCCCACTGAGCAAGGCCTTTCAAAATGCTCAGCGAGGAGTCAGCCGCAGGATGAGATCTGCCCTAGGGGGTTATCCACCTCACTTTTTTTGTTTTTGTGATCCAGCAGAGTACGGGGGCATGCTGGCTCCTACAATAATTCTGTGGAATCACTAACACAAAATTTTGTTTTTGGGCCCCATGGGAAGATAGAGTTTGGAGAAATCAAACTGAGCAGACGTTGTGTGGTAGGAGAGTATAAAAGCTGCAACTAGGCCAGACCCTTGAGTTCGTGCGTTTTGCTCAAAATCAAGCAAAAAGCTAGAGGACTATGTAATCACCGTAGCGTCAAGCACATCATTGGCACGTGATGCCAGTGTTTCCGATTTGAGATTTGCTTCAGCATGGATGTTGACTATCCTGGACCACTAGATGTTGATTGCTTTGCTCAGCACTCCCTTACCTGTCTCTGCCTTCTTCCCTACCTTCAAGATTTACATTGGCACCGTTATGTAACTGAATATGCATCCTTTTTTAAATGCCCTCATGGAGGTATTTCTTGTAGAAGTACACAATCTAAGGGATTCAAATATTTCCTATCCATATCGTTGCTAATCCATATCGTTGGAATTTGTCAGACTAGAAAAAGGTAAATTGATACAACCAACTACAAGAATAAGTTTGAGACAGTTCACCCCTGCCCACCTGATCTCTACACAGGTGGCACCTAGGCAGAAAAACATCCAGGGGAGACTTTGAAGCTCATAGCAACAGATGCCAGACTGCCATGTCCGACAAGCTTGTGCAACTCAATCAACCATTGTTAATGCACATTAAGATCATAAAAACATCAAAGGAATTAATTGGCTGGAGACTCAGTAAGGTGATAACACAATGCTGGGCCTCCAGTTCAGTACCACTGTTGACTGCTCCAGATGGGCAAGTTTCCGATTTAAGGTTTTATCAGTGACTTTTTGTTTTACCAGTAAAGACACGGAGTGATGTCGCTGCCTGCAAAACTTGGAGGCTGAGCAGATAGATGTGACCTCCAGATACTTTAGGTGTCTTTTTGCCAACGAGTCATCTGGAAACCATACACTTTAATGCACTCTTTGGAGGACAGAGGGGATCATTCACTTCAGTGGATCTTCTCCTTATAGACTAAAGTGTATTGAGGTGTCTGGTTGGATCAAAAGTAGATTGACAAGCAGAAGCCAGAAGGAGTTGAAATGTAAGTGGCAGTAAGCATACAACAGATATGCAAAAGCTTTTAGTGCACTCCAGAGTTCCATGAGGGCAGGTTCCAGATGAACATCTGAGGCAGATTGTTCCAAAGTTTGGAGCTTTGGTTAGAGCTGGATATTATCCCAATAAGTTTGTATCCCACATCATGCAGTGACCGTAGATTTTTGCAGCACAAAGAGCCTAGACAATTACTAGGGTATGGACACTCTGATAATGTAGTCTCTTAAGAGCTTTTCAACTCTGTATGGAGCTTTGAAGCACCAGTATTGTCCGATCAGACCTCTGAGATTTCATGGCCAAGGAGCTTTGGCTAGGATGACCAGATGTCCCAGTTTTTCCCCAGACAGTAACGGTTTTCAAAGGACTGTTCCAGTGTTCCGACGCTTTCCTTAATTTTAAACACATGTCCCAGTTTTTGGAACAAAGGTCAGTTCATCCTGAAAGGTATGCTCTCCTTAATTAATTTGTTTCTTTCTTCCAGGCAGCGCAGGAGTTCGGCTGCAACAGGGCTGGACAAGGAATCCAAAGCAGCCCTGGAAATTTTGTCGCACCAGCCCACACTCTGGGGAATTTCAGGCGTGTAGCAGTGCTGCTTAACAAAACCGACCCACAGCACTGCTGCTTTTGTTACTGGTGGCCAATATTACAGCATCGCTGCAAAACCGGCCCTCACTAGCAAAACCGGCCCCAAAACTTCCAGTCTCCTGGGCAAATGCCTGATGCCCACTACGGCCAGTCCAGTCCTGGGCTGCATGCATGCTACAACAGATATGGTGACAGAAAGGAGATGAAGGGCAGTGGTGCTCATGGTAGAGGTCTTGCCATAGCTAATCTTATTCATGTGTAGCATACATACATACATATATATATATATATAGAGAGAGAGAGAGAGAGAGAGAGAGATAGATATAGAGAGAGAGGAGAGAGAGAGAGAGAGAGAGAGAGAGAGAGAGAGAGAGAGAGAGAGAGAGAGAGTTTTTTTTAACAAGGCTACACAAAATCAGGACAGGCCAGACATAAAAGTAAGGCGAGAGGCTTTAGTCATACTTTTATGCTGGTCTGTCCCAGATTTCCTTCTCAAAATCTGGTCACCCTAAATATGGCTGGAGCGCTGTCGGACAAAAAGCATTGTAAATCCAACAGGTCTGGCTGTAATGCGGAAAACGCATGTAAACAGCCATTCATAAATGTGGTTCACCACATAAAAACGCACAGTATTAGAATTCTCAATACTGGGGAAAAGTTGACAAAACGCGATTTTTTTCGGTATAAAATTCACATAGAAGATAAATAACTGAATGCGACAAACAACATGATCATTGTTTACTTTTCAGATGTAGAATAGCCCCTCCCGCATTCCAATGTAAGAACTTCCTGGGAGGTGAAATGATGCACCAAAAGGCATGAGATCAGAGTGTATCTTCTGGGTGGACCCAAATCCCACGCCACGTATATTTTAAAGAACAAGTAACAATACGTCAACAGACAGCAAGCGGACTAAAAAGGAAGGTAAAACCGCTGCTTCTACTGCCCAGTATTAGAATAAATTGTCACTACGGTAACTTGGGTTCACGGGCAAACTCTATCTATGGCTGGCTACCAGACTATTTGACCAGGTTTATCTTACCCTGAAGGCGCCAGGCAATGCCACCGCTTCAGGGCAAAACAAACAAACTGGGAGGAAGACGACGACTTCAAAAAGACCCGTGCTTACTTTTCGCCCCATTACACAGGCATGCAGCAAACGCCAGCATTCCTGGGGCGGCCCGGCTACAATAATGGTTATCCTGTGGGGAAATGAACGCTGGATAGGGCAGTTAAGCTATGGCGGGAGCTGCCCTCGGCCTACATGCCGGGCAAGAATGCGCTCCATTCACAGATATTCCTCTGAAAGTGCCCCATTGTTCTCTGAAGGCTGTTTTGCTCCGAGTACACCAAGAACGTCGTTGTTGTTTCCGCCCTTCGAATGTGGAAGCTTTCATTTTATCTCGTTTTACGTGGTTTAGCATTCTGCATTCGCCATGGAAGAAACACTGACAACTCAATGGGGCGGAAGAATTACGATGTCGCCCACTCCTGCTCCTGAGCTCTACGTCATTCTTCCAGACGTCTAACTGCTAAAAGTACACGCTGGAAGAGGTAACTCCAGGCCAAGAGAAAACAGAGCGAAACAGCTTTTACAAAATGTACAAAAATCCGAATGAATAAACAGCCACATTTGAATGCACCAGGCTGTCAAGTCCTACGTGTTCCCCGATGCTAAATAAATTAAGGTGTTGCTTTCGCGACGTGTGTGTGCGCGTGCCGAAAACATGCAGAAGGCATTGCACTCTACAAAAAGCCCTTCAACAAACGCAGTGACAGCCAATAGGGCGGGATTATTGATTTTAACAAGTCAGCAGCACCCCTTTGCGATTTTTTCACGATTCATCTTCCAACCCGCACACTAAGCAGCATACATGTATCACATACTTCCTATCGAAAACAAGAGATGGGGTGCAGGAGTTGTTAATTTTAATCTTTTATCTCCCACATCATTCACTTTCCTTTCGGCTGGTTCGGTTTACTGCGGAGGAGCTCTGAAATGACCTGCAGAAGGCACGTGGATCCTATATAGCGCAAGAAAAACATGCATAGACGCTTTCAAAATCAATCAGTCCCAAAGAACTACTTGATAGATCAATCTTTTCTATCAGAACGAACATCTGTCAGTATACGGTGAATAAATTCGCAAAACACAAGAAGAAAAGAACCCAGCCGAACTCCTGCAGGTAGCCCGTTCGGCTGGCGAGCGAGCCTCTAGCCAACCAGAGTAGCCGCACCCTGTCGGTGCTGGCCCAGCGAGGATCCCGTTCCTTCCCGAACTGTTCTGGAGGGTCAGTGCTTAATTTGTAAAATATGAAGTGCAGGTGCTTAAATGTTTTTGGGAGGCCACACCTACTTTTCTTCGGCTCCACCCATTTCCTCCACTGGCTCCACCCAGTCTATTAGCTCCTCCCACATCCTCAACTGGCACTGCTAAAAGTCAGATGTAATCAGTGGTTAATTTGTAAACAACTTAACTCCATAATGCAGGGGCTCTCATTAGGAGGTAGCTTGCTCCAGCTCATTTCTCCTGTTAGCGCTGCTAAAAACAGATTCAACTGCTAACCATGAAAGTGGGGAGAGGATGTGGCACATTGGCCAGAGCTACCGACTTCAGAATTGACTGGTGCTCAGGAAAAGTGCCGGTGTTGGTGATTAACTGCAGTGCTGAGCACTGGAAACAACCGGCTCAAATTAAGCACTGGCACTAAGGTTCCAGGCACCCTACATTTAAATATACTACCTGCAGCCAGTCACCAGCATAGCTATGGGGGGGGGGGGGAGGGGGGAGGGTGGCTTTACAACTCTAGAGCATAGAAAGATCCTGGCAGCTCACTCAAGCCAGCAACAATTTGCAGCTGTAAGCAGAGGGCTCAACCGGGTCCTACTCAACCCCATGAGCATGGGCACCCTCAGAGGGGGTGGGGGGGTGGGGGGATGGGGGGTTGAGGGTTGAAACAGGAACTACCCTGGCATTTTCCTGAAGGTAGGATCCTTGTGCAGACCTCAGATGGGACAGTAGAACTAGTCATTCTACTCCATCCACTTCAAACCTCAAGGCCCCCTCATAGGGAGCCAGTTTTCACTGCCCTGAAGGCCCTACTGTGATGGCACCTCCTTGCCATCCAGGGAAGCTGGGCCACATAGCACTGTACCAGCTCTGCACAGCTAACTTCACTCACATCCAACATGCCTTCCATCTCAAACACAAGGAATTAACTCAAAAGCACCAAGACCGCTGCAGCCTGTTTTAAACCCTCAGGCTAAATAGAGTTACATGGAGGTTCAGGAGGTATAGACCAGTAGATCGGAAAACAGCCCTGTCCTTTCAGCAGTCACGTGTGGTCGCAGGCTGGTTAGCCAAGGAAGGTAAACACTGACAAGGGCAGTGAAGATATACAAGGCCAGGAGACTGTCAGGAGCAGGATGGTCCAGAGGTGTGTGAAGGTGCATGAGATGTGTTGCTGGACAGGAGAGGGAGCATTAGAGTCAGGAGAGGTCCGGGCGGCTGATGTGTTTCAGGATGGGGAGATAAGAAAGACATTGATGCATTTGTTTATTACTTTGGGATTATATTATTGTGTAGGGCTATGGGTCAGAGGATTTGATTTTGAGAGTTTGTCGTGCCTCGACAAAAACATCCTTTAACCAAATGTAAAGACATCAGGGCATGTCTATAGCTCCTTCAAAGTTTCTCCCAAAAACGTCCATACATACCTACGCTCCCCAATACACCGAAGAGACTTTCAGCCACCTTGTGTTCTCAAAAAGAGATCAACAGAAGAAGTGATAGAAGGAAATATTCCAGAATTAATTCTTGCAATATTCACCCTAGAAGGGGAGTTGGGTGGGACACCCAAGAACCAAACCCAAGCTAACATATTCTAGTAACATTCACCAGTCTAGCAGGAACTACAATTATTGATCCAAGGTAACTCTGGTGACACCTGAAATTCCCCTAACCCATACATGAGCAAGAACACTAAAGCCGAGCTTGCCACCACCAATAGAAATGCATAGCTTCCCTTGCCCATATATGGGCAAGCAGAGTTTACCACCATCAGTAGAAATGCGTAGCTTCCCACCACCCTCTTCTATATCCGCCATGATATCTCTCTATGTATATTTTTTCACTTTTTTCTGCAGATGTAAGCTGGCCCAATTTGAATAAAAACTTTTTTCTCCTGTCACGGCACATATAGGTTTGGTTTTGCTCTATATTTCGTAGGGGTGCTAAATTTGAAAACCCATAGACTACTGCTGGATGCTCTCAGACTTCGTGTGGCCAAGTGGCCCTTTTTTTGCGGTTTTGTATAGTGCAAACTTGACCCGAAGTTATTGTAGTGCTTTACATTAGCACCAGTTACATTTCACCAGAAAAGATTCATTTTTTGGAAGGCGCGGGGAGATTAAGTGATTTGCCCAGAATCTCAGGATAGTCGACCACGAGACTCGTAACCCGATCCCGGCAACTCTTTCCACTCAGTGAAGGCTTCTTCGTACAGTTTTCACATTTGTGGCTGCAGCCTGTCGGAGTTTTTGCGAACTACCCAAATCGTTTGCAAGGTTTTTCGTGAAGCCCAACAATAGAAATTTGAAAGCGCTAGCCAGAGAACACTCTCTCCCGTAAATCCCTCTTTGGTTGCATATTTATATAGCGCGTACTCGACCCGAAGGTATTGGAGCGCTTTACATAGCATGCTTAATTTATTCATTTTTTCCCCACAAAGAAGTCTCAGTCTAGGCCTTGAGCTGCTTACTACTACCAGACACAGCACTGCTACTTACTGGCTGATTGATGCCCACAACGCCACGGTCGTCGGGGTCGGGCCGACTTGAATGAGATGACTCTTGGTGAGCTGCTGCGCGCTGCAGTGGTTGTGCTGGGGCGGGGCAATGTGAAAGAAATCTGCGCACATTGCCTCACAGCCCCTACCCCAATATAACCGAAATCCAGCCCAAACCAGTGTCCTCCGGCGCTGCGGCCCGCCCACAGGCAAGTGGCTAAGACCGCCCTGGTGCGCAGAGTGTGCCGCCATCAAAACAGTTATATATTTAAATGTATTTCTGAATAATGAATTTCCTCTGCAGCAGGCTAAGTGTCTAAGTCCCACAGCAACACTTTTAACCACCGGCGCTGTGACCCACTCAGGAGATGTGAAAAACACGCAGCAGCTGCACGAGAGTACAGTAGTAAGTTATATTAAAAAATAAATGTGACTTGCACAGCCGATGCGTACTGTAGACCCTGTCAAATAAGTGCCGGTGCTAAGCACCGGAAAGCTCCGGCACAAATTAAGTCCTGTGGAGGGTCTACTGTGAGGGTTGTGCAAGTTACAGCAAAATACAGGCCCCGTCATCCCGGCAATTATCTATTTTAAATGACAACAAAGATACAAACGGTTCCACTGGAAGGTTCTTGATTTTCACTCCTGCAGAGGTGCCTCTTGCACCGCGTGTCCGAGGCCGCAGCAGTGCACTGCACAGCTTGAGCTTTTCATTTTTTGACAGTCTTGATGATGCACACAAAAACACATACTTCAAAACTTCCGCATTAAACAGACTGCTAGCTAGCTAATCACCACCAGGAGAACAATTACACCATTTAGTTTTTAAATTCAAGAATACAGGAGCACTCCTTTAACTTTCAATAAGATTTTATATAAAAACAAAACAGAAACACACAAAACTAAACAAGTAGACATGAAGAAACATCGAACATGCACAATGTCTGTAAAGTATACAGTCTGAGGTACCTTCCACTTCCCTCTGTTTCTTTATAGGCTGCCCTACCCCTCTATTCTAGTAAGGGGTCACGGGTATGAAGGAGGAAAAAGGGCCTGAGCGGCGGCAATGGATCAGGAGCAGAGAGAGAGAGAGAACTTGCTCACTTTTGTTCGGAAAGGTAGGAGGCAGGTGGTGATCTCGCCTTCTCCATGGAGGTTCATACGGGCCTAGGTGTCCATAGATGCCCACATCCCTCTGTTGGGCAGTCTCCACTGTGAGTCTCGTAGGGACATCGCGTTGAGCCATCCTTTAAACGATGCCTTGGATGTGTCTTTCCACTTATTTAGAATCATTTTAACACCAGCAGTTAGTAAGAGGTCGAGTAGGTCGCTATCTCGTTGTGTGAGTGGTTCTATCGTAATAGGGGTTGTTACCAGGGTTGCAAACTCTGGTTTAAGGGAACACCCTAACATGTCTGTTAGAAAGGCAAAGATATTTCCCCAGTAGACTTTAACTTTAGGGCAGTGATAGATGAGGTGAGCCAGGTCCCCGCTCCCGCTATTACAGTTCCAGCATAGGTAATTTGTGTTCATGCCTAATTTTGCCAGGCGCGCTGGATTCCAGTGTAGTTTGTGTAAGATCCAGAATTTTGTCTGAGCTAGTACCGGGGTTACCTTACTATGGGTGGGGGAGGACCATAGTATTTGGCTTTCCTTTTTGCTTAGAGTGCTGCCTAGCTGTGACTCCCAGTAAGTTTGTGCTTTCACATTGAATTTCTAAGTGTTTGGACGCAGAAGTCTATAGATGTGTGACACTTGGTGACCTGTTTTGTTGAGGTTGAACATGTACTGGAAGATTGAAGGCATGATATTAGACAGTCTCGCTTTGGACAGTGCCGCTTTGATTTTTAGGAAGTTATAAAATTCAATATCTGGCAGGGTGTGTTTGGTTTTAAGCGAGCTGAATGTGGTAGGTCTCCCTTCATTCTCGAGCTGGACGGGAAGGGAAATCCATGTTTCCACCCATGTCTTCATATAGAGTGTTTTGCCTTTGTATTTTATTTTATTATTTGTCCATATTGATTCCCATCTCGAGTTTGTTATTCTATGTTCTAACTTCTGTTCGACCTTCAGTAGGGCGTTTCTGGTGTTTGCAAGTATAGGGTTCATTAAAGTATTGTGTCTGCTGGTTGTTAGAAGTGCTAGTGGTTCAAGGTTGTTTAGCATGGCTCTTTCTACTTTCAGCCAAGCCGGTGTGTACTCCTGGTCTGGTAGAATCCAGTAGCTACCCTGTTTTGCCAGGAAGGCAGTTTGAAAAGTCTTGAAGTCTGCCAGGTTTAAGCCCCCCAGAGTTTTCGTCAATCTTAGTTTTTTAAGGCTAATCCTTGCTTTTTTGTCTTGCCAGATAAAGTTATTTAACATCTTACCTATTTTGCGGTGGAAATCGACAGTGAGGGTTAGAGGGAGCATATTAGTAAGGTAGTTGATCATAGGTGTCACCATCATATTGATTGTTTCAATCCTCCCCCAACATGTGATGAATTTCGGTGACCATCCCTCAAGCAGCTTCTTTATCTTGTTCAAAAGCATTTTCTCATTGTATTCTAGTGTATTTTTAAGATCTTTGTCAAAATAGACGCCTAGGTATTTGATGAAACCGGTTTGCCAAGTGAGGCCCGAGTCTCCCAATATGTCTCTAGTGGTATGCAAGTCGAGAGATTTACATTCAGACTTATCCTTGTTGAGTTTATAGCCGGAATAGGCCGCATATTTGTTGATGGAGTCCATAAGGGCCATGATGGAGGTTTTAGGGCTTTCAGTGACAACAATAATGTCATCCGCATATGCTGATAGTTTTGTTGTTATATCATTGATGGCGAAACTCTTCATCAAATTGTTGGTCTCGATGTCCTTGATTAGCGGTTCTAGTGCAAGTAGGAATAGCGAAGGGGATAGTGGGCAACCTTGTCTTGTACCTCTATTGAGTCTGAAAGGCTCGGAGATGGCCCCGTTGACCACTATGCGAGCCATAGGTTTGTCATATAGTGCCATAACTTTCTTTATGAATGCACTACCTAAGTTGAAAGACCGCTTGCATTGTTCTAGAAAATGCCACGATACCCTGTCGACGGCCATCTCAGCGTCGAGTGCTATAGCCACTGCTGGGTTAGTTTGCTTGGTTGCTCTGTGGATAATGTGGCATAAGAGTCTGGTGTTGTCGTGTGACATGCGTGTCTTGAGCAAGCCCACTTGTGTGTTCCTTATAAGGTGTGGGAGTATCCTATCAAGCCTCACTGCCAGGATTTTTGCATATATCTTGCAGTCCACGTTAATTAGGGATATAGGCCTGTAATTTTGTGGGAACTGGGTGTTTTTGCCCTCCTTGGGTATAACTATAATATTCGCTTCGGACATTGTTTGTGAGACCATCCCTGTCCCTTCGCAATGGTTGAAAACTTTTTTCAACATTGGTTGTAGTAGAGCTATAAATGTTTTATAGAAGGTGGCTGTATAGCCATACGGTCCGGGAGCCTTATTAGCTTTAAGAGACTTAACTGCCATCTCAATTTCGGGTGAGCTAATCTCTTTCCCTAAACTGAATGCGTCTTCCGAAGTTATTTTTGGGAGGTTTAAGCTGTTGAGGTATTCGGAGCAGCCCTCTTCGTCTAATGTTTGGTCCTTATTATAGAGCTCCTGGTAGAATCCACTAAATGTGCGTAGGATTTCTTTATGTTGTGTGTGTGTGTAATGTTATGGGGGTCTGTGATCGCGGAGATAGTGTGTTGTCTTTGTTTGTGTTTTAGATAGGATGCCAGGATTTTTCTCGCTTTGTTGGCCTCGCATAGGTTTATTGCCTTGCATTTGTTTATCCACAGACCTGCTCTCTCACTTAGAATTCTGTTGAATTCGTATTTCTTCCTTGTGAGTTCTGTAAGGACCCCTACGTTCTTTGAGTCTGAGATGTGTGATGATTCTAGATTTTGAATATCTAGCTCTAGTTGGTCTAATTGGGTCTTGGCAATCCTGTTCATCTTGCCTTTGATGTCCATAATTGTTCCCCTAATTGTGGCTTTCAGGGAGTCCCATATGATTTTGGGGTCCGAATCTGCTGTGTCGTTAAAGTTAATGTAGTCCTTTATGGCCTGCTCTATTTTGGTTCTATTGCTTTGCTCTTTTAAAACATCACTGTTGAATCTCCATCTACGAGGGTGATCTTCGTTATGGCGGCCATTTAGTAGGAGGCTGATAAAGGAATGGTCCGAGATAGTTCTCGTGGCTATGTCCGTGTTCTCAATTAGGTGGGTGTGTGAGCCAGAGATCAGTATGTAATCAATTCTGCTATATGAGTTGTGGGGGTTTGAGTAGAAGGTGTAATCTCTCGTGTCCGGGTGTTGAAGTCTCCAAGGGGCATATCAACAAGGGCTTTATCTCTGCTTTTTTGGCTTTAAAAGCCAAAAAAGGAGAGATAAAACTAGCGCCCTATCAACAACAGGGTGCTAACAGGCAAATTTGCATGTTAGCACCCTTTTACTCTACGCTTCCCCTTGCATCTCTAATGAGATGCAAAGGGGGCGTTTCAGAGTAAAATAATAGGAGAAATGTCGCTAAGCGACATTTCTCCTATTATCAAGAATGTCGCTAACCCTGTTGGAGACAAAAAAAGCAGCGCTAACCGCGGTTAACGCTGCTTTTTTACGTCTGGTATTTTTCTGACTTAGCCATGATATCCTATGGAAGGAGGATATCATGGCTAAGTTTGCCTGTCCCTATCAACAAGGTAACGTGAGATTATCGCTGGGTTTCCAGCGATAATCTCACGTTAGCCTGTTAGCGTGAGGATTTTTATCGCTATTGAGATAAGCGTTGCTAATAGCACGCTATCTCAGCGATAAAAATTCACGCTAGCCGGCGATAATTATCCTAGCGCTAAGTGCGCTTAGAGATAATTATCGCCGGTTGTTGTTGATATGCCCCCAAGTGCCTTTCAGGTTGTATTTGGTACATACATTTTTGAGTACTTTGTGTCCCCCGGAGGTAATGTGTGGCAATGTGATTGTCTGTCTATGGTGTAGTCTAGTGCCATATTGAAGTCGCCTGCCAGCACTGTTAGCTCATTTTGTGGGAGTGCTTCCATCCTATCTGAGATGTTATCCCAGAAGGTGGTATCATCCGTGTTAGGAACGTATATGTTGAGTACATTAAATTTTTCATCTCCCCTTTTCAGGTGTGTCAAAAGGATTCTCCCCTCTAAGTCGCATTGGTGGTCTTCTATGCTTATCTTGGAGTTCCTATTTATCAAGGTGATCACTCCTCGTTTTTTCCCTACAGCCTGAGAGCACGCCATTTGACCAACCCATCTTGCCCTAATCCGTTCTACATCATCCAGGGATAGCCTAGTTTCCTGTAGGAGAAAGACGTCCGCTTCAGTTTTAGCTACTTTTTTCCTTTTGACTGGGTGGTTGAGGCCTTTAACAATTAAGAAGACTATCTTCAGGTTGGATGAAAGTGATAGTGAATTCTTTTGCTTAGAAGTCATTATGTGAAGCTAGTATGTGGTTTTAAAGACCGGGCCCTGTTCCTTTTTCTTATGATAATAATCAAGTTGTTCACTAGGGCTTCGTGAATGTTGTCCCTGTCTCAGATCTCTTTGTGTGAATATGTCCGCTTTTACCCGTGCTCTGGTCTCAATCTCCACAGTGTGTGTAGTTGTGTAGGTGGAAAGACTGGGAGACAAGAGGGTACAGAGGGTAGATGCTACAGTCGAGTGCCAGACAAACAATGCTAATACTAACATGACATACAAAAAATTAAAAGCCCCCCCACAAAAACCCTCCCTCCCTCCCCCCGCGTCCTACATCTGGAATTCTGGACGTGTGACAGCAAAGCTCCAGCTCCATTTCCCCTGGGATGGTACATCTATGGTACTTATCACCTTCGCATCAGCAGTTAATTGCAACTTATTTGTCCTTATTTGCAACCTATTTGGCCTGCAGATCTGTACCATAACATTGTCTTTAAAAGGATATTATTTCTCCGATGCTCGCTTCTAGTTTATTAACACGATTGTCTGCGAAGATTGGTTCGCAGGTGTGTTCCTTCGAGGTCCAAACAGTTCCCAGAACCCGGTACTTTTTTCCTTTTTTGGTGGTCCGCGTTCGTAGCCTTTCCTGAGCTCGATTCAGGACGTTTGGCTCCTGAGGTAGCAGAGTGATCAGAAATAATAAGCTGATTGAGGTAGATAGTGAGGATGAGGTAGATGGTTGTTTGCATAGTAGTGCCAGAGGTTATAATGTGAAGTAGCTTTACACGTTCCCTCCTAGTTCTGGTGAGGCTCTTCTCTTGTTCGCGTTTGCGTGGGAGAACTCCATTTCTTGTGTAGTCGCCCTTGTAAGTAGTTGGATAGATTAAGTAGTTGGATAGATCGTTGGGGTCTTCGAAGATGTGCATTCTGCCCTTATCTGTGATTTTGAATTTCGTAGGTCCTATGAATGAAAAGACGATGTTTTCCTTCCTCAACTTATCTCTCTGGGCCAGAAACCGGTTTCTTATGTCCACTGTGTGTTTAGAGTAGTCTTGGGTGAGAATTATCTTTTGACCGTTCCACAGCAAATTCAGTTTTTTCCTGGCCACTGCAAATATGGCTTCTGTATGTTGTAGTCTCAGCGGCTTGCATATTATGGGGCGCGGCGCAGACATATTCGCTGATCTATAGGCCGGAACTCTGTAGGCCATGTCTAGCTCCAGAGGCATGTCGAACTTCAGGTTGGTGAGTTTAGGGATCATATCCTATACGAAGGCCATGCATGAACCATTTTTCTCCTCTTCTTCTTCAGCGACCCCTAGAATTCTGGTGTTCCCTCTTCTGTTGCGGTCATCTAGCTCGGCTGTTTGTTTTAGGAGTATTGCTGTTGTTTTGGAGAGTTCTTGCAATGCCTTGTTAGATTTTTGTTTGTTGTCTTCCACATCGCTCACCCTCTGTTCTACTTCCGTTAGTCTATTATTTGCTTCGTGTATGCCCGCTCTAACTGCAGCCAGTTCCAGCTGTATAGCATCCGTGGTTTGCTTGGTCGAGTTCGCTAGATCATGTACTTCTGCCAAAATTTTTTTAAATCATGTCCAGCGTGCTGTTAATGTCTGGTCTTTGTTTGATAGGGGATTCCAAATTTTCACTCTTATTCTTTTTGGATTGCTGCGTGAGCACTCCTTTAACCAGGAAACAAATCTTAACGGTTCTGATGGGGCATAACCTAACCTGTATTTGTAAAGCACACTTCCACCCAGAAAGGTATCTTAGTGCTGAATAACAGATATTTATTGTTAACCGAGCTCTATGGTACTCATTTTATCTACCTCAGAAGGATGAAAAGCTGAGTGGACCCACCAGGATTTGAACCTGTGACCATGAAGCCAAACACAGGCCACTAGACCCGGCTACGCAACATTAGGCGCCTGCACGAGAAATGTGACTTCTGTGCAATAATCAAAGACGTCATAATTAAGGACTAAATAAAGTCTTATTGTCAATCTCAGAATCAATACATATTTCATAAATATTGTAAACACAAATCCATAGTTTCAGCTGTAGAGAAAAATCGGTGTCGCTTTATAGTACTATCAATGCTGTCAGTCTTCTGCTTTCCTTTAATTTCATTCCATCATTATCGTCTAACCCTCTTCCCCTCGAACAGCTGCCCCATCTCAATCTGAATCCGAACCCACCCCAAGACTCCTCGGCACTGTTGTCCCAATTCCAGCCTTGCCACCGAGTATTGTCCTCTCTGTCTGGTCCTTGCTCCTCCCTCAGGGTCTCTCTTGAAGCGCTCACTCTCATAATGCCCCCTCCACCAACCCACCCTTCCTATCAAGTACCTCCCCGACCCTGAACCTCTTTCTCTGCAGTCAGGGCGCTGTCTATCGGGGGACCAAGCTTTTACTGTTCACAGATGATGAAGGGGCACAAAAGGGACGAAAAGTGTTCCAACCAACCAAGCCGCTGCAAGTCAAGTTGGGCTTGACCTTGAGAATCCTAGACGATGGTTGCACTTATGTTGCTGATACCATGAACAGGACAGATGTAACAAACTTTTGTCTACAGATATCTGCTACCATCTACCTGAAGGAACATTTTCAAAATATATTTCGAAACATTATCTAAAAACACCGTTAAACTCATATTGCATCAGTCAATATGCTCTATGCAAAACCCACTGGTGAAATTCTGAAATAGAGTATCCAGGATTCTGCTGCGGATGACGAAATCACACTCTAAAGTTGGTTCCATCACTTTTTTTGTCCAATTCCAGGTCAGTGGAGGGAAAACAGTTGAGAGCTTAGATAAAGAACACTGGGTACAATATACTAGGGTAAACATTCCTTACACAAAAAAACAATATCTGTGTGAAGAAAACAAACACCCAGAGAAATAGGCATCTTGCAAATATATGGCCCCACTGGAAAAGTTCTTTATATTTTGATATAAACTAAAGACACAGAGGAAGAAATGTAGCTGGGTCTGTTTATTTCCGTAAACCAAGGCTTGCAGAAATACAGCTTGCTATCAACCTTTCTTCTTGATTACTGAACAACATCAATGAATCAGAAAAAGGGAAGAAGGGGACATTTGTAATGTAATAGCTGAAAAAATACGGAGAACTCCAGGTTAGCATGCAGTAGAAACGAAATATTACCCATAATTGCCTACACACAATAAGGCCTCAAGTGACCTCAACTGGGAGGTTAGACTTGCATTTAGCAGTACACCCACTAAACTACTCCATTCAGCCTGAAGCACTTTTTTTAAACTTCAAGTTTGACCAGGATTTCATTTGTAGAGGATCCTCAAAAATATTGGTATGGGAGCTATACACCATGCCACAACCATGTTATCCCTCTGAAAGGGAGCCAGCAGAAAAAGCTAGCAACTATGCCCGCATTTTCAATACTTTAAACAACATGTTCATGAAACATGTTTGCACTCTGCCCCACGCCCTATCATTGAAGTTAGCAGGATTGCTTTTCACAGTAGACAGTAAACCACACCAAGCAAAAATGCAGCCACTTTACTCCAATAACAACAAGCAATGGCAAAGCCAATAGGTCTTGCCTATGCCATAGCTATTGGCTTTGCCAATGTCTTTTAGCCAAGTTCTACAGCAGCGGCCAACGACACGGACAATGGGAGTGATGGGAGTAGCCTGGACAATAAGCAGCAGCATGGCCAACGGAAGGGTGGGAGGGAAGCAGCAGCATGGGCAACGGGACGGTGGGAGGGAAGCAGCAGCATGGGCAACGGGACGGTGGGAGGGAAGCAGCAGCATGGGCAACGGGAGGGTGGGAGGGAACCAGCAGCATGGGCAATGGGAGGGAAGCAGCAGCATGGACCACTGGAGGGTGGGAGGGAAGCAGCCGCATGGACAATGGGAGGGAGGAGGCAACACTGACCATAAGAAGCACCATGACGGAAAGAAAAAAAAATCAACATGATGAAAAGAAGAAAAAAGAAACAACAAGACAGCAAGATGAAAGTAAAAAGTCCCAGGCCAGTGAAAGGATACTAATCAAGACAAAGCAATCAGTACTTGGTCCATGCGCCACACAAAAGAAGTGAAGCCAGCACGCGCTGGCCAAATGTAAAGCAGCAAGAGTGACAATAAAGCCCACAAATGGTAAGCAATGGGCAGGCTCCTACAATATATCTTGTGCATGCGATAGAGCATGCGCTGTTGTCTGTGAGACGTAAAAACTGCCTTTTAGATTACTCCATAACACACACTTCATAGATTATATAAATAGCTTACACCCATAGCTATGAAAGAAGAAAACTTTCTCCGTGTTGTAAAGTTTTCCGCCACCCCATAAAACGTACACTACAATTTAAAGCCCCAAGGTCCCACCTAATTACATAATGCAGTCATAGCAAGGGTAACTGGAATTATGTGATTTTGATACTGATGCATTTTCCGCATAACTATGCATCTGCTCCATGATCTAAATCGGTTGTATAATCAGCAGATTTTAACAACAAAAAATATTTCTAGCACAAGCAAGTCAAAAGTTACTGAAACATGGTTACAACTGCTGCCACACAGTAGGTGGCCCTTCGCAAGGGCTGTAAAGTCACCTTTCTGTTGCTTATTGCTATATTTGGGTGTTGAACTAGTATTATTGAGGCGAAACGTTTGGCCAGACGTTGTTAAGAAGGGTAAGAACGACAGACTAATAAAAGTAATACAATCACAAAATGTGCCGGATTACGCCGCATAATTTGCCTTTTCCTGACACATAATTTGGTTCTCCCCTGCCGCATAATTCCTGTGGCCCTGGTCATATCGTATCTGATTCCGAAGGACTCGTTATATTTCTCATTATTTTTCAGACTGACGTCCTAACATGCTCATAATGTGCTTTTTTACCATCTTGTCTTTTTAAGGCTGTCCCCTGCGGAGCCTGAGAACAAACTATAAATGACCGCATGAGCGCAGTTGTTACCTGTGTCACGGTTACTTCTAAGCCAAAATAGGTAATTTTCAGAAACTGCCCAATATCGCGCGCCATATAATAGCTGCGCTTTGGCATTTACGGCGGCTGCTGGGGAAATTCCATTCCTTCGCACACACGCCAAATTCCCAAAAAGGCCCAGAAACTACAATGTTTTGCATCCGATCCGGCGCGGGCTCCAGGCCGGCTATTGTGATCAGCCGTCAAATAATTCATGGCCACTACAGGCGTATCACACGGATTTGTAGGCTCGTTGTGAGGCTGGAAACGAGACACCCGATTCAAATTTCAGACACACCGCACAATACATGAACGAGGCCAAAATATACACGCAAAGCCATCGACGATATGCCATGGGGCCCCTTGATCGCAAAAAGAGATGCGCCTTTTAAAACCACGTACTCAATGTATGCATAGAATGCGCTCCTCCTTGGCGATCACGTTAAGGGTCTGTAATAACACGCCCACCTTCACGTTTGCGTGACGAAATTGTAGCTCACTGTATGGATTTAACCCCTTGTGGGTTTTTTTTTTTTTAGCTAGAGGCCGTCCAATACCAGAGCGTGCTAGCATTTTCCATCCGTTTTTGAGCATATCTCAGATACTGTAACGGACTTATTGCAGCCATAAACACGCCAAAAAAAAATTAACGGAGAGAGGTCAGAAGCGCCCTGCACCGCCACTGACTTTCGCAAACGTAGACTAGGGTGTAGAAATGTTTTTGGTGTTTTTTTTTGTTGCAGGTTTTATATAGCGCCAACTCGACCCGAAGGTATTAGCGCGCTTTACATGAACACATTCAGGCACGGGGAGATTAAAGTGATTTGCCCATAAGGATGTGGACGCGACCCCGAGACTCGAACCCTGGTTTCCAGCACCAAAGTCAGCAGTCTAGCCGACGGACCACCTGAGAGGGTGGGTAACGCAGTGCCAAAACGGGGTGCCTACGGTGCAAGGGGGCTATACCTATGCCTGAGGGAAGGTGAGGTGCAACGCATAAGATGCAGTGCGCCATCGGCGGTGCAATCCAACAATGGCGGCGGACTGCTGTTTTTGGGTTTCAGTGTTATGTTTTTCTATATTTATTCCGAAGAAGGAGGGGTGGGAGAGTCAGCTATCATGCAATAAACATGTAAAATACGCAAAAATGAGCCATGTTAAACTGCTCTTCTCTGTGGCCCCTCATACACAATAACGCATCATCCTAAACACAGCAGCAGAGCAACCACGTCACGTGTGTGCGGAGCACGAAGTCTCTCCTGCTTTACTGCAGACATAAGTAATTAAACATGCCATGTCTGCGTGCGGTGTGGCGTGGTCTCCAAAGGGGCGGGGCTGAGGCTCACGGCAAGGTCGCCTTCTCCGTTCTTAACCGAAATAATTACAAGTAGCTTTACTTTATCACAGGGAGGACTTGAAAGCCGGGGGAGGTCTGCAGCATTAACACTCTTTAAAGGTCCTGAAAAAAGTGCGTTGTGCATGCAGCACGGCACCTCTGCAGCTGCTGGTACTACTATACTACTGCATCTTTGTGGGATGCTCCTGCAGACAGACAGGCCAGCACAACCAATCCCGTGGTCCAGACAGACATAAAGGTGGAATTCCACAACCAGCCAACAGGAAGGTGCGAGGGGAGGAACCGAGTGATTGACATGTTATTCGGAGTAGAAAGTAGTAAACAAGCCCTGCCGCTGCAGACGGCTTACCGTTCCCAGAGCAGGGCTGCACCACCATCAAAACAAAGAGCAACGGGGGGGGGGGGGGGGGGGGGTGGACCAAACCGAGAGCCAAGCTGAACTCCTCTTTACAGCCATTCCGAGATTCAGGTGAACGAGAGGAAACAATACAGCATTTAGCCTGGCTAAACGGGGTCTGGAATGAGGGGAAGGCAGAAGCAAATCCAGCACAGTAGCTGCGGCCAACTTAAAAAGAGAGGGAGAGCCAACCCTACCAAATAAGCCTGTTAAGGTTGTCACCGTTCTCAGGAAAGATACGGGCCATGTGTTTACCTTTTACTATTCTGGAAGGGCGAAGAGATGGTCAGTGGATAACGTGTACATTTAAAAACAAGCATTTGCAATGCAATAGGTCTCGCATTATAAAAGTGTGAGCAGTTGGCATTGCTAATAATAATGCAACACTAGCTATTGGCATTTTAAATGATAATGGCATTTATTTATGTGTTTGTTTTATAAAATAGATAAAAAAGGCATTGTCATGAACAATGCCAATAGCTTAAACTTTTGTAAATGCGAGACCTATTGCATTGCAAATGCTTGTTTAAATAGAAAAAGTGCTGCCTAATAAGAGACCCGGCACCTCTTTCATCACAAATTAGGCTGTGGAAAAGCAGCTGTAACAACACTGTGAATGCGGCTGTGCCGCCTAATAAGAGCCCCAGCACCTCTTTCATCACAAATTAAGCTGTTGGAAAGCGGCTGTAACCAGCACTGTGAATGCGGTTGTAGCTAAGCCACAAACAACAAGGAACTGCAGCTGGCTGGACATAGGTGCATTGTAAGTGAAGTTGCCTCTTACAGTAAAATAAACACGAGTGCTGAGTGTCTCATTTTTTTGCCTTTAAGGAACATGCCCTCCAGAATTGTACAGTTTCTAGGATGTTTCTTAGGCAGGCTAACACAAAAAAAATCCTTTAAAATCTGCCACCTAATAAGAGCCCCGGCACGTATCCTGTCACAAATTAAGCTGTATAAAAGCAGCTGTAACCAGCACTGTAAAAGCGGCTGTAGCTAAGCCCAAAAAAACAAGGAACTGCAGCTGGCTAACTACACGTACATTAACCCCTTCCCTGCTCATGACGGAGCCGCTCCGTCATGAGCCACGGTTGCCGTGTGCTCATAACGGAACGGTTCCGTCATGTTACGGCCGTTGGCGGCCGCTCCGCCTACGCGGCGCTGTTTCCCCGCCTGTGCGGGGGGACAACGCAAATGGGCGGAGTCATGACGGAACCGTTCCGTCATGAGCACAGCTCAACCGTGCCTCATGACGGAGCGGCTCCGTCATGAGCACAGCGCCACCGCGCTGCCCCCACGCACCCCCCAGCACCGCGGCGGAATTCCCGCCACGGTGAAAGGGTTAAGAAAGAAGTTGCTTTTGAAATTTAGTTAACCGCAAGTGCTGAATTTCTCATTGTTTGCATTTAAACGTGCCCTCCCCAATAATACAGTTTCTATTTTGTTTTTTAGGCAGGCTAACACCCAAAATTGTATTTAGAAAGCAGCCTCCTAATAAAAACCCTGGCCACAAAATGTACGATAAGGGACAAAAGAATCACCTTCCGCCTCCTCACCCACGCACACAAGGCCCTACACGACCAAGGCCCGAGCTACCTCAACAGCCGAGTCAACTTCTACGCTCCCAAACGCCACCTCCGATCAGCCAACCACGCCCTCGCCGCCGTCCCCCACATCCTAAGAGCGACTACAGGAGGAAGGTCCTTCTCCTACCTGGCCGCCAAGACCTGGAACTCCCTCCCGACCGACCTGCGCCTGACCCAAGACCACCTCTCCTTCAGGAAGAAGCTGAAGACCTGGCTGGTCGAGCAGTAGCGGCACCCCCCCCCCCACCGCCTTGAGACCCTACGGGTATGTAGCGCGCTTTACAAGTATCACTGATTGATTGATTGATTGACATTTAAAAAGTAAATAACGCGCTCAGATGGACTTGTTTTGTGCTAAATTAATCACACTCAACAAACAAAAGAATAAAAAATTCCGTTAATTATCGGTAGGAGATACGTGCGAATAGAACAACTGTAGCCACATGTTTGCAACTACACACAACCAAAATTAGTAGCGTTAAATATTAGCAAACAAAATTGTAAAAATACGCTACAAATATTTAGAAAATACCTTGCACGTTACTTTTGTAATGGGGTTAAAATAATGTAATAGATCTATGTATGTTTTGTGAATAAAGGTCTGATGAAGTGTGCGTTGCTGTGAATTTTCCGACACTTTAGAAAGGAAACCAGGCCAGGCTAATTAAGCGTAAACAAGCCGACCGAGAAAGATTGGAATCTATTTGTCTGCAGCCACTGTGGGATGCAAATTAATGACAGCAGGACGCTAAAGTTCTTAAGGCAACAAAGGTCACTACGAAACATCAAGTAAATGTAGCTGCCTAGACCACGTGCATTGTGCGTGAAGATACCTTTAAAATTAATATACACGCAAGTACTAATTGTCTCATGTTTTTATGTACTTCAAATCATAGACAACAACCAACAATGAACCGCAGACAGCTGAACATTGCAAATGCTTGTTTCTCTAGATGCTCTTAGACTTGCTTCTAAGTCAAAAAAACCTCCAATGAGCAAAGGTCCGCTAATTTTGGACCTTCTCACTTGCTTCATTATCCGGCAGTGTACTGCACTACAGGGCTTAGGGAGCAGAAGCTGTGAGGAGGGCCCGTGCAACTCTCGGTTAATCAAACAAAGAAGGAGTCTATTTAGCTGATCGTAAATCGAAACACTGAGAGACCGCAAATTAAATATGGCTCACTTTCATCCTGCGCTGAGGAAAGCAGCTGGACATCGACGCACTCTCGAATTAACATACATTTCCCAATCTTTTATTTTGTAGTCAAGCGCCCGAGTGAGGGCGGGTTCTGTTCACATTGCAGCACTCTCTGGAGTGGCCTCCTGTTCTGTCAATTATTCACTCCCTTCTGTAATGACTGCTAGGCAGACCCTGCTCTAACCCGCAGGACAGATCTTTCAAGAGGACAGACGCGATTAACCTAGCCATGGAGTGTGTTAAAAGTGCACCATATAATCCAATCCAAATTAACTTTATTGTTTGCATTTTACAGCCTCATAGTTCTCTCGGCAAGAAAAAATTATTCTGGGCATGTTTTATTTAAAAAAAGTGCAATAAATATAAAGATCAGCACATTAGTAACCACGCATATATGACATATTTCCATTAGCAGGAAAGCAAAACAGTGATGGATGGAAATGCCTGAATGAGTCAAAACTATGGGGTGGCAAATGGCGTGTACATTTCGCGGGCGCTTTGATGTTCGCCGTGGCCGCCCGGATCACTGAGAACATCAAAGCGCCAGCGAAATGTACACGCAGGCTTCCAAATGGTGAGCGCGCTGTGTGAAACTGATCGCAATCGCGATCTCCGTGCGGCCCGCGAAAGTGAAAGCAAACGAGTGCTTTCAGGCCTCCAAATGGTGCGCGCGCCCGGCGCACATGCACTGTATTTGGAGGCCTGAAAGCACTCGTTTGCACTTCCAAAACTCGCTTACTATAAGTCTCGCCAGAGCAGCACTAAAGCGCTGTCTCAGGCGAGACCTAAAAATGTTTGCAGCACGGCAGTTATCCCTTGTTTTTTTTCAAATCATTTAAAATATTTACGTAGCTCAAAAATGCTTTTTTAGGTGTTTTCTTCTTTTGATTGCTGTTGTAGATTTATATTTCAAAATGGAAAAATACCAGCTTTCACTTCTTTTGCCAATTATGTTTTTGTAAGTCCATGTACATATAAATACAGGCCACGCCTGTAAAACACTGACAAAGTAGCAATTCTAACCAATATAGATCTAGAGGGGCTGCAACAGGGGTCAGGGGCTTAAATATCAATGATGCACCAGGTGCATTGCCACCCAGGTGCCCGAGAAGCCACTGAACCCTGATTACTGATGCAAGTTACTGGCAAATAGGTGGGCAGAGAAATCCAATTTCCTTACCTGCAAGAAAGCCAATGTCACTCTTGCTTTTCAGCGCAATAACAGCTCCCAACCTTGAACTGGAAGGAGGAACGCACTCTAGCCCAAATTACAAAATCTAGGGCCTGATGGATGTTACCAAACCCATCTCCATAATAGTCCCCAACGCAGAACCACTTTTCATCCAACTTTAACACACAATCCCTCCCAAGTTAAACCTGAGAGCATTAAAATATCAAAAACACTTTACATCACACTTTTATCGATTTAAACACAAAAAACTGAATGTGTACGTTGCATAAGATGAAAGAAGTGATACAGAAGTAGAGACAAGTTAATGTTAATGACATTTATAGAGCGCACTGCTACCCGAAGGTGTCCTGGTGCTATGACTGATGTCATACTGCAGGCCTGAGCGCGGAGAGGATCCAGTTAGTCATTACGCTTTGAACAACCATGTTTTCAAGGCCTTCCTAAAGTCCAGTAGTTTTGTCATGGATCTGAGAGACAGAGGAAGGTCATTCCAAGTTTTGGCTGCACCAACCAAAAAGGTTCTGCCACCCCAATTAGCTTTTTTTACGAAGGGTACAGAAACTAATTTTGCTTCAGAAGAACGCAAAGATCTTCTGGGTACATACCAACGGAAGCGCTGAATCAGGTGATAAGGCCTGTTTCCACGAAGTGACTTATGGACCACACACAGAGCCTTCAACAAAACTCACTTAATGACAGGTAGCCAGTGGAGCCTTTTAATCTCCACCGAGATTGAAGCATATTTTGAGATACCAGAAAGCAGTCTAGCAGCTGCATTCTGCAAGAGTTGGAGTTTTTTCATAAGACCATATTGGATATTTAGATATAAGCTGTTACAATAATCAAGTCTTGACATGGCTAAGGCAGTAAGATCTGTTTTTTGGCTGTCTTTAGGAAGGAAAGGCACATTTAGTTTTTGCATGATTTCCGTGTGTATGATGTGGCCGACACCACGGCATTACCTTGATCCTTAAAATAAAGTTTGTTATCTATTAAAACTCCTAGGTTTTTTACCTTCCTATTAGGAGTTGGAAGAGGACCAAGTGAGTCCAGCCACCATGCCGGGGTCCAGAAATTAGGATCATTGCCAAAAAGTATCACCTTCGTTTTATTAGATTTTAGTTTGAGGCAGTTTTGGGCCATCCAACTGCCCACCGCTGTCATACAGTTATGAAAGTGGGGTGCTAACTCCGGAGTTCCATCTGGAAGCAGTGATACTACAATCTGAGTATAATCTGCATAGGAAGTCAGATTAAGCCCAAAGGATTCAATAAGGGGGGCAAGCTGCAAGACATATACATTAAAAAGAGTAGGACTCATGGACGACCCCTGAGGGACTCCGCAAGGGAGGGAGTAGGATTTTGCAGTAAAATCTCCAAGTGTGACTGTCTGAACTCTGTTGGCTAGGAATGACTTAATCAGTTTCCAGGCCACTCCATTTACTCCAATCTCATGCAGCCGGTCCATCAGTAAGACATGATGGACCGTATCAAAGACCGCAGAGAGATCCAGCATAATCATGGCAGCATTTCCTTCCTGGTCCTGATTTCTTCAGTGAATTTGAGGAGAGCGGACTCCGTGCTGTGTCCCACCCAAAATCCATACTGGGAAGGGTCAAGCACCTGTCCCTCTTCCAAAAACCAACTGAGTTGGGTGTTCATTATTTTTTCCGAGATTTTTGCAGGGACTGGGAGCCTAGATATGGGTCTAAAATTGTTGGAGTCATGCGGGTCCAGATTGGCTTTTTTAAGCAGAGGAAGTATAGATGCTAATTTCCAGGCTATGGGAAAATAGCCTTCTAAAAACATTGCATTAATGATGGCCGTCAGATTTATTGTAACTGGTTCAGGTGCAAGTTTTAGAATAGATGGAGGACACGGATCTATTGGTGATCCTGAATTTGCTTTCATCAGAAGTGTGTGGATGTCAGAGGGTGTGACTGGTGTAAAGTTATGGAACTGAAGTACAGTACTATCTCCAACCTTTGGGTCTACTGTATCTCCCAAGGACGTCCTATTTGTAGATTCTACAAATGTAAAGAAAATATCATCAACTTTGTTGAAAAAAGAATTGGCTATCTTATCACACAATTCTTGACTCGCTGTAATGGAGGTGGAGGCTGGGTGTGCTAGCGCCGTAACGGTTTTGAATAGCTCTTTGGTTGAGTTTTTTGCAGAGTTTATTTTATTTGCAAAGAACTCTTGTTTTGTTTTATGAAGTAGCTGCTTATATTGTGCTAGGCTTTGTTTGTATTTGTTTTTTCCATTATCATTGTATTCCCTCCTCCACAATCTTTCCAGGCGCTTACAAGCCAGTTTTTTTCCTCTAAGGTCCTGGGTATACCAAAGTGACGTTGGACGTTCCCTGTTATGATGGAGGGTTTTCATTGGAGCTAACCTATTACTAGCTACTTCCAGACAGTTTTTATAGACAGACGTAGACTCATCTAAATCTACCGTAAGAGAGGGAAAGGTAGCGGTCAACTGGTCATGTAATTCCTTGGCTTTCACCCTATTCTATTCTCTACAGATAGTCTGTTTTTTGGCCAGTTTCTTGGTACCTCGGGCAGGAAGCGTCATCTCAAAAAGCACTGCCCTGCGATCCAACCAGACCACCGGGAGAGTGGAAGTGACGGCTAGCTGCCCATTGTTGGAAAATATACCATAGAGTGTGTGCCCTGCATTATGAGTGGTTCCAGTGACCAGTTGTTTTAAGTCAATGGTACTCATTAGGACTCGTAGTTTTAACGTATCGGGATCATTTTCTGCTTCTAAATGAAAGTTAAAATCCCCTAGAATAGTATAGGAACATGCACTTAGCTCGTTTTCCAACAAGTGAAGTAACAACACGTAAAAGCATGCTTGAAAGCGTTAGAAAAGGAGAAAAGACATTGCTAAATAGTTATAAGGCTTATTAGTAGATTTTTAATAACAAGATCACTCATGAAATGATGTTTTACTGTTCAGGTAATGATGTTAACTAATGAATCTAATGATTAGGCCTAACAATTCTATAGTCTTTCAACGCAAATGCATTAGGAAAAGATTGTCTTGCAGCTATGCGATAAAATTAGTTAGGAAATTGACAATTACGGATGTGATAGTAGAGACCCTAATGATTATGGAAAATTAGGAAACAATTTTAGTAAATTGTTTTTAAGAATAATTTATATGTATGGATGTTCAAAAAATTGTAGTAATCGGCCATAGCTTACGCTAATCAACTTTGAGTAACAATACATTGGTGAAACATTTATTATTCTTCACTTATTATGGAATAACAATTCTATGCAATATATTTGATTCTAATTAAGTTTGATTAATTTAAACCTGATGTATGCATTTTAAGCTTTTAAAATATTCTTTCTTGAGCTACAATTTTCCCTTAGCATGCCAAATAATTGGCATTTCTGCAAGTGTTGCATTATTTGTTCTGTGCATATCATTTTTACATACAAAGGACATTTTATCGAAGTTCGGTATGATATGGCTCAGTAGGAAAGTCAACTCCAACCTGATACCACAGACTGTTACGTTGTATATTTCTTACCATTGACGAACCTCTGAGGCCAGGAAAGCCAAGCCATTCACATGAATGAATGATTTGATTTATAAAGCGCACAGCTACTTAGAGTGTTACGGCACTACAGCAGAAACTATAGACTGTGAGCAGACCTACTGCCTAAACAGATGGGTCTTCAGGACCTTTTGTAAATACCCTTCACGTGAAAGTGTTCTTAGCTATAGCGGAAGTTAGTTCCACAGCTTATTCACCAGTACTATGAATGAGGCACTCCCCCACAGTGCTTTCCTGTAAAACGAGGGACAGCAATCAGCCGTGCATGCCGGGAGTGCAGGTCTCTATCTGGGCAATATTCAGTGATCTTCTCATTCCCATATCTGGATCCAGAATTATAAAAGGCGCGCTACGCCATTGTTATGCTTTGAACGTTACTCTCTTTTGGGCCAGCAGCTAGTGCAGTTGTTCCCTAAATTGGGACATGGAAGACTGTTAATGCAATTTGGACAGCAGTCGGATTGCCGTATTCTGCGCCATCTGCAAGTGGTCCAAAAGACATTCTGGAATCCAGAGGTAAAGCACTTAGACATAGTCTAATCTAGACAAAATCAATGCTCTAAAAAACAAACAGCAGTATTGCGGTTTTATTCGGGTTGCACTGAAGGAGACTGGATCTAAGCCTTTGCATCATTCCAACCAGACACGATGCAAATGTTAATTTAGCAGAGGACGAGTCGCCCTAGTAGGTCAACAACAGTTGTGCATCATCCACATACGAGGTAATTTTGATGTAGAACGACTACTAGAAATACCAGTGGTGCCATTTAGATATTAAAAAGGGTAGGGCTCAATGAAAAGCCCTGTGGTACCTCGCATTTCAATGCTTTCTCCTCAAAGTGGAAGAGCCTCATCCACACAGTGGTACTTCACTTGTGTGGTTAGGCCTACCGCCCGCGACAAGAAACAGCCCAAAACACAACATGAACGCATCATTTTTTTCCACTCAAAACTGACCCCTTTTTTTGTGCAAAGTGGGTAGCTGTGGATTTTGGGCCCTAGCTCAGCCTGCACCAAGGGAAACCTAGCGAACCTGCACATTTTTGAAAATTGGACACCCAGGGGAATCCAGGGGTGCATGCCTTGTGTGGCTTTCACTAGGCAATTTTACCCAGAAGCCCTTGCAAATGTCAACTTTGATAAAAACACACATTTCTGTGATGGAATGTTCTGGAATCTGCAGGAAGCCATAAATATCCTACCATACAGAGTTCCTTGAGTGGGTGGACCACATGACCATGACACAACAGCCCCTACAGCGCTACGTTGCTAGATAAGCAATAGGGGTAGCAGCAGTATTTGGGGCTGTGTTGCGGTGCCACCCTTGCAAACATACGAATCACAGTCATTTTTTAAAACAAGACAACCAGGGGATTCCAGGGTAGTGTCTCTTGCATGGATCCAATGCTCTGTACACCACAAACTTAGCCTGAAATAACACATTTTCATAACATTTTTGTGATGGAAACTTTCGGAATCAGCAGTACTGCGACAAATTCCTATCACCCAGCATTGCCACATTTGTGCTGATAAAAACACTGAGCCACTTGTGTGCCTGGACCTAATGCCCACAACAGGATTGGATCAAACCAAGGTCAATGGGAGCTCTTGCTAAGGACCCATTGGTGGAAAGTAAAAAGCATGCCATCTCACCCAATCTTAAATTATAAATAATCAGAAACATTAAGGGTTTCAAAATGTCTCTGTATAATGAATGCTGGTTAGGCTTTAATACTTACTGTGACATCATTTACCAGGAGGCCTCCTTATGGCCAGAAACGCCTTGCCCAAAATGGTGTTCACAGAAACAGACACAGTTATCCCTACAACCCAGGTCAATCGAAAATAAAAAATGAAAACAAGTAAAATATTGGTATACACATCGTCACAAGACAATGGTTTCAAGCTGCTTTAAACAGCCCAGAGCGTCCTTTTTATTATGACATGTAAACACCATTTCAGATACGGGGATTATCAAAGACTGTAACCAAGATTACACCTCCTGCCTGTTTTACAAGACAGAGGGAGTGCGGGTGTCTCGGCCATAGCTCGGAAGCCGAACAGAGAGGCAGCGAACTCGCCTTTGAAATGGGCTTGGAAGTCATCCAGAACATGCAGAATTGTGTGTTCATCTAATACTGCTCTGCCGAGAGTCAGGGATAGACTCTTATAATGTATTCTAGAACACAGCAGTCACACACTGCACAAAAACAGAACCTTGTTTTTTCAACTCTATATTGGCCACAAGGTGTTACTGTGAGCCATGCACAATGTTATTTTATAGGCGACCACAAATCCTCCTTTTTATATACAATAGCGTCTCTTAAACAGCTCTGCTGGTCGGACAGAGTTTGGAGGCATTTACCTCTTCATAGAAATACCTTGAATCGATGGCTATGTCTTCCAAGGTGGGTCAGCACTGTTGTCTACTGATCGACTTGGGGTGGCTGTTGAGCTGGAGACATCCTTTTGATGCAGTGCCAAGTGTAGGCTGTAAATTTAAGTTCACCTCTTCTGGAATGGCATGCTTGCGCACTCAGGTGCTGCCAGTTAATCCACATCCAGGGGCCACAGATTTTATCTACTTAGCCTAAAACTGTCATTGCGCATTTTTAAGTCTGTCTGTGAAAATATTATTCTATGGTAAAGCGAAATAGCTTTGCACTAAATCTAATGGTTTACTTAAAACGCTGCCTGGTCCACGAGGCTGAAAGCCTGGTCTTCAAATAGGCATCTTCCTGCCGAGGGCCATCTGAGGACACTACAGCAGCGTGACAAAGTATGGATTTCAATTTGGAACGCACAAAATTAGCATATCAAACCCATCTTCTGCAGTTCCCATGTATTTTCAGATCTTGCTGGCAAACAGAACAGCTATTCAGGAAATTCTAAATGTGTTATATGAAATAACTCGTATAGGCACTATTTATATCCGTGACTGAGATGCGATGCGCAGGAATATTTATTGCTAGTGAGCCACATGCGGCCAGGGATGGGAAAATGTGCAAGAGGTACCACCAGATTATGATGTCAGGCGTATATAGGGTGTGTCATAATAAAGGGTGCTAACAGTGTTTCTGAATTGGTCCATTGAAGTTTAAATTTGCAGGGGTAATCATAGTGTGTTCTGCCCAGAAGAGGATACTCAAGAAACACGTTCGATTGTACCCTAAGGCCCTGGTGAACAGTCACATACCCGCTGAATAATCAATCTACCTTCATTCAGCCCTTATTTATGTGGAGGTAAAACCCAATCTAATCAAGCTTTTTTGGTATCCTACGACATGATTATTGATTTTCCACAAAAGTATCTTCTCAGATCCTTCTTTGCATTCATAAGTTTCAGATTAAAAGTGCAGGCCTATGTTACCGCTGGAAGCTTTTGCTCTGATGATCTTAAGATCAACACACTTACTGGGCCCATATAGTAGGATTTTATTCAGAATCAATACTTCACCTCTGAGGCGATGGTCCTCCGATGGACCATTCTCTGTCATAATGAGAAGTGAGGAACAGGATGCCCAACTGTCAGCTACCCAATGAGGACCATTAATTAGTAGCCAACTCAAAAACTGGTAATCCGGTTCAAGTAAATTACTTTCAAGACCATGCTACAGAAATACAGTAAGGCAATTGGTAGACCGAACCGCCTCAATTGTTTCGTCCAAGAAGAACCATGCAAACTAAAAGCTCTGCAGTGGCTACACAGAACAAGAGCCAAGAACCTGATGTTAAAAATAATCTGTGACTGTCACTATATAACATTTAGAAATTTAGCACAGTTTTTGTAAAATAACATTAGATACAATAAGACTCAGACGACTTTGTAGAATTTGTTTTTTGTATTAAAGATCCAAAGTCAAAGCATACAAGTAACATTTTAAGAAGTTCAGTCATAAATCTAACAATTCGAAATATAAACTCACACATCTACTTAAAGTAATCTATTCCTAAATAAAAGAATCCATAAGATGGTTTTTGATCAGCAATACAATTTCTATAACCAACAAGGCAAAAAGTTGGTTCTCGCAGCTTCTCTAAGCATTGGCAAATGTATCAAATTAAAGTCTACTAGGGGCAAAGACCATTGGTAAGTTGCAAAGGGGAACGGAGCATAAATCAGGAAAGTTCCAAGTTTGGTATCTCACCAAACTGCTCCAAATTGTCTAACAGGCAAGTTCATCAGCAAGGGCAAAAAGCAAAGGGGCATAACAAAAGATAGTTTCGGAAGACAGGTAGGAGGCAAAGGAAAATTTCAAGGGGTAGCTTGAGCATAGACGTAAGCTCTCCTCAAAAGGGTAAAAAGCCTCTCGCCTTCCCTCCTCCTGAACAGTAAAGTTTTATAGTTCATATTTGTCATCATGCAATTAATGGTCGGCCCAAAATGATTGTCATGTGATCGTTCCGTCCATCTTTGCAGGTACAAATTGTTACTCCAACATAATTTCCCCACATAAGTTATGAAAAAATAATGTTCTTCCAGCCTCATAAGTTAATATATAAAAAGCTTGTTCAGCTTCTTACTCTTTATGGATATGGGGGAAAAGTCGGCTTCTCACCATTCACACACAAACAAAGAGAAAAGACCCATCTTTGTTATCATAAGAAACGTTGCATGAACCAAGAACAAATAAAGCAACGTTTCAGAATGTATCCAGTCCATTGCACAAGGCTATGAAATAATGCAGCCTAAAGAGAACAAGCATTTAAATTGCAATAGGTCTCGCCTTTGATTAAGTTAAAGCCATTTGCTTTGCTAATGGTATTGTATAGCAAAGCAAATGGCTTTAACTTAATGAAAGGCAAGACCTATTGAATTTTTAATGCTTGTTTATTTTTCCACCCATGGCACTTCCCTTGGCATCTCAGAAGACACGAGGGCAGCCGGAACACCCAGAAAGCCAAGCAAAATGCTCTGTCTATGTCCAAGGTTTCAAGTTTATGCTCGTCCTTCGCTAATCCCCTCATCTGCAAATACGAAGATGTTGAGGGTAGGATCAGGGCACAAGTCCTATAACAAGCATTTGTAATGCAATAGGTCCAATTGCATTGCAAGTGCTTCAGTTTAAAACGGAGCGCAGCGCCACTTGAAGGATACCGCGCTCGTTTTTTTACAAACTTTAACACTGAGCACGGTGTCATTTATGCGGGCTCAGTGTTAAAGTTTAACAACACCAAAAAACAGAGCACCGTGTCCCTGAAGTGGACGCCGCGAAAATATAAATAAAAAAGTGAGAGCGTTGTCCCTAGCAGGCGCGGCGCTCATTAAGGAAATAAAGAAAAGAAAAAAACATACAATTTAAAGGGCCTAGCGCTGCAGCATCGCGCTTCATGGACAAATGAGAAAAAGAAAGTGCCTACCAACTAATTTGAAGGAAAGCGTCTAACGCTGCAAGTAAAAGATCCAATTCCGGTGGGCGGGGCCAAAAGAGGAAAGGGTGGCAACCAGGAGGGATTAAAATGTCTCCGGTGCAATCATTACACTATGTTTAGCATAATCCATGACGATAAATGACGTGCACGAATGAAAATTGAAGGCGGAGCGGAGACACGACTTCTGGAACCGTACTGATTCCAAGAAACCCTCGCACGGCGAGAGCAACGCATGCGCGCTGCTAACACCAGGCGAGACCTAAAAAAACTAGGCGTTTTTAAATTCAACATTACATCTTTTAGTACAGCAAAACTCCTAATTAAATGTTGGCATAATGAAATAAATCACACATATCATATATAAACTTTTTGTAATGTCAGTAATTGTACACAGAAACGTTCAACTTCAAGTATGGCCTAATACCACTATTTCAGGAAAATAGGAACATGTAAATTAATTAAAAAAGCCATTAAAATGAAATTGTTTCTGAAAACAAATGATCTATATACTGTTAAGCACTTATACTGAACATTTCAGGCATCTACTGTTTTTCAATTCGAAATTGCACCAAGGTAGAGTTTGTTAGGACACCCTGCAATGAAGTCTAATAGCAATGCCAAGTAATCATCAACTTTCATAATGTTTCTTGTTAATAACATAAGGTAATTGGTTAGTTAAACATCTTAAATTCACAAATTTTTTAAGTCTACTGTTTCTACCTAGTCAAGCACACTTTTACTGTGCTGGCTCACCACTTTTTCTAAGTTTGTGTTGTTTCTCCCGACATGTGAAAGGTGCACATTTATTCTCATTGTCATAATTCAGAGTGCGTGTTGTGTAAAGGAAAGATAAGCTTTTACGCTTCCTCAATTATGTCACAAAAGAAATGAAAAAGAGCATGGTCCTCAAGGTTGCCCTCTTGTCATATGGCCACATGGTAATCCTGTTGCTAATGGCAGACAGTGCTATGCAGATCATAAAGGATCGTACTTTGAGGGTGGAATTATGTACGAGTGACAAAGGTAAACATTTCTCTTGACAGTGTAGCACTTCATTATGAAAGGGTTGTTTGCTTCCTTTAGAATCCACACACAACTGGAGGGAGGCCTCAGTATCTTAAGTGAAGGAGTTCAAGTGCCAAGCTACTAATGCCAATGATATCAGGTTGTGATAAAATATCACTTGGTAGAAATATAATGTTGAGACATAGCACTGCTCTCAGTACTTAACCAGGACAATGAAGATGGCTATATGAATGCCTGCCCTTTACTCTCCCAGCACATGCATTGAGTTGGGTTGCTGGTCCTCAAGAACGTTCACATTTCTTTGACTGGGGTCGATTAACGAGTGGAACAACAGTATGTTATTCTAGGGATTTCCAGCTGCTCATGGAATGCTTTCTTTAGGACTGAGGAACCATAATCGGTTTTGATTTTTCTTGCTTTGCCCCACTTGTCCAGCACTATCTCTAACAATACTGCCCATGAAGATAACATGACCATGTACTCTCCTATTGCACCATATCTAGGCAGCATAATGTCACCTCTACGAGAAGGGATAATGAGGTTTTTTCTGGAGCCCTGCTTTCATCCTCGTTAGGCCTAAGAGGTAAACGCAGCTCTACTCGCAGAGTTTTTCCCACAGCGTGGGGTTCCGAAAACCCCGCAGAGTGGCATGGAGCAGTTTTTCCTCTCTCGCGGCTCACCAACGCTAAGTTGACGAGCAAAGAAAATACAACGCTCAACAGTCGTAGGGTGAGATTTATCAACGAGCGCGGTTAGGACAGGTCCCTACCGCTCGTGTTGAGAAACCTGCCGCTCACATTGAAGAAGCTGCTGCTCAAGCAGAATATCTACTTGAGCGACAGAAATAAGTTGCACCGTCTTGTGCTGTCTGTGGTGCTGTTTGTGCTGATCTTACAGCGCGGGACAAATGCCCAGCATTAAAAATCAGCACGAGCAGCGCAACTTGCCCAATTCCGCCACTTGCGGAGTAGTTTTTTTTGTTACTTCGTCATGCGGACTTATACCTAATTTTGATGATATGCTTAGTTGAGGATTCCAGCAGCCAGCTAGCTCTACAATGTTGCCTTCATTGTACCATAACTTGTGAATTGCTAGTAAGACCTCTTGTCGCATTGCAACCATGAATGCTTTTTATTTACTATTGACCCCGTACCGTGGTAACCTTGTTGTGTATCTTGCAAAATTCAATAAAAATACTTAAATAAAGTAAGCACTCAATTTGCTATATCAGCACATCTCAACCTTGGAGGCGATGTAGTTTAGGGGCTAAGCTAGTGAATCATCTGATGTGATCTGTGTTGTTATCCTGGTACCCACTCAAGCACATCTTTCAGCCCTGGGCAAATCAACTTACCTTTCTGCACCTCAATTTATTAAACTGTAAAACTGGAAACACTTTGAAAAGGTATTAATGGAGGCATAGAACTACAGTAAATACACAAGTAAATGACAATTACAGCAATACTTTAACCAGAATAGTTTCATGTGTTTTAATGAGGTCTCCATTTGGTGAACTGTATAATGCACACACGTGTATGGTCCTAAATTGGTAATGAGAGATTTTGTTAATACATATAACAAGGCTGAAGGCCAGGTGGTTTGCAAACATCACCTTTATCCCTCAATGTCAAATAAACATATTACAAATGTTACACAATGTGTGTATTGGTTTTAATATTGCATGCTTATTTTGTGGCAGATGGCTTAAGCCATTCGGTGTTCATGATGTAATGGTTCAGTCATAAGCACCAGTGCTTGTGTGCTCATGACAGAACCATCAGTCATGTGCACACTGGCACATAGTCCCTCTGCTGTATACAGCAGAGGGATTTCCTTTTTTTGCCTCTGGAGGTGGGGAAGAGCTTCCCCAACCTCTCGAGGTATTTTTCTGCTTTCAATGTAAGGACGATCATATGCAAGGTGCGATGACATCATTACATTGAAAATGAAACAAACTTAGTCCCAGTTCAACTGTTTCGGTGCTCGTGAGGCTCTCTCAGCCCCACCAGCAAAACCAGGTTGTTTTGTGATAGATAGGGGGCATCTGCATTTTTGGTCCCGGGCTTGACAGCCATCTAGGGAAACCTGCCAAACCCAGAAATGTCTGAAAACTAGACACCCAGGGGAGTTGAGCGAGGTATGACTTGCGTGGATCCCACAAGGTATTCCTACCCAGAATCCCCTGCAAACCTCCAATTTAGCTTTAAAAAAAAAAATCACATTTTCCTGACATTTCTGTATGGAATCACCGAACCCGGCACAAATGTCATACCATTCAGTGTTCCTCGGCCTGCGACTGGGAAAGGACTCTGCCTGCGACTGGGAAAGGACAAAAACATAGGGATTGAGGGGGTAGCACAGGTAAGTGCTATTTTGTTTTATAATACATTTATAGGCAATTCTGCATTGGACACCTTCACAAGTGAGGAATCATTTTTATGAGGAGCCCAAGGGGAACACTGGGTGGTAGGACATTTGTGCTGGCACGGTGATCTCACACTTTTTTAAAGCTAAATTTGAAGTTTACAGTGAATACTGAGTAGGAAAAGGTTGGGGGTACACTCAAGATACACATCCCTGCATGCCCCCTCATCCCCGAGTGTGTCGTTTTCAGAAATGTGTGGGTTTGGTAGGTTTCACTAGACAGCCGCCGAGCCCAGGACCAAAAACACATGTGCCCCCTTGCAAAACCAGGTTGTTTTGGGATAGATGATTTTGATGCCTCCACAATAAGTTTTGGGCCCTTGATTGTCGCGTGTACTTGGCCCACCCACACACAAGTGAGGTACCCTTTTTATCGGGAGACCCGGGGGAATGCTGGGTGGTAGGAAATTAGTGTCCGCCCGTGATCCCACAACTTTCCCACACAGAAATGTGAGAAAGATGTGATTTTTTTCAACTGAATTTGAGGTTTGCAGAAGATTCGGAGTAGAAAAACGTTGGGGGCTCCACGCACACCACACTTCCCTGGTGTCTAGTTTTCAGAAATTTCTGGGATTGGTAGTTTTTTTTAGATGCCCACCGAGTCTGGGTTTAAAAACACAGGCGACTTCCTCGCAAAAAAAGGTATTTTTGTAATCGACAATTTTGAAGTCTCCACAGTATGTTTTGGGTCATTTCCTGTCGCGGGCACAAGGCCTACCCACACAAGTGAGCTACCATTTTTATCTGGAGAGTTGGGCGAATGCTGGGTTGGTGGAAGTTTGTTGCTCACCTTAGATTCCAGTACTTTTCATCACAGAAATGTTTGTTTGCAAGGGATTCTGGGTAACAGAACCTGGTGAGAGCCAAACCAGTCACCCCATCCTAGATTTCTCTGGATAGCTAGTTTTCAAATATGTATAGGTTTGCTAGGTTTCCTTAGGTGCCAGCAGAGCTAAGTTCCAAAATCCACAAGTAGGCACACTGCAAAAAGGAAGTCCGTTTTCACTGGAAAAATGTGATGTGTCCATTTTGCGTTTTGCTGGGAATGCTGGGTGGGTGGAAGTTTGTGGATCCACACAGATTCCATAACTTTCCATCACAGAAATGTATTTTTTTTTTCTTTTCTTCTTTTTTTTTTTTACAAAGTTTGAGGTTTGCACGGGATTCAGGCTAACAGAACCTGGTGAGAGCCACACAAGTCATCCCATCCTGGATTCCCCCTAGATGTCTAGTTTACAAAAATGTATAGGGTTGCTAGGTTTCCCTATGTGCCGGCTGAGATAAGAGTCCAAAATCCCCACTAGGCACATTGCAAAGAAAAGGTCAGTTTTCACTGAAAATATGTGTGTGTCCACGTTGCCTGTTGGACCATTTCCTGTCACTGGCACCGAGCCTACACACACAAGTGAGGTACCATTTTTATCATGAGACGTAGGGGAACACAGAATAGTAGAACAAGTATTATTACCAATTGACTTTCATTGTTTTACATTTGGAAGGTAGAAATGCAATGTGTAAAAAAGAAGTGATTTTGAGAAATGTCCTCTAATTCACATGCTTGCAGAGATGTGCAAATAACCACTGCTTCTAAACTCTATATTTTGCTCCCATTTAAAAAATATATAGGTTTCCTTGGTAACTATTTTTACTCTTTATATTTAACCAAATTAATTGCTATATACCCGGTACAGAATGAAAAACCATTGCAAGGCGCATTTCAGTTATTGGCTCTGGGTACCTCAGGCTTTTGGTGAACCTACAAAAGGGTCCAGCAGACAACTGTATATTGCTTCGAAAAATCTGCCATACTAGTTACAAGTGAAAATGTTTGCACAAATGGCTTTTTTTGTATCAACTCAATTTCAATATTTTTGTATTTCAATTGTTAGTTTCTATAGAAAACCTTGAAGGATCTACAGAAATGACCTCTCGTTGAATTCAGAATTCTGTCTACTTTTGAGAAATGTATAGTTTTCTGGGATCCATTATTGCTTTCACACCCATTAATACCACTAACTGGAAGGAGGTTAAAAAGCACAAAAAATAGGAAAAATAGGCTATGTCCCAGTAAAATACCAAAACTGTGTGGAAAATGTTTATTTTCTGACAAAAGTCTACCTGTTCCTGAAAGCTGGGAAGATGGCGATTTTAGAACCACAACCCCTTTGTTGATACCTTTTGCATGGAATAAAACAGACGCTTTCTTCTGCAGCACTTTTTCCCTATTTTACCCCCCAAAAACTGAAATCTGCTGTATTTTGCCCAATTTTTCAGTTTCCTCCAGGGGAATCCATAAAGCCTGGGTACCTTTAGAATCCTCAAGATGTTGGAAGAAAAGGGTGCAAATTTTGCATGGATACCTTATATGCACCAAGTAACAGGGGCCAAAGCGCAAACTACCCCAAGTATCCAAAAAAGGCTTTGCACGTGGGGAGGCTTAGCAGTGAAGGGGTCAATAAGGTGTTTTATTTCTAGCAGAGAATTACTGAAAACAGTACGTGGAATATTGGATTATACGATTTGGCTGTCCGTCGAAAAAGACAAGAACTATATTAAATCACACCGTTAAAATTGAGTATTTTAGAAATAACAGTTTACGTAGTTAAAATACACATGCAGTCCGTAAACATTAGACTGATGAAGCTGTTGTTTTCTAAATTAGTTAATAATAGGCCCCATTTGGAATTAAAATGTTAAGGTTTTGTTAACAGTTATCAACAGAATGTTGAATAAACAATAGACTATTTACAAAGCTTTACAGAGTAGTTTGGGGCTGTCATTATGATGATACCTCTATTACACAGGGACACATATCTAAATTTATATGGTTCTGGCTATGTCACAGGGACATAGAATATAATAAAATATGCCAGGTACAGACGTGTTTGCGAAACAATAATAACATATGCAATATGTAATTTTCCTTTTATTTCTTTGTTATTTTATTTTTAAGCTACAACTCCGACTAAGCAAAACTTTTCATTTTTAGGTTGAGTCTCTCAGACAGTGCATGCTTTCGGGCTGAAAAACACCTATTGCGGGCTTACCAAGTACTTATAGTAGTTTATAGCCCAACCACTGCTTACCATTAGTTAGCTTTAGTATCACTCTTATTTGCATTGGCTTGCTTCTTGTTCCATGGCTTTCCTTGTCCCCGCTTGTCCATCTTCTTTGTCCCTCACCTAAAGCATGGTACTTTCCGTAGCAACTACAATTTCACTGTTCATTTTTAAGGAACTACTTTTTTCCTTTTGCTTAAGTGCTCCATGAAAATGCAGGTGTTTTCCAGGTCTCACTCCTCGAGTGCCTCTCCCCCTCACTCAAATGCTTGCTCCTCCGCTCTCCGTGTTGCTATTTCCCATGCCAAACTCCCTGCCTCCCCACTCTGTGTTGCTTTCATGCTTGTATGCTTTTCGTCCACACCCTTGTGCTGCTTTCCCCTACCAGTGCCCACTCCCCGTTGCTTCTCCCAACCTGCTCCTTCGCTGCTCCCCGAACACCAGCTGTCTTTGTATTTGGTAAGGGAAGAACAGGCAGCAAATCTGCCTTACAAATAAGTGTTTTCACTGTACTACTTTAATTTTGTTTTTGGTAATGTATTTACCGATTCATCTTGGATCGATATATAAAATACCGCCCGCAACATTTTAGAGGAGTCGGCGCATGCCATCAGGCACAGGTGCGCCTACAAAATGACACAGCAGCGTCGTTGCATTTTTTTTTTTGTACATTTGGCCACGCTGCACAGCATTGCCAAAAAAAAAAACATTGGCAAACCAATATGTCCCAAAGCTGGTTTGGAAAACACCGATCGTCATAAAACAGGGCCAGTACGCTGTGCTTATAGCAATACACAATAATACTAAAGTCACTGAAGTAAAATAAAAAGCAGCAACAAGAACGAGGAGTTGCATAGGGAATGTAAATGCCCACCTGCACGAGCCAACTGACGACGGACCAGTAGTTGAATTGTGGCTTAGAGCCCTTGACGGGTGTGTGACTACACCCTCATCATGTCCTGGAACCAAGAGTAACCCAAAGCAAGGGTGCCAAATTGCACCAAAGCAGATTGAACAACGATTTTGCATTACTTAGTGTGATGCATGGAATGAATGTAAAATAGGCAGGGATACTAAACCAAGTAAAGCCTTGATGAAGGCCGACAACCCGTTAGGACATGGATGAAGGCCAACACATAAAAGTGGATGGATGATTCAGTATTCTAATTCATCAGACATCCACGTCATATGTTTTTTAATCATATATTTGGTACCCCACCATTGAAAGGGAAAAACCTGAGGGGTATATCACAAGATATTTTTACTTTAAAGATCTAGATCCCTGCTATTATTAATATAATTTATCTGAACACCAGCTCAGCAGTCTGCCAAGGTGGTACTTACCTACCTTGGTGTGGATAGGTCACCAATGATAAAGCATGCCACAGTAACCAGTGGGTGAGGTGACTTGACTTATCCATATCTTTTTGGATACCTGCAGACATTTTAAAGTGACGATGGTTCACCCCTTCCTTTGACCCCTAGCACCTTTGGTATGTCAAAGCCAAAGTAAGTTTTATTGTTTGGTCAATTAAAACCGTAACAATATAAAAGACGTTTAAAATATCAATACAATTTGCTAGACTTTAGCACTTTACATCAATATGTAGCTGATAAAATATTACACACTGTTAATTAAACCTACTCTAATTATTATTCCAGTTTCTTGTCCATTTGCACTGGCGAAATTCCAACCCTTTCAATGGACTTGATTTTTTTTTTAAAGTTTCAGTCACGTGCTTTACTTCGGAGGAGTCAAACATTACCACCTTCGAGCTGGCTTTTTAAAAAATTAGTTTTCAGGGCCTGTTCAAAGACATTAAGGAATTTAATCAATTTGCAATTCAGTTGTGGGCCAGATGGATTTAGCCCCAAAATTATTGCTGCTCTTCAGGTCCTGATACCTTTGGCGTTAAACGTTTTTCTAAGTAAAGTGACTCGTGCATTGTGAATTTAGTGCATATACAGATTATATGGATAAAATCCTCTTTATAGTTGCCGCAAAGTCAACATGATTTAGGCCCTGTGTGCTCCCAGGTAGGCTGATCCGCTGTCGACGGTAGCTTCCCAAGACGTTTTGCCATTGTTTCTTCAGGTAGATTGAGAATGTTATGTTCAAGTAAGGTGCTGGTGCAAGAGTCTTATATTTATTAATCACCATCCAGGCATGCGACCTTGACCTGAAGATATTTTTGTCGAACAGTAATGAATGGATTTTTTCTCATTTGTTTATTGCTTGTTTGAAGGACTGATATGGCAAGTTTTTATTCCATAACTCGTTCGTGCAGGTTGTTAGCAAGGATTTATATAGATATTGGCTGTATGGTGATTTTTTTTGTCCTCGTCCACTTCTGTCCAGAGGGCATTGTTAATTCGTGAGGTAGCCGCGTTCTGTTTCAATCGATACCAAAGCTTTATTGTAGTATGCATTCTCCCTATAGTTTCGTTTAAGAGACCAAATTAAAGACGAACCTGGGCTGGTGAAGCCGACCGATGTATCTGGAAAACATTTTTATAAGTAGAGACTATTAGTCGGTTTAAAAGGTCTGAGTCTTTGCCATGAAGAGCAGTACTTGCATACGTTAGAGTTGGCAGCATTTTGGCCACCATCACCGCAAGCAGAGGTTTGTATGATGGTCCTTTCTATTTTTTTGCCAGTATTCTGAATGCAATTCTAAGTGCACTGGTTCTCTGTGCCATTCATGTTTTTGCCCTAGATGATTTTGTCTATTATCTATGTAGAACCCCAGATATTTGTAGCTTTTTACTTCCTCTATCTGGTTGCCATTGAGCCAGATGTTCTGCTTGCTAATCAACATTGTTTTGGTTTTTGATGTATTTATTTCTAATTTGTTAAATAAAATATATTCTGACATTTCATTCAAAGCTCTTTGAAGACCGATCTTAGTTAAACTCATTAACACCACATCGTCGGCGTACGAGAGATGTGTAAGTAAAAATTTACCTATTTGTGGAGGATGGGAATTAATATGATCTAGCCTTGGTGCAAGATCTGACAAACAGATTGAAAAGGTGTGGCGCCAATAAGCAATCTTATTTAAGGCCTTTAGTTGTGGGCAGCTTTCTGGATAGTCTAGAACCGTCTCCTATACCGATTCTTATTCATGTTTTATAATACAATTGCAGTATTCCTTGTAGCAACCTCTCCGGGATGTTCCAGGCTCGCAGTTTTTTCCATAGGAGGTGACGGTCTACACTATCAAACGCTGCCTTTAGGTCTATGAAACAGAGGTGAAGTTGTTGTTTCCTCCGCTTGCATTTGTTTCCTATTAGTGATAGAGCTAAGATGTTCGTGATCGATCTTATGCCTTGCCTGAAACCTGTTTCGTTGACTGGAATCAGATTCATCTTGTTAGACCATTCCTTCAGATTTTCCAAAATAAGTGTGGCATGATATTTCGCTTCGACATCTAAAAGGGCGATTAGCCTGTAGTTCGATGGATTTGTTTGATCTCCTTTAAAAATAGGTGTTATTATCGAGCCTTGCCAATTAGGTGGAATACAGTTTAGTAGCTCTATTTCTTTAAATAACATTAATAGATGCTCGCCCAAGAAAGATGGATCGTTCTTAAAAATGGTTTGAGGAATGCCATTAGGTCCTGGAGCACCATCTCCTCTGCCTTTCTGTATTGTGCGCATTATTCCATCAGCCGACATGGAGGACCGGTCTATCTTTGCTTTGAGGGAACTGGTGCCGTGTTTGCCATGCAGTTTAGTGTTTTCCTCCATTGATTTAGCACCAGAATCCTTCTTTACTATTGAATTGCTCATGCTGTCCTCACCTAGATTGCTTCTATCACCAAATCAATGTGCGATGTTTTCCGATATATTTTTTACCTCAATTAATTCTTGGTTGCTCAATGTTGGCTTAACAAGAATTGTGATTTCTGTAAACTTTGTAATTAGGAATTTAGCCCACTCGTGTTCTTGTATGTTTGACGATAGCATGTTCACCGGCCTGTGCAATTTATTTATTATTTCCCAGAATGTATTCAAGTTGGTTTTCTTTGCACTACAGAGTAATTCTGCCCAACATTTATCATTTTTGTTTCTATTTTCTTCCCATAACTTTTTTTTAATAAGTTTTCCTCAGCTGACGTACATTGCCCCAGGCTGCTTGGTCGAAGTATGTTAGTTTTAGCCTCCTGATGGCTCTTTTGAGTTCACGTTTCAAGGCACCCACCCCTTTTGTTTAATTTCATATTTTTATTTTTTATTTTTAGTCTGGTTTTGTTTCCTGGGCATTAATGTTGTAAGATCTGAAGTGAATTTTACCCAATGCCTGGATTTTATTTGGGGCCTCGATTTCACTATCCATTATCAGCCTCTTTAATTTATTTTGAAGTGCTTCTATCATTTCATTTGACCATTTTAGACGTTTTAGGTCAATTGTGTAGATGCTTCCTTCTATAGTAGAATTAGCCTGATGTTTGGCTAGTTTTAAGCTGAAATGTATATGCGGATAAGAATGATCACTCCTAGTTGTGTACTCTATGGAAAAATGAGAGAGTAATGGCATCAATGATAATGAGATGACTGTATAATCCAGTCTAGATCGTGTCTTTCCTCCATGGAATGTATATTTTGGTGGGAAGTTGTCCGTTGTTCTGCCGTTTATTACTCTCAATCCAAGAAACTCTAAAGCTTTTACCAGGCGTTGACCTACGGGGTCCGGAGATGTTCTCTTTAGCTGGTATTGTAGTGGGACGTTCCAGTATATGTTGTCAGCTACTAGCTTCTCATCTTCATCCGGGGTGTATATTAAATTGGAGTTAAAGTCCCCTGTCAGTACCATACGGGATACGTGCTCCTTATATCTGTAATTATAGCAATTAACTGGGCGTTGTGGGCTTTTTTTCCCCTTACTATCGGATGTGCATACGTATTGATCAGCAGGACTGTTTTTGTTCTGCCGACGATGCATGAGGTTAGTTCAATCAGTTGTATATTTGGTCCCGGAGAGACTATTTGCTCTGATTCGATGTTTAATGCAGTAGATATGTAGACTGCCAATCCCCCTTTCGGCCGTCCATAAATCTTTGTTTTTACTGCAGGTAAGATATAATGTATGTACCCAGCCAGGGGTAAATCATCCAGTGCAGATGTCTCCTGAAGCGCTATTATGTCACCTTTCCCAGTTTTGAGGGTGGCAGCCTTTTTCAAAAAATTTTTTGCTCCAACGATGTTCCATGAGAGCAGGTGTATATTTTCAGAGTCAAGCTTATCGGCTAGTTTTTCCGTTGGTCAGTCGCCCTTGTCTACTCTTAGCGCTCCTAGCAGCCAGCTCCATCTGTCTTGAACTGGTTCAATCGCTGCCATCTATTCGTTCTGCACTTCTCTCCTCTGTGAGGTCGTTAGGCTGCTACCTTTTGCACCCTGCAGAACTGTTAACACCTGCTGTTTTTTTTTCTTTGGCCTGATCCGTGACTCACATTATAGTTAGAGTTTGCAGTCAAAGGACCAGTATAGCGTGGTATGATCGGTCTTGACAGCTTAATTCCCCAAGCTTTGAATTGCAGATTAGAGTTCATAATGAGCTGGACTTCTTCTTCTGACTGCCATGTAGTCAATGTTTGTTCAATATCTGTATGTTTTTCTTTTGAGATAAATTCTACGGCCAATAAGCTCAATGAATTCAAGTGTTTTAAGACTGGAATTTCTGCTGTTAATTTCAGTATATTCCCTATGTTTAATATATCATGCCGCCCTTTCGATTCGTATTCGGTGTTAAAAGTATTTGCTGCTTCGGTAGTTGATGCACTTGTTCTATCTGCAACATAGGATCTTCGTTCTTATCGTCAGCTATAGTTTGCTTCTTTTCTTTTTTTATTTGGACTCTTAGATTTCCGTATTGGATCATGCTACCCTTTCCGGTATTATGAGCTGGGATTTCTGACAATGACAAATTCTCCTGGTTAACCTCCTTTTTGTTTTTAGTTGCTGTTTCCTGCCCAGGGTGTCCTTGATCGCTCTCCCGTCTGTATACCCATAAAGGTTTCAATTGCATGCCCTCATTTAGGCTTTCTCCTTCTTCTCTGAGAACTTGGGGTGTAAGATTTTCCAGTGGCGGCCCTACCCTAGTACTGTTACTAAGTTTATGTGACTGAGGCCTTTGGTTCTCATTTGTTTCGTTATAAACTTTTTTTGGACCTTCTTGTCTTGTTGAGTCCTTATTATCAGCGCCCTTTGGAGCGAGGGCATTGGAGCCCTGTGGTTTCCTCACTGTTTTTTCTGGCTGATCGTTGTTCTTCCAGTCTTCTCCGTCGGGGTCAGTGCCTTGCCTAATTATATTCTGTTGCTGTGACCTGCTTGCGTCATTTGACTGAGTCAGTCGCTGGTTTACCATTTTATGCCTAGCTACTGTATGTTTTTCCTAAGGACCAAACAATTTTTCTCCTTTTTTATTTGTTGTCACCTAGATTCCCACACGTTCTGCGCCCGTTACTGGGATTGTGTCTGCTCCTCTTTCTGTGATCCGATTGACTTCAGCCAGGCTTTCATAGTCCGCCTCTTCTGCCTTATGATAGCTACTTGAGTTGTCGTCTGTACTTGCTGGAGAATTAGTCAGATCCGTGGCTGCCTTATTCACCCTGGTTGAGCTAAATATTGGAAATACCTTGGTGGTTTGCTGTTTTCTTTGTAATGCCAATTTGTTTCTTGCTTTCCTATCACTTTTTTGTTTTTGTTTTCAGGTCTGCTTCAATGCTATGTTTCCCTTCAGGTTTGTTACACCTACATTTTCTAATTTTGGCTCTTGTTTTGTGGCATTTAGGTGAACCTGGCTTAGTTGAACTAGCATGTCTTGTGATTTAGATGGTATTTCCGTTTGCTTATGTTCCTCTTTTGGTAAACCCTTCCAAAGTTGCAAAGTGTTAACTACATGTTTATCATGCGCTTCAGCATTATGTTCTGTCGCTACCAGGTTTAGTTTATTTAACAATATTATCTGTTCTAATAACATTGGTAGGAGGCTCAGTTTGTCGATAATCGTGCTACAAGCACGCTGGGCTGAATATTTGGATAGGACTCTTGCAATTAGATTGTTCATATTGTCCAGTTTTGTATTTATTCCTGCAATTTCAAATGCTGTACTATTCATTAATTCTATTTGAATATCCATTTTGTCTGATTGCATATTGAGAGCCTTTGTTGTTGTCTGTAATGTTTGTAGTGAAGATTTGAAAAGCTCTAGAAGGTTACTTCGATCATTCAGTATCTCCCCTTGTATTAACTGTGATCTTGATTCTTGTTTGGTGAATTGATTTTGGTTAAATAAATAGCTAGTATCATGAGAGGACCGGGAGGAGGAGTTGTTATTTTGTGAAATTTTTTAGCCTTGTATGACTGTATTATTTTGTATATTAACATTGTGCGTTTCTCCAGTCGGTGTATTTGGTTTGGTGACAGACATTTGTAAGGAGTCTTTGTTCGATGAAAGCCTGGGAATATTCTTCCATGAGTCATTCAGACCTTTGGGGTCGTCTTGATCCTCCTGATGGACCTGTGCTGCTATTTTTTTAACCTTGTTGTCCCATTGTTTGTTACGAACTTAGGGGTTGGAAGATGTCAGATTTATTTGAAGTATTTTAAACTTTGTCGGTGAATCTATTTTTTTTTTCTCCAACAAACTCTTTTAACCCATACTGTAATGGACCAACCGATTTGGTCTTGTTGTCTGGTATTTCTTCTTTTTTTTCTATAATGTTATCTGAGCTGTTTTTCCTTTCGTCTAAGAACTGCTCCTTATTTAAGAATGTTTTCCCGTTGTTTGTCCTGTCAATGCTGTCTTCCTTAAACACCTCCTCTAGGACTGCCAAATGTATTCCTGCCTGGTCCGGATCCTGATGCAGGTTTAGTGGACTCTTTAGGCTGTTTAAATTCATTGTGACTTGTATAGGGTCCTTTTGTATATCTTTTTTTTTATAGTAAATGTAGCGGACTTCTGAGGAGCTAAAAGAGGCCTGGTACCTCTACAGGAGTTGAGTAGATTAGGGTTCCATGGTCTTTGAGGAAGGAGAATCTTGAATTCAAAGTTAAATTCCTTTTTCTATCTTTCTCTATATTTCTGAACATTGTGAGTATTAGAGAAATTAATGGGCTCTTTTGAGTGAAATCCGGGCCTTCTGATTTAGTTGTTTGTTTTATATTCTTTTTTTATGCTTTGCTTTACGCTTTTGGCCTTCTGGGCTGGAGTCTGCCCGATCTAATTTCTCTCCACTCAGTAGTTTCCTCTTTGTAGATCCTGATAGTTTTATGATTTCTGTTGAATATTAAGTGTCTAAAGGCTCTTGGGTTGCTCACAAAGACTGACTTTTAGTGTATTTTTGCTGTTTCCTCTGTGTGCATGTACGTGTATATAAACTAGGTTATCCTGTTATCCTGATAACCTGTTAACCAGTTCTCAGACTCCGATGAATGAGTTGTTAGTTGTTTAGCTGGAAGCTAAATTTTATTAACTGTGGTATAATCAGGGTAATACAGCCAAACACCACCAGCCCGAATGGAGCGAGGCTGCCAGGGTAATACGCAGCTAGAGATGCCCGGGCCACTCTCCAACCACCCCACGCGTTAAGGCTTTCTGACTCGGCTCTAACCAACTATAGTCAGGGTTATCAGGTTTGTCAGACTGCTACTGATACTGCTCCAGGCCCCGGCCTCACCTCTCAGTATTGACTCCGGTGGACGGCGTGCTGTGTCTGCTACTGCCTGGCTTCACTGTTCAGCCCTTCAGTTTTCAGTCTTTTCACTGCTGCTGCACAGCGTTTCTCCGCCGCACCACCTTTGTCGGCTGTTTCCAACGCCCCCCAGGGCACTCAATCCTTTCTCACCACTCGCGAAGTCAGCAGTCAGTAATAGTCGCATCAGAATCATGGGGCTGGCTAACTGGCAGTGGCTGACTAGCAATGGCTCTCCGCTCGCGAGGGCAGCAAGGGCTCTATCCTGTCTGCCTCCTTTCTTGCCTCTAGTATCTGGTCCAGTCTTGCTTTGGAGACCACACTGGAGAGTGACCGAGGGGAATCGCATCACCCTCCCTGCCGGCAAGAGACCCTCGAGGCCAGCCAACGCGAGCACCGGGGAGGAACACCAGGAGGCCTGCACACGCCTGCACGCACCTGTGCACGGTCAGCTGCACTGGACTTGGTGAGGTGCGCTGGACGCCCCGGCAAAAAAGCTGAAGCTGGCCGAACGCCAAGGTACCAGGTGCCGGGAGCCGTGATTCTCCCCGCGTCCTCCCGCTCGTCTGCTTTCCCGCACTCGCAGTACACTCGCATGACGGTCAGAGCTAAAACCAGTACTGGCACCACTCCTTAACATTAGTTAGTTAGGTAAGCTTTGGTATGGTAAATGCCCACCTGCAGGATTGAAACCACAATTAGCTTACACGCTGTGCTTAACCAGACGTGAGAAATAGCTGCCTGATTACAGTACAAAAAAAGAGAGAATAGAGAAGGTCTTACAGACTTAAGTCAGCACACTGCTTCAAGACTCAGTCACAAAAATAGAACACTGGCAAATGCGAAACCAGCCCAAGCAAAGCCAATTTGTCTAGCCTTTGCTACTGGACACCTTCCCAATGGCTTTGGCAGTTTTGTTTGGCCTCAGATGATGGGGTAAATGCATGTGCATCCACACAAGCAATCATGTAAGAAAAAAACGTAACTATAAAATGGCTGCCATGCATGTAGGCGCGCACACACTGCTGCAATCTTGTAATAGTTTTTATGTTTTTTTAATTCTATTACAAGATGGCTGCAGTGGAGACCAGTATAATCTTGTGTAACAGACCCCATATGTCTTCCAATTAAGGGTGCATTCAGGTCAACATTGCTAACAGACTGCCAAACACCTAAGAGATAAAAAGAAAAACCTGGTCAAGGGAGTTATTGTAGCAATAGCAAAACCCAAGATAAAATGCAATTCAGATGGGAGCTAAACCATTAAATGAATAGTGGCTGACCTCCAGGTGAAATGGTACTGGGCACAGAGCTATAACGATAACATTTATAAAAAAAATATGAGTGATTGGAATATAGTCTCATCAAACTACATGCCCATGCTGCTCCATCATCCAGCTGTCATTTTGAGTGAACCATACTATATGAAGTTTATTCACACAAGTTCTATGATGGCCTTTTGCAATAGACACCACTTTGGCAGAGGGACAAATGAAGTGGTTTATCTGGCTGAGCTGTATAAATTCAAACTGAGGTCAATGTACACCTAAAGTCCCTGTCCCTTCACTTCATATGCTGTATGGTTTCGGATGCACAAGAGACTTTTCTTACCTTGATTAATAACATTGATAGATAAGTCTCTACAGTTTACAACACGTGTTCATTGTAATATCTTTTTTTTTTACTATACACTGGTCATCCATGGTCCTAGGGAACTGAAAATAACACCAAAAGGCTACATAGCTATTATTTTTGCTTTGTTTTTAGCATCGTTATTTTGACATTTTTTCTTGCTTTCATGATATTTTATTGACTTTATTTAGTGAGGGTCTATGTTTATTTAACTTGGTCTTTGAACTGCAATTCACACAGCAATTCTTGGACGGCGACACGTTTTGTTTCTCTCGTGGACTTTTCTTTTTTACTTTCCCCATTGGCATCTGCAATGCCACTTAGTTTTATCCTGCGGTACTTTGCAGGAAGAGAAATGTATGCCGACGCTGTTGGAGCAACAGTCTGGCCTAGATAATTATATATGGGAACAGAAAGATGGAAATGACTCAGAACTCACTAAGCACTGGAAATAACACGAAATTGCTCTGTACACTAATGTGCACACACAGGTACATCCTAAAATAAATCCAGAATTGCCAATGCATGTTAAGGTCATACAATATCACCTATGGGTTCTGGTGACATTTAAAGCCCACACAACGTAAGGCCTTGTAGTTTATCAATAGAACTGAAGAATTACAGTATGACACATTCTATATATCACCCTTGTGTGTGGGGAAGGGCCATAACTCATTAAAGGCAAAGCCTGGAACGAGTCATGATGCCCCTTCCCTAAATCAGCAATGGCATTTGTGATGTGCATTTGTTTTAACAAGGAACTATAAGGATAAATTACTGTTGTTATCACGACATTGAATTGAAATCTAATTATTTGTTGACTTGTTTCCAGTGTGAGATAATTGTTTCGTGCAACCCTGAAGACAGCAGAATAGTTTTCTCATGCCCATTTTGCTGTACTATGGTAATAAATACAAATTTGACTTACGCACTGTTGTAATGTATTTGCATTTATTGTCAGAGTTGCTCTAAATAACATGTTAGTAGATCACATTTTTTCTATGGAATAAATATATATGTGTGTATGTATATCTATATGTCTATCTATGATAAGGTGCCCCCTGTACGTAATTCTAGGTCTGGGAGAAGGGGAAAACCAACAATAATATAACAAAATACTCCCACACGACCTATAGTGGTTTCATTGCGGCTATCACAAGCTCTAATGGGCTTCCTATACTGTACAGATCAAGGCCTACTACCAAGTTTCATTTGAACATTTTATTCAAAACATATTTTTTTTCCATTTAAATATTTTGTTCAGAACATATTTTTCTTTTTTAATCAGATAAATATTTTTACTTTATAGTGCACTTTTTTAATGAATATGACATGATAAAGCATCATTTTTGTAAGTAAGGTGAAAAAGCAATATTTTTACATATATACAATTAAAACATAAAAGACATGTGAACAACACATTTCATGGTTCAAATTTCAGTGTACATGAATATGCTTTTACTGATATAATAATTCTGTCTTATCCCCATCAAGAGAGAAAAATAAACATTTGTAAAGAGAAATCAAATCATACCGCACCTCTCACTCCATTCTACCGTCATTCATACTAGACATACATACACACTTTCAACCTATCTTTTACCACCAGGCTTAAAAAGGCATTGTAGAGGTCCTATTTATCCATCCATGGTGTGGCCGTCAGCCGGGAGTGTATATAGCCTGTGTATCTATATGTCTCACACGTGTAAAAATGAATCCACCAGCATGTGCAGTTGGAGCAATCAGTAAATTGTTTAAAATTGTGACGCGTGTTTTTATTTTACTTACACAGAAATCTAATAGCATCCCAGCACTTCTTGCCTTGCATTGCAGTGCCATGGCATGAAACAAACCCACTGCAAAACCCACTGCCTAGAGGAACTGAAAAACACTGGGCAGAGTGCAGCCTCGTGCCTCCTGTTACATTCGAGCCATGTGGCAATAGTGGTGTCAGCCAGATCTGGTTGCACACTTATACTTGACAGCTGCATGTTAGTTGGGGACAGCTGGGGCAATGGAGGAAGGAGAACAACGTAAACAACAGGTCTAGGATAGAGAGAACGACAAAACTGCTTGGCAAGTATCAGCATCTGGATTTAGGTGTTAATATAAAAAATGATATTTTATTTGATCTAAAAAATACCACGAAGATGATATACAAGGTTAGTTTTAAAATCTCCTTTGTCGAAGGGGACCCGAATGGTATAAAAAATGCATACCATCTCTGTACACATTATCTTAGTCCAATAAAAGGTACTCCTACTTACAACATTCAAACTATTTTTAGACTGCAATAGTTATAAGCAACTGTTCTGGTGAATATACAGACAAGCATTTACAATGCAACGGTCTCGGCATTGTTAAAGTTAGAGCTATTGGCATTGCTCATGACAATGCCGTTTCTTTAAATGTTTTAAAAAACAAAACAAAAACATAAACAAAAATAATGTCATGAGCAATGCCAATAGCTCTAACTTTACCAATGCCGAGACCATTGCATTGTAAATGCTTGTTCCCCTATTGTTCAGCTTGACTATAAAACGCACCATTGCATGGTGGGATATGTAGTGCTATCTCGCATTATTTACTTAACGCCATAGTCTAGGCAGAAAGAACGTGACTGAAATAAACGCACCGACCGATTGCTCCACGGATTTTAATAACAGTTTACTTGTCCTCTTAATTTCAGCCAGGGGGCAAAAATGACGAGTGGGAAAAAAAAAACCAGTTTTGCGCAAGGTCGAGCATTATCCGCCTAGTTCCTCGGGAGTATAGAGTTGTGATTTTTGAACGGCCGGCCAAGCGTGCCCAAATTTAAAGCCAGGTGTTCTTTGTGTTTGTTGTAAATAACCGGACAAGGAGGTTAGCTTTTCACCTCCCTTCCCAGGTCTCTGTTTGGTAACAATCCCTGCGCCTTTCCAGGGCTGTCGCGTTTCTATGACCACCAGGGCTTTAAGTGGGCAGGGTCCTGCCGGTGAAAAAGCAAGCGTTGAAACGGTTCTCTATCGGGCTCTCCGTTTTTGCCCTCACCATCAGGGAGAAAAATAAATCTTAACTCTAGTCTGCAGTTCCATCCTTTACAGCCTTTGAAGTCCCCTGGTGTCCGTGCGCACGGTCGGCCCTGCAGGAGGGGGAGGTGGAGCCATAGCGGCCGATCCACCAGCGCCATGGAGGAAAGCAGACAGCAGGACCGGGCCCCACCGACAACCACCACCACCACCACAGGATCCGCGCTTCGGTGGGAGAGCAGCGCCTAGAGCGTTCAGAGCACTGTGGCCATGTCACGGGGCCGCTAGAGTACGCGGGGAGCCATGGGCGCCTTGCTGAGGAGCCTGCTGGTGTGCAACCTCTACTGCTTGCTACGAGGTGAGGGGCCCAGGGCATAGGCTGCAGACTCGGAGCCTGTGGGGCAGATATGCTTCCTAGTCATGGCCGAGCACCGTTAGGGAATGGGTGCATTTGATGGGTGAGAGAATGACCAGCAGACTTTAGAGGAGCGTCGCCCTGTAGGTGAATCATTGAGTCTGTTGAACGAGGAGGCCAGCGTCATCTAGGTGCAGGGTCTCTCATTGGGTTGGAGACGGTATCCCGGTGGACCTTGTGTAGAGGGACTGTGTAAGCGAAGTGGGTAGGGGAAGGTACGTTCAGTGTGTAGGGAATAAAGAGTCATACAGGAACAAGGCAGAGCAAAAGGCACACCACCGCCTTTCTCCGAGGCAGAGCAGAAATGCCTCGGAGAAACGCAGTGTCCGTTTCGGATTCGGGGGCGTTTGTCTGTTCTCTCCTCCAGCCATGGGCTGGAGGAGAGAATGAGACTTTCTTTAAAAAACACGGCCCCCGATCCGAAAAGGACGGGGCCTAATCGGAGTGACTGACCTCTTCTCCAGTGGCTGGCCAGCATTTACGAGGCCAGCCAATGGAGAACAGGGGAGATGAGGGGCGGGTTCAAGCCCCTCTTCTCCAAGTCATTAAATCTCCGACTTCCGGTTCTGCCTTTCGGCAGACCGGTAGTCCTCGACCTAAAAAAGGACAGCTGCTGAAGGAGTTACAATCATGATATCTGCGGATCGAACTTGCATGTAATACACCGGTAGTGTTTTCATCGTATTTATTATCAAATCAGTTTTAATTTAGAAGTATGACGAGTTCAAAATTGGTCAAAAATCATTTATAAATTGAAATCATAAAAAGTATGCTATCTGGAAAATCTCTTACCATCCATCCTTTCGCAAAAAGAGAACGTGTTAACGAGCTTTCTCCGGCTCTGCGCCGAAGATATGGAACTCTCTCCCACCAGAAATACACAGAATCTCCTCCAAGGCTGCCTTCAAATTGGAAGTAAAAATATTCCTCATGAACAGGTTCCTACCTTAAAAGGGTCTTGGATCGTCTGCTCTAATGCTCTGCACTTACACCCTAAGTCCGGCCTTTGGTGTTATTCTGCTTTACTAGTCACTTGCTCCCCTTCCAGTTCTCTATGGTCTTATTATTATCTTACTCTTTGTTGTCCCTTTTGTTCGTAACCTTTTGTTTGATATGCATATTTGATTTGTTTCGGTTGATATTCCTTTTGATGATTGTACTGCAAATATTACCTTCCACTCCCTCAAATTGTAAATAGCTCTGATATCCTTTGGGATCATGTTCGCGCTACATAAAACTTTATAAATAAAATAATGAAATAAATATAGCACATTCCTTGATATGAAATCCACCAACGGATGTAATATATGTGTGTATAGTTACTGTATGTATCATGAGTATATCTCAAATATTTCCCAAATGAGTAGAATGCATGCTAATATAGTGTCTGCCGACATTTTAGTCCTGTATTAACGAGCTTTGCTACAACACATTAATACTTCTATTACAATTTATAAAATGGAGGTTGACCCATAATTTCCCAACCCTCATTATGAAGGTAAGTAAGCAGATCTTTGTTCTCTGCCTGAACCACGGACCCATCTTAGGGATCTGTAGCAGCTGAGCTGTCAGCCATGTCAAATCTTCGTGACAATCCTCTGACTGAAAGCATATTATGTTGAAATAATAAGGATGGTATCGTATTTCACTATCTGTTGAAATACGCACCGATAAAAAAAAACACCTCGAACCAGCCAGATCAGTAGTCTGCTGAGCACAACGTTTTTCCTCGATTAAGAACACCAGGAGAACATTGACCAACTACAAAGGCGCTTGAGTGCATCTCCGCCCTACGCAACAGCAGCTCCACAGCATCCCTTAAAGGTGTATGGACCAAACAAATCCCATAGCACTTAGGAACTGCCTGCTCTTAGCCTTGGATAGTGAGATGTCAATATAGGCTACTGAAATGTAATTCTCACTCTGGTCCCCTGCAGGCCAGCAGCTGTTGTTTAACTTTCAAAGAAAACGGTGGCAAGAGAAAAACCATAAAAAATTAACGAAGGCAATAGCCGCCTCTGCACTTAATTATATTAGAATAATACCGAAGGGTACACCCCAAAAAATCCTTTCATCTCTTTGTCTGAGCTCTACTTCTTATTATTATTCGTTCACATAAGTGTGTTCACCTTTGAGTATGAAGATATTAAGTGACAAGCATATTATTAAATGAAAAAGAAGTAGATACTTAGAGGTAATGACCACAGTATTAATATGTATATGTAACATGAGGTGGAAAGCATTGTTAAAATAACACTGAGATTCTTAGGGCCTACAAATTATTATTGAAAATGTCAAGGTATAACTCTTGCATGCAACCATAGAACAGAAACTAACATGGATTGAGAACACTAACCAAACCTTCACCAAAACAAACTCAAACAGACATCTACACCAACATAATTGCATCCCGCGGAACCTCAAGAGATTACATGAAAACAAGGTGCTCTAGAGTTTGTGGATCTGCCAAGAATGTTGTTAACATTTGTCCTGTTCTGGATTAACAAGGCTCCTTTCACTGCAATGTCACTGCTGTGCTTCAATGCAGAGACTTGAAACTACAATGACACAATTCTAGTTCATGAATTACAATAACTTCACTGGCGTTTCTCACTGAAATACCGATGCGTGCATTGTCAAGACTAGAGAAAAAACTGACCATGTATGACTCATACAAGTATGTTCATATGGCTGGAAAAGAGTACGAGATTAACCAGTCCACTAAATGCGTGGCAATTCGGGACAGAGAGGACATAGTCAAGTCTGAGTGGACAGATTAAGGGGGAACACAGGTCTGATGACCCTGTTCCATGCGATGAATTACCTCGTCGATAAGACACTTGCACGTGGACCAGCATGATGGGCTTGCTCAGTTGATGAATGTTTACTTTTTTGTTTGTTAACAACGGGGAAGTCTGCGGCTATTGAGTCCATACTAGGTGGATGGTGGGCGGTTGAATCAGGGGTGAGGGTCGCAATGGCTGGTGGGAGAGTAAGGGTTAATATTTCTAAGTGAGGCCTAAACATGACAGGTGAAGCCAGCACTGTTCAATAACTGTGGCACAAGAGCCAGAGTTTGTAAATCAGTTCCATAATTTGCTTCCAAAAGAAAGGCCTTTCCTTTCCAAAGGCTGGTGCCATGCAGTTTGCATCTTGTGAGCAATGTGGGTCTTACATTTGAGCAATTGCAATGCAGCAACCAAACAGCTCGGCACTGGTTGATCACACCGGATTCAAAGCCCTCCGTATTCAGAGCCAGTCGAATATTTGCTGTTGCTTAGTTTCAGGTGCAATAAAGATACATTACATTTGTTTTTTGTGGAGTTGAGTTTGAGGTAAGTTTTAGACATCCAAATACGGATGGTGAAGAGGCAGTTTTTATCACAGCTAAAATAGTAAAGGGATGGCGTTTATATGCAGAACTTTATGTCAATCATATCTTAATGTAACTTGATGTCCTTTTCAAAGTAAGTGTTCTGAGGGCCTATCGTACTGTTTGGGTTGCCTAATTATGAGCTACGCTCTGATAACTTTATAACCTGCACGGTCACGTACCTTCTGCTGTGACTTTCATCCACAAGACTTCCAACTATCAAAAGGCCTAAAATGACGTGACACCAAAACCATGCACCATGGCACAGTCGTATATAGGCAGTATCTATACTGAGCATGCACCAATCATCCAATCAGTACACAGTAGACAGACCTCCCCATTCGCACCCAACATCCCTCTGATATACCGCAATTGCCATTATCAAACATCCAAAAGAACTTTCTACCCAATAGCCGTAACACAAAGTCTTCCCATTAAATCTACAATTTGCCTTTCACAAAGCACATCAGCGAGAAACCTTGGATCCTCATGCACACAACTTAGCACCAAAACCATAGTTGGAAAAGTGCTGACAAATGAAGTTGACTTCTCACTCACCACACCAATACATGTATTCAAAGCATTTAGATAAAGCGATCTTAAACATACCACCCCCTCATTCGCACAGCACTGCATCATAACTAAATACCTGGCTAATGTTGCCCAACTAGAAAACAATCACCATGGGCTTGGCCATGGCAAATTAATTTGGTACAAATATGTATACACATACCACACTCCACAGCTCTTTACCTGGTTCAAGCACATCTTATTTTCCACATTAAGCAACTCAAGCTATCACTGAACCAGGCATTTAAAAGACACGTTTCTAATAAACAAATACCTAAAATTATAACAATGGAAATGCCAGAACCCTACAAAGTGCACCAATGTAACAAATGCAGATAACATACTTTTTGCATTTAGCATAAACAGAACAATTGGGGGTTTAGACGACAGGAGGTAGGAACTGTAAGACACAGGCTATAGTTCAGTGACAGAATCAGCTTTGGGAGGATTTTCCATGTTTACATTTCTTTCTGTGGAAACTTATGCAAACGCGGGACCCTCCAACATAAACACATTTCACTTGAAGTTGCCCTTTCACACTCCGGGCGTATTACAGTAAAGGAATCATGACAGCACCGTTTATCAGATATAGTTGTGGTAGATTCTACGACCGAATATATTGCACTTTTGTTAAGAAAGGTATAAGTCAATATTTGGCCTAGGACAGTGTTGGTTAAGTTGCTTTCGAAAGGTTTTGGTGGTACTGAAAATGTGAGACAACTGTAGTCATATTGCTTGTGAAACTATTTACTTTAAATATTTTAAGATAATTAACTGTTTGCAAAGTGATTTAACTTAAATAAAATCAGGAAGAAGAAAACAACCTGCTTAGATTTCGTTGTGAACGTCAATCAGACACGTACCACGAGTCTATGAGCCCATGTTACTTCAACACCATCCATAATACATAAATGTTCAACTGCTGCCTCACAACTACTCAATACCCACAAAACCCAGTCACCTATGGCGATTCTTGCAGTCAAACTATCTTCAAAGTTTTGGTGCACAGCAACCTAGAATACCGCAGCACCCTTGTATCCTGTTCAATTCTCCTCTACTCTTTGCACCACTTAAAGCAAGACCTTGACTGGGTCAACCAGGAGCCATGATAACTAAAACACCAACTTCCCTTTGTTACCATCCTTCACTAACCTAAATCTGACCGGCTGCCTGTCTGAGTGTTCAAGATACCAACCTAATACAGACAATTACCGTCTAGAGACCTAGTCACATCTCAAGATCACTACCTTCAACCTCCCACAGGGTCCTCTTCACCAACTCCCAATGTATGCCCTTCCCTCTGGTGTCTCTCCCTCACTGAATATTCTTGCCTCAGACTATCAGCAGTCCTACCAAAACAAAATACTAAAACAGTGCCTCGATGACATGAAGGCACCTTTCACAATCTATTTAATCACGCACCTTGGGCCTCAACCAGATATTAGAACAGGAGATAGGCAGTGTCTTTCGAACTGTAGGTTGTCAACATCCCCCCTCTACACGGTCCTTCAGCTTTGTCCCCACAAAGAACACTAAAACAGACCACTTGCTCAAGTCTTTTATAACAGGCTTCTTGCTTATCCTGCGTAGAGAGCAGAATGCAACTTGCAGTATGCTTGTACTCGCACCCTTCAGAGTAACAAACCACCATTAACCTCCAATGAAAATATATTTTCCATAACTACTGATAAAAAGAACTACAATATAAAACGTACACCACTATGCGCGTAGCACACGCGAGTACTTTCAGAAGAAAAAATTAAGCATGTATTGGGAGCACATTATACAGTATTGTAAAAGAAACGTGTGCGCATCATATACAAAAAAATTGAAATGTTAGCACGTGGAATTAAAGTATTCATTTAAATCGGTATTTCATCTGAAGGCATTTCGCAAAACTTTTAATGCACAGGAAAAGTCCAATAATTTTTTTCTTTTTTTAAACACTACTACACGGAAACAATGGTGTCTACCAATCTGGAATTATTTCACTGCCTTTTGTCCTAAAACAGCTTAACACATTAAGAAAACAACGCTGCAGGATCTTCGCAGCTTAACAGAAATTCACTTTTTTAATTCCACAACTAGGTTTCGAGTCGTAATAGCTTCAGATATCCTCTGCTCTGCTGCAGCAGCAGTTGAAGCTCCTTCACTAGTCAAAAACCACACTGCCAAAATAAAGCTCACAAGTGGTAAAACGACCTCACCAAACTGAGCAGTCAAACCTAATCTTCATGGGAATTAACATATATTTCCTTCTCAAATTCAACAAAATATAGATCTACGATTGTAATAAACTTATCTCACACCAAAATATATCTCTTCTTATCAACTGCAGCAATACTAACCTAAGTCATTATGCACTAGTGTGATTAACTAGTGAAGGGTGCACATTATATAAATGCTAAGTAACAGAGCACTACAATATAAAACCAAAATATGTAAGCTAACTTGTGTCTTAATGCATATTGGGAGTTGTAGATGGTTCAACTAACAAACGACATTGTGGCGACTCAGGATATGAACATGACGGCAAATTACTCCCGACCCCGCAATTTGATGGTGAATAGGTGCCAACACATTTAACACCAGTGCACACAAGCGTAACAAAACTTGAGTGGGCCCCCTTGCAGGGTACGGGGAGGGGCCCCATCTGGACTCTATCTGGAGCTCTCTGGCTGAGGTGCAGTGCTGAGGGGGCCCCCTGGAGGTTGGGGAACCCCGCACCGCAGGGGCTGCGGGGGCCTGTGTTACACCCCTGCCAGTGCGGCGAACTGTGGCACAGCAGTGGAGGCCATTGCTGCACATTTGAGCCCCTGGTAAAGGAAGGCTATGAACAATGTGTGCCACACCAAGTGAAGAAGGTGTGAGAGAAGTTGGTTGACTGTTTAAATGGGCAGCTACGGAAAATGGCAGACACTACCACAAAACTGAAACCAAAAGATTAAGTGTGGCTCTAGGTGACCCTGCCAAGCTGTACCATCTCACCCATAGGAAGTCCAAAATGATGCGGAAAAGTCGTACCACAGAAGGCACATGAAGGTTCAAAAAGAAAGTGAGGTGAGTGTAAAGCCAAACGATGGTGTGGTCATTGCATGGTATACTCACCAGTAAAGGGCCAATCCAGGACACAGCAAAATGAAATACTAACCCAACGTCACTGATTAAGATTATCTACACAAACTCACTGTGATGTAAGTGACAGAAGTCAGAGCAAATATTCATAATCATCCTGTACAAGAAAAGAGCTCAACATGTAAATCCACTCCAAGTGAAATGTGAGGACTATTCTGTGAGGACATTCATATATTCCAGAGCACTGTTAACATCTGGTCATCAAAGCCGTTCACCAAGTTGAAAGACAGGTGTCAACGCAAGTGCAACATAACACGGATCTATCCGTAAGGAAAAGCATCCTATGGAGCCCGGTGTGACGTGGAGAGAAAGAGGTGAAAGCAAACATCTTCTCAACTGAAGTCGGCACACTCCTTAGTTATAGTACCGGAGAAGATTGCAGATAATCACTTGTGCACTAAATGTTTGCAGATGCGTAGGCTATCTGGTTTTATGTTTTAACCTATAATAACTGATAAAACCCCACCAAAAGGAAAACAGCTATCACCGGTATAAACATATGAACACTGAAAAAACACTTTGGCAACCACAAACTAAGAGCCATTCAAAGAAAGGAAATGATGAATGAAAGATACATTTTTATTTCTTCCTGAAGGGGCCAATAGAATGTAACTTTGTAATACAAGGTAGCATCAAGAAAGATTGGGCTAACGTTATTCTGCTTGAGTTTTGTTGTTTAGGGATGTCACTAAAACATTGTCTCTTTTTCCTTCTACTTTTTTCAGGTTTGTGGTCTTTGGCCTAAAAATGCAGTGTTTAGAAGCATGTTTTAGGTCTTATTTAGTTATTGTATAAACTGTAGAGAATCAGGAAATATCAAAATCATATTTGATATTTTGGCTACATTTGATTTCACCGATAGGTAAAATAGCTGGTTTCATAAGAATCTTTCCTAATATGTACCATTACATTTACCCACAGACAGAGAATGGGTGAAATCCTTTGATACATCAGCCCCCTTTTCTAGTGAGTCAATATTGATTGTATGTGAATTGTCAAATTCCCCAAGCTTTAAACATTCACTGCAAGATGCAGTGACAGGTATATGAGAAAAGAATGTTGTCACTAAGCATCTGAGATATTGGTGAAAACATGACACCAGATGTTTGGTAGACATGGAACGCAGAGTCACTTGAAATGCTGCAAAAAAAAGTCCCTACCAAGTTCAATAAAGATTGGAGGAATATTGTTTGTATTTGCAGTAATTCAGCTACGTACATGAAAAAGTTGTATGATGGTCTGTCAAAATCGATACCTGAGCTGAGGTGCTTCCCTGTAAGAGATCCTTGTCATTTGCTAGATGGTATGCTGAAAGCATCTTTACAATCTTCAGAGTTAATGAAGAATGCTATTGACTTTGTAGTCCATTCTGGTGCAGTAAAAATGTATTTAGACCTTATATACCCTGTGCACACGCTATTTATTCAGATGCACTATCAGTGCAGAAATTAAGCAATAATTAAAATTAAATTAAAACTGTATAAACACCGGAAAAACACTTTCTGTTTTTAATGGCGCACAAACTGTGTAACCACTGATAACCACTGTTTTTTAAGGTATTGAAACAACAAAAAAACCCCACCAGAATTTACCAAAAATAGAAACTGAAAGCAGGAATGCCTACAGATGTGTTTCTCTAGAATGGCTTTGAATTCACAAGGGACACTTCCGAAGACTGACTGCGTGTTGTACAAGAAAATAGCACATCAAAATGATGTAGTTTGTTGCTCTACAATAACGTTAGATTTTAATACACAATCACTTCAAAGTCGAGACAAAACTAAAGAAACTAGAAATGTCAGATACTTCGAATATCAAAGATACCACAGCATGGGTAAGCTTCAAAGCAACCAAAACTGACTGTTGCAGTAAAAATGAAGGCATAGATGGAACAAAAGACTCCACCACCACGGATGGCAATGCTCAATGTAGCCAGCTGTCAGAGGGCAGGGCCAGAGGCATTGGGAGCAGGCAAGGCACTTGAAGGCTCGAGCCAGATGCCTGGCTCTGCTCAAGGTCCTCTTAGGCCCTGTAGCAAAAAAGTGAGGTAAGCCTTTTAGGGGCTTCTGACCCATGTCATTTAACCAAGCCCTCAACTTCCCTACCCGTCTGGCAGATAAACAAGAGCTGTCCAGAGCTGGTATGTGGTCCTTTTGCAGACGAGTTAATAGTGAAGTGACTCCAGAGTACTGTGAACGTGCTTGGCGAGGGATGTTGTGGCAATAACTTTCAAACAGCTCATAGTGAGAGAGCAGATGATTTAGATTTGAAAAATCATTAAGTTACTATTTAAGCACGTTCAGAGCAATCTACAGGGGTCTTGCTGGTCAACCCATTTGTATTGCCACCCCCACCTAGGGAATCAATGAAAAATGTAAGAAGGCCGGCGGGTGTGGGCTCTGGGTCAAAGTCTGCCTGCAGTTCAGCTCTGTGCTCGTGTCATTTGAAGAGATGTAACTCACTGAGTTAACCAAGATTTTTGTTTAGTTAATGTGTGTAATTGCCTTCTCTGGGGGTGTAGAGCCTCTCCTCAAATCGGTCTCTATGTTAAGTCAGGGAAAGCAGGTGCTATCAAGAGCAAAATATACTACCTTGCATTCCCATAACTTTGTATTTTCCACCTAGAAAGACTTCTTAATTTAACTTCATTTAATGCTTAATACGCATATTTAACACAGTGTACTGATGAAGCTCCTCACAGAATTTGGCACGCACATATCATTACCGTCTGGTCAAAAACGGGAGAGAGAAAAGTAGCTGGATTGCACAATGTGAATCCAGAAAACATGGAATCAATCCCAGTTCCCAGCATGACAAACAAGTGTAAACCTAGGCAATTACTTTACTGCACAGGGCCTTCTCTTCGCTCATCATCCCGTTTGAAAGCACATTTTATAACATCCATTGATGTACAAAAACACCTTTGCATTTGGATTAATAGCATATATTACCTTTTTATAAAAAAACAACTGAGGCCACATATAGGGTGTACATGACAAATCACTTGATATTGTTTGACTAAAGGCATCGGTGTAAGGGGGCACAAACGTTTTTGACTTTGTGTTTGGAAACTATTGCTTAATAGATGCCTCTCAATGTAGTGATCCATTGTAATGTACTTTCTGCATGTTATAGAAATCAACTTTTTAGAATATTAAACATGTTTTTTGCACAATTTATGTGCAACCTCTTGCTATGGCTCTTAGAGCTGCAAGCATTTTTAATTATTAAATTTAAAGTGTTGAGATGCAGGATTGGGGCAATTGAGTCTGAGAATATGCATGCTAATAAAGAAAACCTTCACAGGACAAAAGTCAAAACGATAAAGGTTTCTTAAAATTTTAAAATCATTACAGAAGGCACAAAAGAAGTTAATCAAACTCAAAACAGCATCCAAATGCACCAACAAATGCAAATGGGAGAGGTGTCAACGTAAGTTCTACCACCAAAGCAAATAAATATCCAGAATTAAAGAATAGAATATCAAAAGGAGAGGCAGAAATTTGCCAAGTTCAAAAGTCACAGAACGTTTAGGTAAAAATCAGCAGGCAGACCAACGTGGAGCCTGCCTTTGAGAAAGTAAGCAGAAAGTCTAAGTATAAAGCATGAGGCAGACTACTGGAAAGTCTGAACAGTACAAGCGGCAAGAAAAGGGCACATTTTATAGTTTTCAGACAGTGAAATGCACACTTGCTACTTGATGCAATCTTACATCCTAGGGCTGCACTATTAGAGCGCATACATACCAACAGTAAAACAAGAAAATATGATAAATCAAATAAGAAACATGTAGGAACACCTTCCCTCATGCACTTACTAAGGCATAAGAAAATAAAGTGGCATTTGTGCAGTAAGTGAAAACAATACACAGTGCAACTGCTTAACCCCTTCCCCGCTCATGACGGAACCACTCCGTCATGAGCCACGGGTGCCGTGTGCTCATGACGGAGTGGTTCCGTCATGCTGCGGCCGTTGGCCGCCGCCCCGCCCACGCAGCGCTAATTCCCCGCCTGTGCGGGCGATTAGCGCAGTGGGCGGAGTCGTGACGGAACCACTCCGTCATGAGCACAGCTCAACCGTGACTCATGACGGAGTGGCTCCGTCATGAGCACAGCGCCACCGCGCTGCCTCCAAACCCCCCCCCAGCGCTGCGGCGGAATTCCTGCCGCAGCCAAGGGGTTAAAGCAAGCCTGTCACTGATCTGTGAGTATATTGCAAATACAGAACATTTTGCAATGACTTCCTTTCAAGGAACACAATTGAACCCATCACAGCTCAGCAAAAAAACAACCACAAAATTAATTCTATTGCTTTTATTTTCTAAAAAGGAAACTCCACGGCAATCCACGACACTGGACCAGCGTACCTCAACAGACGACTCAGCCTCTACACCTCCGCCCGCCAGCTCCGCGGACCATGCCCTCGCCACCATCCCCCGCATCCGAAGAGTGACCGCCGGTGGCAGATTATTCTCCCACCTCGCCGCCAAGACGTGGAACACCCTCCCCATCCGCCTACGGCAGACCGAAGACCTTCTATCCTTCAGGAGACTCCTCAAGACCTGGCTCTTCGAACAGTAGCAGAATCCCCCCTCTAGCGCCTTGAGACCCTAACGGGTATGTAGTGCACTTTACAAATGCTATGATTGATTGATTGGAAAACACAGAAGAAATATGCATGTAGGAAACTTTTTCATGTAATTTTTAAAGCACATTTCTTTCTGTCACTGAAAAAGGAATGAAAATGCAGGCTGATTTTGAACTGAAACCTAGTTATGCATTCTAAACACATTTAAATCAAGCATTATTTTCTATTAATTAAAAATGCGCTGGCAGAGTTAAGCCAGGGGCTTGGCTCCGTTCTTTGTATTAATTTGCTGGCTTACCCACCTCTAATTTGAATTATATCTATCTAACGTCATGTGGGCCAAAAAATGTCAACCACTAGGTAGATGAAGATCAACAATATATTAGTGTTGTGAGCAAACTCTAAAGGTCCATGTCCAGCTTACCTACCATAAATACAACACTCACTCGTGAGACAGACTCAGACCTGGGAGAAAGCGTCTTACGGTTATAGGACACCTGGGAGAAAGCAAAACCAAATCATGGCTCAAAGTCGAAATAGAATCTTCTACCTGATCCCTGACAAGCAGTTATAATGAATGAATATGTGGTATGAATTATACTGATGTTCTGCTGACAAAATTAATAGTCAGACTTGTCACATATAATGGGCTTTCATAGGAAGGATTGTTCTAAACTAAATGTAAATATACATGGCCCTTTTATGAAGTCCAATTTTTATAGGCATATAAATTAGCAGACACATGCAGCGTTGGGAGTAGGAAGTGGACTAATAACAATCAAAGCAAACAAAATAGGATGATGAACGGAGCGCTGAAACTTTTCAGACACTCACCCCCAGTCACTATTAGATCTGGGTTGAATCGTTCTTTAGCTCTCTCCGCCTCCCGAGTTCAGACCCAGCCATATGCAAATCATTCTGGACCCTGTTCCTAATGGAAACAGCACAGCCCAAACTGCCAAGCCATGTCTTCCCTGTACCGAAAAAATCATCCAGGGACTGGTTTCGGGGTAACACCCCATATCAGCTAAGCTAGCTTGAATCCAGTAGCAAAGTGAGCGAGGCAGTCACGTCTGGGCATACCCCGCCAACGTAGGGCGTACAAGCAAACACAATATATCTGGGCTGAATCCATCATTGTTCTTAAGCTCACTTCACCACCCCAGCTCAGACCCAGCCATATGCAAATCAGTCTTGACCCTCTTCTGAAATCGGTCCCAGGATGCTTGTTTCTGGTCCAGGGTAGACCTGGCTTGATAGTTCGGGGTGGACTGTTCCCATGAGTAACAAGGTCACAACTGATTTGCCTATGGCTGGGTCTGAACTGGGGTGGCGAAGTGAGCTAAAGAACAATGATGGATTAAACCCAGATCTGTGACTGGGGGTGAGTGTCTAAAAGGTTTCAACGCTCCGTTCATCCTCTCCTTGTGTTTACTTTGTTTTAATAAAAACAAGCACAATAGCCTTTAAATTAGCCTACTCTTTTAGCTTTGCTAGGCAGATAGAAAAAAATGGTTGTTGTCGTTGCTAAACAACATTGGCTGTTGAAAAAAAATCAAAAAAGTGGGCCTCAGCGTGATGCGATAAGCACGTAAATATGCTATAATGCAAATGCAGGTATACGCCAGGATGCAGCAACAATTTTGACCGTAGTGCAATGAATGATGTATGGGCACATGTATCACTCTGAATGCATGTGCGCATATCATGATGTGGTAGCCATTTTTACTTTAGTTTAATGTTCCAATACGACAGACACCAAACTTGAAGAAAGAAATAAAAAAATATAAAGTTTGAGAAAGCATATCTACCGACAGAAGCAGCACAGTATCAAAACAAAATTGCTGGGATGGTCCTTAAATTTATTTTCAAAAATTAAAAATAAGAAAAGAAGCCAGGGCAGAGAGGGGAAAGCAAGTGAGATGGCAGAAGGGCAGCAACACAGAGCACGCGGGGGCACAGATGTAAAGCAGCACTCTAAGGTGAAGTGGGAGAGTAAATTACATGCACTTCTATAGAGTGTTGAACGCAAAAGAATAACTTACTTCTCAAAGTATCAGCAGTGGAAAGATACAGGCTATTCAGTCAAAAAGGTGATAAAAATGCTATGTTCTAGAGGAGGGATAAAGAGAAACGAAAGGTATTGAATAAGCAGCAAGTAAATGAGGTTGATAAAAAAGCCAAACAGTGATGGTCTAAAGCCCACTTTAACTACTGGTACTGTACCCAAAAGGTCTTTTGGCAAAAGAAGGGGAGAAATTAAAAAAACAAGCATTGGCATAGCCAATAGGTTTTGCCTTTGGGACCTTATAAGTGTTTGGCTATGCAACAGTTGATGTTGTTGCACCAAGGATATTGTGCTGCATAACTAAATACTTATAAGTTACCAAAGGCGAGACCTATTGGCTATGCCAATGCTTGTTTTAATTGATATGAGTTTTAGAAAGTCTATTAAGGAACGCTCTAACCATGAGCCCTGCCCACTACAGTATCCACGACAACCTCACTGACACAGAGAAAAGTCCCCAGAGGGGGGCACCACACTGCTCAGCGTACTTCTCCTAGCCAGCACTTTAATTTTACTATGGGCTTAATTTTCAGTCTTTCTATTGAGAACAGTTTTTTTTTATTTTTTTTTATTAGTCCTCATTTTGCAATACTTGTGCAGGTTTTGATGTTTGGGGACCAGAGCTGCTATTTCAACTGTCCTTGGCAACTCCGAAAACCTTCAAAGGAAAGATTTTCCTTGCAGCTGGAAGCCAATTATCACCTAGACACAACGGAAGGGGCCATCCACCCTTAATTATTTAGTGTATTGCCTGGGTTAAATCATTGGACTTTAGTCACAAGGATTAGAGAAATGCTCCCAAATTCCCCAGAAGTTGTATTTTTTCCTGGGCTTTCCGCTTCTATCTAATCTGTTCACTCTACCAATAGATTTCCACCAATCCAAGTGTTTAGGTGGTGTGGTGCAAACCCAGTTAATACATATTTCTCTGCGTGCTAAAAGAATTAATACAAAAAGTAGGTTCTCCTGTCTTAAACCTAAATTATTTGTATTTACAAATGATTTGAAGATCCCAAAGATTACCAATTCCATACTTACAATTATTTGTTGACCAAGAAGGTCCGTCAGCGTCTTACCAACTTTTAGCCAGAATTCTTCGAGATGGGGGCACTGCCAGAACATATGTAAATCATCTGCCTTATCTTCACCGCATTTTGGACATTTATTCACTTGTTGATGGCTTTGGAACTTTGAAAGTTTTTTTGGGGTCCAGTAGGCTCTGTGAATAGTGAAGATGTGATTTCTCCTTAGTGCGGCAGACTGAATGATACCCCAGCATTTCCCCATTGATACTTGCCATATGTCTTGAAGATCTGTAGTAGGCAGCGAGATCCCCCAGGTTGAGTCAGGAATCGTAAAGTGATCTTCTCTGGCTGTTATTAGAGACCAGTACCACAATGATACTTCTTTTTTCTGGAGACCGACTCCAAGCATCTTGAGTTCCAGTTGCTGGTTGCCCTTAAATGGTTCTGTTATTGAGTTTATCCAGCTCAAAAGTTGGTAATATTTAAACTTTGATAGGCGATCTTCTGTGGCAGATGTTAACAGATCCCAACCAATCAATGTGTTATTTGGAATAAGTTCCCCCCAGTTCAGGAATCCAGCTCTCCTTAACGGTAAGGCCAGTTGATCTTTAAGGCAGTCCGGAGTTCCGGGGGAATCCCAGACTGGAGAGTATTTACTATAATAGGGGATCTTTAGAGTTTTCCTGATTTGCAACCATAGCTTAGCTGCCGACAGAAGAACTTTCAGTTTAATCTTTTTAAAGAATTTTTGATGACCAAATTTAAATAGGAAATGGCCTCCTGTGTCTACCATCGCTTGTAGGTGTGGTGGATATACCTCATAGTTTTGCAAGAGTATCCTAGTGTGTTTAAATTGAAAGGCCTTACAATACTCTAGTATGTCTGGACTTGCTATACCACCTTGGATCTTTGTTCTTCTTAGTTTTTTCCAGGCTATTCTCGGACATTTAGAGTTCCATATAAAACCGTTTAGTTCTCCCTGTAGTTTAAGTATAGAAGCCTTATTAAATTCCAGGGGAATTGCGCTAAAAATAAAGGTGAATTTTGGGAGAATGGCCATCTTGATGATGTTAGATCTGCCTAAGAAAGTTAAGGGGAGCCCACTCCAGGTTTTCAAAAGTTTCCTTACTTCCGTTAGGACTCTGTTAAAGTTTATTTGTGGTAACACATCAATATCCTTGACTATGTCCAACCCAAGGTATCTAATCTTTGATTTCACTAGCTGCAGATTGCTTGTAGTGTTCCACTCCAGGATTTCTGATTTTGATTGATTTATCTGGTAACCTGAGATGTTACCAAAGTCTTGTATCATTAGCTCAATTTCAGGGATTGATTCAGCGGAGTTGTTAGTGAAGATCATTAGATCGTCGGCGTATAAAGCAACCTTTTTGATCCAGTTTTTGTGGCAGAATGGTTTTATCCTTGGATTATTTCTGATAGAATGAGCAAGGGGTTCTATATATAGGTTAAAAAGTAGGGGAGAGAGCGGACAGCCTTGTCTGGTGCCTCTTTTAATAGCTATTTTTTCCGACAGGTTATCATTCACTAAGATTTTAGCTGAAGGGAAGCTATAGATGTTTCTTATGGCCTCCAAGAAATTGACCCCTAACTTGAATTTCTCTAAGACGGCATGTAAGAAGACCCAGTTGACTCTGTCGAAAGCTTTGGCCGCGTCTAATGTTATGACAGAAAGGGGCGCCTTTTGATGGACTGAAATGTCTATTGCTCCTATGAGTTGATGAGTGAGGTCTTGTAGCTGCCTGCCCTTTATGAAGCCTTTTTGATCTTCATGGATGATATTCTCTACACATTTACTCAGCCTCTTTGTGAGAATCTGTGTATAGATTTTATAATCACAATTTAAAAGTGATATAGGTCTGTAAGATTCACATTTGGCTGGATTTTTTTCTGGTTTTAAGATTAGTGTTATTGTTGCTTCATTCCATGAGGTTGGTTGTCCCTTTTTTTCCAGAAAAATATCATTAAAGAGGGATGTTAAGTAAGGTGATAAGGTTTCCTGAAGAGCTATATATAATTCATTTGGGATGGAATCTGGGCCTGCCGCTTTTGCTTTTTTAAGTTCTTTTAATACCTGAGTAACTTCTTCTACAGAGATTTCATCATTTAGTTCTATGCTCTGGGCCGAAGAGATGCTCGGGAGATTCATGTTCTGTAAATACCTATCTATCTGTGCTTTTAGGGAAAAAACTACAAAAAAAATGTCCTCAAGTTGCAGTAATTAGGAGAAGTGGAGAGAACCAGTATTGCATTCAGACTGTTCTAACAGCCAAGGTCGAAAAAACCCAAAATGGATAATTATGTAAAGTCTAGTATCTTAACGTGGAATGTTAACGGTTTAAGAACACAAAAGCGGAGAAAAACCATATTCGAGTATCTAAAAAATTCGGCATGTGAAATCTTAATTCTACAAGAGACTCATCTGTTAAAACAAGAATGGGAAGATTTCACTAAAAATCTAAGATGGATAGATACTTCAGTTTGCACAAACCAGACATGCAATATAAAAGGCGTAGCAATTATTTTTAAAAAATCCTTGAATCTCAGAGTAATTTCCTCCAGGATAGATAACAAGGGAAGATGGGCTATAGTAGAGGTAATTCTACACCAAAAACAGCTCACTATAGTGGGATATTATGGCCCCAACTTAGATGATCCGGAGCCCCTCCAGAGCCTATATACTCATTTACTCGATTTCTCATCTCCCATAATCTGGGGGGGGGGACTTTAATATTACCATTGATCCAAAAACTGATAGATTTCCAGTTAAAAAGGGCATTTCCCTCCCAAAAATGAGGGAATGGCTCAGAATTGCAATGAAAGATCTAGGACTTAGGGATGTGTGGAGTCTTAAAGGAGACCAATCATTAAGGTTCACTTTTCAGAATAAAAGATTGGGCCATTCTTCTAGAATCGACTTCTTCCTACTAGATAGTACCTTAGTGGCAAGGGTAGAAAAAGTGGAGCATCTCCCGGCACATCTTTCGGATCATTCAGCAGTCAAAATAGTCTTGAAATTAGAACAGTCTCCCATCCATAGGAGATGGACGGTCGACAAATCCCTCTTCTTAGATCAATCCTTCATAAACCACCTAAAGGTAGAAACTACCCAGTTTTTTTAGCAGAATTGTGAAGGAATGAGCAGTCAGCTAGTCTGGGATACATACAAAGCAGTGGTGAGGGGTATTGTCAAGAGCTTTGCTGTTTTTAAAAAGAAAACTGAGAGACAACTGCTAAACAGATTAGAAGAAGAAATAAGACTGATCGATATACAGCTCCAAAGGTCCAATTCAGATTTAACAACCAGATCTCTTAGTCAGGAGAGGAAAGATAAAGAAACTTCTTTAAGAGATTCTTTGGAGGCAAGGGTAAAAGAAAAATGGGAGACAAGTAAGCTTGCCCATCACGAATATGGTGAAGGTTGTGGTAAGATACTCGCATGGAAAATAAAATCGGACCAAGCTAGAAACAAAATCAAAGAGCTCGTAGCAGGGAACCCCCCTACAAAAACCTTGGATGAAACAATCATTAAGGAGGAATTTGAGCAATTCTTTGGGGGCCTCTACTCTGAAGACTGCTTTCCCATATTGAGAACAGTTTTATAATGAAATGAGAACAAATACATTCAGAATACTGATTTAACCAATCCGTGCATTAAAATGTAGTTGTAGCAAAGCAAGTGTGTGGAGAATCATGTATGGCTGCCGAGGACCCTCACCATTTACAGTTGGATCTTCCACAAAGGCGTCGTTTCCGACCTCTGCGCGTGCCATGGCGCTCATCTCGGCACAGGGGGTGCTCAGTGTGTCACTGCGTAGATACACTATCTGGCGTTGGTGTTGGGAATCTCCAGACCCCCTTGTGCTCTGGTAATAGTGTCGGACTCCATGGCGTCCACTCGAGGCAGCAGCCGCACGATGGCCTGTCTGTCCCATGGTTCTTGGGAAAGCTAGGGCTCGAGAAGTGACCCACTGACTGCCCCCAGATGAAGTGGGAGTACTGAGATTAAAAGGGTGGTATTTCGAAACGAACTGGCTATTGCGAGCACTTGGCTGTGTAGCCTGCTGTAAAGGAGTGCAGTTGAAGACCCATAGGGCTGACTCTGACCTGGAGACGTATCCCAAAGATGTGCTCCAAAGACAGGTGGGGAGCGGAACTACTGAATCCAATGACGTGGGGGGTGCTCGCGCCCACACATCTCAGGCATCGGCAAATTAAAGGCACACGGGGGCTCTGGCATACCCACACAAAGTGCAGGGCACAGGGTTTCGTACATACAGGAGCCCTGGAGGCTGCTGATACTAGGGGCATGAGGGTTGCCCCCCAGCATAAGGGTGGGAGCCGCGTCACTACCATAGTGCAAACGCTCTGAAGATAGGGAGGTTGTGCGTGAGTAGAGCAACTCCTTCAAGGCAGTGTCCCTCCCTCTTCCGATGTTTCTCACATACAGCAAGCGGAGGAACGAGCTATTTCATGTATTACCCGATTTGTGGCTTCACCTGCCTGAAGCCCTTTGAGCTCTCCTGCTGCACCATCTCAGTGCATAATACAGGGTGCGGCCACCAAAAGGCAGGAGGGATTGGGCCGGCAGCAGTGGAACAATATAGGACAGCAGCAGGGGGGCGAGGGAGCAAAGCATCCCCCCCCTACCCCCCCTCCCCCCCGGGGCGAGCAGCAGCCCGGCAAGGATGCGAGGCGATTGCAGCAGGTTAAACAAGTCTGGGTTAGTGATACAAATAAAGTGCAGCAGACATTCTCAAAGTGAAAGCGTGGCATTGTGCACTTTAAAGAACAAGAAAAAATTTGAGCGCCATCTGTTTCCAATTAACTTAAACGCGATAATTGGAAACAGATGGCATTGATGCTCGCCCCCTGGGCACCCTACGACAGGGGACAGAGAAGGCGGGACATGCACACGCCTTGGACCAATTGCATGCTGTCTTTCTTAGAAAGACGCATGCAAAGGCCAATTGCGGGTGATAAAACAAAAGGCACACGCACAAGAGTGTGTTTAGAGTTTAAAAGCCCTTACTAAAAGCCTCGCAGAGCAGTACATGCGCGCTGGCTCAGGTGAGACCTAAGAAAGGGCCTTTGGTTGTTTGGACATGCACCTGAATCTGAAAACGTGTCTGATGACATTATGTGTACTAGCTGCATCGCATACTGTATGCCCTTTGTGCCCCAGCCCCAGGAAATACCATTGGTAACTGCCACGCTTATTATGGTGGGACTTCCTCCCATGAGGCAGTCCCAGTCAGCCCCAGCCTAATTCCATCCCATAAGTAAGGTTGGACGTAAGCAAAAGATTTTATGGCACAATAGGTCTTTAATGTCAGAGGTAATCCCACCCAAGGTCATTAGTGTTTTTTCACAACTATATCTGCTTGACTAGGAGAAGGAAAAAAGGCAAGGGGTGGGGTGCGGTCATATAGCAGGTGAGCTCAAGCCAATAGTCAACAAGGTGGGGTGGACTGGAGTTTGCATTTTAACCAATATATATTATCTATATAAGAATGAAAGTTTAACTTATACATACCTAAACTGAAATACACAATCTAAAAATGTATTTTGTGTATCAGTAGATTTAAATATTACAATGTGCATCATGTTAGGTGAACAACTTTTACTGCCTTAAGCCAAGCTAGCTAATTTGCCCGATATTTCAAGCATTTTTTTTCTTGAAAATACGTTAGCATACTTAAATGCATCGCTCAGTTGCATAAGTGAGTTTTACCAGGTTCCAAAACACTGTAGGGTGTCTAAGGATTTCATTAGCAATATTAGTGTGACTGATGTGTGCAGAGATTCCGTTTCTACCTACAGCATTTATTGTTAATTCTGAGCCAAGAAAGGAAAGTGAAAGTTTAGCAAATTTATTCAAACCAAATCACTTGCTTTGAAGCCCCTTTCTTGGCACGCCCTTTACTCTATTTATTCAATTTACTTATTTATTTGTTGAGAATGTTGGTGTGACACTCATTTATGAGAAAATGGCCAAGTGAGAGTGAGGTGTTGGCGAGACACCCCCAAAGGCTAAAACGGCCATTTAAGGCCTTGGTGAGACGCACAATTATGATAAGGGCACATGAGGTGTTGAAGAAACAATGTAGTTATGCTACGATGGTCACGATGCCTGATTGAATAAAACTCAGGGGTGTGGAATTGAATAAAATATTGAATTGGCCACGGGGCAGGTTGCTTCATAAATCTACTTGTCCTGAAACAAAATCCACTTGTCCCTTTGGTACCATGTAGTGCAGGGACAAATAATGGCAGCATTCTCACTATATAAGAGCTCTGATATAGCCTCTCTGTATACCAGGGCTCATACCATAGCAGTGTTTGAATACTTGCAATCCCTTTATGTTACCATGTTTCCGCAGGACTACATACCGGGGCTGAAGGTAGTGGTAAGCAATAGTTTCAGGGTTAGGATGTCCGTTTGAGTCTGTGCAAACCCAATAACTTGCATGCTTTAAGGGTTTTCAACAACTCTTCTCTTATCTTTTCTCATACTGAGAAATTTTGGAAATTTACTCCTGACAATGGCAGACGTAAACCTTCTTCCAGAGTTGGGGAAAAAGTGATTGGCGGGAAAGTGAACTTGCAAGCACTCAGATTTTCACATGAGCAAATCTACACATGCAAATTTGCTCATGCTAAAATGCAGTTCACAAATATTTTTTAAGAGTGCTATTTCTTGTCCTACTTCTGTACATGTTTCTGAATTCATGAAAGCTGTATAGCTGCACTTAATGCAAGGATATATATCATGAGTGCACTTTTGAGACTTTCTTTTTTAATTGGACCTCTAATTTGGTTTGGTGTTGATCGTGACCTTTTTGTTTATTAAAATTCTGTCTCTCGCTCTCTGTATTGGCTGGCTTCACTGTGAGTGACAGCATTCTGCTCTTTCTCAAGAAGCATATCGGCACACAAAGTAGTTTTGTTCAGTGCCAGTAACTACTGTGGCAGTGTGTGTTTTTAGAGACCAAAAACAATTTTTGATTTTGCCAATGTTTGTTATAATGTTGAAGGCCCCGCAACTCCCACACCAATAAGGTTTTACAAACACGATGCCAAAACAAGTCACACATTGACAAAACTTAAAGTTGACCATCAATTTCAGACCTACTGGCATTTCCAATGCTTGTTTAGTTTTGTTTCCTATAACCTTATAGAAACTGGTTCCACTGATTTTCCATTATCAATATTTTTGGGAAATACTAGCATGCATCAACACATGTTACTAAATGATGCTGCAAAGAAATGGTACCTGAAATTTGACAGTAGTTTAGCTAAATGTTTTTTTCTTGCTTTCATTTTATATGAACATTTTATTTTGAAAGCAAAGAATCATCAATTTTGCTTTCAAGCTTCTGAAAATATTTGCATAAAATCAGAGAGCATTCAGGGAGCATTATACAAAGCCTCATATTGCTAAACTTTGAAAACGTGTGTACACATTTTTATACTGGAACCACTGTCAGTAGTGCAGTCAGAGCTTACAACATTTACTTAGGGCGCTCACCCTAATAATAAGGCTGTCAATTAATGAACCATAAATACAAGTTTGAACAGCATTAACATATGAACAAAAATATTACCTTAACTGCAGACCGTGCCCTTCCCTGGTCCATAATGTGGTAGTGCAAACTGGCAGCCAAAGGGTTTGTGCTGCAGGGGATGGGGCCTACTTGTTCCAAGGACAAAAGGCACATGAAAACTTGTTGCCCTTGACCCCAAACAATATATGTCCTGGGCGTCCACATCTCTGAAAACTGCATGCCTGTTGTCCTTGAATGAGCGTGGCAACAGCTTTCTATTTGTTGTCTCATCACATAAAATCATCTGGAGCCCCTCGCATGTGGGGCCTTATGTAGGTGGGCTGGCATTTACCACTTCATAAATACCGAATCATACCGATTCGGTATTTATGAAGTGGTAAATGCTATGTAGGTAATTGGTCGGTAAATATTACCGATTCGGAAAAATTCGGTATTTACCGATTCGGTAATGAGGCATACCTTCCCATTGATGGGAAGGTATGCCTCATTACCGAATCGGTAAATACCGATTCGGTAATGGGGGAGCACATGCAAGGGTGGCAGGGTGTCACATTGACACCCTGTTGCACCCCTGATTCGGCCATGTGTGCACATGTGGCACACATACATGCCCTGAGGGCATGTGTGTCTGCCACATTGCACATATCTACGGGCAAAATATTGCATTTACACACATATTCGTCATTTACCACCAACTATTAGTTGGTGGTAAATAACGAATCCCCACACACACCACACAGTCCCCCTACATCTCATTTCTGTATTCGGAATTTACCGAATAGGTAAAATTACCGAATCGGTAATTTTATCGATTCGGTAAATTCCGAATACAGAAATTCTCCCCCTACATCTCAAAAGCCAAAATACCGGTCAGTAACGGTATAATTACCGAAAATCGGCCGTTACCAACCGGTATTTGGCTACCTACATGAGGCCCGTGATGTTGAGGACGACGACTTTTCTCCACCTGTAAAATCATGAAAGCTGCCTGTAAGACGCGTGGTAGTGCAATGTTTTCCAGTGTAGGTTTCCAATGCAATCACACACCAAGTGCAATTGACAACGTGACCTCAGAGTAACTGAAAAATCTATGCATCTTTTCATTCACAGAGGAGTGTACTTGGGGTTCTCACATTAAAACAATGATAGGAGAGGCCTACAAATGGCTTGATAAAAAAAATCATATGCTTGTTAGGAGGAGGCAGTGAAATACATGGCAGACGGGAATGCTGGCAAAAATAACCGAAAACTATCTGAACTTAACTAAGAGCATTTGCTAATAAAACCACAGCTTGCTCTTGATATTGCGGTCTCATCTTGACTTCTGCCAAAATCTCGAAATTGAAGATCAATCACCACTGCTCTGCCTCGTCTTTCTAACAACTCTTCGAAGACCAGAAGGAGAAGCAATGACTTCCTTTTGGAATCCAATAGGGAGAAGTCCTCTAGGAAGTCTCTCCCTTGGACACTAGGTTATAGCAGTCCCTGGATCTTCAGAAAACAGGTCAATTACATAAAGAGAACGATTCCGAAGATCCAGACTAAACACATGTGTGAAACATGTTAATGGAGTCTAGCCATTCTCAATATTGTGACCTTTGCAAATTATACATCAGCAATAATCTGTTGTAATTTAAAGCCCTTTACCTCGATTTCATTACCAATCTGTTCCAGAGGAAGCCCTGGAACCACTAGCACCACATAACTCATTACTACTGGGCTTCCCCGAATGAACTACTCCTAATAGTGGAGTGGGCTGCTATGCACAGTGAAGCAATTTCTGAAGCCAAAATACAACACGCAATGCTACAGCAAAAGCCACAACCATTCACTAGCAGCACCATGGCTACTCCTACATCTTGTTGCCTTAGCAGTATCCATGCAGAAAGGTCATCTCCCCCATAGAAGTAGAAGGGACTTGGAAATATCTTTGAGGATGCCAGTCGAGCATCTGGAATTTCCTCCCTCTACTCTGTAGCCAAAACGAGCCAAAAAACATAACACAGTACACTAAAACAATCTTCATTCATACTTTGAGCAGCAGCAGATTTATCTGTAGGGTATTAACATTTCCATGACAAATATGAGATGTTGTGAACGGCTATGATGCAAGATGATTTCATTATGTTTACGAGCTTAAGGTACTTGTTTTTTATTGTATTCACTATGGTTGATATGGGAAGGGCTGATGTAATAAAACCAGATTGCTAACTTTTCGTCTCTTCGGGAAATACCTAAAAACCTGGAAGAAACCTGAACCGCTGGATGCTCCTTTTTGCATCAATGTAATAAAGGCACATGCAGGAGCTGGGCCTAATGAATGCCCCCTTTTCATGTCCATGAATTCTCAGCCAATATGTGGAAGCCAGCTTTTTTTTATATATATATTTTTTCTTTATTCACCACAATAACTTTGCTTGAGATAGTACATTGTACTGATCTTAAAAAAGGAAAATTGGTAAAGGGCCACCTTTCTTCTTTAGAAGTTTATTGAACACTAATAAAGGAGAACACGTTCTATAAGAAATTTATGAAGACTCATTATGAAATCTATTTAATACCTTAATTAAAAACACACTTTCCTAAAATAAAGTCAAATAAATGTAACCGACAACCAGGTTTGTTTCTTTTGGCTACAGCCAGGTAAGAGGCATTGCAGAAAAGGCCTGCAATATTTTAATGGCGTGAATCTGTCCTATATCATATAAACAACCCAGGAATGTTTTCGAACCCCATTTTGAGTAATTACCGTTGCAGGCACTTCTACAGGCAAAGCAGTACTGTTAAATTAAGCGAATTCATATTTAGGGTCAATGCAAAAAATAAATATGGATAAGTCCCTTGGGGTGCTGAATGGATGAAGTGGCTTAGATACCGTTTGTGAAAATCATTCTCTGTTGACTTAACCAATACCACGGCCATTTATGTGCCCAGGCCACAGATGCACACCTTTGACCGGGTCACTCGAAATAAAGGCACCTCATTCTACAGACAGGGCTGGCTCCTAAAAGGCGGACAGTCTTTCCTTTTCCTGACTGAAAGGCAGCGGTGGAAATAAAGGGCTATTGATTAGGGCCCCACCTTTGGTATGTCTACCACGGCATTCTTCCATGGGTTATACTAGAATAACAACAAACTAAGTAGTTGTACTCTGAACAGCATCTAGCTTCGAGTCTCTCTGTACTCCCTCTGTGCCATAAGAGGTGAGTAAACAACCTGATTAACTCAACAGAGAGGTACACGCTCTTTCGTTCATTAATCACCAGGCAAGGCGTCTGTTTGTTCGCGTTTGAGACACACCGCGCTTTACCATGGTTTGAAAGAGCACTATCCAGAGTCATTTACTCAGCCTTAGATTGATTCCTCATTAATGTTTAATCATGACCAAACAGAGCCATCTGCCAAAGATTAAAACTGCGGGAAACAGTTTGTGGGAATGTGGTCGCTGTTGGCTTTTCCATGCTGATAACCAGGCGCCTTCCTACTACAACAATCCCACAGTGTTGACTCAACACTCAACTATTCCATTGCTGCTTCCGTCAACTGCTGGTTTCAGGCCGCAGTATCTTATAACAGAAGTCCCAGGAACTCAATGCGAGCGCTATTAAACATAGCAGTACAGGTGAGGTGTCTGATCGACAAAGAATTACGTGCAGCAAAGCACTTGCTTATTGGGCTACATAATATGCTTTCAAAGCAGAAAATTCAATGTTAACCTTGTCTACCCCAAGTCATAACCTTAATGTTTCAGCCCTAGTTTGCAATTTTGTCCATTTCATGAAATAAATTAACTTTTCATGCGCAGTCGATGAAAGTAGCCTACTTACTAATGTCTATGAAAGTCCCACCTCCACCCAGGCAAGAGATAAAACAGGAAGGTCAAAATACTTTGTATGAGATTACTCGAAGCTACATAACCAGGTCTAAAGTGACACTACCACGTAAGAACTCCCAAGAGCATTTGCAGCAACGGAATGGAGGCAAGTACCAGTCATTAATGCCTTCATTGGCGTAAGATTGGTTTACAGGTGCTAAACACACACTGTCTATGGGCTTGAGCTTGGAGGTCTGCATGATCACAAAAACGTTATCTTCCAATTATAATTCTACCTAAAGGCTTTTTAATGAACCCATGGAAGAGCAGCCCCACGTGCGACTCAAAAAGGTATTAAGACCAAAAATCACTTGGGGGTGCCCAGTGGTACATGAATTACAAAGAAAAATGTGAGACAATGTAGGTGCAGACCTGCTGCATACTCTCTACACAGACTATGAAGTTGAGTGACGTCAAAACTCTTGATAAAAGTTAGAAAAAATTTAACTTGCTAATTCACCTTATAGCTCATCCTCGTGGACTACTGAATTACACCAAAGCGTCCACACAAGACAGACTACGGTCTTTGGGAAAGAATTCTATCTTAATGTGCTGTCAGAACAGAAGGAATTTCGATCCAGATGACAACCTGTCATGGGAAAGATTCTATGTAATCTTTTGGACAGTTTCATCAACCTCAAGTTGGTTATATTTTGCCTCTGTTTAATTTTTACCCCACTACTAGGTAGAAAATAGGAGATGTTTTCTCTTTTTACAGTGGCCTTGAACCTGTGCCTTCACGAATGTGGACTAGCATCTACTGGCACCCACTGTAGTGAATTTGCGACGTTACAACAAAAGCGATACAACGCGTTGTTTCATCGCATACCATTACAAAGACTTGCTGTAGGGTGCGCTTGATGTTAGAATAGTATAATTTACTATTCCAACTCCAGTGTGTGCAATAGTAGGGAAGGTGTTGGATTTTAAATCTAACACCTTCTGCCCCCTACAGCAAGTCGTTGTAACGACCCCTACAGCAAGTCATTGTAACGACTTGCGTTGTAATGGTTTGCGATGTAACAACGCGGTCACTGTAATGACCACGTTGTAATGGAATGCGTTGTATCGCATTAGTTGTATCCCACCGTAGTCCACACCAGTTTCATCCTTGCACTGTCGGTCACTTTATCTTTCATGCTCTTTAAAAAAAATATTTTTTTAAGGCTATACTGGAGGCGATGGAGCAATCTGTCATACTGTTTCATGGTTTTTAGCCTCTCTGGACAGGTCTATTTAGTAGAAGAGCCCTAATCTTCATTATTTGTCAGTCGTAAGTTGTATACCAACCAGTACCCTGGAATGATCTGTATTGCTGATGCACTTTTAATGTTATTTGTAATCCCTCAATAAAAACGTAAACTACAAAACAAACTCTTCTGCCTATACTCTCCCCAACATGATAACTAGTCAAGACGAATGACACAGATGCACTTCTGGGTCTGACTCTACATACCTAGCAGCTTATGGGCCATGCCAACCCTGAAGCCAAGGAAACACAGAGGAAAACATAGGAGACACCAATGCCACCTCCAGCATTTATTAAGAAAACAAAAGCACATGTGAGAAGGCACGCAATAACAACATATTAAAGGAAATTAATGTTGTACTGGCAAGAGTTTTCAATCACTGATGCACAACATGGCCCTACTATTACTATAGTTTTGGTCTTAAGGCCACTATTCAGACCAAGTCTACAAGGAAAACAAACATTTGCAATGCAATAGGTCTCACATTTACAAGAGTTTGAGCTATTGGCATTGCAAATGACAATGCCTTTTATTTATGAGCTGCTTTTAAAACAATTAAATAAAAGGCATTGTCATTTACAATGCCAACAGCTTAAACTCTCGCAAATAAGAGACCTATTGCATTGCAAATGCGATTGGCGCCCGTGCTATAATTTTTTTTCAAAGCGTTAGAAGGGAGCGTGTCCTGCCTCCAACAGCAGGCAGGACAATGCTAATTGAGAAAATCGTGTTCAGAGGCTGTAATTAAAGCCTACCGAGTAACAACACATGAAACAGGGGGTGTCACCATGGGAGGTTACAAAATGAGACGAGGGCCAACGAAGCCCTTTGACCAATGAACAGCCACAGTTTACAGTGGACAATGACATAAGCCAATGAAAAATATGGGCGGAGAGTGGGCGCAGCTTCAAGTCCCTACTTGAATACAACATGCCTCACAGAGCAGCGCATGCGCTGCCCAGCCTTGACCTAAAAACAGATGACCCACAATGTGCTAACCTCCATGTCTAAAATAAAACAGGAGACATTCTCCAACTATTGCTTTAATTGATCGAAAGTTATTTCGAAAGCCAAGTCTGGACAGATTTTATAGCTATTTTAGACTGCCTGCCTCTCTGTAGTTCCAAAATAACTCTGAGACTAAATGTAGTGATGTTTTTTTCATTTTTTTCAAGTATACTAAGTTATGGAGGGGAGACTAAAAAAAAGCTCGATATAGATAAGGTAAATAATTACCGACAAAGTGCACTATCAACTTGTGAGATGCACCTGGTGGAGCAACTGCAAAAAAACAACTACTTGTCCGAAACCAAACACCAACAACCCATGCCCTCTCTCCCTCAAACCGCCCTTCAATGCGCATGTTATCTTTTTCTCGGTGCTAACACTGCAATTCATTGTTCTTCCGGATGAACTCGCATTGCATACTGTGCAGTAACAGGTAAACAAGTCATTTTTTCTAAAAGCAAAGTTCTTATTTTTACCTTTTCTATCCCTTCTTTTGCCTGCACACTGGAATCCTCGTGCAACAAACGCCATTGTTACCAAATGATAATCTAGGTTAAAAAGGAGGGGAGGGTGAATTTAGCAGACAACACAGCCTGCCCTTCTATTTTCGAAAATCTAAGGCAGCATTAAAGAAAATGGCGTTTCTTCACCCTGTATAACTAGTAATAAGGAAATAGAAAGCACTTTAATATTATTAACAAGAGCGCCGAAGCAGTCTATCACGGATCAAACCAACACAGCAAAGCCCTTGACAACACGCCCTGAACCTTATCTAACAGAGGTATGGACTGCCCAAGTATCACACATAGGGGCCAGACTATGAAATATTTATTTACCGATTCATTAGGGGGTTGAAAAAAACACACTACGAAACAACGTCCAGTGGCTTCAGGGCGCCATGGGAGTGCATTCATATGAATATTAGCAGTAGCAGAGATGTGAAAGCAAGCACTCCACGAGATAACAGCGGGGGTGTGCTACATATTGTAAACCATTAAACATGCCGTAGAAAATAAAGTATTAAAAAGCAGACAGAACTTTAACAGATTTATGAACCTCAGGAGATGGTACCAGCAACAGAATGAGGGATCTGTAAAGGTGTCTTCCGCCACATAAATGAACTGCAGACACGTGCAGCAGGTTGTAGGATCCTTTATTTCTCGGGCAAACGCAACTCTTAGTGGCCCCTTACACACTGGTGCGCGCCTGTCCCATGAGGCATTGCGCTGCCTCACGTGGTGGTTGGAAGGCTAGACCGCGACACCACATATCTTCCCCCTTAACAACACCCAAAAAACGTAACTCAGCAATGCGTATACACTTACACGATGTAAGTGGCGCCTCAGCAAGAGCTGCGCACAAACAATAACTAATGCGAGTGCGTGTGAGGGGTACCTGTGACTCGTGTACTTCTCTTGTGTGGGGACTGACCTCCCCGGTACTCCCCTCTGCGTCCCTGCCGTGTACAGTGGCAGTCCCTGCGTGGTGACTGGGTTGCAAATGTCATTTCGATCTTGGGGTGTAGTGTGGTATGTGGTCCCAGAGTCATTCTCCTCCCCTGTGGTACCAGCATCACCCCCAGTCTCCCTCATCGTGCCATTTCTCGGTGTGTTTGTGGCCCACCCATCTATATCATTGTCGGGCTCCCATCCCGTATATCCGGTGATTGTAGCCGAATCGTCCTTGTTCCATCTGATGACTTTGTTGCACTTGGCCATGTGCGAGGTCCAGAGTTTTTTCCGCAAGATTAGACTACAGGCCTTTTTTCAGGATCGTCCATCACCAATTGTGGATGACTCCGGTTTACACAGACCTTCTGCGTTTACTCCAAATAGCAGTATGGTCCCCCATGAAGTACTTACATTTGAACAGGCAGTACTCAAAGAACTAGATATCGAGACAACTCCAGCCCCATACCATAACTTATCAACCAGTGAGTCAGTAGGCATTAGAGACCTGACTAATGATGACAACATCGTCATCAAACAAGCAGATAAGGGCGGCGCAACAGTGATCATGTCCTCAACAGATTACGATACTGAATGCAGTAGACAGTTGAGTGACAGGAGATACTATACACCCATCAAGGAAGATCCCACTTCTAGATTGAACTGGATAATTTGTTCAATGGTCTTTTCTGCTGAAGTAGAAGGCTGGATTACCAAGAAAGAAGCCAACTTCCTAATAGCAAAAGAACCAAAAATTCCCTACTTTTACTGCTTACCGAAGATTCACAAAGGGACCAACCCGGTGCCTGGACGCCCCATAGTGTCAGGGATCGTGTCCATCTTGGAACCGCTTTCACAATTTGTCGATCATATCATCCAACCCTTGGTCAAAACCACGCACTCCTTTGTGAAGGACACGACTGACATTCTCCGCCTTTTGGAGGGGGCCCAACATCCAGAAGAAGTAGATCTATTGGTCACTTTGGATGTTGAGGCCCTCTACACCAACATACCATAGGGAGCGACACTTGAAGTGATCGAGGATGCACTCGGCAATAGCGAGTGGACCTCCAACACCCCAGTACCCTTCATAATGGAGTGCGCTAGTTTGGCACTAACCGAGAACTTCTTTGAATATGACACACAACTATACCACCGAACGCAGGGTACTTCGATGGGCAGCACGTTCGCACCGAGTCTAGCATGTATGTACGTCAGCCTTTGAGGCTAGAGAAATCAATAATCCAATCAATCCATACCAAGCAAACGTGCTGCTCTGGAGGAGGTTCATTGATGATATACTGATCCTATGGAAAGGAGACCGCATGAGATGTGTTGAATTCTGCACATGGATTAACACTTTGAATCCTTTTTTGAAATTCACCCACACAATCTCTGAGAAAGAAGTCCCTTTTCTAGATCTCCTCATTCGTCTAGATGGAGACCGTATCCACCACCAGTCTATATCGCAATCCGAAAGACAGGAACAGCCTTTTGCTTTTTAGCAGTCATCATCTAAAGGCATTAAGACAAAACTTGCCCTTTGGACAATTTTTACGCATTAGAAGGAACTGCAGCTCACTGGCAGAATATCAGAGAGAGTCTTCCACTCTTATGAATGACTTGATCAAACGAGAATATCCCAGACAAGTGGTCTCCCTTGCCCGCAAACGAGCAAGACACAATAACAGGGACAGCCTACTGGAGAATATAACTAAAGAACCTGAACAGTCCATCACTTGCGTCACCACGTTCACCCCTGATTCTAACCGAATCAGGAATATCATTCGCAAAAATTGGAACATCCTCAACACTGGGGATCTGAATCTACCAACACCTAGGTTTGCGTTCAAACGAACAAGCAATCTCAAGGATTTACTCATACACACTAGACCAAAGAGACAACACAACAGACCACAAAGGGTGTTATGGGATCTTCCACCTGTGAAGGGCCATTACCCCTGCGGTTCTTGCTCCGTGTGCCCCCAAACTAAAGTAAAAAAAGAACTGACATTCCACAATGGGACAACCTGGAAAATCTCAAAACACACTAATTGTAACTCATCTAATTGTATCTACATGATGACCTGTCCCTGTGGACTCCTCTACATAGGAATGACCACTAGACTAGTGAAGACACGGATTTTGGAGCACAAAAGTAACTTCAGATGTGACAAAACAAACACCAAGATGACAACACATTACCACGTAGAACGACATGCCCCCGACTCCTTCCAATGGGCTGTTCTAGAATCACACCCTGGCAAGTCAAAACAGGCGCTATTTCGCCTAGAAACACGCTGGGTCCTGCGGCTAACTACTGATAAAAATGGTCTCAAGGAGGATATACCATGGAGTCTCCTCACTTGATCTCTACACGAGGTTTCTTTCTCTCCCCAGTTTCACCGCAGGAGATATGACCCTACTCCTCACCGTGGTCCATTTACTTTACATCCTTGTGTACATAATTATGAAGTGTTGCATAATACACACGTTTTCATGTAGGGAGTAGAATATCTCACACAGGTTCACTTCACACTCTTTAATCCCCCCCTTTTCTGGATTAATTCTGACTCTCTGATCAATGCTATTAAAGAAACATTGGGATCTGTGCCTTCTAGTTGTCTGCATCGTTACGGTCGCTTCCGCTAATAAGCAGAGTGTGCGCTTCCTCACCAGGAGGTTAGCAGTGCAGCCTTTGTAAACACTGTTTGTTGGTCCCGCCTCCCGCACTCTGCCGGCCGACGATGCGAGTGTTCACGGAAGCAGCCCGGTCCGGTAGAGAGAGGGGGTAGGAATACGGATGGTTCCTCATTACAGAACCGTGAGTACTGAATGCAGCACTTGATGCCTCCTTGGTAGTCTGTGCCGATGCTTGGCGTGAGGCGCGCTTGTTGGTTTCTAGGATCGATTCCACACTGCAGCGCTTCCGTCAAGTCCATGGTTATTGTCGTTTAGGGCATGCCCGAATCTAAAACCACGGGCGCCCCTGTCAGTATGTTTGATCTTTGGCAAGCTTCATTTGGCTTTTCACGTATTGACATTTCGGAGATCAATAAAGTGTGTGACTTTAGAAACCGGTCTAGCTAGGGCAGAGAGGTGTTTTTGGTTTGCGGGACAACCTCATGTTACGCTTGCCGGCATTGACCTCATTCAGTGGGCTGATGCCTTCAACGACTACAGCACGGAGGCATCTCCCACAACTTTGACATCTCGGTCCTCACTAATTGCCCGCGCACTCATCCTTAACTCAACACCATTGAGGACCGCTACACGCTGGCCCCTTGGCGTTACGCTGCCTGGTGATCTAGCGGCTGTTGGACCTTGCTCTACAATGTTTATTTTATTTTATTCTCATTTACTAGGACACTATATTATAGTGCTCTCCTCTACTGGTATCCGATGCCACTCACCACTAACCCAATGAGGGTGAGTTACTTTGTGTTGCCACTAAGTGTGACATTTCCCTGTAATATGTTCATCTGTGTATTTTTCACTGCTGGTTTTATGTATTTGCGTGCGCTTCATTGATACTACACACAGTTGATGCATGTCACGGCTCACCTATGTCGAGCACGCAATTGATATACTATGACTGTTGAAGGAACTCCATGTACTTCGCATTGTCCTTGATATGTTGTTTTAATATTTTCACATTATTATATTTTGCAGGTTGTGGTGTAAATCAACTGGTACCACACATTTTTTTAGGGTGATGTACGTGTGGTCAACTCTAACACCTCCATGAGGTCGTGATCACCACCAAACAAAGTGTAGGTAGTATTTATCCTGGTCCTGAAGAATTGCCAATCAATAGATAACAGGCAAGAAACATGTTGAACGTTTCAGCACATACCCTCACAAACCTTAGAGTGAGAATGTGCGTTTCACTATGGTTTTAATCAGGGTAGTGACCACAACTCATTAAAATTGTTCTGAGTGGATCACTATCTCCTGTTTTATATCTCACTTATCCCACACATCACTGTCACCTACACTAGTTACTATAGGGCCCTCACACGCACTACACCCATCGGCATTGGAAAAAAGATCTCCGCAAAGAAGGCCCCTTCCGGGCGCCTGATCGGGTATTGCACCGCCGACCCGCTAAGGAGCTAGACCCGATGATGAAGCAAGACACCCGCTTGTTGGGTGTGTGATGGTCTCCTTTCCATAAGGAGGAATTCTTTCTCCTGCTTTCCCCTTTACCCACACCCTGGCACCACCTGTTTACTTACCATTACCTGCCACATCGTAGGAACTGCATACCAATTCTGGTTCACATTCTACTTTGTGACCATATCTTGCCGTCACTCAGCAAGGCGGAACGCGAGTAAGTTTCTCTGACTTGTAAAGGCCTGCTGAACTTGCTGTCTCCTTTCTTGCCTAGGTGCCAAGTCGCACCCTGACCCAATCCCCCGTTGCTAAGGAGATCTCTCGCACTCCGTGCTTCTTGTTATAGTGGTCCGTGTAAATTTTCTGTGCCTTCTCCAAGTTGCTTCTGACTACTGCTGGGGACCATTTGCTCTGTAGCTTGAGGTTCTTCCAAACAGTGTTGTCCCGTGTGAACAGTTCACGTCCTCGTAGGATCTTGAATGGGCTGTAGCCAGTCATAGTGGGCATGATACGGTATGCCCATACCGTGTTTCTGAATTCCGTCTCCCAGTTCTTAACCGCACTGATGGCTGCTTGAACGGAACCTATGAGCACCCTGTTGAACGTTCTGCTATGCCGTTACCTGCTGGGTGGTATACTGGAGTGTGTTTGGTCGTGACTCAGTTTCTCCTGATAAAGGCATTCCACTTCTCCGAAGTAAATTGGGGACCATTGTCACACGTGATGACTTTAGGAGTCCCTTCTCTCAAGAATGCATTAGTGAGAAAGGCAATGACAGCATCCGTGTCCACTTTCTCGCACACTTCTACCTCCGGCCACTTGGAGTATCTGTCGACCAGGGCAATGGCGTATTTGGGTATACCCCACGAGTCTAGAATAGGGCCCAAAATGTCGATCGACAATTCTTCCCAGGGATTATTGGGTGTGGCGAACTTTCCTAGAGGCGGTCTTAGTAGGGTCATGGACTTGTCCGCATTGCTGCAATGCTCGCATGATGGCACGTTCTTCTCCGCCTGGTTTTCAATGGCGGGTCACCAGTACGATTGTTTAATTCTCCTTTTCGACTTCACAATTCCCAAGTGACCTTCGTGCATGATGTGGAGGAGGCGATCTAGTAGCAGTTTCGGGGGAATGACTGTCTCCACGAAGCAAAAATAGAGCATCATCACTGATGGATAGCTCATCTTGCACCTCCTAAATCTTCCTGAGGTCGTCGCTCACATGCCTCTTCTCGGGCCATCCTTGTGCAACCAGCTGTTTCACGCACATGAGTTCTGGATCATTTTTGTAGGCTGTCTCCCAATCCTGTGCACTGATGACGTTTTCCTGGTCCGTCGTGAATGCTATTGTGTACTCGTCCCATTCCGTGGGCGTCGGTGCCCCTTCCATGTCAGCTAACCTGCTGAGGTAATCTAACAATTTGTTGTTCTTCCCAGGTAGGTACTCAACATCGTAGACAAAATCTAACAGTCTGAGGGTCATCTTGGCGATGCGCGGAGTAGCACTGGCATGGCCGCTGGACGTGAGGACTTCAACCAACGGTTTGTGATCCGTTCTGAAGGTGAACCAGGAGCCCCATAGATACTGGTGAAATTTCTTCATGGACCAAATTGATGCTAGCATCTCCTTCTCTATGACGCTGAACTTTTCCACGTTGGGGGCGAGGGAACGAGAGGCGAAACTTATAGTGGTTTCTGTGCCATCTGGGGACATCTGGGACAGGACAGCCCCTAAGCCCTTCTCACTGGCGTCCGTGGTCAATACGCTGTGAGCGATGCCAGGGGAATGGCATCGCAAATGTCCCTCTTGACATTCTCGAATTCTTCACTGGATTCGGACGTCCAGCTGAAAGCATTCTTCTCCTTCAAGATTTGACGCAAGTGGTGCATTTTAGTGGCAAAGTTACAGACGTATTTGCTGTAGAACTCTGCCAACACAAGGAATGAGTGGACCTCGTCCTTGTTACAAGGAATGGGTGCAGACCGGATGGCCTCTATGTTGGCTTTCTTCAGAGATATTCCTCTGTCACTTATTTCGTGCCCCAAATATGTGACGGAGCGTAGACCAAATCTGCACTTCTCCAGTTCCGCTGTGAGGCCGTTGGTCACCAGGGTCCGTAGTACCGCTGTCAGTTTTTAGTCGTGCTCCGGTTTGGTTTTCCCCATGATGAGGAGGTCGTCTTGGAAATATAGGACTCCACTAATGTCATTGAACAATTTGTGCATTAACTTTTGAAAGACCACGCCAGGCCAAATGGCATTCGCCGAAATCTGTAGCATCCAAATGAAGTAATGAATGATGTTAACTTCCTGCAGAAAGGGTGGAGCGAGATTTGGTGGTACGCCGCTGTGAGGTCTATCGTGGAGAAACAGTGAGCCCTTTTGGTCTGAGCTAGCATTTAGTTGATTCTTGGTAACGAAAATGTATCCACGATGATGTTTTTGTTCAGTTCCCTGAGGTCTATGCAGAGACACACCTTCCCACTTGGTTTTCGTGCAATGACCTAGGGCGCCAGCTATTCTGCGCTTTCGATTATGCCGTTGTCCTCAAGGCACTTCAGTTCCATCTGTACTGCTTCTCTGCAGTAGAACGGAATATTCTGGACTTTATGGCAGACTGGTACACCTCCGTCTTTCAGTATTATTCTGTGTGTGAATTTGGAAAGCTTCCTAATGGTCCTGCCAAATACAGATGGGAATTCTTCTTTCAGTTTGACCTCTTCAGATGCGGGTGGGTTATCAGTAATAAGAACTAGTGTCTCTCCGCTGGGAATGAGCTGGATGCCCAACGCCCCTTGGTCGGCCCACCCCAGGACAGAAGGCCCCTTGTCCGCAACGTACAGCTTGCCTAAGGAGTCCCTCCCTTTGAAGTTAAATCTAAGTTGGCGGAAGCCTACCATGGGAATTTTCTCTCCCGTGAAGGTGACTGGGTGTACATCAGTGGGGTGTAAATGACTCCCTATAATGTAAACAAAGTCTCTTTCCCAGACATTGCATTGAATTATGGTGTATAGGACCCTGAGTCCGGTACCATGGACATCCCCAATGGTCAACATACAGGAGGGCTTTCTATTGGTATTGCAATCAATACCCATGACTTGGTCGTCAATCCATAAAATACAGTCATCATCACCATCAACCTCCACCCCCTCAGTTTCTGACTCATACAGAACACATTTGACTGTGGCAGTGCTGGGTTTCCATCTGCAGACTTTTCCAAAGTGTCCCATCACCCCACAAAATGAACATTTAACTTGGAAAGCAGGACACCGTCATTTGCCATGTGAGCTTGACTCCCACATCTGTAGCAACTACCTCTCTGGTCACCAGGGGGTTTGTTGGGACCTGTAAATTTCTTCGCCGGCTTCCTACTTTTTCTGGTGCCAGCGCTGGGAGGGGGTTTGTCACTTGCGCTTTCACGTCACTCCCTTTGCACACTATAGGTTTGCTCTCGCTGTCTCTCTTGGCAGCCACTGCACAGCGTTTGGACAGTTCTGCTTTCTTCACCATAGCGATGATTTCATTCAGGGGTGCATCCACGCTCACCCACAACTTCTCCTGTACATTGGTTTTAACGGTGTGCATTATGATGTGATCTCGTACTAGAACGTCATGAAGGTGGCCAAATTTGCAATCTACTTCAATTTAATTTTGCCAGTCTTTTTAGCGCAGCCACATAGTCTTCCATTGACTCTGTGTCATTTTGCTTTCTCTGAAAAAAATTGTATCGGTCTATGGCCGTGCAGACGACTGGTTGGTAAGGACTGTCCAAGTCTTCCAACGCGTGCCGGAACACATCTGTATCATTAGGACCCCTAGGCTTTTTTTTACCATGTTCTCGTATACCCTTAAGCCTTCTGGCCCTAGATTGTGCAAAATATTTTTTTTCTTTTTTCCTGCGCTTACTTGAGAAGGCCTCTTCCCCATCATCCTCCAGGGCAGACAGCTAATTGAGGAAATATCCCTTCCAATCAGCCCATTTCATGGCTGGCTCGCCTGGCTTTAGCAGGAAAGGGACGGCGTTTGTAAGCGAGAAGGTCTGGGCACACATCGTGGCTGACAGGTGGAAGTAGAAGTGGGAAACACCTGAAAGGAGGAGGAGGAGCAGAGCCAATTGCCCCCCGTGGGCAGGAGTGGCCCTATGTGCAGGAGCAACGTCTCACTCTACCCCCAGGCGTGGTGTTGCCAGGAGAAACAGTTGTGTGCCCACGAGTCCCACACAGAACAAGCTGGGCATCTGGTCTGGAGGGCCTTGTAAATGCAGGGAGTGTGTGTTTAACAGGGAGGGATACCAGCCACACTGCAATGAGCCAGTATAGAGAGTTGCAGCTGGAAGAAGCAAGGCGGGGTAGCACGGGCATGCGATGCGTCCATTAGGATGGTGGTTAGGGCACTTGAGTATCGCCTCAGTCTGGATGCACCGCCAGCATTTCAATTCAGGCCGCTGCCACGTGGTGCCAGGAAGATGAGCACGCTCCCGCACTGGAGCGCAAAACCTTTGCCGAATATAATGTAATGTAATTTGGTATTTGTAAAGCGCAACTGCCACTCCGCGAGGAGCATCCTGGCGCTGGTTGATTGGAGGCGAGAGTGGGCCTTAAAGATACTAAATAAGCAAGAGGCATAATTCGTCTGGGGCAATAAATACCCAAGTCTTCAAAGCCTTCCTGAATTGAATTTCTGATTTCAGTAGCCTTAGATGAGGTGGCAGTAGGTTCCAGGCTTTGGTCCCAAGAACGGCCACTGTCTTTCCTCCTTTCGTTTTATATCTGAAAGTGGGGGGTTTGAGAAGATTAGTAGATGATGACCTGAGAGACCTAGTTGTGCTGTATGGAGTGCACCGTGCCGCGAGGTACTTAGGACCCAAGTTAAGCCTGGCTCTATAGGTGATTAAGAGGATTTTTAAAAGAATCCTCTTGTGCAACGGAAGCCAGTGAAGACTTTTTAGTGCTGCAGAGGCTGAGGATCTTCGTGGGAGTTTGAGCACAAGACGTGCCACAGCGTGTTGAACCACTTGTAGCTTCTTTAGTATTGCTTTGTTGGCTCCAGCCAGAAAGCTGTTGCAATAATCTAAACACGAGAGAATCAGGGCCACTGCCACTGATTTCCTTGCGGCAAGCGGGATGAAATCAAAAACATTTTTTTGCGATTTAATAAGGCTAAAGCATGTCCCTGCTACAGCTGTGATACCAAAGGGGATGATGGACGGAGCGTTTGAGCAAATCAAACACTCACCCCAGTCAACTGATCTGGGTTTAATCCATCGACAAGCCAAGCCAAGGCTTTCTGCTCCTTTGATTGTATCTAGATCGAAATAAGTAAAATGAATCGTGTCCCGTAGGATAATGGCCAGACCCCCTCCTCTGCCAACCCTTCTATCTTTCCTATAGATCGTATAACCGGGTGGGAGGTCGACGGCAACGTCTGGGCTACACCAATCTTTCAGCCATGTCTCGTGACAAATAACAAGTCTAGCTGTTGATCTATAATTAGGTCCCTAACATCTTGACCATGCTTGCTCATTGATCTGGCATTACTTAGGCATCCTTTAAGTTGAGCATTGCAAGTAGGAATGGTTGAGCCGGGTTTGTTATCCGGGGTGGAAAAAATCGATGGGAAGGTTGGTCCTGCAATAGTAGCAGGAGCAGGCCCCCCTTATTTTGTCTGGAGGTATTAAACACTTACAGTGTCCCCTGCTATTGAGGTGCTTGAGTGCCTCAGCTGTGTACGCTATTTTTGTGAGAATTTGGGCAGCATTTCCAGCCCTTGTCCCGGCCTTGGTGCGGATGGGCTTGCCTTAGGCATCCGACCCAGCATGAGATTAAGTAGCTGGCCGGGCGCATAAAAGTTCTAAGCTCCGCCCACCTCCCCCGAAGTCAAAATCCAAAGTTCAAGCCGGGCCGGAGTGGGGGTGTGTCCGCCTCCCTCCAATCAAATGGGGAGATGCCGGCGTTGGACCGGGGAAGCGGAGACTAACAATGCAGGTAGAAACACAGTAAATGAACACTGAACAAATGTGCAAAATACAAGGTCAGAGCAAATATAAAAGTGGGCGCTGTGGCTAAAACCTGGGTTAATTAAAAAGAAGGCTCAGGAACTGAGACCAAATGCGGGTAAAAACAATCGAGATTATCAAAATTTAAAATTGTGCAAAGAATTGCAAAGTGAGGGCTGAATGTTGCCGACTGTGGGGCCGGTAGGCGCAAGCAGGAGGGAAGGAAGAGTCGTCCCCTGCAGCAGGTTGCCATGCACTGCACTCCCCCTCCGACTGACCTGAAGGAATGTCTGTGGTCGGCGTAGACGCTGTGCTCAGGACCCGGTTCTGGAGCGTAGGCGGCATGCAGTCGAGGTTCTTTCACCTCGTCGCCAATTTGTAGAGGTGTCTTCCGCCACATAAATGAACTGCAGACACGTGTAGCAGGTTGTAGGATCCTTTATTTCTTGGAGGGAAAGCGTGGGGCAAACGCAACTCTCAGTTGCCCCGTACACACTGGCGCGTGCCAATCCCATGAGGCATTGCGCTGCCTCTTGTGGTGGTTGGAAGGCTAGACTACGACACGACAGGATCCCTTGCTCATATATATATAAACTGATATATGTTTTTTTGACAGTAGGGAGGTTGCTGCCAAACATGCATTACAGACAGATATGATTGTGGACATAAAGAGTATGTTTAGAGAATGGTTAGAGAATTGATAATTGATGGCAGGTAAGTGTGGTGTGACAAGCATCAGGGTATACACTTAAAATATTTAAAGAACATACTAATTTACAGAGGCATGCGAGTCAGCAACAGTAGATGTGTGTCGGGTTCATGGAAATTGAAAAGGCAATATAACTAGGGCTCCCGGTATTATGGTATTTATGTTTTTTGACATTTCAGTCTGTATTTATCCATATTTATTTTTTGCCAAACTTTTCTATATTTATCCATATTTATTAAGGGTTTTGTGGAAAAAATAAAGCTGAAACTGGTATATTTCCACATTTATTTTACCTATAAATATGAACTTATGCTTGAATGCCTGCCAGGTTTCAGGGATATGAACACCTACAGAAAATAAACCAAGGCACTTATATGAAAATATGCACATTTCAGTATCAGCCTTGTGCACATCTACTGCTGTTTAAGTCTCTTTACTAAAATTCCTTTTTTTAACCCCCGTACCTATCAATCCACACAGTTATTGGCCTGGCAGCCATGGCAAAGTGTAATTAGAATCACTCAAAAAGCACCCAATTTCTGTTTTTATCCACGTTAAAAAATATATACAGGTAACAAAATAAATGGTTTTCGGTCTGTATTTATCTGTAAAAATCAGTAAAAACTGAAAACAGGGAGTCTTACTTATAACACACCTGCAATTCCCCCCAAGATCTTAAATTGAGCAGCCAGATAGTTATTAGGAGCTGGCAAAAATGTTTGACTTTTTATGTGGTATCAATGAGAAAGGAACAAAACCAAGCAATGGTGGTCGGTGCCACCTTGGGTGTTTTAATGCAAGCTATCCAATAAGGATATTGCTATCAACAGGGATGAATGTACTGGAGTCCACAATTCCATCAAAGTTCTCCCCAAAAAATATATAATCCATTTCATCTTTATGTCTGCACTGCACTTGCCAAAAAGGAGCGGCTGGTCAGTGTGGTAATGATCAGAGCAAGGGGATTAAGGTACTCCTTTCAAATCCTGACAAACCGGACCTAACGACCCAACAGAGCGAAGCCAACTCAACCAAAAGACCCAAACAACAGTTGATCTGGTCAAGTGATACAGCAGAGCTGCCCCACCAACATAACTGAGATGAGTCAGTCAACACAGCCTAGCTCATCCCAACCAACATTGCCAAGCAGACCGAATCCAAAACAATCCAGCTCACCCCACCAGAGATGAATTTACCCATCAACAGCCCCTAGCTCACCCATGCAACAAGGCAAAACTCATCCAACTAATTCATATCTGAAATGTAGTTTCACTTCAAAGTGTATGAACTATCGAAACGAAGTTTAATCATTCAAAATATTAACATAAACGCAAATTTTGCACCAAGTGTACATATCTAAGAGGTTATTGGCATGTACATGAGACTTCAGTTGTTCATTCATCGCTTTCTCTATTACCTTAGCTGGCAGGGGTAGGTGATATGGGATAGTAGCTGCTGGTATTAAGTGGATCCAGAGAGGGTTTCTTAATAAGAGTCAGAACAGATATCAGCACTTGTATAAAAATTGTATAAAAATTCCAAACTTTTAAGCAGGCTCTATTGGATGGTTATTATTTAAAATCAGTATCACAGAGTTACAGAGTCCAACCACCATTAAGGTGGAAAGAATGTTAGTTGTCTAACAGCTTAAATCCTATGAGGATGGGGGGGGAAGGATTCAAAATTATAGTCCTTTAAAGGCGAGTCCATTAGCATGAACAAAGAAATAAAATAAGGAAAATAAGGAAATGATTAGACAAAGAAGGTTCAGTCCCTCAGCAACAGATTGTGGCATCAGCAAGGCAGTTCAGAAGTAAAAGAAAGTTCAAAATCTTTGAGCATAGCATCCGGGTCTCAAGTAGAAAAATCAGAAAGGCGATAGTTGCTTCTTTTTCAGGGTTTCTTCTTTTATAGAGTTTTTAAGATGGTCCCAGTGAAGCGGCATCATACTACCATCGAAAGATCATCATATGATTGAAATCAGGTAATGCCAACTGAGATACTTGAAACATTACTCTTACTGCACTTGTCTCATTCTCATGTGTCAGTGTCTAACCTGCACAATGTGTACTTTCAACTTTTCGTCCTTTAGTTCGCACATATGCCGTGGTTTGTGATTTTTATAATCATGCTGCATTGGGGTTCACTTTTTTTTCTACAAACCTAAAAACTAGATTAAACTAAACAAAACCATAGATGAAAGATTTTCACACTGAATTGTAATGACATATACATGGGCAAGCTTAAGTATGTGGGCCCAACCTCGCACTCACTGGCAACATACTTCCAGAGCCACCAAAACATTTTTGAATACCAGGGGGGACAAACATATAAACTACTCTCGACAAAACAACAGCACTAGGATATTTGCTTCCTTCCTTACCGGTAAAACCCAGAGTGTCCGCCTCCCGCCTTACACCTCAGGCCCAATCATCATCATCTGCGATGCTCCCCAAGGATCGTCAGAGTCCAAGCCTGTTCAAAACATAAATGGCCCCCCTGGCAACGCAGGTCAAGTTTTATGGTATGAACATCATATTATATGCTGACTACACTCCTCTCATCCTCTCCCTATCTTCAATCCCCACTAACATCCAAATCAATTTCCACAGATGCATAAGCAGTATAGCAAGCTGGATGCAAAACAAATGCCTCAAACTCGACACCGACAAAACAGAGGTAGTCATCTTCGGGAGCAAAACACCTGCCCATGGGACAACTACTGGTGGCCACTCCCTCAGACCAGAAACCTCTGCATCATACTTGACAATAAGCTCACCATGAAGAAGCAGATTAGTGCAGTCTCGGCCTGGTTCCTCACGGTCTGCATGCTCCTGGAAAATATTCAAATGGCTCCGCATCAATACCAGATGCACCCTCACCCAAGCCCTCATAACCAGCTGCCTGGACTACGAAAACTCCCTCTACGTGGACATCACCTCAAAACTGCTGAGCAGACCGCAAACCATCCAAAACGCTACAGCCAGGCTCATTCTCTACCTCTCGAGAAGAGCCCACTTCACCTCCACCTCAGAGCACTCCAGTGTCTCCCCGTCCACATGCCAGTTCAAGCTACTGACCCACACCTATAAGGCCCTGTAAAACAAAGGAACAGCCTACCTCAACCACAGAATGAACTTCCACCAACCTGGCAGACAACTACGCTCTGCCTCCCTCACCCACACGCCCTTCTTCCACAAAAGAAGAAGGGTCAGCCGCACCTTCTCCTACCTGACCACCAAGACCTGGAATGCCCTCCCACCCCACCTCTGGACTGCATCCACCCTACAGAAGTTTGAAGATGGCCTAAAAACCTGGATGTTCGACTGACCACTCCCAACAGCAGCTCCCCCCACCCCATCGACAGGGCCTGGATACCCTCATGGTTGATAAGCTACGCTCTACACATCCTTGATTGGCATTGTGTAGCAACTACAGATTAAGTATGAAGCAACCACGCCTGTTGGACAGGCAAGTCCTCTTTAGGTAGGTCAATGATGCTTAATCTAAATCACACATTATCGGGGCTCATTAAAAGTAAGCATCAATTCTACCATTTATGACATATAGCTCCACACAAGCAATCCAGCTGAGTTAGATGTTACCGGTGTTCATGGTACATCTTAAAAAGGGCATAAGGGCATCATTAATCCGTTGTTCAACAACCATTGGTCAATTGGTAAGAGATTTCCTTAAACATAGAAATGCAAAAAGGATGACAAAAGTTGAGCGCCTTCTAGTTGCTGCTCAATAGGTACACAAAGTAACAGGTATAAATAAAGCTGTTCACTGTGCAGTCTAAATGCACTGACGTAATAAGCTCCCTTACTTTCACCAAGTAAAGTGTATTCATACATCGTCAGAAAACCAATCTTGTGGTTCCAACAGTGGAGGCTGCTATGCCATTAAAGTGGTGAGGCAGTGCGGGGGCGAATTTTTTTTTAATTGTTCTTACCTGCTGTCTGCAGCCTCTGTGTTATTCTCCGCCTCTGCTCCTCTACTCCCGGCATTCCACAGGCTCCCCTACTCCTACCCAGATGCTGCTCCCATGCTGGTATTACCAATCAATCAATAAGAGGATTGTAAAGTATGGCTACTCACCCATGAGGGTCTCAAGGCTCGATAGGGGGGTGCTGATCTGTCTGGGTGAGGCGGTTCAGTCGAAGAGCCAGTTCTTGAGGTCCTTCCAACTGGGTCATTGACATGGATTGCCTAAGGTGGAGGGGTAGGGTGTTCCAGGTCTTGCCGGTGAGGTAAGCGAAGGATCTTCCTCCAGTTCTGGTCTTGTGGATCCGTGGGATGGAATCCAGGGAAAGTTGAGCGGAGTAGAGTAGTATGTAAAGCGAGGAGGTGGTTCAGTTATTCTGATCCTGCATCGCGGAGGGCCTGGTAGGCATGTGTGAGAAGTTTGATGGGGATTCTCTTGTTGATAGGGAGCTAGTGGAGCTGTCGGAGGTGTTCCGTCATGTAGCTGCGGCAGGGGAAATCGAGGAATGGTCCGGCTGTGGAGTTTTAGACGTTCTGCAGTTTCCTGAGCTGCTTCTGGGTGATGTTGGCGTAGAGTGCGTTGCCATAGTCAAGGCTACTGTGATGAGTGTGTGGGTGACCTCCTTTCTGGATTCTGTGGGGAGTCATCTGAATACCTTTCGAAGCAGGCGGAGTGTGTAGTGTCAAGTACCTTTACCAGAACTGTGGGTTTCCGCAGCTGCAAACGAATGTTCCTCAGTCCCCTACTCTGCTACCGCAAACTAAGTTCACAACTAGCAAAGAGGGGGAAAGGGGATTGGGATTAGAAAGAGAGACTGCCACTACTTCTCTTCTGCAGGACTGGGACTCTTGCTTGGTAACGATGGTCTCCTGAAACAAAGAAGGTCACATCAATCTTAACCTATACTTCCCACTCCTACACTGTAACCATCATGAATACCTGTCCTTTTTAATTGGCTTGCTGCTCTCTTCAAAGGATTGAATTTAAGGCTAGAATTCTACAAGTTCCTATTTAGTATTGGTCCACTCAATAGAATTCTGTGGAAGAGAAATACAATGTAACTCTCTGGTGAATTGATTTACTGAACAATTTCTTATTTACTCTACTCTGTTACCTGTATTTGCCTCTGTAGAAATTTAGATGTAATACCCTTATTGTCTCTTGTTCTTTTTGCAGGAATGACTGTGCTGAACTTCCGAGGTTAGTAGGTATATATATATATATATATATATATATATATATATATATATATATATATATATATATATATATATATATATAAAACCATATCTACTGCGGGTTTCTCACTGCAACTGTTTCCATGCAGATATTAGCTACCAAAGTATTTTCCTTATTCGATATTCTCAGGCTGAACTCAGTTGACACATACGGTCTTCTAACTACTCTTTACTTCTATTGTCCAAAGCAAATGTCTCCAAACTTAAATGTGCACCACTGGAGTCTATGAACAAGAACTCACTTTATAAGAATATGGCTGTTTCTGAATCAAAATAAAATAGGCATAATAGGAATACTAGTTCTATGCCAAACTCCTGAAGATAGTTTCCTTATTCCTCTGAATGACTGAAGACTTCTCAATGACCAAAAAAATGAAGGAATCCTACCACGGGAGAAACCCGCGACAAGACTCACCTTCTGTCACAGTGTACCTACTGTGACCCTTTGAAACTGGATACTACGAAGTTACTCGTGAAGTCTTCTTCTGTCGGATGAAAAACAGTTGTAACCGTTTTCCTCTAAAATCACCGTTGAAGTGCGTAGAGCTCAGCGCGAGTGCGCGCGAGCACAGCTGAGCAGGAACCACAGTTAACCAACTAGACCGGCAGCTTGTAGAATCCTGGCTGGTGTTGCAGGCGGCCATCTTGAATTCCCGCCGAAGGGAATTAAATAAACTACAAAGCCAACAGGACACCTCTCGCAAAGACATAACCCTCTGAGGTTTAACAAGGCAGCTCCTGAGCACAACTTCACCCAACAGGCCTACCTTAGGGGCGCTACAGGAATTATCTTGACCAGACCTGACATGTGGAAACAGGATGAGGATACTGTGTTGATTTGGCGGTTACCCATCATGAGAGCAGAGTGGGATTGGTCTAAGCACCCTGGTTCGGTGCTCACTAAGGGACTATGACCCCGAGCCTGTTCTCCAGCCGACTGTACAGCACAGCTCGGGTTGAGAGATCTAAGTGAACATGCTGGTTTGGTCACACTAAGACGGCCGGCTAAACATTCATGCGCACTTGCAGTAGTGACACCACTTCTCCTCCTCCTTGCAGCTGCCTGGTGTTGACGTTGTCAGAATGGATTACCCCGCCCTCGGCTCAGCTGAAGTAAGCGGGGAAAAATAAAAATTATGATAACCTGTGTTATTATAATTTAATTTTTTATGTTTTCACTTCTGCAAGAGCAGTGGGGCGACTCTCCTCTGCCTTAACGGAGGAGCTGCCACAAACTGTGTCTCTTCGGATATGCCACTATTCATCCCTGGAACTGTGCCGTGCCTCGTAGCAAGGTAATGAATGAATTTCCACACTTTGTGTGTTACTACAGCTATGATTTAGTTATGTTCTTTTAAGTGAATGACAAAGTCTCTAATGGCGTTATTTCTCAATCTAGTTGTCCTTTTTAGGTCTCGCCTGAGCCAGCGCATGCGCTGCGCTGGCGAGACATTTTGTCTGTGGGCTTTTAAAAGCGCTACCACAGCTTTTAGGCTGGCATCGAGTGTGCGGTTACGTGCACAATGACGAGCAGAGGCGCCATCTGGCTTTCCTCTCTCGTCATGGTGCGCGCACATCGCACACCATTTGCCAGCCTGCTTTCACTTTTGCCTTGTAGCGCGTGCGTGCGCACACAACTCCCGGGCTTGTTTTTTAAAAAAAATTGTATGTGAGCCGGAGTTAGCGCGTGCACGCCCACACACAACTCCACCGCCCACCACATATTGTGTTGCGCGGCCAATGCTTGTAATATGGGGATGAAGTTTTGTACTATGTTTGCGATGATGTACGTCTGAGTACCTGTGCCCACCAGTGTACTGGTCTGCAGTGCCATGCTATGACACAAGCAGCACTTCTGTTTTTCACTTTTGCTTCACAGAGTTGCCTCAATAAAGAATCATGGTAGTTCTATCTGCACTGGCCTGCTTATTGACTGATGTTTACGAAGGTCTCCTTTACACTGAAGCCTGCCATTTATTTACAGGGCTCCATTGAGCGTAGATCTTGCGCCCATGATGTCACTTGGCTGCTAATGAGGCACTCAGCAGCCTTACAGGACAGATTTAATGTTTAGTAATGAGAAGAGCCGGTCCCTCCCGCCAACACAGAATAAACTAGAGGGCAGCGATGAGTGGGCAGTAGCCGAGCCGGATCAATGAGTGACGCGCACGGCGCCCACCCCTCATACGTTCAAGATGACTGAATGAGCTCATAGATGAATGAATATTGATCGGCTTCAGGGTTCTGCTTTCATTCTCAGCCCTCACACTTGCCCTTTCAGAGACACTCCTGGGCACAATACAATCTGGACCGTGCATGTCACTAACAACCATCAGAGCATAACACACTGCCACTAACAACCATCACAACATAATACTGTCATGACCAACCACCACAACACAACACTGCCACTAACCACCATCACAACATAGCACTGTCATGAACAACCATCACAACATACCACTGCCACTAACAACCACCATAACATAACACTGTTAGCAACAACCATCACAAGATAGCACTGTCACTAACAACCACCACAACAAAGCACGGCCACTAACAACCATCACAACATACCACTGCCACTAACAACCACCACAACATAACACTGTCAGTAACAACCATCACAACATAACACTGTTAGCAACAACCATCACAAGATAGCACTGTCTCTAACAACCATCACAAGATAGCACTGTCACTAACAACCATCATAACAAAGCGCTGTCACTAACAACCATCACAACATAACACTGCCACTAACAACCACCACAACATAACACTGTCAGTAACAACCATCACAAGATAGCACTGTCACTAACAACCACCACAAGATAGCACTGTCACTAACAACCACCACAACAACATTGACTTGGCTCCCTCCACATCTGGTGAATATTTCACTCTTTATCAAGAGCACATGATAATGTTCAAGCCAAATCATCTTTTAAATGAAGTAATTTCTGGCGCTTTTCCTTAATTTTTAAAACAGAGATACTTCTGAAATAACAGCATGGTTTGTATAGTGTTTACTGACACAGAGTTGCAGCTGCTACGCCCTATAAGGAACAACTTTTGTTGTCGCGGTCATTTCATGACCTCAGGAGAGTGAAAGGCTTCGAAGATATAACTAAAGGGCTGCATACAAAACTCAGCTACAGGGCACTGACCCACTGAACAAGGGAACATTACTTAATACTTAATGACTGAACAGCACGTTGTACGTAGAGAACTGCCCCAGATGGCATTAATAGGTGTTATTGTCACCCAGCTCCAGGCACCTCATATTCTTAAACTAGTCCAGAGTGGACGCCCTTGGATTCAACCCTGTGACCTTCATGTTCTACAAACATCTACTCTATATGGCTCTAAGGTGAACTACTGCACTGATGCTAGTGGTGCACGAGGCAAGAAGTTACAGGATGTCCAACTCTCCATGCCTCTGCAACAGATGCATTCTTTGATTGGCACTGTGCACACTGATGGAATCTTGGCAAATGGAACATGCATTTATTTATAGGAGCATCCAGGCTGATATGTGGGGAGGGTCTTGCCTGTGTGTGCGCACACACATTTTCACCCACACCCTTTAGCAGCACCACCTCCACCACCTTAAGTTTAAAGGGCTTACATTATGGCTACCAAACCATGCTAAGAAAACAATCATGCAAGCTCCCCATCACCCGTAGACTAGATTACCTGAACACCCAGTATGCAGGGATAACCAAAAAGTTCACAAGAAGACTGCAAACCATCGAAGGCGCAGCAGCCAGACTAGTCCTCAACCTCACACATCACACCACAACTTAGGGAATTTCGATACACAAGCGCACAAACTTCGAACTCCTCACCTACACCTACAAAGCTTTTCGCAACACTAGCCCTGCCTACCTGAACAGTCGCATTCACTTCCACTAACTTTCCAGACACCTCCTCTCTGCCGATCGCTCAGACCTGATGCATACATAAAAGAAAAGTAGGGGATCGTGCCTTGTCATACGTGATCCCTAAAGCCTAGCACGTCCTCCCACAACCCATCAATGCCCCCTCATCTCTTTTTGACTTCAGCAAGATGTGGCTCTTCGATCAAGCGCTCCAGCGCTGACCAATTCACAGGCTACAGAGCGCCAGGATACCCTCACGGGTGATTAGTGCGCTATAAAAACAGTGATAGCATAACTTAAAATATGCCCTACACTTTTTACTGCCTATACCAACACCTGTGTGCTACATCAACAATCCCACTCATCCCTACACCCACTGTACCCAAACACATGCACTGAAACATCTTACACCACATTTATACTGCGATATATGCTGGGCTACCTCACCTACACCATAACCTACACCCCAAGCACATATAGTTTTTTCCCACCCCTCAAGCAGCTTGCATCCCGTATAGCAACGGAAGCTAGTGGCAGCGCATCCCATCTTCCCCCTCGTTGATTTACCCCACCCAGTCAATCTACACCGCCTAAGTACCTCACACTTGTACATTCTACACTGCCTAATACGTATTCAAGCCCCCCACTAGCATGTACATTACCCACTATACCAATAACCCATTTCACTGCACCACCATCACCAGCACCTCCTACCCACCACCCACCCTCCATCTCAGCCTATGGCATGTCCTTTAAAAGCACCTTTGTGTCTGTGTTAGAGCAGCCTGCAGGTGCAAGAGAGCAGCGCCATTCTGCTGCCGGCACGGTCCTTGCGTTCTGGGTGCCAGACACTCGCTCTGCTGCTGCCCACACAGCGGAACCTGTTCTCTGCGAGCAGACCTTGTGCATAGGCTGCATCAGCAGGCCTGTCAAGTATCACGCATCAGGCATTAGACCAACGCATTTCAGTGTGGTGGTCCGCATCACCGCACTGAAATGCATGGTCACGCATTTATAGCGCCTCTTCATCAAGCGCCGGAGCGCTGGTAATTAACACCGAAGTATAAGCAAAGCTCCTAGCCTTACGATGAGAACGCACGTCTGCGCTGCTTTGCAGCCAGTAAGCTAAGTTTGGGGGCTGGCTGAGCTCGCTCTGGGCTAGGCTGGCTACAGTGTTTCACTCAACACCGGTTGCTCACGAGAGTCTTGGAAGATGATGATAGTTGCCACCCAATAATGATGCGTGGTAAAAACTTGGCAGGCCTGCAGCCAATCACAACAGCCCATAGGGACACAATCGGGCGGGCGCAATACGTTTAAGTATAGAGTGAGCCTGCTTGAGCTGTCGCAGGCGGGAGTCCGCCGCTGTAGTTTGCAGCGCGTTGTGCCGAGTGACTAAGGCCGGCCCGGCGGTGTAATTATTCGGAGACTGTCTGGACTGTCGTTCACCTGCCCCTGACCCTACTAAGTGGGGGTCACTTCACCGAGCACACCACGGTGCCACCTGACAAAGATCTGCATATCTGCCATTCCAAGTGTGGCGGTAATTGCGTCTACACGCGCACCAGGAGTCTCCTTCTCTACTGCGCACCACTATGTGACGTCAATGGGGCCCGCTGCCGCTGTGGAGTGGTGCCAGGTACCTCAGCAACCTGGCAGCCCTGCAATTATAGAGTGCAGCCAAGTGAGAATGCAGCCGTGCAATTTACTCGAGTACTCTCCACTTGGGCCTTACTACCACTGCACGTCGCGGCTGGGCCGTCCTTTATCTTCCTTTACCATCAATTGCTGCTCGCTGACAATCAGAGAGGAGTGACTGGCACAGCTTTGGCAAGTACCGGCGTGGTTGGCGTTTGCAGAGAGCTCAGCTGGGGGGCATCGCACCCACCACATGTGGACCCCTGAGCCAGCAATGTGCTGCCACCACGAGTGAAACGGCAGCGTGCGATTAGGTGGGCAGTGACATCAACAATGCATTGACGGGGTAATTCTACACGAGCACAATACATTCATTTTTTAAGCTATTTACCCCGTTTTCCTTCTCTCCAGGTTTCAGTCTTTCTGTCCCACGTTTGTAATGGTCAGTGCCAATTCACCTATACCTTTATGCCCCATTTATGTGTCCCTACCTTTTAGTGTGAGTTCCCTGTGCCTTTCTACCCTGTGTCTGCATTAAGTTGTAGTAGAGTTTCTTCCGCAAATGGTTTTAATTTGTGATAATTATATATTTCCCTTGTCTTTGTTGCTTTATTTAGCTCGCGAGAAAGTGTGTCACTCATACTTGTTGAAATGTCACTCATAATAAGACTGAAATTATGAAAATGTCACACATGGCAATAAGAAACCTTGGCAGCTATGCATCAGTGAAGTTTGAGGATACATTTTCACTGCCTTCAAACGCTCTTTTTAATTGGAGAAGTAAATGTCTGAAATTGAACTCAGTACAACATTTGGTTCCTAAGCCCTGACAAAGTTTGAAGACGACTATATGAAGCTGTTGCTACACGTGAGGGGTGGAATTAGCTCTCCAACATGCCTATGCTTTTCAGAGCCTAAGACCCACTGAAACGTGATGAGTGAAGGTCATCTGAAGGGTCAGGTCAGAAAAACTCCGTTTTCAGCGGGGCAGATTAAGGTAAATTATTTTGTTTGACACTACACCTACGTCCTTAGAGTTTGTTGGCATGCTTTGAAAAGTCTATTAATGTGCACCTCAGGCTCTCGTCTTTCAGACCGCTTCATTTAGAGACAGCTAAAAACATATCTGTGGTACCAGGAGGGTTGCTTGATCGTCTGTGCAATTAGTGCAAAACAAATCTGCATTTAACACATTTCTAAATCAAGTTATTTATTTAAAAAGTGCACCAAAAATCAGAAAAGCCTCAAACAGTTTTTTTCACAGGTTATAAATCACCGTTAATTTGATGGCTATATTAGAAGGTTTTATTAGAATGCCTCAAACGAATTTCCTGAGTACCTTTTAAGGGCTCGATGGAAGTGTATACGTGGAATTGCATTGATAGATTTTGCCAACCTTGAAGGGTAAGCTTAAGGCACAAGATGGACGTCAGAAGATGGTCCTAAACACAAAAGTTACCATTGTGCAATTCGAAATTCCTTTTGCGATGTACCAATACCTCCTGGGGTAAGCTATGTCTTTGGTCTCTGTTGCCTCCATGCATCGCTGTATTCCTGATCCCTCCTATCCTGCGGATCACATTTCATCTACTTCTGACATCCTCACCACCTTTTTAGGTCGAGCCTGCAACCCCGCATGCTTGTTTACAAAAAGGGATTGTAGCCAACCCACTGCTTATTGATTGTTGGCTTCATTACCACTTTATTTGCTGCCTCCTAATAGGACAGAATATGCCAAGCGTCACTTACTTTCCTTTCTGTGGTGCATGGACCAAGCACAGAGTGATTCAGCTTAATTAGTGCCTATCTGCCAGTGGCGCTGTGATTAAGATACTATTTCTTCTCCCTCCCTCTTTGTGCGTGGTGCTTCTTTCCTCACCCACCCACTACTTCTCCAAGTTGCTTCACCCTGTCCCCACTCATCCCAGCCCTTGTTGCTTGCCAATACCAAACCCCACTTCCCCATCCTTGCCTGCCTGTCTGGGCCACTCCATCGTACAGGCAACTTATTCACGCCTTACATGACAATGATTTTTTCAGGGCTTGCCACTGCATACATCTCACTCAAGAACTTTGTAAATATTTGTTTTGCTGACCAATGTATATCTGTGCTTGTCAGTTGAGTAGCAGGTCTATGCAGTAAAGAAAATACGTCTTGGGAATTGCATAAAGTTTTTGTTGCCAGCTGTTTTTGCCTATTATTTACAAACCTGTTTCTCCCTCGGGTTTTTGGAAAATGAGAATAAAATGTCTTCCCTCATGACTATGCCAAACCACTACTGATTATTTATTTATAATTAACTATGCCAGTATATTCGTTCAGTGGTTTGCATTGGCAATTTATTGCTTTAACATCAACGTAACTCATACTCAACATAGCTTAAACACATTAACAAAGACAACAGCTCAGGCAAAACACTTATAAGGTCCCAAAGGCGAGACCTATTGGCTATGTCAATGCTTGTTAATCAAAAGCAGAGTGCATAACCGAAGAGGAATGGCTCATCTTTTGAATATTCTGACAGAAAGGTTTTGTGTGCAGGAAAAGCATATTTTAAGATTAGAGTTTTAAGAGGCCACAGCGCGGAGTCGAACGTTTTCACACTTTGGACGAAAAAAGAAAAAAAACGAATTGGAGATTAGCAACAATCCCACCCTCGCCTATTCCCGCTCTCACGGCCTTGTTAAACAATGATACAAACAATTTATTTAGGAAGGCCATTCAGCACGCCCTCTGCATGAAGAAGTCCTGTGTTGTTTTCCCCTAAATTGCCTCCCTCGGGCGTGGAGATCCGAGCGGAGGTATGCAGACAGGCATGTGTGGCATTTCCCAAAGAGGTAGTTCATAAACAACATCCGGGCACTTCCTGTCATAAGAGGTTCCACCTGTCCCTCTGTTTGGAGGGGGAGGGATGAACCGCTGGCTAAGCATGCGCAGTGTCGAAGCCAGGCGGTAGACTGACCTCGGAACTTTTTGTGTAACATTTAGGCAATACCCCGAAAGAAATCGCATTCGGAGGGCTAGATGTACAAGGATGGCAGTGGAGGGGCAGCTGTCGCGAGCAAAGTAGTGCCTGACCCGTACAAACCTCACCCATGCACATCAACATAGGCACAAAAATAATGGGCAAGGCTGTTTCATTTTATCGTGGAAAGGTTACGACGAATGTTTATCTATGAGTGGGGAAGGGGTGGATACATATGCGTGATTTATAGAGATTTTGCAAAGGATACAAGATGCAATTAAGATTTTCTCACATTCCACAATCCTTACAATACAAAATCTGTCTTTCGGATGGCGCATACCTGAATTTGTACAGCAGTTAGCAACAAAGAACAAACTAGCCATTGTAACACACAAACAGCTAATGAAACAATAACCACGAACACACTAATGACGGTCCTACTCAAACAGATTTCACGGTGTGATGGAATCCTGCTAACTAAGAGAAGAAGGCAGCTGAATCAGTGACCAAACGTACTCAAGGCCACTGAAACTATGTGATTGATTCTGCGGCCATGGTGGTTTACGCATATTTGTGTTTTAGCCCTGCTGATCACAATCCATGGATTAAAAAAAAAATGTTTTCTATTGCACACTGGTCAATATACTTAAATGCTGCCACGTGTGTTGCGGCGCCGTGGCAGGCTCTTTGTAAAGGTCATCTGGTCACCTTTCGGTTTCTGACTGCTGTGTTTAGATAGTGAGCTTAACTAGTGAGGCGGAACCTTTATTTATTTATTTGAGAGTTTTATATAGCACTAACTAGACCCGAAGGTATCAGAGCGCTTTACAACAATAAATAACTTCATTAGTAATCGTAAATGGGACAAGGTCCTCAAAATTCGGATTCACCTTTGTCTAGGCAGTGTTATGAAGTGTGAAAAAAGACAAAATATTGAAGTAAAACTGCCACAAAATGTACCGCGCTATGCAGCATTTATTTGCCTTTTCCTTGTACCACGTTTTAGTGAACCCTGCTGTGTAATTTGGCCCTCCCCTGCCGCATGTTATGGCTATACTAAGAGGAAAATAATGCTATAGAAATCTCGACAGCATAACGTACATGTTCAAAACGCGCATTTAGTGTGCCAAATGAATTACTTACTGGTCACAGCCCCAGTCTCTTCTAACTGCAGTTTATGTACTCTTTTGTTGGGGGACTGTACTGCCAGCCGGAGACTACCTTCGGGTGACTGCGAGGGGAAAGAGAAGTGCCATGAAGGACGGTTGGTAAAATGCCTGCCCTCAAATGTCCTCGTCTGCCATGAGTAAAATAAGGCCCTTATTCTGTTAACGCCCTCCAAACGACAAGCTGCCAGAGGCGTGAATGAAATGCTGTTGTTTTGGAAATACATTCCAGAGATGGTGTAGCGGGAATATCAAATATCAGAGCCACAGCCTTTTCATTCATTTTTCTGAATTCATCAAATATTGATTAAGAAGATATCCCCACTCGAACAAGAGGACATACTTCAGCAAGGAATGGACTGGATCCGTTCGCAGTACAAAGGGTACAAAAGAAAAAGCCTGAAAGGTCTAACTGAGATATTTAAAGCAAGTCTTTCAGGTCTCGCATAAGGCATAATGTGATGTCTGTCCCAAGACATACTGGGGCACATGCATCAACCATTTTTGCCTTCGCAAACGGGCTGATTCGGCCTGTTTGCGAACGCAAAAAATGCTTTTCAGATGCAGCAAACCCCAATTTGCAATTCGTAACCTGTTACCGAATCGCTAAATTTGGTTTGTGATTCGCTATTTGGAAGGGGCGTGTTTTGGGCGTCCCTTCCAAAAACTGAATACTAACGGTATGAATGAATGTTTTGTGACCGTGAATGCGGTCGCAAAACATTCGCATACTACCACCTACTTAAAGTACGTGGTAACCCATTCGCAAATGGGAAGGGGCCCCAAAGGGACCCCTTTCGCTTTGTGAATGGTTATAAAAGCATTTTTAAGAGCAGGCAGTGGTCTTAAAAAATGAAAAGAAACCTTTTCAATGTACTTTTGGTAAAGCATCTCGTTTTCCTTTAATGAAAATAGGCTGCTTTCCCCCAATAAAAGATTGCTTTATTTAAAAATAATCACGGACATGGTGGTCTGCTGACCTCAGCCGGCCGCCATCCCCATGATTTTTGCGATTTAGCGGGTCGCAAATTGCGATGTACCTCATTAATATTAATGAGGTAGAGCGATCTGCGACCCGCTAAGAATTCCAATGAGAAACTCTGAGTTTCATGCATTGTAAATTGCGATTACCTAATTAAGATTCTCAGGAATTTGCAATTAGGTATTCACAATTTACAATTTTGATGCATGTAGCCCATTGTTATCTAACAGTGGGCTCATAGCCTGCCCAGTGCTAACTATTTGCTGCCTTCATAGTCACTCTCATTTGCTTGCTTCTTATTCATTAGCTATATGGGCTTTCCTTCCTCCTAGTTTTTTCAGGCGCTACTTTTTTAAAATACTGTACGAGAGTACGTGTTTTCAAGTCACCCCTGTGTGCTCCTCTGTGTGCTTCTCCACCACTGTCAAGTATTGCCTTCTCACTGTATACACTTTTTCGCTGCCACCTTCATTATGCCATCTTTCACCTTTTTACCCCTGTGCCCCCCACTCAGCCCCTCATTTTGCTTCCACCCTCATATAACTCATTATTTTAAAGGAGTTGCTGTTTGTGAATTAAATGATCTGGGTGTCTAGGGTAGATCAAATTACAATTATCAAGACATAATGAAACAAAGCTATTGATGATGTGAACTTTGTGAGAAAATGGAAACAGATGAACCTTGCCACATAGAAATATGTGGGTGAGAGTCCTTTAAAACAAACAGGAATATTTTCTGTCATTAGTGGGGGATTGGAGGTGGGAGATATATATATATTATCTACTGGCGGTCGCCTGTAGATAGTTATAGTTAGGATCCTGTTTCCATAGGAAATCCGCAACATTCTATTTGGAATAACTTTGGCGCCGATTGACGAATCCTCACGAAATTTTCAAAATAGGTGGGGCGCTCCGCTCCGCTCCTACCCTGAAAGTCTCGGGGGATTCGTCAAGCGGGGGCTGAGAAAAAGGGGGGTCCCAAAACGCGTTTTCCCCATGCATTTTTCCATAGGACCTTTAGTCCAAGCTACAGCCCGAACGGCTGAACAAAATTACTTGAAATTTGGCAGAGAGGAAGTCCTCAGGTCAGGGATGTGCCTTTTGCAGGTCTGGTGTAAATATGTTCGGTAGTTCCTGAGAAAATAGCATTTAAATCAATATATATATCTATAAGCGCGCACCGTGCGCGTACGGTAAAACTTACCGTACGCGCACGCTGCCGTGCGCGAGCGCGATTCTGATTGGTTGTTAGATCTTAGTAAACATTCGAATCGGTCGAAACCAGGAAGTATCGGCCGCCATTTTGTCTCTCGCAGTCTGAGGGGGTGAAAAACAAAGGTGGAGAACGTGAAAAGGGGGCAGGGTGGACAGTTCCTGACCCCCTAGCCTTTGTCAGGGGGTCCCAGAAGGACCCCTAAGGGCCAAAATTTCCTTTAATTTTTTTGCGAAAAATCGCGGAGTAGGCGTAGCGTGCGCGTACGGTAGAAAACGGGAACATTCCGCGAACTGCGTAATGTGGGCGCGCGGTGCGCAAAGCGCACCGTGCGCCCAAAGCGCGCGCATGGTGCGCGTACGGTACGCGCACGGTGAAAAAGCTTCAAAAAAAAAAAAATACATAACTTAGCATTTAAAAAAACGTACAAATTCACTGAAAAAACCATACGTTTCACACACGTTATAGTTAGGAATTAGCATTTAAAAAACTTTGCAAATTCACTTAAAAAACCATAGGTTTCACACATGTTATAGTTAGCTGGACATTTCACTCGTGAAAAACCATTGAAATTCCCCCGTTATAGTTAGTGCAGGCAACTATAACTCACGCGACCGCAATCCTCTGCTGATGACGTCAGATATTACATCACTGATGACATATGTGTCTTTCTGAAATAAAAATATTTGTAATATATGTATAGCTAAAAATTAATGGAAGAAGACATGGGTAAATAAGTGTCTAAATACAGTGATGTAATATCTGACGTCATCAGCAGAGGAGAAGTGTAGCTCACTGGTTAGAGGAGTCATACCCTGAAGCAGAGGTCAGACCCGGGACCAGGGTTCGATTCCCGACGCGGCAGGGTCTGGAGCCCAATTGTCTACGGACTCGATAATTCTCGCTTCGGTGCCTACTCTAAGCACGAGTTCACACTATGCAGCTCTGGGCAACAAGCTTGCTTAATCTCCACAACGGCCCCCCGCTGCGGGATGCCTGGCTTTCACCTTGGGGATGCCCAGTACGGGTTATCTCACAGGGAAAAGCCAGGACGGGTTCCCAATGCAAGCGCCGAGATGCCCAAGGGTAATTTGTGCGCTATACAAGACCGCACATACATACATACATACATTGCGGTCGCGTGAGTTATAGTTGCCTGCACTAACTATAACGGGGGAATTTCAATGGTTTTTCACGAGTGAAATGTCCAGCTAACTATAACATGTGTGAAACCTATGGTTTTTTAAGTGAATATATATATATATATATATATATATATATATATATATATATATATATCTCGTCAGTGGCATTTGAAAAGGAGCAGCATCGGATGAAGGTGAAAGCCGAAACGTGTCATGCAAACCTTTAAATAAATGACCCTTTTATACCCCGCCGTGCCCCCTTGTCTACTTTGATGGAGGAAGACAATTTTTCGAGTATACATATATATATACACATATATATATATATTCACTTAAAAAACCATAGGTTTCACACACGTTATAGTTAGGAATTAGCATTTTAAAAACCTTGCAAATTAACTGAAAAAACCATAGGTTTCACACATGTTATAGTTAGCTGGACATTTCACTCGTAAAAAACCATTGAAATTCCCCCGTTATAGTTAGTTCAGCTAAATATAACTCGCGCGACCGCAAACCACTGCTGATGACGTCACATATTACATCACTCATGACATGGTCAGTGACATCACTGATGACATCATCCAGTGAATATGTGTTTTTCTGAAAAATAAATATTTTTTATATATGTATATCTAAAGGTTAATGGAAGAATAAATGGGTAAATAAGTGTCTAAATGGATGTTTTTTTTTGTAAAATTAATTGTATAACTGACTTATTCAAGAACAAAAAAGGGTACAAAGTTCCTCTGGTACATAGAAGAGTTGGTTCAGAAAGACAATGCCATCAGAAACGGCCTAGTGATAACTTGGGGAATTCCCTTAGTTTGAACTAGAGCTCTCACACACCCAGCAAGCTGGGTGTCATGCTTCATCATATGAGCTCTGCCCCTCGTCAAGGCGGCGCTGCAATCCTTGACGGGCACCCGAACCGGGGCTCTTTATCGGGGATCTTCTGTTCCTGCCGGTTGGTGCATGGGGGTAAGGGGGCCTGAGGGGGTTCCTGGCGGTTTGGGTAGGTCCACAGCATAGCGTGATTCGACGCGGGACCCAATCGGTGTCCTCTAGTCACCGCCAGGACTGTTGCTAGCATATTCTAGCAGCCTACTAGGCAATGCACCTGAAGACGTGGTAGGTAGCACACACATCTCCACGTAGTGTAGATAGTCGCTCATGATCCTGAAGAAGTGCCAAGATCCTCCTGACACACGAGGCACGAAACATGTCGATCTATAGAGTAGAGCTTCATGATTAGACACTTTTTCTAATACACCAGCCACTCTACACCTTTTTTAACCGGGTAGTTTACCTTCCGAATAAATTATTGACAAGGACTAACTGACCCTTTTTAACCTCACTATCTCACACATCTACACATTTCAGGCCCCCTTACCCCCATGCACCAACCGGCAGGAACAGAAGATCCCCGATAAAGAGCCCCGGTTCGGGTGCCCGTCAAGGATTGCAGCGCCGCCTTGACGAGGGGCAGAGCTCATATGATGAAGCATGACACCCAGCTTGCTGGGTGTGTGAGAGCTCTAGTTCAAACTAAGGGAATTCCCCAAGTTATCACTAGGCCGTTTCTGATGGCATTGTCTTTCTGAACCAACTCTTCTATGTACCAGAGGAACTTTGTACCCTTTTTTGTTCTTGATTACTGGGGCTTGTACACTGGACCTCATTAAAGAAGCCCATCTGCCTTGTCCCTCTCCTTGCATTACTATACTACATAACTGACTTATTAACAGTATCTTAGTGAATACAGTGATGTAATATGTGACATTATCAGCAGTGGATTGCGGTCGCGCGAGTTATATTTAGCTGAACTAACTAGAACGGGGGAATTTCAATGGTTTTTTACGAGTGAAATGTCCAGCTAACTATAACATATGTGAAACCTATGGTTTTTTCAGTGAATTTGCAAGGTTTTTAAAATGCTAATTCCGAACTATAACGTGTGTGAAACCTATGGTTTTTTAAGTGAATTTGCAAGGTTTTTTAAATGCTAATTTCTAACTATAACGTGTGTGAAACCTATGGTTTTTTCAGTGAATTTGCAAGGTTTTTAAAATGCTAATTCCGAACTATAACGTGTGTGAAACCTATGGTTTTTTAAGTGAATTTGCAAGGTTTTTTAAATGCTAATTTCTAACTATAACGTGTGTGAAACCTATGGTTTTTTTAGTGAATTTGTAAGGTTTTTTAAATGCTAATTTATGTATGTATTATATTTTTTATATATTTATTTTACAATAAACTACCTATGTATATAGTTATAGATTGACTGTATCCTGTAATATGGAATGGCTCGTTTAAAATGTGTTTTTTTTTTTTAGGGGTTTTTCACCGTGCGCGCACCCCGCGATTTTTTGGAAAAAAAATAAATGTTTTTTTCACCCTTCGGGGTCCTTCAGGGACCCCCTGACAAAGGCTAGGGGGTCAGGAACTCTCTACCCTGCCCCCTTTTCACGTTCTCCACCTTTGTTTTTCACTGCCACACACAAAATGGCGTCTGACACTTCCTGATTTCGACCGATTCGAATGTTGACTGACATCTAACCACCAATCAGAATTACGCTTGCGCACGGCACCGTGCGCGCATATAGATATTTATGTACTTTTAACTGCAATTTTCTCAGGAACTACTGAACAGATTGACACCATGTATGCAAAAGGCACATCCCTGACCTGAGGACTACCTCTTTGCCAAATTGCAAGTAATTCTGTTCAGCCGTTCAGGCTGTACCTTCGACTAAAGGTCCTATGTGAAAATGCATGGGGAAAACGCGTTTTGGGACCCCCATATTTTCTCAGCCCCCGCTTGACGAATCACCCCGAGACTTTCAGGGCAGGAGCGGAGCAGAGCGCCCCATTAGTTTTGAAAATTTCACGAAGATTAGTCAACCGGCGCCAAAGTTATTCAAAATAGAATTTTCAGATTTCCTATGGGAACTCGGTCCTAACTATAACTATCTACTGGCGGCCGCCAGTAGATAATATATACACATATATATACACACACAAACACTACCTACTAACGATAGCCAGTAAGTTGTCATAGTTAGAACCATCTTTTCCTATCGACAAACATTTTTTTGTTTTGTTATCAACTTTGGCGCCCTTTGACAAATCTTTACAGAATTTAGAAAAATAGTTTGTCACTTACTTTAAGTGCTCTGTGGAAAAGTTTCAAGGTGATTTGTCACGCGGGGGCCAAGAAAAAGAGGGGTCCCAAATCGTTTTTTCCCTATGCAATGTCTATGGGGATTTTGCAGTTTTTGAACAAGGCTACAGCCCGAACTGCTGAACGTAATAACACCAAACTTAGCAGAAACCTAGATCTTGGTCCAGAAAGTGTCCTTTTTGTGTAATTTGATGCAAGTCTGTTTGATTGTTTTGGCATCATTAAAGAAATAATTTGTATATCTTGGGGTGCGAATCCATAGCCCAATGAAAAAACAAAACGACCTCACACACACACCATAACCACACACCGCATGGCCAAAGGACGTACGCATTGTGGGGTTGGGTGTAAGCAGGGGAGTTGGCCGCAGACCAACCGCGCCGCACATGGCTAAAGGCCACGCAGGATGGTGGTTGTATTAACGTACAATAAATATATATTATGTTAAAAACCCCTTAGAAAGTCACAACAAAAACCAAAAGTTACACGGACATCATAGTTAGGTTCACATTTTGCATACACAAAACCATAGAAATTCAGCAGTTATAGGTATGCTTATTTGAAGAAACAACTCATGCCATTAAATAATTTTAGGCCACTAGTTTCAGTTTCTTCTCATAAGTGTAATTATAAGTATACCTACAACTGCTGAAATTCAATGGTTTTGTGTGGGTAAAAAGTGTACATAGGTTACAGGGACGTTATAGGTAGGTGAATTTGTCAGTGACATTATTACCGTTTTGAACTTAGAGAAACACAGAAACTATAACTTGCACCCTCTGCCATGCACTGCTTATGATCTCACATATGACATCACTCATGATGTTCTAGGATATCGTTTATGACATCACTGATGACTTCATTCAATGAGTGTGCAAGTGACAGTTGACTTGTATTCATTATGCTCCACCCAACTTTTTGGTTCTGCAGAAAACGTTTCCAGCAGGAGAAACATTCTATGTAGTAGATCCTAACATCTGTAAGCAGCCTTGAGTTATTAGAGAGAATCGTGTCAGCAAGATAATTTATACTTAACATCGAAGAGTGTGTGCACCAGGTCCTAACCTATGTATGTGTGCTTGCTTTGCTTCAGAAAATGGCTATATGTAAAATCTTAACCACAGTATGAAGGGTGCAGGTAGTATTAACTTTCGCACCTTTAGATCATGGTTATTTACAGTGTTTTTTGACAACAGTTGCATAAAATGTATACTGTTATTAGTAGATTCTTTCGAATACTCTGTGGTGTATTTCTCATGAGAATTTCAGTGTTTGCAAATAAGTGTGGAATAGAATGAACTTTCTCCACAGAGTGAACCCTGTTTATAGTACTCAGTTCTCTACTGATATCAGCTTCATTTCTTAATATAGGTTCAGCGTGTATCAGGGGATTGATATAGTTAACCCCTTCAGTGCCCATGACGAGATAGTCTCGTCATGGAGCACGGTTGCGCTGTGCCCATGACGAGACTATCTCGTCATGAACCCCGCCCGCTAATTCAACGCCCGGCACAGGGCGGGGAAAGGGCTGGGCACTGAAGAGGTTAAAAGCTGCCCATAGAAGGGCAATTGTTTTGGATTTAGTATTTACTATTTGGCTTTCTGTGAACAGCGGTATATTGACTGAGCAACGTACACAATGAGGTTTTCTCATACATCTGTGGTTGATTGTTAATATAAACTATGCTACCTGTAAAGTGCATGCTATAGGGTAATGCTTGCTTTAAAACACCCAAGGGAGTTGTTTCGGTGTTGGTAATAATGCTTGATCTTCTTCTGAGCTATTTTATACTTACTGTCAGACCCCTAATGCCATAGTAATTTATACAGCAATATGCAGGAAAACAAAGCTTGGATGATGTCACCAGTGATGTCATAAATTATGACACAGAACATGTCATGAGTGAGGTCATAAGCAGTGCATGGCATGGGCGCAAGATACAGCTAGCGTAGCTAATTTTGAATGGTGAATCTCTGTAATATTTTTTTTTCTCAGTGGGCTCCTAGTCTTTTTAAAAAATATAAAGCAATACTTAATTGCCATATGTAGATGCAACCCCCTGCAGCGCACGCCCATTGGCTTGTGGCCAGGCACTGCAGCAAACACTTTCCATACAGCCAACTGCACGCTGCGCACACGTTGGCCATAGGGCCTAGCCCTGGGGACACCATCCCGCAGGGCACATTTTTTTATTTTTTTAAAGGGGAGTGGGGAGCGCGGGCTCCTCCCCAAGCCTTTATCAGCACCGGGGAATCCCATCCTCTGGAAACACATTTAAATAAAGAGGCATGGCTCCCTCCCCTTTTTGTGAATTTTCAGTCCCGGGGGTGGGCTCCCCTAGGCCTCTTAAGGCTCGGGGAGGGGGACCACACAGCCCCCTCATCGTTATAAACACAGCCCCAGGGGTAGGCTCCCCGGGGGTTATATAGAATAATTGTGGCTCGGCTGCCATTTTTTGTAGTTTTTCAGTTTTTTGCCCTGGGATCGCAGCATTTTTTGCCTTATATTCCACATGGGATCTAGGGCGCCTGAGTATGCCTACTCTGCCCCCATTGACTCTTTTTAATTTTTTTTTTTAACAACTTCAGGACAGGGGACTAAGGGGTCTATTGCCACCGCAACAGCTAAAGGGACCGCCGTCATAGGTGCGGCGGTCCCGCCGTTGGCATTAGGATGCTCACGCCAGTGCCCGTATTTTTTACATTGCGGCGGGTGGTGCTGCAAGCAGCACCCGCCGCAAGGTAAAAAATGCATGTTGTGCATTTGAATGCACAACGTGACAGGCACCGCGTGGTGCCTGCCACCTTGTGCATGCAAATGTTGGGGGGTACCATAAATACCTACCATGTGCACCCCCACTCCCCCAACACCCTGGGGGCCCGCAACGGGCCCCCAAATGCAGGATCCGCATGCCTTTCCATGGTGGCGTTGCTGCCATGGAAAGGCTGATTTCCGCAGTCATCTTAATATGGATGGCGGTGTTTTGCAGACCTACCGCCTCCATATTAAACACTTTTTCCGCCCGGTCGACGAGTCGACCGGCGGATGGTCTTTCCGTCCGCTGGGGTCCCCCCGCCATCGTAATGTGGCGGGGGGTAATGGGAGGCGGGTGGTGAATGTTGGCGATCCGCCCGCCAACATAATCGACCCCTAAGTCCTGTAATGGAAGCCAGCTACATTTTTCTTATGTCACTGGCAGCTAATCAGAGTATTTGCTCTTGCTGGAGTCTGACTATTGCAGGAAAGAGAAGGTCTAAAGGAAATTAAGCTCCCTTGGCCTGTCAGAATGCTCTATTTTTAAACTGCCTAGTGCAACTGTCCAAATATCTATATATTTTTTACCCTTAATATCTCAAAAACTATTCAACAGATTTACAAAAAAAAAATCACAAAAACCACAATCTGTGGACTAAGATCTAGCTTTCTGCTGGATTTGGTGCAATTCCGTTCAGCAGTTTTGGCTGCAGCCATGTTTAAAGTCGTTTATGGAAATGCATCGGGATTTAGTGATTTGGGACCTCCCTTTTTTCACGACCCCCGCTTCATGGATCATCCAGAAACATACCAGGAAGTAGCTGCAATGGATGAACTTTTTTGGGGGGTACGTTTTGTCAAACGGTGGCCAAAGTTATTAGCAAACTAAAAAACGCTCCATCTATGGAAAAGCAGACCTAACTATAATTACCTAGAAGTGAATGCCACTATGATATTTATATATATATATATATATATATATATATATATCTCCAGGTTTAATCCTGTGACTTTACATGATGGCATAGACACGTATCATGAGACAGTACTTTGAGTTGATGGAACTGTGGAAGAAACAAAACAATCAATTTGCCAGCAACTTGACACCTGCACAGAGGGTGGGATTACAGTCTCTCCAAAAGGCCGACATGTTTGTCATAAAGACCTAGGACAAAGGGGGCAACGTTGTCTTGTGGGATATTAATAAATACAGGGCAGAAGCCAGACGTCAGTTGGAGTACTCAGGGAGTTATCTGAGGTCTAACCAAGCAGAGTATAACAAGACCATCCAAGGATATCACACACTCCATGAGACATGGCATGGGCAGGGTACACTAAGACGTAACGAGTTCCTGTTTCTGATGGTGAAGAAACCGGTTATCTCTGTGTTCTACATGCTCCCCAAGGTGCACAAGAACGCCACTGAACCACCAGGCAGACCGATCATTGCTGCCAACTAAAGCCTGTTGGAAAACTCTTCCATCTATCTAGACTACTTCCTGTGTGAATATGTATTTAACTTGCCTTCTTACTGCAGAGACACCATGGATTTTCTTTCCAAAATACAGGGTATTCCATGGAAAGACTCGTATGTTTTTGCTACAGTTCATGTGGTGTCTCTGTACACCTGCATCAAACACGACTTAGGTTTTGGAGGCATGCAAATACTTTTTCCGAGACAGGCCGCTCTCTTTGTATGACCATACCATGTTACTACTAGACATGCTGCAATTCTGTTTATATAATAACTGTTTCCTCTTTGAAGACACATGGTACAAACAATACACAGGGACTGCGATGGGAAGTTGATTCGCTCCCAGCTACGCCTGTATGTTTATGGGGTGGTGGGAGGCGGAGCACCTTTGGCACCAAGGTAATGACTGCTACATGGATAACCTTATCCTGTGGACCCACAACATTGATGATATTTTTCTGATTTGGGATGGTCCACAGGATGCACTTCGCAATTTCATAGCGGGGTTATAACGATTTAAATCTAAGATTTACCAACAAGATTCATGCCACCACAATCGAATTCCTGGATATCCTGGTTGAGGTTCGGAATGACAGTTTACATACTAGTCTGTTCAGAAAGGCCACTGCCGGGAACAGCCTGTTACATGCCCGAAGCCACCACCCAGATGGACTGAAGAGGAGTACCCCTTTCGGAGAACTCCTCAGGGCCAAACGAAATTGAAGTTCAATAGTGGCTTTCACCAGGGAACAAGAGAACATGGTGGGCCGCTTCAAGGCACGAGGCTACTCAGGAAAAACCATCAGAATAGCAGTAGAAAAGGCCTCCACGAGGGATAGGGATAGTCTCTTGATCCCCAAGATGCAGAGTAAGAACAAGCAAGAAGTGAGACTAATTACTACCTTTACAAATGCCTCGCAGGCTTTCCACAGGATTGTATGTAAACACTGGCGCCTAGTAAGGCAGGACATGATTATAGGTAGGCTGGTTAGTCCAAAACCTCACATCACATACCAGAAATGCCAGTCTTTACAGGACACACTGGTACATAGTCACCTGACACAAAACAGCAGAACACAAGGAACATGGTTGAGGGAACTCCCCGGGTTTCAGAAGTGTGGCTGGTGTAAGGCCTGTAGCAATAGTTGCAATGTGAAAAGCTACAAATTGCCAACAGGTAGAAGTGAAAAAATACGTCCATTTATCAATTGCAACACTGAATATGTTGTCTATGTCCTGATTTGCTTTTGTGGCTTATGCGACGTTTGGAATCTGACTATATTATCCAACTTCAGAGCAAGATTCCTGGAGGTCTCAATCGTGAGGAAGACCTTTATGTCCATCTAGGATAGTGTCTCTCTCTCTCTCTCGGTCTGAAACATCTCCTCTATAACCCCTTTGACCACTATCCTCCTTTCTTTCTATTCTGCATCTCTATTATTATAAGAGGACTGTCATCCATTCTAAGCGGCTGCAGGGACTACTAGTGACCATGTTCCTCGCACTTGATAAATAGCACCTAGGGTGGGGTATTGTTTGTGTGTTTTATAATTTCGTTTGTTATTTGTTTCTTTATTAGCAGTGGGGTCTCAGAGTTTTTCATCTTTGCCAGCCAGAATCACTTGGTTTATTATGGTAATCTGCTACGACGGCAAATTATGCCACTTGGCATTACGTTTGGGTGTTTGTTTATTTACCTAATTTATTAGTAGTATTTTCCTCTTTATTTTGGATCCAGACTGCCACTTGGCAATTACTGGGGATATACAAAACACCCCAACTGCTTCTCCCATTTTCAGGCACACATCCTGTGAATACACAGTTATGGACTATAGTTTAAAATGCAACTTTTCACTGTTAGCTGCAATGAGATAGAACAGCTATTGCGTGTGGAACAGTCGGCCCATGCTATGACACAGCGCCACAAGGTCTGAAATAGGAGAGATGCGTGTGCGCATTATAATGCCTCAGAGTCCATAACACCATGCCGGCATATATATTCATTTACTCTGGTGAGGCGGCACATATAGACCTAGTAAATCCCCACGCTTAACAAACAAAATGTCTTACTTTTGTTGTTTCACGTTGTGTATATATATATGAATATTATGTCTTTATATCAACTGTGATGCATTTTTATTTATTTAAAACGTGAGCAGAGTCTGTCTTCACTCTGGGACAAGATTCCAACATGTGTGTATTTCCTTTATGTTTATACATTGATTTTGAAAACATTTAAGTACAGCCACTTCCGGGTCAAGGAGTGACTTTGACAAAGACCGTGAGGTTGAAACGCATCAGTCAAATAAACTTTTTTCTCTAAAGTAAATCCTGAGTGCGTCTTTAACTTATTGTTGTGAAACATAAGGAATGTGATATATAGATAGATAGATAGATAGATAGATAGATAGATAGATAGATAGATAGATACTATAATGTGATAAACAGCACTTGTGCATGAAATTATGTAAAGAGCATTTGTGCATGCCTGTTTTTACAAGCATTGGCACATTAAAGCGACACCTATTGAATTTTCAAGTGCTTGTAAATATCAGAGATTCCTCTATTTCTACCCATCTTATCCATTTGACCTGGGTACAACATGGTATTAAAACCTACATTTGGGATTCAGACTGCTGAATGATGGCAAGAAGCACCTAGAAAATATTTGCTGCTAGGTCGAACATCTTGATGTAAATGTCCTTCAAGGGACAGTCTAGTGAAATGTTTTATTCCAAAGCACTATTTTTCCCCTTTTGTTAAAATACAGTGAACAATGGTGTGGCCTAATTTCATAATCCTCGTCGTGGGTCGTTTGAAATAGGTAAAGAAAAAAGTTCATAGAGGGTAAAACTTTGTGTGGCGAGTATGAATGTGTGTTGTGTGTACAGGTGTGGAAGCATAGGCCATTGATATGTAAGCATAACTGCAATGCTGGTGGCCTAGTGGTGGTGTGACACAGTGGCAGTGTAGTAAGATGGTGTGAATGCCAGAGTTCAATGTGGCAGCCTAGAGGCGGAAGTGCACTGATCAGGTTTAGAAGTGTAACGGTAGGGGTTGTAATGAAGTTGATAATCCAGTGGACATGTGGCGGTTATTCGGTAGAGGATGTGACAATGAAGTATTGGGCCCTGAAGTATGACACCGGAAAGTCGTAATGCAATGCTGTGGGATTAAAAGGAGGGTTAAGAGGTGGTAGTCATGCAAATGGTGTGGTGCAGTGCTCTCAACTGGTAATGTGGTGCTGGGGGTTGGCAGTGGAGTGATGGTGCTATAATGTGATGCTGTCGAGGAAATGAGGTTTGAGTTAGCAATAGTTTGGGCTGGGATAGTAATCTGATGGTAGTCCGGTTGTGGGGGTAGTAGCACGGTGCTGTTGTGGTTCTGTGAGAGTGGGGAACAGTGGTAGGGGATGAGAGATAAAATGTGCATTAAATAGGGAAGACTTCTTAGAGGATGCACTCACAGCACAATATCCCATCTCTCCAAAAACCTGCTATTCCATAATGCTCCAAAAGGCTAAATATATATTACAGCGAAGGTGCCTCCTTGTAAGGTTCTTTATCCAGACTTAAAAGCCTACTTTGCAGCTGGTAGTAGCAGGTTCCTATGTCACGTAATTTTACTCTCCACAGAAACAGCAAACCCTGATACAGACTTTCAATAGTCGGCGTAGGACCATTATAAAGAAAATCAGATGCAACAGGTGCAGAGAAAGAAGAAGCGCGAGGTTGAGAGGTGATGAAGATGAAGCAAACGACTGCTTTTAATTGCTTAGGGTGGGAGTGAACCTAAAATGGAAAGTTTAGGGAATGGCTTAAACGGACTACTCAGATTTGAACATATATCTTTCTAGGTCTTAGTAAGGTTTGAATAGAGCTTCCCAGCTGCCTTTTTGTTCTCTGAAGAACTTGACTGCAGGGCTAAATAAATTACCCTCACGGTAAGCAGTGTGTAAATCATGTTTTGGGCACTCACCATGAGATTCTTTTGTGGACTGGTACATATATGCCCATTCCTTTACCCTTATTAAAAAATGCTTTCTGCATTTAACAAATTACGTTTACAGGTTGTAGGCAGCTGTGTATATTGGTCTGTCAGACCTAGCTAACTACCTGTGAAATAAAATTAAAAAGAGGGGCGGGACTTTTAAAACTCTTAAATACAGAGGAAATTGCTTCATCAATTTGAGACCGATATGGCTGCATAGGTCCGGGAGGGCCACTTCAATGCCAGATATTTTAAGGATCACTACTAACAGAGTATATGAAACACACTTAGATGAATTCTCTGAAAATCAATTCTATGTGCATATCCTGAAAATCTGGCATGGATCCAGCCCGCCTTGCCGAATTTGATAGCCTGGATCAAGAGAATACAGTTGGTCAAAAATTCCCAACAATACACTGCTTTACAACTATACTGCACACATTTTAAAGTCCAAAATTGAAATAAATAACACATCGATTAAAGCAGTATAGAGATTCACAACAATGACATTAAGGATACAACCACGTCCTTCCCCTCCGCTGTTGTTTCTTCCAAGGTGGAGGGCTTGCAGTAGGTAAGGGTTGCTTTCCTTTTAGAGAATGAAGGTACTTCTGTAAGCAGCATAGCTCTACTGCTGCTGCCTGTTGGATGGCCAGAAGGCCCCTGGCTTGACCATATATATATAAAAGGAATTCTGATGGTGAAAACTATTCAGAAGATCCACAGAGATAAAACAAAGTGGATGACCAAATCTAGGTTTACTAGATGTGGAGAACACTAGACCACAGGTCAGATCACAGGGTCCAAACATTACATTGTGTGATCATTGATAAAGTGTTTCATCTCTTTGAAAATGTTAACGTATATAAAAAGCTGTCCTTAACTGGTATGCAGGACACTCATAGCAAAGCATCCCTGGCAGATAATGAGATATCTTTTAGCAGTTGACAGGTATGGTGTGGTGTCGCTTGGAAAGGGAAGTGGTGTTCTGCTAGTCCACTCTGTGGTAATAAAATGCAATTACTGCATGTCACAAAATGGGGCAAAACGAGCAGAGTTCATTTAAGGGAAACTGAATAATAATTAACCTATTTAACTCTGCACACTTCTTCTCAGGGGAGATCAACTTGTTGTTTCCTTCCAGGACAGCGTGGGAGGAATTTAAATTATAGTTGAGAACTGGAGGAGAAACTCATCCAAATCGCCTTAACTGTTTGCCTGGAGTTTCACCCAAAAATCAGGTCAAGTGAAATGCGTTTGTACGGGTTTTCAAAAAAATATACAATTTGAGCTTTATTATTTAAAATCTTACGCTGTTTGCTGTTGCTTTCCTAACAGGCTACATGCCCTAAATCTTGCAGCAGCGCAATGCATAATGTGCGTACGTGCATAATTGAACTGGCAATACACAGAGCTAACATCCATCTGTGCACGTGTCCTTGTTAGGAGGAATAAGGGCACATCAACTGCGTGGTCTTCACACTTCCAAGGTCAACAAATGTGGTGGTGATAGCTATTTCTTAAAAAACACACATTCCTTTCACTTTAGTGCTTTGTCACTTCCCGGGTAGTCATGTCAACGGATGCACAGCTGTCTCACGTACATCTACCTCTACAGCGTTAACTACATTTCATAAATGTCAATTTCTGGCTGTTTTTGAAAGTATACCATGTTAATGATTGTTCCTTGTACAGAACCTCATGTAGCCCTGAGGCTGGCTGAAAGTGCTGTGAGGGGGAGAGAAAATAAAGAATCGGGGAGAGCAAAGTAAGAGAAGGGAAAGGTCAGATTAAAGAGGGGGAGGGGAATTTGCTAAGGGAGGGAGGGAAAGGGAAATGAAAAGAGTGGAGCCTTGTAAATATGAATAGCTATCCTAAACGTGCATACCAAGCAACTAATGGAGAAGCCAACCTTGGGAGTCTTGCCTGCTACACACAAAGATGGGACAAATATATATCGGGAAACCTGGTACTCCTAGAAATCTAAGCAACTAAAGTAAAGTCAAAAAGGAGTTCCCCCAGATAGCCCTAGATAAATTCATTAAAAGAATTAATGGATGTCTGACAATGATTTATACTAAGTAATCAATTGCGTTACAAGACAACTTGACATCTATCTCACCAATGTGTACCTTTTTCACATTTGTCACTAAGCAATATGCCCGCTTATGGAGCACCTATTTGTTTATGCATTTCTATTACCTCAACATTACATTTCTGATTGTTAAGTACAAGTCATTGCCAAATCTCCATTAATTTGGAAATTGATGTAACTTAGCCTGTCTGAGCGAACCATTGTTCTACTTTACACACAAAGATAGGAGCAGATGAAATAAGGCAGAAGTGGCAAGGAAGGGGTCCAAGAGCCATGAGTAAGAAATGGGATATCTGTGCCCTGTTCCCAATCAAGACCTCTAGCTGCCTAGCACAGGAACACTGAATCCCTGCACAGTACTATGAAGACGGCCTCGCAAGAAATCAGGGCTGGGGCAAGCCTAGGCCAAAAGTAACAGTTAAAAAGTGTTATAAAAATAAATAAATAAATAAGGGTTTCACTACAGAAAGCTCACCATTTATTTCTTCAACCGGAGATGTTTTGAGATGGTAACCATGCAATGAATAATTCAGTATCAAAGTGGCAGACAATCTAACAAATTATCACCCGCCGACAAGTCTGATAAGTGTTAGGCGATTTCCCTAATGCGGAAGGCAGATCATAGGTAGATTGGGCTTCAGATGGCTATGGGACGGAGAGACTCATATGAACTCGTTTTCCGTAGATGTTTTGGAACATTCTGTGGTTTTGAAATCTTTGGTGCTATATTTTTATAAGAGGTGTCCGTCTTGACTTTAGTCCAAAGGACATTTCTTCTGGCCTTACAGGGTAGTTTTTGGTAGCTCAGCGCCCTTGCTTAAACTTGAAAATAAAATCAAGACATAAATCAAATATACCCTTTAACAACTAAGCAGAGAGGTAGACCACCGTACGTCCCCCCAAAATAACAATGTAATCACAAAAATGAGTACAGCAGCACAAGGTTGACAAAAGAGAGATAGATTATTTCCAATCTTACAGAACAATAGAGTCCAAAGTTTGGTCATCACAGGACTTCTGCCAAGCTTATGAGGAAAGTCATCCTTTATGGAAAAGGAAACCTCACACGCATAATAGTGTCATTCTTCATCATCGGCATCCTCTCCCCACCCTGGTAGGTCAGTGCCACCAGGGTAAACTCAAACTCCTTGAAGATTTTATGAAAGGAGGGGGTTCTTAGATAAAAACTACTGGACAAGGCGGGATCCTGACTAACAAAATAAGTTGGTGTTCCACTGTATTTCACCTTTATTTGTGAGGACCCCAAGTATATCTAAAAACAAAGACGAGCGGGTACAAAGAAGACAATGGCTCAGACCCATCTGTGATCTGCCAACATGTTTCTGCTCAAGAATTATAGCCGAACATGTTGGGGCATTCTTCGGGACATAAGGATCCCACACCTGGCTTGAGTGGCTCTAATAGCCACATAGACAATTACTGGTATTATGTCTAGGCTACCAATATCCCAGGTGAATCCTACCTGATCTATGCAAGTACATCACCTATTCAGAAGGGATTGACAAGAGATATATCACATTTAAAATTTTGGAAAAACAGAGAAGGTTACAATACCATACACTTGCAAGAGCACTGTCACTGCAAATTCCCACATGCGATGAGTGGGAGAGCGTGAAAGCCTCATAGGCACACATGCAGCATTGACATATGGTACTAACAATATTTTTTTGCGAAAATTAAAGCAGTCAAATAACTAAACTCATCCTTACCCTAGACTTTAGGGGATACCGGCTTCCTTGTCCAGAAGGGAGTAATGTATTTTGTAGTCACAAACAAATGATAGAGTAAAGAAAGGTTAGTGGGGCACTAGTTCACTATATATGGAGGGGAGCTACTAGCTCCCCTAACACAACTTCAGGGGCCTGAGTCTACCTATGATTCATACTATGCTGGGGGAACAAAAGCCCACAACACACACACACACACATGTTCATTCAATGAATGAATGTGGTATATATGTCCCCCCTGCACTGATTCATATCTTGTGGTACCACAATTCATCTTCTGGGAAGTGCTCACCGCATTCATTTGTTAAAAAGTGTCTAAGCAAATGTATTACAATAGTAATCATTAGGCTGCTCAACTGCTGCCATGAGTTACAGTCCACAGAGTGGTCCTCATTTTTTATTTTTTTTTAAAACCTTTATTAACCGCAGTTGCATCATTTTTACAATGTACGTTCACTAATCAAAGTGTCGGGTCAGCTAGACAAAGATACACATGTCCGGGTGGTAAGACACAGCCATTCAGCCGGCAACCCGGAGGTCCGGCGGCGATACACAGGTGATCATTTGTATAGAAATCAGGCGCGTACATTGTGTAAAAGTGGATCTATGGTGCTTTTCTGTGTTTTGTTGTGGTGCATCTGAAGCGCAGTACCTGCAATGGAAGATGGTGCTGTGTTCCAGTCCACAATGCGGCGTCTGCGGTTGGCACCCAGGCCCGTAGGGGGAGTCGCGCAAGGCATCGAGTTTGCCCCCAAATGCCAAGGTCTCCAGGGCAGCGGAGCACTGGTGTCCTGTTTGTGGTGTTGGCTGGAGCGCGACAAGGAGGTCGCAGTATAGCTCACAAAGACATATATGTCAGCGTTTATATCCGACGAGCCCAGTGTGTAGCTTCGCAGTTCAGCTCTATAAGCGCGGTACTCAGCGCGCTATCGTCCCCCCAGCGGTGTGTTCCCCAAGCCGTCGAGTGCCTGAGTATGTCTGGTATGCAACGCTATGCGCTTCGAGTGGGATCGTTCCGTGTTTTCCGGGCGTAACCGCCTCCTGCGCGTAGTATGCGTCATTGCTGCCTCATCAGTACTCTTCAGGGCACGCTAGGTAGGGCCACGCCTCGGGGGCGCCGGATAACACTTCCAACAGTTGTTTTCTTTGGTTAGATAGGGGTTCGGTTAGGGAGCGTAACCAACAACCAGACTGCTCCCGGTGTGTGTAGTGCTATGGGGGGGTTCAGGATTAGGGTCGTAAACTCGGGTGGGGGAAAGGGTAAGGGGGGAGGGGGGAGGAGGAGATCATTCTGCGTTAGAATTGGAGGGGACAGCAGCTGCCAAGTGGGGTGCAGCTGGGCCACATGAGAGGTGCGCTAAGCAGCAGGCCGGAGGAGGGGGGGGGGGAGGGGAGCACAGAGTGGTCCTCATGATCAACTCTTGAATCCCCGTCAATACATGCTTCACATTTAATGCACATAAATAGTGGGCCATGGATAGAATACCGTAACCCCCGTCAAATTAGGTAATAAGAATTCACACGCCAAAGATATGCAAAAACCTCTGTTCATAGTCACGTTAAGTAGTACGCAGATGTGCTGATGTACTGTATAGTGTAATACTATGCTCCTGAGTGATTCAATGCCACTTTCAAACACACATCACAGCATGAAAACCCACATCGTGTTAATCCAAGCTAGGACACACTTGCAAACATGTCACCTGATATGCGGCAGTTCACCATTTGACTGTCTGTGCAGATACACAGAGACATGTAAACTGCCCTAGGCGGTGAAAACAGCGCCTGTACGGGTGGAGTTGGGAAAGGTTCTTGCCCCACTTACTTTGCCAAAATGTGCATCGCTCTGGGTCACCTACGTGTAACCACTCCAGACGTCTGGTACAGGTGGCGAGAGCGGCAGCTTTCTATTTTAGGAGCTCCACTAAGTCGCGAATAGGCAGAAGACCTGGTGCTCTGTGGGAATGTTGGAGGGTGAGCCACGCTTTTCAGGATGCTTATGGGATATGTAGTCTTCCTATGATGTGGCTTAATGGCCAGAGCGGCCAACTTTGAAGCTGAGTAACCAGGTTCGAGTCGGGCGAGAGGCTCAAGCACCCTGTGATTCTGGGCAAATCACAATCTCTCAGTGCCAAAAATATATATATATATGTCCGTATGTAATATAACTGGTGCTCAAGTAAAGCGTTCTGATACCTTCGGGTCGACTCTGCGGTATATATGGGTTTTTTTGTTGCATATGTGCACTCGCCCAAAGTGGCTTCATAAAGTGCTGGGGTTCTCCCAGCTGATGGACGGGTGGCTCATTGATGCCCTGTGGGCTTGTTAGGAAGCAAAGAGCCTTGCCAAGCAGGGTGTTCATGGTATATTTAGGCACTCTGGCAAATTGTCAGGAGCCCATAGGGTATTTTTTCAGGTCACCTTATTATAGTATTAAATACACCCACTGAAGTAGCGAGATAAAAGCGTGAAATCAGCAAATGCCTTCCTGATGATGTGATGACTGCCTTTTAAACTAATATTAGTGATCAATATGCCATATGGACTACACTCTTCATGGATGAAAACATTATGGTTCGAGAACTTGGTTGTTCCTTTGGGTTGTTCATTAATAGATTGTACTTTAAAATCTTGCACTAACTTTTCTAATTGTCTATAATTCTAATTATTATTTTTGTATAGTATGTATCATATCTCAGCCCCGAAGAAGTAAACAATGTATATGGATTAAACAATTCGGCATGTAATGTGTTCTTACTGTGAACAATAAGAAATATTCAATGTTGAAGCGCACTGAAGTTCAAATATTTATTTTTGCTTAGGTGTTACTGACCCAAAGAAAAGGGCCACCATGAAGTATTTCATTCATGTGAGAAAAAAGAGCATTCGTTTCTTATAAGTATATTAACACCAGGAGAATGAGAACATTAACTCCCTTAGATTCTTGTGTACACATGGTTAGGGATAGTTACCACTGATTCTCCGAGCAAATACCTCATTTAAATAGTCTGTGCTGTACCACATGGGCTGTTTGTTACATCACCAGGTAACCAGCTCTGCAGCTGACTCATCCCTGGAGGTATTGCATCTGGGGGCACGTACGTCTTATGAAATGATCAGTGTGCGATTTTTAGATCCACAACTAATGTCTGTGAATCATAATACCAAAACATATAAACCTCGGTTATCTTGTTGAGTTGGAAGCAGCCACTATATCGGGTTTCAGAAGTACCCTTTGTGGTGTTTCATTCTTCCTGAATAGCTTCGCCCAGCATACTCTTACTGCATCAGCAGGACTTTATTTTCTTTTTTACAGGTAATGATTGGTATCAGCTCTTGTATCTGCTTCGGAGTGCGCCCAATTGTGACAGATAGAATAACTGGGGAGGGCAAAAGGCTTTTCTCAGATTAACACAAACTGGTTAAATTTGGGGCTTGGATTATAATTCAGGTCTTCAGATTTCTTAGTTGGCTCTACTGACCACATTTTCTTCAGGTACATTTGACTTTAAAAAGGAAATATCAATATTTAAAGCTACTCCACTTCTTACAGTACCAAGAAGCATACTTGATTCTGCAAACAACACCCCTCCCCGGGTTTATTTGCGTTGGTCTGAATACTTTTATTTTCCAAACCTTCTCATCATAATTCCATCAGGAGGAATGCAGAAGCTTTACTTGATCAGCTGAGCCACTTCCTTAAGACACCTCCTCAGCTGCACCATCCCGAGGGCCAAGAGACCCCTTCGCTTGTCGGCTCTCTGGTCAAGAAGTGCTTATCACTTAAGTCACATGGCATTTAGCACAGACCCAGCTCGCTGATCTTACTACAGCACCCACAGAAATGTGAATTATCTTACAACTATTTAAAGTGTATGCTCGAAAATGATACACGTGGTCCTTTGGCATACAAATCAGAAGTAGATTAAATGAAAACTATGAAGCACAAAGTAAGACATAAAGCTTAAAAAATATATCATGGGATGAGGCAAACTAGGGTAGAGAAGCTGATGGAGGCAGGAGATGCAGGCTTAAGAGGCACGCAAATGTGGGTAGATAGAAACTCTTGCCCATGAAGCTACAGCTCCTACCCATCCAGGGGCGTAACACAGGCCCCTGCATCCCCCGCGGTGCGGGGGGGCCCACAGCTCCAGGGGGCCCCCTCAGCACAATGCTCTGGTCGGGGAGCTCCTGATTGAGCCCCTCGGGGGCCCCTCCACAAACCTTGCAGGGGGACCCCCTCAAGTTTCGTTACGTCACTGTACCCATCCTATTTTACTCGGAGGCACATAACCCCCTCCATGCGCGCGGAATTTCCGCGCTATGTGGGCGTTTCCATTAGTGGGCAGGGATTCGTACGGCTGGGAGCCGTCGTGCGCACACGCCCACCACGACGCGTGACGGCTCCCGGCCGACACAAGCATGGAAGAGGTGAACACAAAGGGATAGAGAAGGAATGAGTTCGAAGAAATCATTTTACGCACTGCTTTTTGTGCTATTCAAGCTTATCAACATTTTCTTAACTTTTGTAAATTACATGTATTCTATAAAATCTCTGGAGTTCTGGTGCAAAGGATGACCTGTTTAAAAGATGTGGCTTCCCCTGGTTTTCTATTTCCAGCTATTCTTCTCATATTTCACTATACTAATTCGCCACTAATTCTTTATGGGTTCCGGAGTAGCATGCTACTCGCCAAAAAAGCGCTTCAACACCCCCTTCAGGGGTAACAATCGCTATATAAATGCAAATCTTTTTCCCCCTTCTATTCCTTCACTATCCTTCCCAATCCAAATAACTGACTAACATATCTACCACTCAGATTACTTTCATATTTCACTACACTAATTCACCACTAATCCTTTATGGGTTCCGTAGTATCGTGCTACTGGTCGAAAAAAACGCTTTGATACCTCGTATGGAGTAGTAAGCGCTATGTAAATGCAATAACAATACAGTACAATGTCCTGTCCCAGTTGTGACCCTGGATTTGAGACGGTGGCGCACATTCTATGCGTTGCTGGGCCCAGGTACTGCTCATGTGCGGGTCACTGCATGGTGAAGCACTAACAGGACAGTCTTTAGGACTGTATCCTTTCTTAACTTGCCAATACAAAATATTTTAAAGCAAACTTTCCCTTCAGCAACAGAAGCCAGGTGCAGTATTTTAACAAGCATTTTGTTCCTCGCAAGGAAGACAAGACAAACACATGGGGGCCTGCCGTGCACCATGTAGCGGGGTAGCCCACCAAAGTGACGAGTGGCAGTCTAACTACAAGTATGAAGTGATACTGGAAAAGCGCACAAAGGGAGGTTCGCAGGGACCACGCTTATGTCCTTGGAATCAGCGCCCTTGAACCACAAGGATATGGAGAGCCTCTCTTCAAGCAGGCGAGAGATGGCTATGTTGAGTACCACCTACAGCCCATTTGGCACCGCAGTGTCCCTATGAGGCACACAAGGGTACGAGTCTCAATCTGCACATAAATGTAAACAGGCACTAGAATAACTCCAGTGACTAAAGGTGTTGGTGGGGGGCACGGTACTCACCTCCGACTCCAAATATAGGACTTGGATGCCACTAGGATAACCTGCTTGTCATCATCTTCTTTGTCGCCTCTGATGGTGTTGCTGCCAGAATCCATTGTGAGTGTTGAGTGGCTATTTGGGAGAGAACTCTACCCCGAGTAAGAGGTGTCGAAATAGAAGTGAAACGGATGGTCGCATTTAAAACATGCCGTTACAACACTCAACAAAACACACAAGATGATGGACGGAATGTTGCACATTGGCAAAACATTCACCCCCAGTCACAGATCTGGGTTTAATCCATCATTATTTTGCTCACCATGCCAACCCAGTTCAGACATGGCCATATGCAAATCAGTCTTGACCCTGTGCCTCATGGGAACAGTCCAGCCTGAACTGCCAAGCCATGTCTTCCCTGGACCAGAATCAAGCATCCTAGGACCGGTTTCGGGGTTTCACCCCTCTTCAGCCAGGATAGCTGGACTCCAGTGGCGTAGTGAGCACGGGACCCACGTCTGGGCATACCCTTTCCACATAGGTCGAACAGCAAAACACACAACATGATGGACGGAATGTTGCACATTGGCAAAACATTCACCCCCAGTCACAGACCTGGGTTTAATCCATCGTTATTTTGCTCACCACGCCACCCCAGTTCGGACATGGCCATATGCAAATCAGTCTTGACCCTGTGCCTCATGGGAACAGTCCAGCCCGAACTGCCAAGCCATGTCTTCCCTGGACCGGAATCAAGCATCCTAGGACCGGTTTCGGGGTTTCACCCCTCTTCAGCCAGGATAGCTTGACTCCAGTGGCGTAGTGAGCACGGGACCCACCGCCCAACACCACCACACCTTTCTTTTGTATTATCTTTCTTATTGTATCGCTCTTTAGGCCACTGTGAGGTCATTTCAGCGTGCTTGGAGGAGAGGGGCCGGGTTTTGAATGGAGAGACTCTGTTCCACAACTCCTCCTCCCTATAGCGGCACCAGACTCTTTCAAAGATGTATGGTCCAACTCCTGCTCTAAATGCCAGAAACAGAACGTGCTGTCACAGATCAGTACTAGAAAATGCAGTTTAGTGTCTGGCTCATCCGGGGCAAAGAAAGAACTGATTCTGGCTGACACAGGAGATGGGTGGTAATATTACAGAGTCTGGCAGGGCCCAGGAATAGTGCACCTCACCTAACAGAATGTTGGTTATGAAGATGATTGCACTAGTGCTGGTCAGACAATAGCACAAGTATGCTTGATTCAGCAGTTATTACCCTAACTGCTACAAGCACATGCAAACAACAACAACGTTAATGATAGTGCCACCAAACAGAGCAATGACAAAGTGCATGGTGACAGGATCGCTGTTTCAAGCATTCTGAAGGCAAAGTCGATGATCTGATCAATGACTATGAAAGGTCAGCTGGAGTTGGACATGATACTGGGTCACCAGACAGCACCAACAGGAAAAGGCTCAAACGCCAGGTGTCCATTTACACAGCACAAGAGACTTTCTCAGCGATCGCTGAACAAGGTACTGCATGAGCAGATAGGCACTTTACCAATCCATCAATAGGACCACCTGCAGAGATTATTCTATTGGACCAGACCAGGCTCTTGTTCCTGAAGCACAGCTTTCCTCAGTCCGAGCAAGGCTGGACTCATAAACAGCCACCTGAGCTGTGATGGGCTCTCATTCATAAGGTACATCGCTAACCAGAAGATGGAGGGAGCAGCAGTAACTTAACAAGCCTTAAGAGCTGTGAAAGGCAGTGGAGCGATGTGTTTACTGGTTCCAAACTATCCTGCGTTGTCATCACCTCTGTCCACTCCAGTCGAGCCACCTCGGCGTCTTGCATTTCTTTTTAAAATATTTAATATGGAACATGGAATGGCTGCCAAGGGGACTGCCGTTTCTGCTGTCTTCAACACTTTCTTGCATTCTGCAGGCAGTCGGTCACGCAGGGTGACACCAGGTTACACAAGCAGCTTCTACTTGTTATGGTCACACACTGTCTCTCTGTGCAAAATGTTCTGTCAGTGGAAACTAGCCTATGGTGAGAGCTGAAGTAAGGTATGTGGCCTCCTGAGGCCTACACTGTGCCACACTGAGATGGAAAGCCCAAGGGATGCACCCTGCAGATGTTTTGTGAATAACCATACGATCATTGACGAGCAAGGGGACATCAAGGGATTTCAGTGCGCTGGATAAATATATTGTTTTAAAGAAAGTCTGTATTGCTAATACCCACCTTTTAAAGGCAGGAACCTGTACCATGGGTAAGAGTTGGCATCATAGTGCAGAGTAAACACCACAAAGTATTTCAGGGAGGGGGTCAGAGGAGAGAGCTGTCGTCCTGTTTCAACAACTTTGAAACTACCTCTTGAGTCAAGAAAGGCACAAATTACCAACACTAGAAAAGAAACACGTGGGAGCCGGACCCTGAATTAAAGTTTACGTTTATCGTTGAACATGAGTGAAGTATAACAACACATTTCTGGTGCAATCTATCATAAAATGTAACACTGCCCATCATAATTAGTGCATCAGTCCTGACAACTGGAAGAACAAGTATTGAACATGCAATAGTTCTCAAATTTTTTTGAGTTAGAGCTATTGGCATTGTAAATGGCTAGGCTGTGGTTTGTGTTTACCCACACACCCCTTTCCCAGTGAGAGCCTCAAAGAGATAACAGCATATGCTTGATAGGAGAGCATCACTGTAAAGATGGGTCCCAGACCGTGGTTGAATAAAGTAGTTTTATTCTTAAGTTGCAGATAAATAAACCCACCAGTGCGGATAACAGAGACCCTCCAGCACCGGTCAGCACAGAACACGAAGTGAAGTACAAACATTCTTCACAGTAACTAAGCAACCTGGAACAGACCTACATCATGCTACTGACATCAGGGCATTCCAATAAACTAACTTCTAATTAAAAGGACACCACACAACATGTCCCCTCTTTTTTTTTTTTACAAATAAATCCCAATAAAACAAATAAACAAAACAAAAAAAAAACAAATCATTTTAAAACAAAATCTTCGAATTTTTTAGGTAATTTCACAATCCTTTTTACAGGAACCTCAAAAGAAGCCCCCTCGGGAATCAACTCCTCAGAAGAAGAGATATTGTGAGCATCAGAATCAGAAACAGACACATCAAAACATGACTTGGAAATATTATCAGAAGAAGTACTAGCTACATGTGTACTATCAACAGAGTATGTAAGATTAGGATCACATGCACCTTTATCATTGGAAGATCCTACATCCCAAAAAGACTCATCTGCGTCAGGTGCATTAAACAACTTTTCTTGCCCAGGTTTAAGAAGAATTATAGAACTCTTATTCCACCACCCTCTTTCGTGTAAAAGAACAGCAGTTTCAGAGACTTTAATTACTTGCACAGGAGCAGAAAATCTAGACAAACCTTTGCGTGGCAGACCAGAATTAATTATGCGTACCCAATCACCAACACTAACGTCCTTGTACTTGGTCCTGTGTATTTCATCATGATGAACCTTATTTTTAGATGCAGCCTCATCTAAACTGTCTTTCACCTTATCAAGAGTTTTCTCAAAATCCTTATGAACATCTAATTCAAATGATGGTGATACTAGAGTACAACAATCACCCATTATAACTTTGCAGACAGGGGAGTCGGGGCCTTACCTGCGCCTCAGAAATTCGTAATGCCCTCTGCGGCCTCTATATATTCAGAATAGCGGTCCCCCGCAGTTATGGTGCGAGTGGGGTGGACTTTTATAAAGCACCATTTGCACCCAGAGTTGCGCCTATATAAAATGGCTGCGTTCACGCGCTCAAAAAAGGGAAAGGAGGAGGGACAGGTGCTCAGCATGCATGCACTCTTACTGAGCAGCACACCAGAGCAGATAAGCAACCAAAACAAAATACAAAGACGACTCACATTACAAAACGTGATATGCGTGCCCTTGCTGGTAATTAATATGGGGTTGCTCGTGGAAGTGGACTCAAACGTTGCTTAGAACTGCTAAACTATGAACAAGACAATGACGAGAGCACGGGGGATGACGGATACCGCAAGTAGCAATGCGGTGGTAACTCCAGCCCTTGTGTGCAGTGCTCACTAAGACTAGGAATGGGGGCGTAAAGGATAGACGGGCAAAATGCAACGGACGGAAGGGATGAGAGCAGCAAACACAGTGGCAACAAGCAACCGAGCAAAGGATATGTCCATTAAGAGGGTGCCGTGTTGACCCAGGAAAATCAACGCACTGTGCCACAAAGAGTGCTCAAACAAAAAGGGAAAACCCCTTTTGTTAAAGGATACCATTAATATGCTAATACTCCAGGGAAGGAGCAAGACACAAGAAGGTGGGCCATAGAAGGCAAAAACACCATTGAGATGCAAGCTTTTGCGAATGAAGATCTCCTTAACCAATCAGCAGCGAGGGGCAGAAAAAAAGCCCACATACTGAGTATAGCATGTCTTCCAGGCAGTGGAGTGCATGAACTGTCTAGAATAGACCAAAAAACCAAGCCATGTTCAACTCAGACAGAATATCAACTAACACATTTCTTCACTGCTGTAGCAACACTGATATTCATAATTGCTAAATAATTTCTAACGAGGATCAGGCATTTTAAGCATCCAAACACTTTGCTCATCACTCTTCATAATCTACTTCAAATACATCCTTTCTCAGTGTGAAATATTACTACGCCATCTCATCACGTCAGTTGTATGAATATATCGGCAACATCTAGAACAAGCATTGGCATAGCCAATAGGTCTCGCCTTTGGAACCTTATTTGTTTAGCCAGAACTTTTGGATATGTCGTAGAACATTGTGGATGCTGTGCATTATGTTGAGAAGTTATAATAAAAAGTGTTAAGCATTTTTGTTACCTTTATACGAACGAGGATGACATTATATATAACTGAAAAACCTGATAAAAAAAAAAGATTTTAACATAAATGTCTTCTAGTTTTTTTGTACTTGTAATTATGTGGTACTGAGTGGAATGTGGAGTATATTTATGTTGCATTGAGTAGAGTGTAATTATGTAGCATGTAACTTTGTCGCACTGAGTGGTATTTTGTGTATTGTATTTATGTTGCATTGAGTATATTGTAATTATGTGGTGTCTAATTATGTGCCATAGTGGTTTTATGTGGAGTGCATTGAATAGAACGTAATTATGTGACGTGTAATTATGTGGCACTGAGTGGTATTATGTTGTGTATTTATGTTGCATTGAGGAGAGTAAATATGTGGCGTGTAATTATGTGGCACTGAGTGGTAATATGTGGAGTGTATTTAAGTTGCATTGAGTAGAGTGTAATTATGTGGTACTGAGTTGTATGTGGCGTGTATTTATGTTGCATTGAGATGAGTGTAATTATGTGGCGTTTAACTAGGTCATACTGAGTGGTATTAATTGGAGTGCATTTATGTTGCATTGAGTACAGTGTAATTATGTGGCATGTATTTATGTGGCACAGTGTTATTATGTGGAGTGTATTTATGTTGCATTGAATAGAGTGTAAATATGTGACGTGTAATTATGTGGTACTGAGTGGTATTATGTGGAGTGTTACTCACGTTACTCGAGACATACAAGTAAATTAACTGTGCCAATTGGGTGACAGCCAAGGTTACCATATTTAAAGGAGAGAGCACAAGCACTTTTTTACTAGCTAGCAGAGATAAAGTGCGCAGAGTCCTAAAGCCAGCAAAAATAATATCACCAAAAACAGGAAATGGGGAGGCAAAAAGTTGGGGGAAAGCACAGCAAGGATGCAGGTCCAAGAGAAGACTTCTGATAGGAGGTTACAAGGTGGAGAGAAAAGCCTCCTCGTGCAGAGATGCAAGACCTGGGAGCCCCAATGAGGAAGGTCGTCCATGAGTTTTGGGGCTCATCTAGCCTTGTTAATCATACGTTATACGGGAATCCTGTAGAACAGAAGACATAGCAACGCCTGGAGGGCTATATCCATGCTAGGCACCCAATGCTCCATGAACCATCAATCAGGGGCTTCTAACCACAGGGGAGAGGGTATGAGAGAGGTGTGGGTCAGCCGGCGGGGTTAAGAGTATAACGGAAATGGTTAAAAAAACGGCAAGAAGGTTATGGGCAGTAATAAAGGGTGAAGGGAAATTTTTATATTTAGGGATATTCGGGTAACGGATGTTTCACCAAGGGGGCACAGTGGCTCATCTAGCAGAGGTCCCCACTCAAGAGTAGTGTAAAATCATCCAAAAGGAAGGGAACTGGTACAGGTTGAGATGAAGATATTGGAAGTTTATTGAAGAGGAAATAAGATCCCATCCATCATATTCAATCTGTCAGGTGCAACTGACTCAACTCAACATCACAGTATTCCATCACCTTGGAGCTGCTTCAATAAATAGCAAACTCCCTAATAACTAACTCTTAAAGGTGAACTACTACTATGTACAAGATAGATAAGAATAACATGCACATTGCTACACATCTTCCTCCCATATAAAGAAAGAAAAAGATTGGGAGAAAAGATGCAAAATATTAACAGGATTTTTCTCTAACATAGTCATTGAATTTTGCTGGAAGTTTTGTAATTCTTTTACTTCTCTCTCTCACCGAACTTGAAGTACCATTGTTACCAGACTTGACAGTAGTTTCATACAATTCACTGTTTGGCAATGATTTATTAACAACAACCACCCTGTTAAGATTCCAAATCCCAGAATCTTCAGTTTTTATTGCATTAGTAAAAACCTTTTTTACTTTATGAATCATTTTGAATAACTCTCAAGACTTCCTTCCAGGTGGAGCCCTAATCATAACTAAATCTCCTACATTCACAAGTGTTTTTTTTACAGCTTTCTTTTTGTCAAATCTCATTTTGCGATCAACAACCTTATCTGCCTCTCTTTCCCTCCATGACCCAAGGAAAGATTTACCAGTATCTTTCTTAACCACTTTTTGATTAACCCAGAAAGGGGTGACAAAAGTATTGGGATGTCTGTTTTTGAGAAGCAGAAAAGGTGTACACCCAGTGGTTGTGTGTGGGGTGACTTTATACATTTCCACGGTCTTATTAAGACCCTCCTTCCAATCCAGATTATTTTGTTTGGAAAGTGAAATTGATTCTTTAAGAACTCTGACAAACCTTTCTACCATGCCATTACTTTCCGGATGGTATAAAGCACAACGTTTATGTTTAATAGAGCACCTTTCTAAAAAGTCCTCCATTTCTTTAGAAACAAATTGTAAACCATTATCTGTAAGCAGATATCCAGGGAAGCCTTCTCTAGTGAAAACTTCCATAAGGAATGAAATAACATGTTTAGAGTCAATACATTTTATGATCTTAATTTCGGGCCACCTTGAGTACAGATCTATAAGAACAAACAGAAATAACTGACCATCCTTGCATTTGACAGGGCCTAAAATATCAAGAGCTAATTCCTCCCAAGGTGTATTCGGTCTGTCTCTAATGACCATAGGTTGGACTCTTGGTTTAAAGCATTTCTCGCTTAGCGTGCAGGGAATACACTCACGGACCAATCTTTCAATGTCTAAATCCATTCCAGCCCACCAATAGTTAAGTCTATCGCTTTCTTTGGTTTTGGAAATGCCTGGATGCGCTAAGGTGATCAACTCTTCACGAAGACATCTAGGAGGGTTTAATCTGGTACCACGAAACATCAAACCATCAGACACGGATAACTCACCCCTCACATTCCAATATTTTTCAGAAACACCTTCCCTTTTCTTAACCCATCCATTATTGAGAAGAGAAGATAACTCTACCAATTCTTCATCATTTTTACACTCTTCTCTCCATCTCTCCTCCTTAATGCCACCACACTCAATAGCACAGACCCATTCAAGCTCCTCCTCTTCATCTTGGTCAAAGCAACCATCATCTTGTGTGACCAATCTGGACAAAGCATCAGCTGTATAATTACGTACACCAGGTAAGTATTCTACATGGAAATCATAACCTTGTAGGTCAACCACCCATCTTGATGTTCTGCTCGAAATGGCATCAGTGCCTTTCCTATTAAAAACTTCAAGTAATGGTTTGTGATCAGTTCGAACCACGAATTTGGTACCCCACAATACATTTTTTAACTTCTTCGTAGCCCAATGGACGGCTAACGCCTCCTTTTCTATCACTGAGTAAAGAGATTCAGCTCCCCTAAGACTCCTAGAAAGGAAAAGAATGACATCAGTTTTTCCTTTACTCTCCTGTTGTAAAACAGCACTCAATCCTTTCATGTTCGCATCAGAAACTAACACCGACTTAGCATCAGGATCAAAGCTCCCTAATCTGGGTGTCTCTTTTAGATATTCCTTTATCTTGACAAATTCTGCTTGACATTCCTTGCTCCATTTAAACTCTACACCTTTGCAAAGAAGAGTGCGCATGTGAACACATTTTTCAGCAAAACCTTTAACAAATTTGCTGTAATATTCAGCCATGCCCAAACATTTTCATTAGGTCTTCTTTAGTCTTGGGTGACGCCAAATTTTCTATTGATTTAACTAAGTCACTTTTTGGTTCAATTCCCTTACCAGATATTGTGTGTCCTAAGTAATCAATAGAAGTTTTCCTAAACTTGCATTTATCAATCCTGACCGTTAGATTGAGTAAACTGAACCTCTCCAAAACTTCTTTAACTCTTAAATCATGCTCGGACTCATTTTCTCCATAAATCAAGACATCATCTTGGTAAATCTTAACGCCCTTCTGACCTTTTAAAACTCTCAAGGGCCATCTGAAAGACCGAGGCTGCAGAAACAAGCCCAAATGGTAGACGCTTGAATCTAAATGTACCAAAAGGTGCAATGAACGCAGTGTAGTCCTTAGATCCCTCTTCTAATTTGATATGGTGGTAAGCTGATTTGTGGTCAACCGTGGAAAATACTTTTGCTCCTTTAAGAAACATGAGCATGTCTGCAATTTTTGGGAGGGGATATTTGTCAACCACCACTTGTTTGTTAAGTTCTCTGAGATCAATGCACAGACCAAGACTTCTGTCCGATTTTCGGGCAGCTACCACCGGAGCCAACCATTGAGTTCCTTCTACTTCCTCAATTATTCCTTCTAATTTGAGTTTCTCCAATTGATCTTTCATCTCCTTTCTAACAGACAAAGGGACACCCCGTACCTTGCTGGCAAAAGAAACCGCTCCAGACTTTAGTTTTATCTTATGAACATAATCGTTCAAACAACCTAATTCATCTTTAAAAACCATTGGAAAGGAATTCTTCAACTTCAAGGTGTATTCATCACCACCTGACTCTAAATCAAGTTTCTCCTCGACGCGCATTTGTACCGATGGGTGCATTGGTGATAAAGCCACCAAGGGACGAAGGTCTGTAGAGGTCAGCTGGAGCGGCTTAATGGCTGATTTAGGGTGGGGGCGGTGTTAAAAATTCAGGCAGTGACTGGCATTGTAGTGGTATAGACCGTCATTGCCCCCCGAATGTGAGGGCCCGGGCTAAGACAATCATGTGTGGGCAACCGTCTTAAGGCAGCGGAAACTGAGTACTCAACAGACCTCTAAAAGACCCATTACCACTGACCGGGGCTTTGTTGTGTTTTTTCACCCCTCATCAGTGCTTATGTCGGGTAGAAGTAGCACCCTCCCGCCGATTGTGAAGGGAGACGGTTTCTCGGACGGCTGGAGGCTCACGGGGAAGGGTGCGGGTGGCGAGGGTTAGAGGGAGACGTAAGAGCGCCACAGCGGGTGAAGGGGCAGCATTGAGGTTTAGTTACAAGTTGGGGGGTGAGACGGGGAGGGGGCGTGGCCGGCCAGGAGAAGGAATTTGTAGATAAGGAGGACACGGGGGCTGGCTATCAGCGAGTGGGCCAGTTCCTCAATCTGGTCTGTGTGGGGGAGGGGTTGCTCCAACAGGCACCGCGGCGTGTTGGTGGTGCTCCCCGGCCCTCACCTGAAGGGGCAGCACATAGAGGCTCTCTCTGGGGAGGGTCTCGGTTGACACCACGAATAGCACTCTGATAGCCTCCGGTCCTGGGTTCATTAACCAGAAACAATAGCACTGTGTTTGCTCGGTCATCGCCCCGATGGAGCAGCGCTTGCAAAGCCTTGTGGCTTCTAGGCGCTAACCCATTGCACTCACCTGGAAGGGAGGCACTTTGAGGCTGCCACGGCCTCCTTGCGGTGGATACACTGTGCTCGCCCGAGGCAGGCTTCTGGGAGCAGTCAGACGTGTCCTGGAGTTGAGGGAAGGTGCGCACTTAGGATAGGGGCAGCCCGGATCACGGTGGGTCAGGCCGGTGGAACGATGGGAGGGTGGGGGTGGGGTAGTCGTCAGTCCTCTGCCCTCCAGGATTGCCGGTTTTGGTGTAGCCCTCATGCTTAGGGAGAGGATGTAGGAAGCTGCTCGAGTCATGGGTGGGTGTTTGGGGCTCGGTCGTCATGCCCTCGGCCTTTTATCCTTCTGAGGCCGGTGGGATTTGGGCACACAGGCGGGGTCGGGCGCGGTCTGGGACACTACCAGCAGGGGGGACATGCGGAGTAGTGAAGTCTGGGCCGGGAGGGAATTGAGTTCACCTCTCTACCCGGGCATCGTAGGTCAGGTTAAGACAGGGAAAGAGCCGCCAAGGTTTGGGAATGGTTGAATGGGAGTATTTCAATTTCATGGGGTGGCGAGTGCCGTTGCAGCCGCTCTGAGTGAACGCTGTCCTACGGGCGGGGGGCGGGCAGTGAAGGCAGGAGAAGGAGAGAAAAATAAAACCGGGTGGGGTGGCAGTCCTTGGACAGGAAAGGGGGGGCTGGCGAGGTTTGCTGCAGCCTGGGTCTGCAGGTCGTTTGGAAGGTGGTGCGGAATTTGGGGGGAGAGGGGGTTCAAAACAGCAAGATAACTATTCGAACTGAGCTCGGCCTATTAAGTATTAGACGTCAATTAAGTCAACATGGTCCTTACATTCTGCAGTTTCACTGTGTCCCAAAAGATTGATAAAAATATAACAAAAGCCAGAGAAAAGTGAACGACAGGAAAATGTGCACGGAGTGCTACTGAGGGAGCAACATTATGCTTTCATTTACACTTACCCTGAAGTTCAGGGCTTCGCCTATTTCTATTCATTTTTTAACAACGTGCACCACCATTTATTCATTCCATCCAAAATGCATATGAAAAGGTCCCTGCTTGCACGTCTAAGATTTTTATCTTAGGACTTGATTACTGCAAAATGCGAACCTGTTAAAGAACAAGCGCGGTCGCGAAAGTGAAACTGATCGTGCTGGGTTAATAAGTAAAGGAATTCGCACCAGGGCCAGCGCGACCCCCGTCAGTTTCCAATTAAGATAATTGGAAACAGACAGTGGTCGCGCGCGCTCCCGAGGACCCTAGGCCAAGGACCAGAGAAGGCGGGACCATGCACCCGCCTTGAGCCAATTGCGTGCTGTCTTTCTTAGAAAGACGCACGCTAAGGCCAATCGCGGGTTAATTTTAAAAAAGCACACGCATGGGCATGTGTTCAGCGCTCAAAAGCCCTTACTTGATGTCTCGCAGAGCAACGCATGAGCGCTGGCTCAGGTGAGACCTAAAAAGACAGTGGGAGGAGAGGGATGGCTGAACAAAAGGCGCCAAACAGGCAGATTCCGTGGTTAAATAAAAATAAAAAAAATCTTTCATATGGTTAAAAGTTGGATTAAACCATGATTAATAAATTGCAAAAACTACCAATTTTCATAGAGAATTGCTGCTTTACATGAGTGCTTCCAAAACACACGAACAGTAGAAAATACTGGTTCCTTGTAACAATCTACACAGGTACACACCAGAAACCTTTCAGGAATTCAAACACTTATCAAGGCAAATGCAGACATTCTATATTGATATTAAAAATATCTAAATAACTGAGTCAATGAGTTGACTCTAAAATAAAATGGATTATAATGGGACTTTTTAAACACCAATAACTGTATACAAGTTCAATTCTTTACAGAAAAAGAAAGAGAACACACACAGACTTGGAATGACTTCCATACCGGTTATTTTCACTTTTAAATCTCGAATTCTGGTTGAGTATACCGCATAAAATGTTTATTAGTTGCTAATCAAAATGCTGCTAGTTTAAGCGTAATTCTAAGTGCTCTCCATTTAGGATTTGTTTTTCTATCGACCAACCATGGAATTTGGGGATATGTACATTTAAACTGAAGCTCAGGCATTCTCTAGCTTCAGAGGTTTCTGATAAACACGGATGGCCAAGTTAATCTAAAAGAGGTATCGTTTCAAATAAGAAAATAAACAAAAGCATATAAGCACGTTTTATAAAAAAATTATGTATCAGAGATATGCTAAGCTCTGTCTGGGGCTCAAAAGTGTAATACACCAGACTGGTAGCACAGATAATACCACCAACCTCAGAAAGAGTACAGTATTGGAAACTATCACTTGCATGTTAAAGGCACACTTGACAATGTGTGACACTATAACTAGGTCACTTACTCTATGGCCCTACTAAGCACTGCAAGGCCACCTTAATGGAAAATCTGTTAACTTATTATATCTACTGGTCCACATCTTACTGAAGTGAGTTTGAGCCCACTTCTGACACTAGAGAAATAGTTAAGGATAGAACTACCTGTAATGAAAAGGATAAAACACTTGCTGCCCTGCAACCATCTACTTCACAGCCTAGACGTGTGACAAAACTTGGCAATGGCATGGTGTCAGATTTTTATCACGGATTGAGGATCTATATGTTCTCAACTTTTCCCCTCTTCTTTGAAAAGTACAAGATTTATTTCCACGGTGGAATCCTCGCCCGTTGATTATTTTAGGTAGAGTTGCCCTGGTCAAAATGTCGATTGTTCCATTGTTCAATTATTTATACTCTACTATTTCATGTGTTTTAACTGCCTTCTTTTTTAAAACAGTAGAGTCTATGTTTACATCGTTTATGTGGCAAAAAAAGATTGCCAGAATAGCATTAAGCACTATATATGAATGGGGGGGGAGGGGGGGGTTGGAAGGTTGGCACTTCCTAATTTAAAGGATTACTATTTTGCATAGCATATGACCAGGTTTAATACAAAGCTCCATAAGAGTACCATATATGGGATGGGATAAAGTCTGTAAAGTCACCTGAAAAAGTCAGATACAGGAGTCTGAAGTGGTTTCTTCGGAGGCGTAGAGACCTAGATAGGAGAAATTCCATTCACTATATCAATAGGGCAACAGCCCTGTCTGAACTAGTCACAGAATCCAGCGTTAATATTGCTCCAGAAATTGTCCAAAAATGGGCGAAAGTGAGGTTTAGGAAACTATCATACTTCTGCTGGGAGAGAGATGGTGAAGTACAGCAGAAATCCATGAACTAGTACCAGGCGACTTTCAGCTCCTGGGTTCGTTTAGAATGCTGAATAAAGTCTTAAGTAACCTAGATCTTGGCCAGGTGTATGGTGGCATAAAGGTGGTCTCCACCCTAGTTGAGGTTGATGTATATGAAAGCTCCGGTTCAGTCGAAGAGCCAGGTCTTGAGGTTCTTCCTGACGGTGTGCAGGTTCGGGGAGCGTCTGATGTTTGGTGGGAGCTCATTCCAGGTCTTGGCTGCGATGTAGGAGAAGGCACGTCTGCCAGCTCTGTTTCTGCGGATGCGGTGGGTCTCTGCCAGGGCGAGGTCGGCGGAGCAGAGGTTCCTTTTGGGTACGTGGAAGGAGAGTCTCTTGTTGAGGTATTTGGGTCCGATGTTGTGGAGGGATTTGTAGGCATGGGTGATAAGTTTGAGGTTACTCTCAACGGAGAGCCAGTGGAGATCTTGTAGGTGTTGGGTCATGTGTTTTGTGTTGTGGTGTCTGAGGATGAGTCTGGCTGCGGTGTTCTGGATGGTTTGGAGCTTGTGTAGCAGAGTTCTGTTGATTCCGGCGTAGAGGGGGTTGCTGTAGTCCAATCTGCTGGCTATGAGTGCATGGGTGACTGTCTTTCTGCAGTCGGGGGGCATCCATTTGAAGGTCTTTCGGAGGATGCGAAGACAGTTAAAGCTGGTGGAGGCAACGGAGTTGATCTGGCGGGTCATGGTCAGGTAGGAGTCCAGGATGATGCCGAGGTTCCTTGCGTGTTCTTCATGGGTGCATAGACTCCAGAGGGAAGAGGGCCACCAGGTGTTGTCCCAGGCGGAGTAGGAGGGTCCTAGGATGAGGACCTCGGCCTTCTCGGAGTTGAGCTTCAGGCAGCTATCTTTCATCCAGGACGCAATGTCCTTCCTTCCTTCCCGGAAGCAGAGTCTGGTGTCTTCGGGGTTCTTCGTGAGGGAGAGGATGAGCTGGATGTCGTCGGCGTATGAGATTATGCTGAGCCCATGCTGTCTGACGATGGCAGCGAGAGGGGCCATGTAGATGTTGAAGAGCATGGGGCTGAGTGATGATCCTTGGGGTACTCCGCAGTTGATATCTATGGGTTCGGAGAGGAAGGGAGGGAGTCTGATCCTCTGGGTTCTGCCGGAGAGGATGGATCGGATCCAGTTGAGGGCGGATCCTCGTATACCAGCTTTGTGAAGTCTGGCTGCAAGAGTGCGATGTGAGATGGTGTCGAAGGCTGCGGAGAGGTCTAGTAGGATGAGGGCCGCAGTGTGTCTGTGGTCGAGTAGCATGCGGATATCATCAGTGGCGGCGAGGAGGGCGGTTTCGGTGCTGTGGTTGCTGCGGAATCTGGACTGGGAGGAGTCTAGGATGGAGTGCTCTTCGATTAAGGCGGTCAGCTGTGCATTTACGAGCCTCTCAGTGACTTTGGCAGCGAAGGGGAGCAGGGAGATGGGCCGGTAGTTTTTCAGGTCTGTCGGGTCGCCGTGTGTTTCTTGAAGAGGGGCTTGACTTCCGCCGATCCAGTCATCTGGGAAGACGCCGGATTTGAGGGAGGCGTTGATGGTCCATTCGGGTGCGATGGCGGCGGTCCTGTAGTAGATGTGCCGAGGAAGGGGTCCGTGAGGGCTCCAGAGTGGGTGTTGTTCATGGTCGCGGAGATGTGTTCACCAGTGGCGGGATGACAGGTAGTGAGGGTCGGCTTGTTGTCGGTGGTGGGGAGTGGGGAGGTGCCCGGCATCTTTCTGCTGAAATTGTCATAGAGGGCCTTGATTTTCAGATGGAAGTAGGAGCTGAGCTTGTTGCAGAGTTCCTGGGATACAGTGACATCTGTGGCGAATTGCTGTATGACGTTGAAAAGTTCTTTGGTGTTGGTTGTGTTGGTGTGGATCTTGTTCTTGATGAAAGTCCTCTTGGTGTCCCTTATTTGCCGGTGGTATTCCTTCAGGGCGTTCTTTTGGTTTGTTCAGGTCTTCTGTGGTTTACGGTTTCGCCAGGTTTTCTAGAGGCGTCTGCAGGAACGCCTGGCTTCTTGGAGTTCGGTGGTGAACCAGGCGGCCTTCAGGGGGCGTTGTGTGGCAGTGTGGTGGAGGGGTGCGAGCTTATCAGGGCAGCTGGAGACCCATCGGTGGAGTTCTTTGGCTGTGGAGTTGACATCGGTCATGGCGCTGGGGGGTCTAGGAGGGTGGTGTTGAGGTGTTCCTCTGTGATCTTGCCCCAGTTCCTTTGTGGCCGGCGTGGGGTGGTTTGGGTGCGGTGGTGGTGTTGAAGGTGAAGTGTACGCAGTGGTGGTCCATCCAGACGGGCTGCGTGGTGTGGCTGAAGCGGATGTTTGTTCCTCCTGCAAAGATGGGGTTGATGGTGTGTCCTGCTCTGTGAATGGGGGTGGTGACTAGCTGCTTCAGTCCAAGGTTGGAGAGGTTGTCAAGGAGGGTGGTAGAGTCGGGGTCGCAGCGATTGTGGAGGTGGAAATTCAAGTTTCCGAGTAGGATGTAGTCCGTGGAGGTGATGGCGTGGGGTGAGACGAGGTCGGCGATGGTTGTGGCGGACTGGGTGCGAGGTCTCGGGGGTCTGCAGGCGAGGGTGCCGCGCAGCGTGGTCCTGGGGCTGATCTGGAAGTGGAGGTGTTTTTTGTTGGAGTGGGGGTCGCTCGTGTTGGAGGTGGAGAGTCAGAGGGAGGTCTTGTGTGCAATGGCTAGTCCACCTCCTAGGCAGTGGGGGCCGTCCTTTCTCTGGATCTTGTAACCGTCGGGGATGGCGGTGGCGATGTCGGTGCCGGAGGTGGCGTTGGTCCAGGTTTCCGCGAAGAAGGCGACGTTGGGCGAGAGGGTGTTGATCAGGTCCCAGATCTCGACGGCATGTCTGTAGGGAACGCACGTTGAGGAGGATGCAGGTCCGGCCTTCGGTGGTAGTGAGCCTTTGGCGGTCGTGGGGACGCCGTTGATGGTGAAGGTTCATTGGCAGTGTCTGCAGGAGAATAGGTCGTGGGTGGTGGTAGGTGCGGATCTTTGGCAGTCGGTGTGTCTTCCGGGGTTGAGGGCGGCGGAGTCGTATAAGCAGGGCCTCAGAGATCCAGGGTTCCTGGTGCTGGTCGGGTAGCGGACAGGCGCAGATGGGCTTGCCTCCCGCTGCACGTGTCCGCTGCACGACCGCGCAGTGGTCGCCATTAAGTAGGGGAGGGACATGCAGCTGGGAGGCGGGGCGGGTTGCGGCGGGAAAATTAACAGTGGAGGAAATAGAGCAGCAGCAGGGAATACAGCGATAAAAAAATGGAGCACACAGTAATACAATACAATACAAACAGTAATACAATAAAAGGGGGAACAGCGGAATGCTCTCACACAACTGAGGAATACAAAATAAAAATAAAAAGGGGGAACAGCGTTAACTGGCTACAGTAGGGGGATGTTGGGAAAAATGACAATACCGGCATAGGCAGCGAGGCGGGGCAGCAGGTTCCAGCGGGAGCCAGCAAGGTACGGTCTCGAACCCTGCCTGGGTGGGACCGTAGGGAGAGTACAGCAAGGTGGAACTACTGGGGAAGAGCTGGTCTCTGACCGAGGGTCCCACCCAGGCAGGGTTCGAGACCGCACCTTGCTGGGCCCCGCTGGTGCCCGCATGGCAGGGGCCTGAGTTACAGTTACCTTAGGGCACAAATTATTGTTACTTGAGATAATTATAACTGCAGAATTTCTATGGTTTTGTGTGTGTAATATCTAACTTACTATAATGTCCGTGACCTTTGGTTTTTTCAGTGAATACTAGGTTTAAATTTTAGTCACACAAAACCATAGAAATTCAGCAGTTATAGTAATCTGAGCTAACTTTAACGTACGCCCCCGCAATGCACTGCTTATGATCTGACATATTACATTACTCATGACATGGTAAGTGACATCACTGATGACATCCTCCCGCAAGTGTGTTTCGTAAACATTTGGACCTTAAAGATATATACTAAGCTACAGCATAAGTTAAAATACTATTCTTTCTGTATTAGTAATTAGTCATACTATTTCTAACATATCTCATCAGAGTGGCTGTGCAACTGTCTGTATCAGTGCGTGAGTGGATGCCTGAGTGGCTCTATGGGTTTGTGAGAGGGTTTGTGAGTGGGTGCGTGAGTGGGTGTGTTGTGAGTATGTGAGTAGCTGAATGGGTGTGTGAGTGACTGCATTGGTGAGTGAGCAGCTGTTTGAGTGTGTGTATCGGTGAGTCGGTGTGAGTGATTGTATGGATATGTGAATTGGTATGTAAGTGGTTCTGTAGGTATGTGAGTGGTTGTACGAGTGAGTGGCTGTGTCAGTGTCGCTATGGGTAAGTGGGTGTGTGAGCAGCTGCACTGGACAGAGGGGCAGTGTGAGTGGCTGTGTGAGTGAGTACCTGTACGCGTGAGTGGTGGTGTGTTTCTGTACTGATGATTGAGTGGGTGTGTGAGTGGCTTTAAGGGTGTATGAGTGGGTGTGTGAGTGGCTGTAAGGGTGTGTGAGTGGCTGTAAGGGTGTATGAGTGGGTGTTTAAATGTCGGTATGACTAATGTATGAGTGGCTGTACTGGTGAACAAGTGGGTGGGTGCATGAATGGCTGCATGGGTGAGTTTGTAGGTGTGTGAGTGGATGAGTGATTGGTTGTGTGAGTACTGGTATGGGTCTGTGAATGGGTTGTGTGAGCACTGGTATGGGTCTGTGAATGGGTATGTGAGGGTATTGATGGGTGTAGGCATAGGCATTTGAGACGTTGTAGGGGGTGTGGGTGGTTCTGTGGATGATGTCATAAGGAAGTCGTTTGAGATGTTATCAGTGATAACACTGACCATGTCATGCGTGATGTAACATGCAGTCATAAGCAGTGCACTGCAGGGGCCTAAGTTATAGTTAGCTCAGGTAACTAGAAATGCAGAATTTCTATGGTTTGTACAAGTGAAATTTGAGCCCAACTATAACGTCTCTGTAACCTTTCTTTTTATGTAAAAAAAAATAGAAAAAAAAGCAGCAAATGAACTCTATGTAGTTCCCATGTTTAGGTGGAGAGCAGCCCCCCTGTATAGAGCACCCTACAATACCAGCGACACTCTCAATCTGCTCACATCAAATGTTCATTTTTGTAGCAGTCTTATAAACACAGGATTAGCTAGAGCCATCCTTGCCGAGCTATAATATATAGAATAATATAGTAAAAGGAGCACCTCATCAAATTACGAACGCCGACACCTTTAAGGACACCCCTCCCCCCACCCCCACACCACCACACATGCCCTTGTCTCTTGAGAAGAACGTGCTGGGAGCCAGGAGGAGGGAGGAGAGGAGACTGCCTCATGATGCAGTCACACTTTCACAGGAACATTGCTCTGTTATCTGCTTCCTCGCACAACCAACCTGCATTCAAAGCTTGTTCACACTCTCAGATGAATGATGAAAACAAATATATATATAAATGTCCAATCACACTGGTTGTCATTGAGAAAAAAACAGCTGCATAACTTCCAAAAGGATTGTAGCAAGAACAACGAGAACAGGACGTTAACATTCCACAGCACACGCGCTGTTCCTTCGATGTCCCTTTCCACCCCAACTAGAAAAAATACATAAAATACTTTATTGCATAAATAATTGTAATAGGAAGCTGGGTCTCCAGCCGAAGTAACAATGGGCTAATTGTGCTATATTTCAACCAAAGGCACAAGCCTGGGGACACAAAGGGTTGCTTTCAGAGCATGAGCATGGAGTTTAAAGCCTGTCCTTACTGAACAAAAAGCATCAGGCCAAGACCCTCCCAGAACTTTTCATCACTCACTTCCTACCTGCCTCGCCACAACAGTCAATGAGACACGAGAGAGGCAGGTGTGTGGGACTCAACACCACCAACATCCCCCCGAAAGGGGAGAGAATGCAAAGCCCTTTGGCGAGGGGGGGGCTGACCTGACCCTTCAGTGGCACCTCAACCCTTGGGTGAGGCGTGAGGGGGCACCGTTTGCCCAAGGTCAATGAATATGGGAGACGTATTTTTCCTTACTCCATTGAACAGAGTGAGGTGTTGGTTACACTCCACAATACCGACCGAACTCCCCGGCCCTGTCCCCATCTAAGGCTTAGAGCTCAAAAGAGAGGAGCTATTACATGCATGGCTCTGTATTAAAAATGCCAGCACTGAAGAAAAATAAAATGGGTGACCAAGAGTTTGTTAATTAGAATGCTGGCTCACTCAATCAGCACCTGTATACTGTACATCATACAAAATGGCTCTGCGCCATCTAGCAGCACCCCCAAGATATTTCTGGGGGGCCAACACCCAAGCACCTTTGAGAAACAGCTAACGTTGTCCCTCAAAGCACACCATCACTCCAGCTAGTTCAGATCAACACTTCACTTAAGGAAAACCTACACAGATCCTTCATGTAGCACAACACCTCATTCAAGATGAACCACTACGCTCTACCTTATAGGTAGTCATCCACCACCACATTCAAAGGAGACTGCCATCACACATAAAATCACTTATTCACACAGGGCACCACTACTGAAGCACCTAAATTCCTAAAACCCCTGTCTCATCCCACCGAGTCCAATACTGAAGAACCCGCGTGCAACAACAAATTCCCTCACTCAATGAAGCCCACCAAAGAAGCTCCTCCAAAGCTTAACATCCCTCCCCTGCTTGCAGGAGGGGCACCACTGCAGTCCCTGTATGAAGAAAGTCACTCCCTCATCAAAGGGGCACAACAGGTAGTACGTGCATGACGAAAATCACTGAAGGCAACCCCCACCAAAGCCCCTCACTTTGGTTAACATTAGCAAGTTCAGTAAATTACAGTAGTTCATCCCCTTTCAATAACTTGAAGTAATAACTCGGGGACAGCTGTTTGTCCAGTCACAGTACCTTCTGATAATAGGCACAGTTGAAGTACTGCAGTCTTCCATCTTCAGCATCCACAGCTCAGGATGCTGAATCACAAAGAAACTGTATTTGTAATCAGCCTCCCTCCCCACTACGACCATTCTCCACTACTACCAGAGGCACACATACCCCTTAGCAATGAGCAACATGTGTATCTACCATGCGTGTCAGTTTACAAAGGGGTATCCTTTACAACAAAACAATGAACTACCAGATGCTCACCACTCCCTTAAGATATCTGTAAATTGTGCCCAGTATACTTCAAGCAATGACGGCTAACTCAGTTTCTTTGCTCCTTTAGTGCATTCCTTTCACACACTTCCAACATCGAAGAGATGGGTCTTTTTACTTAAAAGGGGGACAGACCCCAAGGAAGCACAAGGATTACTGCCTCCTGATCCAAAACTGATGGGAATCACGTTTTCCTTGACTCTAGCCATAGGCACTGGATCACAAGCAATTTCCAAGCACGACTCCTGCTAACCAACGTCAATGGAAATGTTGGACTCGGAGAAGGAAAGTGAAAATCAAAACCTGGCATCCTTTGTTAGCAACTCCTTTAGTGCAATAGCTTTTAACATAGCTATAAACTGCCACTGCCACTACCTAGCTGACACCGTAAGAACATGTGCATCCAGATAGTATTTGCACGTTAAGGAATTGCAGCCTTTTGCATAACATTTCTACTTTTTGTAGTGTTTGGGACAGATGGCTTGCAGAACTGCCCTGGACTATAACCCCTCTACTGGTGCATTAAGAAATTTATGAAGCATTCTACCACGCAAATGCTATACTATAATAAAAACTATCAAAAGTGTTCAACTCCTTATCAATAATGCTTGATGTCCTAAGAGCGGCTTTGTTGGTTCAAAAAATATACACATTATTCCAAAGAGCAAGAAATATTTCAAATGCCTAATTTCCTCCAGCTGCACGGCCACGTTTTACACCAGCCAAGAAACCTAGTATGGTGCTGCTGTAACACCACAAACTAACCAGTGGAGCTGTGGATGGCTGGTTACTAAGGCCTGCCTGTGTTGCAATGATGTCAGACAAATATTGGCAGTATCACAACAAAAAGTAATAACTAACTGAGCACAACCCTGCATAGCATCATAAGTGCCAACAGAAAGTGGTGGCAAATCATGGATTCCAGAGCCCGTACTCTTGCAGCACGTGGGTGGTACCATACCCAAACCTACCCGTTATGGGTAGTTTTTCTTTTTTCCCGGAGTTTTTTATAGCACGAACTTAATCAGAGTGCTTTACATGAGCACCAGTTATGTTACACAAGGACACGTTAATTTTTGTTAGGCACGGAGAGATTAAGTGATTTGCCCTGAATCAAAGGATGTTGAGTGTCATTGCCAAAGACTCGAACCGGGTTCCCTAGATTTGAGATCACCCACCCCAGCCCGTTAGGCCACATCCTCTCATTCTGTCTGTGTTAGTAAATGTTTCATTTGTGCAGCACTAACTCCACTATCCTTACCTGACCCCTCCGCAGCCATCAGCTTCTATTTCTCGGTCGGAAATAATTGTAGCCCACCCTAACATTCTATTTTGTATATTGTGTTCACAGCCAAGCTTGTTAGAGCGTCCTAGCCCCCAAAGCCTTTTTTACAAATGATCTTTTACAAGGTTTCTTATTTCATTCAGACTTTGGACTCCAAGTTTTGATTCGGCTGCAATTTTTTAAAGACAGGCAGCATCACATGATCACCTTTTAAACAAAACATGTAAACAACATTATTTATTCAAAAGGCCTTCTTTGAAATGGAAAGGAACTGGTGCAAAGACAGTAGCTGGGTTGTTTTGAGAAGTGCTCATGCGGCATCTTCAAAACCACTTTGTCCCTCTTAAAGTACTATAGTCAAGTATAAAAGTGCTGGCCCTTTTCAAGTTAACGCCAGAGGGGCTAAGGACTAATGTCCCAGCGAAGTGTTGGGATACTAGGGTCTTATTTTTTTTGTTGCATATTTATATAGCGCGAACTCGACCCGAAGGTATTGGAGCGCTTTTACATGAGCACCAGTTACATTACACAAGGACACATTCATTTTTTGGTAGGCATGGGGAGATTAAGTGATTTGCCCAGAATCACAGGAAGCTGTGCCGATGCCGAGGCTCGAACCTGGTTCCCCAGCTCCAAAGTTGGCAGCTCTGGCCGTAAGGTCACAACCAGGGCACGAGTCGGGGGTACACGCAGGTGGACGGCATCCACCCACTATTTTCACAGGATGGACACCGTCCACCCTGTCAAGAAGTTGGGCCCCACTGACAAATATGCTGAATTCCTCCCGGTGTAATTTGAAAACACTGGGACACTTTCAGCAGCGCCTGCACGTTGTTGTCTGCTTTCGATATGCAACAATGTGCAGGCGGGCAAGGAGCTTTCTTAGTTCAGACTCCTGCTGGGCCCATTAGAGAGGCCGATTCTGAGGAGTCATCAGGCCTCCTTTTGTTCGAGTCTCCTGGCTGGGAGCAGTCAGGAGACTCGTACCTTGGTATATTGAGACTGGCGTTGCTGCTGCGGCCACCTGGCAGAAGGGGATTGCAGTTTTGTCTTGCATCAGGGGAAAGGATCTCTGATGGTCATTTCCCCTTGCTCATTCCACATCGAGATGCCCAGAGTCCAAAATGGCAGAGACCTTAAAAACTAAAAGAGGACTACTCATCTATGAATCGAAAAGCCAACACGGCGCCCTCTGCTGCTGCCTACAAAGTGGCAGCCATCTTGTAACAACACCCATCCTACTACTGTACTTGGTCCAACTGACAATTAAGTAAAGCATTCCTTAAGATTCCTCTTAAGAATCTCTATCAATTTCTTCTGTAGGATTTGTAAAGAGGTCTTTCCACCCAGAACAAATAAAACTACACAGGCTTGATCTTACAAAGTGGCAGCCACTTTAGAACAACACCCAACCTACTGATGTAACTGGCTTAACTGATTAATTTTAGTAGCATTGCCTTTTGTAACCAGCAGCGCTACTAGAAAAGAGCCTAAATCAGTAATTGGCTTTTCCCTCATTATTTAGACCAACCATACACCGCAACAAGACGCATATGCGCAACTAAATCTCCTCCCACCGATTTGTACAGAGCCAGAACCTTCAGTCATTAACTATGCCTCCGCCAAACCCCACCCGGAACTCTAAATTCGCACGCTACGGACCCAACTCATGGTCCATAAATTACGCAGAAAACCTGACCAGCAATGGTAAAAAGAACCTAAAGCACAGAACCTTCAAACCGCACCCAGAAACACTTATAGTAGACAACTACCACACCGCGACTAATGGCAAGACGAAAACTAACAATCTTTTACACAAATCGCCCAACTAAGTGGAAAAACCCTTTCCATCTTCACTTTCAAGTCACCAAATATTCCCTATGGTGAAAACATCTCCACAACCGCCACCCCTTTCTTTAAATGGGAACTCACAATTTCCATCTTCAGAACAGGAAACATTCTCATACAGGCCACGGACCCACACCTCACCACTTTTGATCGGCACTTCCCAACATTACTATCCTCTCTAACTCTTCAGGACCATCAAACCCAATCTCCCCTACCCCCCGCACACTGACAACAAACCCTGAACCGACCCAATCTCCCTCCCCGGACGACCCACGCTACAACTCATGGACATCCACCATCACTAATTATAATCCCACTACCCCTATCATCACACTCCGCAGTCAAACACCCACTACAATGGCTCCAACCGATACCACCAGGTCCTGCAAACTCACAGTTAAGAAACACCACAAGGTGGATCCTGAGCTAGGCAGATCAGACTCAAAAGACAACCTTTCTGTTATTGAACTCACTACAGACACCCCCCCCCCTTTGACTTCAGGAGACCCGTCTCTACCCTCGCAAACTATCCTCAACTCCACTACTCCACCTGCCCAAACCATCTCCATATCCATCGTCACCAGCCCTTGGACACCGACTCCCCTCAAACCGCGACACACTCGCCCTCCCCCGACCCACCGCCACATGCCCAAACAGCCCCCTCTTCCAATCCCACCACCAATCCCCTGGACATGGACTTCCTCCTAACCATTGCTCGATCCCCTCCCCCTCCCCTGGATCCAAGACCCACAACACCTCCTCCCAACCTCTTGACCAGAAGCAACAACGACCCGACTCCTCACGTCCAATCTATCCCCACTCCTAATCCCAATGATGCCACTCAATCTCACAACCTAATACTCTCTCCTTCCACCTACCCTAGTCATACACTGCCCCAGATGAAGGCATTACACCCTTTCAGCGCTCTTACCCAGCTACTGACCCGAATGGAGCAGAAAATAGACTCCCTAGCGGCAGATATCCTACACCTACAACAAGACCTCCCCAACCGGATTAAGCCACCTTTCTCACATACCCCGGGTAGCTACACACCTTCCCCCACACCCCCCCATACAGCCTCTTCCATACCCCCACTTGGTACAACATGGCCCACCAACCCTATGAGGAATCAGGCTCATCGACCTAGCCGAACTCTCTGCCCCATCTCAGAAGGAGAAGCAGAGGAGATCAACATACCTTGCAATAAACCAGAACACCGCCACCTTTGCAATCCCTGTTATAGTGAGCACAAATAGAATCCCTTGACCTGCCCTCTCACCTAGACCCCCTGCTCTATACACTTCTATACATACAGCACATAGCAACACTGAGGCCCCCTGTCCTCTATCGTGCATGCTCCTCAACTATAGATTAGCAGTACAACACTCCACAGATATTGCTGAAGTTATACTCACGGAAGAAATAGACATAGCATTCCTCACAGAATCCTGGATCAATGACCATTCTACCCCCATCCTAGACCTTCACACCCCTCCAGGCTACATCATCGGACACGACAGACCGATCAAAACAGGTGGCGGCCTAGCGATCATCCACAAAGAAGGAATCCAGCTTACCAGATTAAAATCCACAGAATACTGGACTCTTGAGTACCTAGGCGTTGAATTTAAAAAAAGGCACCATGCCCTTCAAATTTCACAGCATTTACCATCCTCCTGGTGAATGTACCATCTTCACGGAAGAACTAACCGACCTAATAACTCACTTCTCCCTAACAGACACGGAAGACGTGTTCCTGGGTGACTTCAATATCCACTGGAACAATCCAGGAGACACCACAGCCCAGAACCTCTCCAACCTGCTTTTAATTACCAACCTCTAACAACTCTGCAATGAACCAACACACATCAAAGGAGCAACACTGGATACGATCATCACCAAAAATGAGCTGGTCTCTCTGAGATCGATTTCTCCCATTGACTGGTCTGACCATCACCTCATACTGTTTAATATTGACTCACATGGCAGAAACCAACCAATACAATCTGACAAACCAAAGCACTGGACCAGGAACATCAAAGGAGTCCCTATAACCAAACTAAAATCCAGGATTCACGCCCACCTACAACCCCAGCATTCCAATATGATGGCCGATTACCTCACAGCCCACTTTAATTCCACAATGACAGAGGTGTTAGATCAAGTAGCGCCACTCAAACTCAAAAATTTGAGGTTTACCAAATCTAAATCATGGTTCAACGTAGATCTTAATAACGAAAGACGACAACTCAGACAATCGGAAAGGACTTGGAGACTAAACCTTTCGACTCTCCATCTAGCGCAACTTCGGTCAACCCGGCTGGCATATAAAAAACAAATTTTTAGAGAAAAGGCCACGTTCTTCCGCAGCCAACTAGACCATGCGAAGAATAGACCTAGAGAACTCTTCAACATTGTTAAAAGTCAAACAAACGGCACACCCCCACAAGAAATATTAGCCACCAAGGATCGATGCGAAGAAATTGCCAACTTCTTCACAGATAAAGTCACATAAATTGAGCAATCCTTCATCTAAACCTCAAATCCCCCCTCCCTCGCAACCTGCCCCACTTTAACCACTCCTGACCAAACAGATCGAAATCATACCACGGACAACCAGGCCCGCTTCCAACTGAAAAATGGCGCTTATTGGTCGAGCTTCAAACTCATGTCAGAAATCGAAGTCTTCAATATAACTGCCAGCTTAAAGCCTACTTCCCACACTATGGGCCCCCTCCCATCCACAATAGTAAACAAAAACTCAACCACATCATTGCCCCTTTCTGAACAAAAATCATCAACGCCTCTCTCACATCAGGTTGTGTCCCAGACTCCCTACAACTAGGACAAATCACCCCTATACTCAAGAAACCAGGAGCCGACCCAAACGAGCTCCGCAACCCCAGACCTATCTCCAACCTTCCGTTCCTAGCTAAAACATTAGAGAATTGCTTTCTCCAACAACTCAACAAACATATTGATGACTTCAACCTCCTTGACACCTTTCAATTGGGTTTCAGGAAAGGTTGTAGCACTATAAACAGCGATGCTCAATATTTCAGATGATATCCACAGAGCCTTAGATGAAGGTGAGGCCTGTCTCCTCATCCTTATTGACTTATCAGCGGCATTTGACACAATAAAGCACCCAGCTCTACTTGAGACTCTAAAGAGGCGCTCTGGCATTAATGGTACAGTACTAGAATGGTTCACTTCCTTCCTTCAGCACCGTTCGCAACAAATTAAAATTAACTCCTGCCTCTCGGTACCAACACGAGTCAAACTTGGAGTCCCGCAAGGATCGATCCTCTCACCATCCCTCTTCAATATCTTCATGGAACCCCTTGCAATTATTCTGAAACAAGCAGGGGTTCAATACCACCTTTATGCAGATGACACACAAATATACTACAAAATCAAATCACCCAGTAACGTCCAACACCTCAATGTCACGCTAACCAAGATCCAAACCTGATTTAACGCACACCACTTAAAGCTGAACCCGGACAAAACGGAATGAATACTGTTCTCTCCGAAAAGTAACCACCGACCTATTCAAGCCTGGCTCAAGAATCTTGATGCTCTAAACTGCTCCCTCGTACTATCCGACTCGGTATAGTCACTAGGCATTACCCTGGATAAGTACCTGTCAATGAAAGACCACATCAAGAACTCTGCAAATGGTGCACTTTACTCTGTAAAACACCTCAAGAAAATTAAACCTTTCATTCCCCAGGATGATCTCAAGATAATTGTACAATCCCTAGTCCTTTCTAAACTGGATTACAGGAGGGCCACCTAGCCCCACTAAGGTCAGTCCTTAACATGGCAGCTCGACTCCTAACTGGTGTAAAAAGATTTGAACACATCACACCTACCCTCAACTCACTCAACTGGCTTCCCATGGAAGGTAGATGCATTTACAAACTGGCCTGCATCACACACAAGGCCCGTCAATCCCAATCCTCCAACTACCTAAACAGCAAACTGGTAAAAGCAGAAAAATCCAGAACTCTGAGAAGCACTAACTCACTTCTTCCCATCCCCCCGAAACTGAAAAGGAAAACGATCCAATGCCGATCCTTCTCTGGTAACGTTCTCAAAATGTGGAACGCACTCACTATTGACCTCAGATGCAACCCCTCCTTCTCTTGCTTCAAAGCGGACCTGAAACTCCTGTTCCTTGATCAACACTTTACTGACCAAGTCAACCAACATAGGCATCAATAAACCAATGGACTCCCCTCTCACTCTGTTCTGCAAGGATGGTGGTTATCTGACTCTTTCAACCACCTCCGTCTTCTCCTCTTCACTGTATACATAAGTATGAAGTCTTTGCTTATATCTTTATGTATCCTCATGTCCTGCGATGTAGTGCAATTTTTCTTTCCCTTTGTGTATGTAAAGCGCTCTGATACCCATGGGTCTAGCTAGCGCTATATAACATGTTATAAATAAATAAATAATACCTTGAAGCAAATGCGGCAGATGGGAAACAAAGGCTCACACCTTGTTAGCACTTCACACATAATTAAGAGAGGCAGCTTTTTGTTCAGGCTCTGTTTAGGAGATATGCATTCACTGGAAGAATGTCAGATGTGTTGGTCTTTCCCTGTATTTACACAAAATAAATGCAATTTATTTAGTGCTTACTACCCCTAAGGAGGCGTTGAAATAATTTAAGTACCACTATTTTTTCTTTTTAAAGCACTATGGGTAGAGGAAGCTTTACGCTGACAAAAGGCAACACTGTTTTATGTGTAGCTCACAAAAGTGAGCATCTTCTGCCCAAATCAGGAGGGTTTCCCTACTCGAAATATGCTCCAATGTACTCATGATGGACATGTTAAACACATATGTAGGGGCTTAAGATCTGATGTCATTTCTCATGATGCCACTTCCTGTGATGTCAAGTGCTGTGATGTCACGCACCGCGATGCCACTTGCATTCTGCTTAACTAGGTTAGTCCCCCCACTTCTGATGTTTAGGACTTGTGCCCTGGTCACACAACTTCTCTTTGAATTGTGCCGTTTTTGTTCCATCAATTATCATTTCAGTAGCTAATTATCATTATGGTAAGAACTGCATTTCTGACCCTGTAGACATCAGTGACTGTGGGCTGGAACTCTTGCTCGGACTGTTTTCTGTTTTTAGAATTAGCTACATTTACTTTCAAGTGCTTTCGGGTCCTAAAAGCAGCAGTGTTCGCACGGTCTATGAATCTGGCGCAGGGATGTTTTCAGTTTCTTAAAGTAACAGAGCCCTTACATGGGATATGGTCTGTTCCTGTAAGTAACATTGTTCATGCCTGCACATGTTTTCTGTTCCTGTAAGTAGCAGTGATGCTGCTTGCAGCTGTTTTCTGCTCCTGTAAGTAGCAGTGATCCTGCTTGTGGATGTTTTCTTCTCATGTAAGTAGCAGCGATCCTACTTGTTCGATGTTTTCTGTTCCTGTTAATAGCATTGACCCTGCTTGTGGATGTTTTCTGTTCCTGTAAGTAGCAGCGATCCTGCTTGTGGATGTTTTTTTGTTCCTGTAAATAGCAGTGATCCTGCTTGTGGGTGTTTTCTGCTACTGTAACTAGCAGTGGTCCTGCATGTTGGTGTTTTTTGTTTCTGTACATAGCAGTGACCCTGCTTCTGGGTGTTTTTTGTTCCTGTAAATAGCAGTGACCTTGCTTCTGGGTGTATTTTGTTCCTCTAAATAGCAGTGATCCTGCTTATGGATGTTTCCTGTTCCTATAAGTAGCAGTGATCCTGCTTGTGGATGTTTTATGTTCCTGTAAGGAGAGGTGATCCTGCATGTGGATGCTTTCTGTTCTTGTAAGTAGCAGAGATCCTGCTTGTGGATGTTTTCTGTTTTTGTAAGTAGCAGTGATTTAGCTTATGGATGAATTCTGTTCCTGTACATAACAGTGACCCAACTTGTGGATGTTTTTTGTTCCTGTAAATAGCAGCGATTTTGCTTGTGGAAGTTTTTTGTTCCCGGAAGTAGCAGTGATCCTGCTTGTGGATGTTTTATGTTCCTGTAAGGAGAGGTGATCCTGCATGTGGATGCTTTCTGTTCTTGTAAGTAGCAGAGATCCTGCTTGTGGATGTTTTCTGTTTTTGTAAGTAGCAGTGATTTAGCTTATGGATGAATTCTGTTCCTGTACATAACAGTGACCCAACTTGTGGAAGTTTTTTGTTCCCGGAAGTAGCAGTGATCCTGCTTGTTAGATGTTTGTATTCCTGTAAGTAGAGGTGATCCTGCTTGTATACGTTTATTTTGTTCCAGTAAATAGCAGTGATCCTGCTTGTAGAAGTTTTTGTTCCTGTAAATAGCAGTGGCCCGCTTTGTGGATATTTTTTGTTCCTGCAAGTAGCAGTGATCCTGCTTGTAGAAGTTTTTGTTACTGCAAGTAGCAGTGATCCTGATTGTAGAGGTTTTTGTTCCTGTAAATAGCAGTGGCCCTGCTTGTAGATGCTTTCTGTTACTGTAAGTAGCAGTGATCCTGCTTGTAAAGCTTGTTGTTCCTGTAAGTAGTAGTAATCCTGCTTGTTCGATGTTTTTATTACTGTTTTTGTTCCTGTAGGTAGTAGTGATACTGCTTGTTAGATATTTTTAGGTCGCGCATGCGCTGATTTGGAGGACCTTTAGCCGTCGCTCTGCTCTTTTTTGAAGCACATACTCGTGCTTGTGGCGGCATCCATCTTGCAGGAACGAGCAGCGGCGCGCATGCTAATTGGCTGTTGCTCGCTCCCGTAAGGCGGATGGTGCCACAAGCACGAGTGTGCTTGAAAACAGCTTGTCACACGAGTTCGCGCGCACCACGCAGCTCGCATGTCGGTATCTTGATTTTCCCAGAACCACGGGATGCTGAGCGCCCATAGCGGGGCTTATTTAAATTCAGCACTGTCACTGTGTTTGCTAAATAGCTCAATGTTCTCGCGTCACAACTACCACATCTCTCACTCAGTGTACTCTTGAGATCCCTCATTTTTATTGTATTTTTCATGTAAGTCGCCCACACTTTTTCTGTGTTGGTGCAGATTTATACAGCGCGAGCTCGACCCGAAGGTTTTATAGCGCTTTACACAAGCACATTCATATTTGTTAGATGCGGGCAGATGAAGTTATTTGCCCAGAACCACAGGATGCTGAGCGCCCTTAGCGGGGCTTGTTTAAATTCAGCACTGTCACTGTGTTTGCCAAATAGCTCAATGTTCTTGCGTCACAACTCCCACATCTCTCACTCAGTGTACTCTGAGATCCCTCATTTTCACTGTATTTTTTACATCACAATAAGCACTCGTGCCCACTCACCCGAACTCGAACTTTCAATGTCAAGATAGAAGATCACTCGGATTTACTGCCCCTAAAACAGAACCCTTGCAGTAGCTCTCGTTGTCCTCTTACCAGATCCCTCACATCTTCCCAGCCAATCGCCAGATTCCTCACTCGCTCCCTGTCTCGTCACCATGACTCACTCTCTCCACCCGTTCATAAAAAAACACTCAAACTCGCTTTCCTCTCACTGGGAACCTCACATTTACCCTCACAGTCCGGTTACCAGATTCCTACTGCCGCTGTACCAGATCACTCACTGTACCATCATTCAGTGTCCCATCATTAGAGACTTACTTCACCCTCATGTTCATACCAGATCCTTCACATTCATTCACACTGTCCACTTACCAGATCACTCACTCACTCCCCAAGCAGGCACTGGTAAATCCTCCTGTGATTTATGTCAACAGTTCCCTTTCACACAAAGCCTTCGCGGAGCCCAGGCATTCACTTTCCCCCTCACAACTTTTCTCACACCTCCTGCTTCTCATACAAGCCCTAGCAGCGCACTTCTTGCACGATTAGCCTTCTCATTTTCACTCACACTTCACTCCCGCTTCATTTCCCTTTTGTTTTTCTGCCCCAATACTCATCCTTTGACTTGTAAAAATTACTCTCCCACATTCCCTGGCCCACACACACTTTCTGCCTAACACTCCTCTTCCCCATCCCTCCCTTTCACCCTTCTGGCCCCTCTCCCTCCTCCTACACATCCCTCCCCTGCAAATCAAAGTACTTGGCTGAACTGACATGCACCCCCTCCGGCTCACATTCAACTTCCGTTCCGCCAGAGCAGCCGTGCAGCAGGGCCAGCAGCCCCCAGATGCAGCAGTGCAGGGTTCCGTGCAGTGCCATGCTCCTTAGTGCAGTGTCATGTTCCTCGTTCTTTTTTCTCACTCACTTACCCTCATTTCCCTTTGCAGCTTCAGCCTCCCTTTTCATTCACGTGCCCCCTATTCTCTTATCTACCTTTGTCCTCCTGCACTTCCCACCTTTTCCCTGATTCAGTTCCCCTGACACCCTTGCACGCCTTCTCTCCAAACCCCAAAACATTTCTCGCCTTCCCCTCACACTACTTTTCGTCTATACTGTTTCCCTCTTACATTTCCATCGTTCCCTTCCTAAGGCGTTTCACATCCTTTCTCAGGCAGATAAAAGTTGCCAGCATTGAAAGGACAAAAAAACTCAAGACATTTATTGTTAATACTTTAATATATTCGTTCAGTTGTACATAATGCTTCCTTGGTCATATATAAGATAACAAAAATGCTTCTGACACTTCTTTATTATAACTTGTCAGCATGCAGCAGACTTTTGTACAGCACAGCTTAAAGACATAGGCAAAGTCAATATGTCTGGCTAAACACTTATAAGGTCCAAATGGCGAGACCTATTGGCTATGCCAATGCTTGTTATTCCTGTAAGTAGCAGTGATCCTGCTTGTATTCGTTTTTCTGTTCCTGTAAGTAGCAGCGATCATTCCTGTGCATGAGAATCTAGCATGTTGCCTGGCAGGCTAACATTTCTTCTAGATACCGATCAGAAAATGGAGGCAAAGGGCACTAGGACAGCAATGTTTATTGACCTGCCTTATCTCAACACATTGCAATAGTCAGTCTGTCAATAAACCAGCAACTGAAAGGCCAGTTACCGGATGGGGAGCCTGTTCATCCTCTGGGAACACACACATTGGACACGTATAAAATGGACTATCCAAACAGATTCGCCCGCTTCAAAACTCAAGCAAGCCTTCTCTTCTGTGCCACAGAAGAATAGCGTAGCTCCTGCATACTTTTCATTTAAATTAATAATGCATTCAATTGGTCAGGCGATACCCAGATGGTTATAATTGACTACCTGATGCCCTTTTACATGTAGATATGTGTAGACTGAATTAGGAGGGTTAATGCTAGTTCATACAATATACTAGTATTATTTACATCTATACCATTTTCTGAAATGCAATTCTGTTTGCTAAGTGTGGGCGGGAGGTTCCCACTCTCAGGATTTTCCCTGTAACTCAATTGATTTATTTGTTTTATGACACTGTGCAAAAGATGCTCAAGTCAACAACTTCTGAGCTCCTTGATGTAATCTATAGACTGTTGATGCTTATTGGTGAGAAGTTAGTTGAAGAGTGGGATAGTAGGGAGATAGCAGGAAGATCGTCGTCCGTCCATCATTTGTTCTTTTTGCACTTGTCACCCCAAGTGGGACAGGTATGCCTAGACGTGGGTCCCGTGCTCACCTCTAACAAAAAGGGGGGACTCAAGGGCTTGGTACGGGGTCCAGCATACGTGCCCAAACAGTACTAAACAAGAAAGGTATGCTGTTCCCAAAGGCGGACAACAAGACAAAGGGTAAAAGGAGGGAAGGCCTCCTTGTCGGAACTAAAGTCCTCACACACCCAGCAAGCTAGGTGTCATGCTTCATCATATGAACTTGCTCCTCGTCGGGTCGGCACTGCAATACCCTAAAATGGGCTCTTTAGCGGAGATCTTTTGTTCCTGCCATATGATGCGTGGGTGTGAGGGCCATAAAAATCAGTGTAGATGTGGTGCAAGTGAGTGATGTTAAAAAAGGTTGGATCCTCCATATAAACTCTTTATTAGGCTGGTAATCCACCTTCTTAAAAATAAAGTGAGTGGCTGCTCTCTGGCTCCATTGCCCAGTTGAGCTTAGCTCATCTCATGTGATATGGTCAACATGTTTCATGCGTAGCGGTGAATACTGATCCATCGCATTTCTTCAGGACCTAGTGTATTCATACTATCTACACGTGGTGGTGGTGGGCATTGAGGCTCCTACCTACCCAAACTCCTTGGATGCGAGCGCGAAATCCCGTCTATCCCAGTGGTAACCTAGCTATAGGAAACTACTCACTCCATTCGGTATTAATGGGGGCTTCAGACACCAAAGTCGTGGTGTCCTGTCCACTTAGGACGTGCGCCGGTTCACCACCCACGCGTGGAGCCGCCAGAAAACCGTGCCACTGGAGTCAGGCTAGGCTAGCCTGGCTGACGAGGGGTGATACCCCGAAACCAGTCCTAAGATGCTTGTTTCCAGTCCAGAGACGATCTGGCATGGCAGTTTGGGCTGGACTGTTCCCATGGGGAGCAGGCTCAAGACTAAGATGTATATGGCTGGGTCCAAAATTGAATGGTATGGTGAGCAAGAAAACAATGGATTTCGGCCCAGATCTGTGTACTCTGGGTGAATGCTTGACATTGTCCGCATTCCGTTCATCAATTGTTCTTTTTGCATTTGGACCCCGATTGGGACGGGTATGCCCTGATGTGGGTCCCGTGCTCACTATGCCACTGGAGTCGGGCTCGCCTGGATCATGAGGGGTCCATCAATTGTTCTTTTTGCGATGAAAGGGCAGGTGTGACTGAGATGGGAGTGCAGGTGTGATCGAGAAGGCGCAGAGGCTAGGAGCCACATGATGTTCTGTGGTAACCTGGGTAGAAACCTTTTCAGAGTTAGACTCTGAAGTAACCTATATTTGATAACTTACCTATGGCCTCTCATGGACTTGGCCTGAAAGAAGTCACAGGTGTTCAAGAAAACTCAGGAGTGTTTCAATGCACCACAGTCCCTTCTTAACTAATGCAAGAAAATAATTGTAAACAAATTAGCGCTCACATGTGGATTTCTTTCTACTCAGTTTCCTGCCTCTAGTTTTGGAAAGAAGTAGGCCTTCCCTACACCAGTGTTTCGACTTTCAAAATTGTAAAACAAACTAGGACCTCCAGAAAAGCAAAATTGCTTTTCTTTCTTTTAAATCAATGCATATTGTAACCAATGTAAAAATTAATTCTCAAACCTTATACTTTTTCCCTTTTTTCAAAGTTATATCACGTAATATACCTTTTATGACTCAGTTCATAAGTGGCATACAATATAATCAAATATATTTAATTAATGCCAACTACCATTAAGAAATTTAAATTCTCACTTATAAAGGCTATACATTTTGTGGTTTCAGATAAGAAATACAGAAATATGTTTGTGGAATATACAGGCCTTTTCGTCTCTACCCACCCTCACCGAGGACACCAATATTTCCTAATTTTGCGATTCAGTTGGGTGGGAGTGGGGTGGGGGTAGAGGTGGGGAATCACAAAAACAAAACAATTGAAATCGATGTGATTTTGTATCATCACAAAAGTTCCAGCAAAAATTGTGTAATTTAAAAAAGGTAATAAGGCTGCTTCCTTTTATAGATGTGTGCTACTCCTGAGCTAATAAAAGGATGGTGAGCAACAACGAGAAGGCAGCAGAGCAGTTAACTTCCCTGTGATCTAACTATAAAATGCCCAGGTCACCCTCAATCTTTATGAGAGGAAATATCACCCAGAGACTGAGACCTGCAGGTATGTGCACAATCGGGTGTCTCTTGACCTATCAATTGTTTCCCGTACTCTTGAAGCAGCCTCCCGTCACACCTCCCCCACCTACACAGTGTCAACTCTGACCCACTTCTGAACCTCCCCTTGATATTTCCATGGCTGCCCTTGCGCCACTCCCATTGCCCTTTGTCTCCTGTGACCCTACTCTTCTATGTGTCCTTTATCCTATTTGCCCGTAACACCTCTGCTTGCCCCTCTCCTCCTGTGCCCGCTCCCCTCTCTGCTGCCCTATATCTCCCGTGTCCATCTACGATGTCTCCTGGCACCCTTCTGCTGCTCTGTGATTTTACTATTCCCCTATTCGGTCTACTATGCCGCCCTCCTCCAATCAATCATCTACCGGCCCCACTTAGACTCTTCTGGCCCCCTCACCCTGTATCTCCTGTGTCACCCACACTCTCTGATTCACTTGTGCACCACTGGAATCCAGGTTGTTTGGTGATGGAGAGAGCAGAGGTTCCAAACTAAAATCTGCACTCTCTGGCAACAGACATCCTCCTATTCCAAGGCGTGGTAATGCTGGATTGTTTGGTGATGGAGACAGCAGAGCTTCCAAACTAAAATCTGCACTCTCTGGTAACAGACATCCTCCTATTATACGGCGTGGTGCTGCTGGGGAGTGTGTCAGGTCACAGTTAGTCACTTGGCAGAGTCCCCAACAGTGGCAGCCCACCAGCCAAGCACTACTTTTTTGACAGGCATATCTTCTGCTTACTTCAAAAATACCACAAATTTAGGAGCTTTTGGGCCGCAAATTTAGCTCTTTTCGCCACAAATGTTGCCAGCACAGGGATGGTGACAGGGATCTGTTAAGTATACGTCTATGAACCCTTGTGAGGTCACTGTACTCAAGATAGTCCTTGTGTCCCCAAGCTATATAAACACGGTCAACCTCGCTCTGGGTCCATACATGCATACTATATATCTCACCTGCCGTCTATATGTTTTTTATTTCTAGACTATTTACAAATCTTAAGCCAAAATAATGAAACTAAAATATCGGCTAACTGCTTCTAACAAGGGAACATCATAAAGCTGAGGTTTTCAATGCCGCCCCATCCCCTCAAAATCATATTCAAACAAGTCCTGGCAAAGACAATAGGTCTGGTTTGATGTGCTTCAGTTTGGTTTCATGAAGATTTTTCACTTTTGTGAATAAAGAAAATATTTAAACTAAGGGCAGTAGAAAAGACATGTCTAAATAGCTGTCATTATTAAAGCGAGTCGTCACTGCAAGTTGAAGAAAGAGGAGTTAGCCATGACAGTCAGTGCTTATGCTAACACAAGGAATATAAATAAGCTAGTCAAAGATGGATCTCTTAAACTGGCGTAATATACATAACTGCCTAACTTGACAGCCTCAGGCTGAATTGTTTCTGCATAATGAGCACAGACAAAAGTGTGTTGCATTTAAAAACAGAGGAAGGTTAAAAAGATATTATTTTCGTGTGCGCAACATTACACGGTTATATTTAAAACTCAGAACAGGTAATCAATCAATAATCGGGATTGTATAGTGCAGCTAATCACCCACAAGAGTACCCAGGCACTAGGTTCTTGCTGGGATCGGTTGAGATCCAGGTCTTGAGTTCCCGTTCTGAATTCTGGGAGCGAGGATGATGCTTAAAGGTAGAGGGGAAGGTAATTCCAATACATGGCAGAGGTAGGAGAATGTGAGCGTCCTCCACTGTAGCTTCGGCGGATGTGAGGCGTGTGTGCGAGAGAGGCGAAGCGCAGGTGTCTGGAGGGTTGGTGGAAGTTCAGGCAGTAGTTGATGTACGATACTCCTTCGTCATGTGAGGGCTTTGTAGGCATGTGCGCATCTTTCTTGGATGGGGAGCCAGTGGAGGTTCCTGAGCTAAGCGGTGATTTGGGTCCATTTGGGGAGGTTGAGTATGAATCTGGCACTTTAGTACTGTATCGCCTGGAGCCTCTTCCAGAGTTGGGTGGTTATTCCTGCATAGAGTGCCTTGCCATAGTCCAGCTGACTGGTGACTAGGGCTTGAGTGACTGTTTTCCTGATGTTGACAGGGAGCCATCTGAAGATCTTTCTATGTATACAGAGGATCTACAAGCAGGCTGAGGAGACAGCCTTGATATGGCCTGTCCAGGATGATGCCATGGTTGCGTGCGCATTCTGTTGGTGTAGGATTTGAGTCTCATCAGTAGGCCACCAGGTGTCGTTCCATGGGGAGGTGCTGTTTCTAAAAATCGAGACCACAGTCTCGTCCGTGTTGAGCCTCAGCAGTTGGTCTTCATCCAGTGTTCAACACCAGTCATGCAGTTGTGGAAGTTGGTCCTGGTAGAAGAGGGGTCTTTTGAGAGCGAGAGGATGAGCTGGGTGTTGTCTACCTAGGATACGATGTTGATGCCGTGGGTGTCATGTATGTGTTGAACAGGGTGGGGCTGAAGGATGAACTTTGAAGGACGCCACAGTTGAGACTCCCGAGTTACGAGGTGAAGGGTTGGAAGGCGGATTCTCCGAGTCCATCCTGTGAGGAAAGATGCAATTCATTTGAGGGCCTCTCACTGGATCCTGATATGGTGGATTCTCTTGAGGAGGGTGTAGTCGGACACAGTGTCAAATGCAGCTGTGGTGGAGGAGGATCAAGGTCCCGGTTTCTCCTTGGTCGAGGATGGTTCTTATGACAATTGCTATTTACTGTATGTCAAAACCTTGTACATTTACTGTTTAAATGAAATCTAATGGACAGACAGGCTTGCAACCAGCCAAATGTTTTACAAGAATGTGTGATGAGTATAAACTAGTTAGAGTTACTGTGTATTTTGAGGAGCTATATACATGTATTTGCTGCAAAACGTTGGTAAAGAAGGTTTCTGTACAGGTCTATTACATTAATTTTAAAGGAGGAAAGTACTAGGTGTAAATGAGACGTGGGCTGATGCAGTCCATGTTGCTAAAACTAATTTTTATGTATCTATACTAGGCTACATAGAGATACCTCGGCACTTGCCTTTTTGTGTAGGAATGAGCACAGCTACAGTTTGAAGCATGGATGGGCATATGATAGCCACTGTACAGTTTAAGACTAAATGATCCTTTATCACTTTCTACATCAAAAGTCCGATAAGGCAATCATAAAGTGAAGGTGATCACAAGTTTAGGGTTCAAAAGGGAAAAAAACATGTTTTTGCTTTGCATGTGAAATTTTTCAAAGTCACTTGCAAAGTCGTTTTTTTGTAGTAACCAAAGCATAAGAAAGTTGTAGTATCCACAGGAAGTGTTCATGGTTAGCTTTGGTCAAATCTGATATACGCTTAACAACAAAGCAATAGAAAAATATGCCTACCTAAAGTTTTGATGACTAACCACAAATTAATCGAAATTCTGATGCGCTGTTCTTTGGTAGATAGATAGCCTACTACAATTTCCCTGGCCAATTCTGGTGGAGATGAGACATGCCCACATCCAACAATCAATCTCCACAGAAGTTACTAAAGATCGTTCTAAGGCCCTCACCCCAGTATCGCTAAAGAGCTACTTTGCAGCTGTCAATAGCTCCCAACTTCTGCTGTATGCCAACAAAGTCTCAGACAACAATACCCTACTGTTTAACCAACACGACATTGCTCTTGGCTCTCCTGTCTGATCCTGAATAAAAGGAGTTATACTTCCCATGTCCAGTTCATCATAAACAAAATTATTTTTAAAAAGCTGTCAAAAAATGTTTTTCCTAGCACTGCTGCTAAAAATTAAATGCCAAGTAGAAACTTTGAAAAGGCACTGCTCTTGGCTGAGGTCAAGATGAGGTCACTATACCAAAAACATATTAATTTACATAATTAACACATGCCACTAACCTGATGTTTGAGTCCCTACAGAAGAGAGTAAATAAATAATAGGTTGTGTGACTCGTCATTGACTTTATATAAGAAGCAGGTTTTAGCTGACCTAAGTGCAGCAGGTCAACCACTCATACTAAAAAATAAACGTACCACCTGTTCTTTCTTGCAGTAGTTCGGCGAAACCATATAAGAAAGCCTGGCTCAAAGCATGTGAGTTATTGTCCTTAGAAAACTAGGATTTTTTTTATTTTTATGAACCTTGGAGGAAAACTGAAAGGTCCAAATAATAGGCTGTCATGTAGGACATGGTAGAACCTCTGGGAGGAGAGGTCAGGTTTCACACAAGATATTAGTTAACAAAGGGGAACTCAAATCTTTCCTGCCCAGGCTAGTATCATAGGTCAAATTCTTCTTCACCAGCTACACTGTCAGGGACAGACAAAAGTGTAGAGAATGGCAACTGACTCGCTCTAGAAAAGAGTCTCCCTCTGTAGAGTCTTGATATAAGAAGCTGAAAATGAAAAACACTCATTTCAAAAGTCCCACACATTTTTAATGAGGGCGAATTCAAACAAACTAGCAAAGAAAAGATCTTTATTCAGCCTAATTAAAGGCCATACAAGTACAAAAATAAACGCAATCTTCACATTCACAGAAGGAATAAAACCATCAGTAAAACAAACAAAAAACGCGTGACAAATGCAGCCTTTTAGGACAATACAATTGTAAAATTAAGACTCTTAATTTTTCTCAACTTTATAGCAGCAATAATCTAACTAAGTACAGAAAAACTGACTTTCAGAAAAGCTAGACATTGCAAATATACCAGACCATCTTTAAATTGCCACTAGCTGTACACTAGATTGCTTTAGTAAAAGCTGCTAAATCTATGAGGACTACTAAAAAATCCACTTTGGCTACAGGATGACCTGGCATAGGGACAGGGCCATGTCCTCGACTTTCCCCCTACTGGTCCTAGTTAAAGATGAGGAAAGAATGGTCGATACAATCTTGTTCAGGAATGTGGCACTCAATGCCAGTAACTCGGTTGCCCACGAAGAAAGGCTGGTGTACTATTTTTTTTAATGGCTGTTGTCTCGGAGTTGGGCAGCTTTTTTTAAGTCCTCCTAGACCTTACTTCTAGTTCCTTGCCTCCTGTGCTCGCGAGCATACTTTTAGGTATTTCTAGCTGCCCTAATATCCTCTAGGTTATGTGGAGTCTTATTTGTGGCCATTTTTTAGCGCCTTAAGCATAGCTTTACATTCAGGACTAAACCATGTCTTAGCAGGAAGTTCTTTTGCTGGTTTAGTAGTATATAAATTACTTACCATAGTCCGGCTAATTTTATTAAAACTCTCCAGAACATTCTCTTGGCCCATATGCAGTGAAAAACCGCAAGTGAAGCCATGAATAAACTTCAGTAATCAATTACTAAAAAACGTCTTTGGTTCAACATTACTCCAGTTAATTCAGACCCCTTTGTTTACGGAATAATTGACGGATAACTTATTTTTTTTTTGTTAAAGTATTTTATTGATTTTTCCAACCGTCTCATCAATAATTCACAGGTACACACAGTAACATCGTGTATGATGCCCAATCGGCAATGCACATATCAGGAGAAACCATTCTTCAACTTTTACTACCCTAACCCCATCCCCTGCCTCCCTCTCTACCCCCCCCCCCTGTCAAACTGACGGATAACTTAATAGCATCTGATATCTCTGGGTGTAGATTAATCGCAAGGGAGAAAAGGATGGGGTTATGATCACTGTAGGGGAGAGGACACACCTAATAGTGCATGAGATTCCCTACAAGATCAGTTGCCAAGAGCACGAAGTCTACTGTGCTCCCCTTCCTATAAATGTAGGAGGATTCGGATTGCCCTGCACTTAGGAATCCGATGAAAAGGTAAAATCATATGTTAATATTAAGGGATTTAATACTTCTCCATAAGTTGAGTGTATGAAGTGACTGATGGTAGCCCCCTGTATGTTTGTAAGCCCACAAATACAATCCCCACTACGAATGCATTTGGTGATATTAAAATCACCTGCCCATAAAACTGAGGTGTTTTTATTCCCCTGTCTATTCTCAAAGTCTAGGAGTGTCTTCACCAATTCGTGAACAATTTTTAAAACCACATTTAACACCTTAGTTAGTCGTAGATATGGGAGTTGGTATCATGGGGTAGATGCTACAACCTTCACCTTCAAATTACCAATAGTACAAGACACAAAGCTAGCCAAACACCCCTTTTGTCTCCCTGTAGATGATGGTATTACGTTAGAGCAATACGATTTAAAACGAGTTAATGCAATAGAATTAATGGCCCAGGTTTTCTGACAGCATATGTCAAACTTTGTGGAATAAGCCAGCCAATCTTGATTATTCAGTTGGTCCCAGGCCCGCGCAATGTTCCAGGAAAGGAACTGCATACCCTGCCCAAGATCGACATTGGTATTATCCTCATTTAAATTATGTGATGGCTGAGCAGGAAAGGCAAGGCTAGTAATAGTTTTGCCTGCATTAATTGGCCGGTCCCATCATCTGTGGGTGTGGCTCCAGGCATCAATCGTTTTCTGTGAGCCCTGACAACACTTCAAATCGGATGGTGTGAGTAAATGATGCTGGGGATGGCACTTTTTGAAAGGATCTCTGTGCTCGACTATGAAAAGCACTAGGGAGGGTTACCTTTTGGAGGAAGATAAAAATAGACTAACCGGAGTGCCTTCATTTTATAAAAACTTGAGCTCACCATACCCAGGCGTGTTAATAGAAAATGGACACACTCACGGTCTTTACAAGTTAGGACTACACAATCCCCCTCTAGAGATTTCGCTGTAGGACCATAATTAATTTGTCAGTGACACTGCAGGGTGGCAGTCCATATTCCTCGAGCATCAATGTACAGCTTTTGTCGTAAGACTTTGACAGTTCACATATGTGCATTTGGATAGAAGTGGAACTCCCACAAGGACCATGGTCTAGGGAGTGCTGTCAGGAGGTAAATGCAAGCTTTCAAGAACCCCTTCAGGTTGAGACAAGGAGATGGGCAGGGACCGATTATATGGATTCCTAGGCTATTAATGCTCAGGCTTCTAGGTTGAATCTAGAGGGTGAATTCACACTCACTCTGTGCAGTCACTAGACTGCACAGAGAACATATTTTAGTCTGTTAGATGAGTTGTGTCCTGGTTTGAATTTAGCCAGGTAGCTGAACTTAAAGAGTTTAAATGAATTTTACCATAAGTAGATGAAAGCAACGGCTTCAGTGAGGGACTCCTTTGAGGATCATATCACAAAGCCTTCAATGCTGTCCTAGATAATTCATTGACATTCTTAATCACACAATTTTTAGCTAGAAAGACAAACGCCTCACGCCTTACAGAATTACATTCAGGGATCAGACAGCACATGAGCCTCCAATGTCCTGTAGCAGGCACAGCATGTAAGATGGCTCAAGCCATCTCCCTTAAGCAGCACTGAAGAAATAAAATAAACTACTCACAGGTAAGGGAATATAATGATTTAAAGAGCACATTTACAACACTGTTGGGAATTGCTAAAATAGTTCAAATAAAAAGACCCATTTTCGCAGTGGCAAGTGGCACTATGAAAGAAGGCTGCCAAAGCACTAGAATTGTCAATTAAGCACATTAGCAGTCCTTTGTCTAATTTTAGGGATCACAGTGAGAATAAAGGAAGGGCTAGGACTACTCCCAAGAAGTGTGGTTAATTTTTGTTAAAAGCCAGCCCACAGGCCTGGGGCTACCCTGATTAAGTGTACATGGAGCAGGCTTAACAACATCCCACAAAAGGCCTAGGCTGAAAGCTCACATGTAATACTCTGTGCAATTCTATGGATGCAGATATGTTTAATTCTAATATTTGCAACATTCCTGTTTACTGTAGTTGACAGTAATCATTGCTACTCTGTGTAAAAAATTAAAAAACTATTGGATTTTATAACACTTCATTTTTTTAAATGCTGCAATGCGTACTCGAACACTGCTGTTGGATGTAAAGAGGTTATATTTTACAGTAGAAAACTAATCAATAGCAGGGAGTCAAGATTCAATCAGCATATATGAGGACCAGCGTGTTTTAGTCGGTCACATGATACACTCTTTAAATGAGCGATTGAAATGAACGTTTTAGTATCTCCCAGAGCCAACTCTTGTAAAACTAACAAACTATTTCACAACTAAAAAAGAATCCAAAGAAGTACTATGTGAAAGGGGTTTGTGTTTTATAAGCCTAAAATATCATGAAAAGCTACAGGAAGATTCGTGCCTCAGGATACTGAAAACTGCTCATGTTTTTCACAACTAAATTAAAAAGCTCAGCTCCTGTGTTCTCAGTTTTAAAAGCAGGAATAATTCAAAAAGACTAATATCTGGGTTCAACAATGCATATAAAGATATGTGCATATGCCAATTCTGGTAAAGTGTTCAAGTGCAATAACAACAAGCACTGTGGTGCCTCCATCCTGAGCGAGTGACTACAGTGACGCGGTGACTGGCATAAACGCCATCATCAGGGGGTGCACTGGTTTCATTCGTCAAGGTGGCAAGCCAGTGAATCCCTCAGCGTTAACTTCTTCAGTGACCTTCTGGTAATGAGTTGGAACCTTGACTAACTATAGCCCTTCCACCTTTCTGAGGGTGGCAAATTCAAAATTATTATGCTGTGAAATACCTTTTAATATCAGCAACGCTTCGAAAAAGTGTACTTTGGAGTATGAAGATGTATATTGTTATTATTACCATATGCTTCCGTTGGCCCATTTAGGGGACACTGCAGGGCTAAAGGGAGTAAGAACTCATCAGGATCCCCTAGCAAGGGCAGAGTGGCATGATTTAATTATTTGCCTCGAGAAACTACTCCAACTACCGCACACCTCAAGCATGTTGCAGCCATTAGGGCTGAGTGAGACTGTGAAGGTTTCCTCAAATTAGTGTGGGTATGATACGGTTACGTTAAAAACTTTTATACAGCGCATGTACACCAAACGGTGCCATGGTGCTGACAGGGCAGAGAGGTGCTGGCGGGAAACTGAGGTTAGATGTCGTATGATTGGGCAAACAATCGAGTCTTAAGCGATTTTCTGAACTGTGCATAGGACGTAACCAATCTCATCTCCACAGGGAGAGAGTTCCAGAATTGTGGGGCCAAAACAGTAAATCTAGAGCCTCCATGCTTCTTACGTTTAAAAGAAGGAATGACTAATAAATTTGAGGAGGAGGCGCACAAGTCCCGGTAGGGAAAATAATGTTGAACCCTAGAAGAAATAAAAGCAGGGCCTGTTGCCGTGACGTGCTTTAAAGATGGTGCAACCCAGCTTGAACACACACCTCTTGGCCACAGGGAGCCAGTGTAGTTTTTTTATAATAGGTGTCACATGCTGCCACTTAGGTTGGTGAAAGAGGAGTCTGGCAGCTTGGTTCTGAACCAACTGAAGACGTCTCAGTTGATAAGCGGGGATGCCATAGTACAGCGAATTGGCATAGTCCAATCGGGAGATAACCAAGGCTGAGATAACCAGGGTTAGAGCTTCCCTAGACAGAAATCTGCTAATTCGACTACCACACACCTCAAGCATATTGACACTAACCATTGTCCGAATATGTTTAGTCAACCTCATCCCCTCAAAAAGTATTCCTAACTGGGTCTGCTGTCTGAATGTACAAAATGTATTCTCAGAATAATTTGGATCTGTGCACACATGCAGGGTCCACGGTCTTTGGGAAAAACCAAGGCCTTTTTCTTTAGAGACATTTTATTACAGCAATGATGTGTTTGGTGTGATACGTGTGCAGCTTTGTACTTCACTACCTGGATGTTCTTAATCTAATCAAATGGAGCAACTGTGTTTACCAATTATTATAATAGTTTTTGTATGAACATTTTTGCAATATCTCAAAGTTCCAATGAGTGTTAGGCCATTATGAGTGAATTTGTAATGTTATTTTAAGTATAGGTATGGCAGCTGCAGAAGCCAAGTAGTCTCTTTAGTGACATAGTTCGTTTAAAGTGTGTTTTATTTAATTTCTTTTTTTACTTAACCTTAAATACTGTCTTTTTATTTTGTCTACACTCTGGACGCCCATTTAGATGGCGGTCCATTTTCTGTCTCCATTTTAAAATTGGTGTGATAAAGGGTTTAAGTGACATTGTAACTGCGTGCACCTTTACTGCCTGGTGTGGTGGCGATTTATTTTGGTCTCCTTCACAAATGAGAACGTGAGTAGCACAACTTTTAGGCTTGATATTTAAAAAAATCTCCCCTCTGTGATTTTTTTCTATAGTGAGCATAAAGGCAGCCACATTTAGGTATCAGTGTGTATTTTTGCCATTTTATTTTGTGGCATATGCCTGTATTTTAAAAAATGCTATTAAACCAGAGAAGGCCAGAACTATTAGTGTTGCTAATGTTTGTTGACAAATGCTATGTAGCTAACTTTGCAATCAATTCGATGTTGTAACTTGTTACAAATACTGCTCGCTTTTCAATAAAAGGGTTTCATAATAAAAAGGAATGTGTTGGGTTGGAGTTAAAAAAAAAACACACTAAAATAAAAAGAGACAAAGTTACAACTGACACTAAGACAAACAGAGGGAAACTAAAATCCTGACAAGGTAGTTAGGAAAATGGTCTCCAGTGAATCCCACTGAACCAATTACAGCAGAAACGGAATAACCTTGAGACCTCAAAGCCACTCGAAAAACTAGGTTTATCAGGAAGACAAGAGGGTGTTGTAGCACAAGGAGGAGTAAATTAATAATGAGCACCGAGAAGAGGAGACTTCCTACCTTCCAATCCATAAAATAACAGGGGGCTTTGCACAGATATACAATTTGAGGTTAAGAGGGGTTTTAAATGTTTTAGTTTATCCATGGATGCATCATAGTAGGTTCTTGAATTTCTTATGGTTTGAGACCACCCCTCAGAAAAAAGAAAAATCGCATAGCAAAAGGGTTGTTTCACCTGAGAATCTGTAGTATACATAACTTTAATGTATTAACTGCATCGCTGATATTTCTGCTAGGCATTGAAGATACACTTGGAAATTTTGGTCGACAAAGGTTGTGTGGTAGCCAAAGGAGTTCACCAATCAAACTGGACAATGATATGAAAATGTGAATAAATAAAATATTTGTCTGCAGCATCACAGCAATTAGATGATCTTCCCAAACTATCACAGAGCAATACAAAAATGTAAAGCTTACGTAGAGGCACAAATAAGGGTGTGCCTTATCCCATTGTCATATGTTATTTCATATGAGGTTTGCTTAGTGCCTATGCTGCCCAAAGACTGTTGTTAAAGTGACCCTTTGTAATTTGAAGCAAAGTGGGACAGACTATTGCAAGGTTATGGTGGGAAGGTTACGCCTAAACATGGGCACACGGTTCATTCAGGGTGGGTAGGGTACAGATAGTTCAAGAGTCTGTGGAAGGTGCCTTTAATAGTCTGTTGAGAGCCGTGTGAGGTTCTGTGAAGGGGTACTGAAGATGTTTCCTAAAGATGTCGTGATGTTTACTAGCGGTATGTTGGAAGTTCTTCCAGTCTTTTGGAAGCCGAGATTAGGTGTGGATGACACTAGTATTTTTCTATGCGTAACAATTATGACTTTTGTGAAAATTATCAAAATTAAACAAAATATCTTGGAAGAGTTATATGCCTGAAATTATACACCAAGTATGCCCTAGCGTCGTAATTTTTTTCGAGATACCTGTTCAGTGAACACGTTTAGTGCAGGGCTTGACGACGTGGCAAACATCCAGTAGCAAAGTTTCTGCAAGACATTTTTTGCCTATGTTAAAAAATTACACAAAAGAACATAACTGGGAGACAAAACAAAAAACAACGCAAAATAAAATAATCTAGTCTTACGCAAGATTTCATTCACATAAAAAAAAATTGTCTGGACCTATCCACAAGTAGCTAATGTTATGTTAGTTACCATTACACACATACCATGAACTGATTTGTCAAGGGATAGAAATGTCCAGTGCACATCTCCAGGGATTTCAAAATCGTGGGTGGGAGTTATCGGATTGCAGATAGGAGTGCACTCCTATCTGCAATCCGTGTTTTATACACATCAAATTTGCACTTGCATATCTTTGTGGTCCCTGTATTTGTAAAAGATACGCCAGAAACGTGTTCATAAACGTGCTCTAAGATTTGCAATCATTAATTTGCCACGTATCGTTGCAAATCTGTAGAGTTTACATGAATGGTAGTTCATCGGTGTGTAGTAGGGTTTATGTGGTGGTAGTTAGACATCATCACTACACAAACACAACAAACGTACTTACGCAGCGAGTAGGAAGTGTTTATCGCAAACCCTGCTCAGGAGAAGTGTAGTGGAGGTGGTCTTTTCACACTGGTCCACTAGTGTCTGTTAATCGTGCGGTACCCTGAGGATGTGGGTTAATAGTAATTCTATCATAACATTACAGCACAGAAGTGAACTGGGTCTGACAAGCTGGATCTAGAGGACGGCGCAGGGTGTGGTAACAGAAGCAAGATGGCCACTGACATTAAAGACTGCTGCTCAGGTCCCAGTGACTCACCCACCCTCTGAATATGAATGGCAGGGTGGAACTCGAGTCAGGGTTGTGTATGGAATAAGTCACTATTAGCAGTTGGCGAGCCAATGAAAGCTCGAGCCAGATGCTTAGCTCTGGATGAGTTCGAGGTCCACTTGGACCCCCCCAACCCTAAACAAGCTGAGCCTTGATGTGGCTTCTGCCTACCACCCACGGTGTAATGTGCTGCACCAAGAATGGAAGACAAAACATGTATCTCCAATTTAAAACAGGAAAGCGCTTCCAAGTTCTTGATTAAAACTATCATTTGCAATAAATACCCCCCAATGCTATTTTTTATTCTACATTTGAAGCGCTTTTATCGTTTTGGGTGGTTTTTATTAAATGCCTAATTAAGTTTCACACACCACGGGATCAACAACTTCTTAAAGTGCGTGTGTAAATATCAGTTTTGCAGGCCGTTCACTGCAAATATATTTTCAGGGTTGGCCTCGTGCACAGGCTCTTAAAAGCCGAGACAGACTTGCTTCAGCTCTGTTAATTTGTTGGCTCGCCCACCTCCAGGCGCTATTCCCTCTCAGCATCATCACTGGCGGGGCCATCCGCGAGAGGGCCTGGAACAACTCAATGTTAACTCAAACAGTAACACCTTCACTTCCAACACGGGCATGGTGCGGTTTATTTCAGGTAATTCACCGTCTTCTAACTGTCCGCAGAGACACTACAGTTCCCGCCCTTCGCACAGTTCACTGGTACAGGTCTCTCGCTTCGAGCACTCAGGATCAAAGTCACGTGCTGCACCATCTGCAACATCTGTGGGCCCCTTTCATGCCCACCGCCTTCCTGCCCTCCCCTGTTTAAGTACTGCCGCCTCTCTCCGGCACTTGATTATTTCCTGGAATGCTCATCCCATTGAAAACACAAACAGCTGTAAGGTCTCCCGCAAGCACTTCCCCTGGACGCGGAGCTCGGTGACAGGCAGCGACATGTGAAGGCTGACCACTTAACAGCCCTGCGCTCCAGGTCCCTTGAAGGGCAACAGTTGTTCAGCTCCCTAAAGCTTTTTAAGGGCCGAAAGTGACTAATGTGCTTCTCTCCTCACTAAGCACAATCAAAACTTAAATACAGCTACAGGGTCGGAAAAAACGTAACTATTTCCCTGAGGACAGGAACTGGAACATTAAAGGCAATGGCGGAACGACTCGCCAAACAAAAAAACACGTTGCAAAACAGTTCATCCCCCCACGGCAGCCATTTTAGGAAAAACTGAAAGACAACCGCACCACTGTTACCACTAGGGACCAAAACGATGAGAGTACTCACTAGATGGGTGGGCGTGTGTCAGGAGCAATACATGGCCTGAACTCTAAAGCGCCTCACTGCAAAGGGTAATTTGTCTTCCTGTGGCACGCCAGACAGACAGGCGGGCACGCTCACAGGCGCCATGGCCACCTACCTCTTACCATATTACTTTAAGACATCCCCTGGAATTCAAATCAGTGGCATCCCCACTTCTTTATCTTGTTTTAGACATCAGTATGTGAAACAATGTGGCGTTGCGACCTTCCGGAGCCACCATGGGCTATCCGGAAGACTTCTCCAGCGGTTCAGATGTTTCCATATCAAATGAAGGTCTGATTTAGAAAAGATGGGACTACTTTAATGAGGTATGTGAGACAGACTTCTGTGACCGATTCATTGAGTTATTGTAAAAAACGAACCAGTTAAAAAAAGAAAAAAGTAAAATAATTTATAGTAACTATAAATAAAGCAAAAATGATGCATATCTATTATGTGTTGAACTAGATGCATGTAATGTGATCTAAATAAGTCTAAAGTCATCTGATGGATTTTGGAATCTCCAACGGGAACAATAAAAAATAGTGCAAACAATGCAAACTTTACCTTGATACAGACAGTAAACAGCCCGCAATCATTTAGCTCTGAGAAAAGCAAATAGTTTTCGATTGTTTGCTTCTGTTAACCACTAAACAACATTCCTATCTTTCTGGGGACAACGCACTTCCTCTAACTTTCAAACATTTATACTTTCCAGGTGATGGCTCATTTACTGTTCAACTCACAACTATTAGTTCCGGGGGTTATTACATCACTATGCAAACGTGTACTTTCTAGGTCACAATGCTCAGCTGTAGCGTGTCCGCTTTCGTGTTAAGAGTTCAGTGGCCCCCATGGCATATCAACCATGCAACGGGTTGGGAGGGCAAGATCAATATGTTCTGCATTGGGTGACTTGCAATAAGTGAAACATAAAACTGAAGCCCATGCATAAAAGCAAAGTTGGGGGGCGTTGTGGCGAATAAGAAAAAATACTACTATAACGTGGATACAAGTAATGTCTGCCAGATGTTTTCCTTTGTCAATGCTGTCCTTTTTTGTAAACTTGTATATTGTTTTAGGTCTCAGCTGACCCAGCGCATGCGCTGGTCTGGCAAGACTTATTGAGAGGGCTCCAAAAAGTGCTACCAGGCCAGCCTAGAGCTACAGTGCATGTGCGCGGGCGCCGTGCTTTACCGCGATTACTTTCACTTTAGCGGCCGCTTTGCATAGCCAGTAGGTCTCGCTTTTGGGACCTTATAAGTATTTAGTTATGCAACTGTTGCATGGCTAAACACTTATAAGGTCCCAAAGGCGAGACCTATTGACTATGCCAATGCTTGTTTTTTTGGGTTGCTGGATCCTTGTCAACAAATTTCTTTTTAAATTGGCCAAAAAAATTAAAATTCTTTTTGGTCTCAAAAAGCACCAATTGCTCTTGCACTCTTGCACTGAAGGGAGCTAATTTGTGTGAGAATGTGCTCCTTGTGAAAGAGCAAAACGCCATCACTCACAGTGAAGTTAGCCAATGCACTGCTGTCCCATGCTCCATGCTGTAGAGGGTCGAAAAAAAGTGAATGACACAAAAACAGACCCATGAACAACGAGAACTTATCAGTAGAGTCCCTGTAATTATATGGAAGGGGAAGGCCAAATTATGCAGAAGGGTTAAATAAATGAAGCAGCAAGAAAAAACAAATTATGCAGCGTTTTGCTGCACATTCTGTGTTGGTATAACTTCGTTATTTTCTCACTTTTGATGCTTGTTAACACTGTCTGGGCACCTCATTAGTACCAATTTAGCACCCACGAATAGCAATAAGCAGCATAAAGGTGACCAGTCAACCATTGCAAACGGCCTTACACAACGCAGTAACACATATCGATGCATTTGTAGTAACTTTTGAACAATTTGAGGTAGAAACAAAATATTTTTGTTAATATCTGCAGATTATGCAACAGATGATTACGTGGCAAATGGGCAAATCCATAATCATGCAAAAACTGCAGCGGCCGCACAATAACAAAATTCCAGCAGCCCTTCGTATAAGTATATTGGGCATATCATTTTTTTTTTTTTAAATCAAATGGTATTGGCTAACGCCAGAACTAAAAACAAGGAAAAGAAGCATGATGCACCCTCTGCCCTGCTCCTCATATCATACAGGTGTGGGAAAACTCGCAAACCTGTCCCATCCCTGAGAAAATATAACGGCCGCACTGCGCCCATTCCAGGAACCGTACCATACTTGTGCATCTGCACTACTAAACACAGCCAACAGTCGTCGTATTTGGTGGTCATTGCTGGCTGCAGTTTTTATTACTTATTACATAGTCACACTTGTACAACTGCCCTGGACACCCCCTTGGGGGCCGGGGTCATAAATCGTTGTCACACATTATTACAAATTGGATGTCACGCATTGTCAGCAGGACATCATAAATCATGGGTCATAAATCATTGTGCGTCATAAATCATTCTGCCACAATTGGTCCTTACTTTGTTGCCATAAATCACTCTGCCTGATCACCATAAATCAGCAGCCATAAATCATGGGTCATAAATCATTGGTATGTCATAAATCATGCTGTCACAAGCTATCATAATTTTGTTGTCATAAATCCTTCTGCATGAGCATCATAAATCATCAGCCATAAATCATGGGTCATAAATCATCGGTATGTCATAAATCATTCTGTCACAATCTGTCATCATTCGGCTGTCATAAATCATTCTGCATGAGCATCATAAATCATCAGCCATAAATCATTGGCTGGCCATAAATCACTGGTTTGTCTTTTTGCTCATTTGCAACTCCTAGGGTCGTAAATCACCCTGACAGCTCGTAGATTGTTCTTTGTTGTTTACCACGCCCCTTTGCGTGTGGGGGTAGCCTTTCCCTGGAGTTAGGCCCCAACTCGCTACCTTGTTAGTCTCTTTTGTGCCCCACCTTCTGGCTGGGGCTGGGCTGCGAGCGCCGTCTCCGTTTTCTACCCCGATTTTGTCAGGCATACTCACCCTGCCGTGCGGCATCCCAAAGTGAGTGGCCCTCCTTTTACACACCGCCCTGTCGGTGTGCTCCCATACAAAACCAATACACTTGTTGTTTCCGCCGTTGGATTTGCACTCTCTGTGCGCTCTCGTTGCGCGGGGGCAGTTTCCACCCGGAGTTAGGCCTCAACTCGCTACCTTGTTAAGACTGTTTTGTGCCCTGCCGACTGGCGGGGGCTGGGCTGCGAGCGCCGTCTCCGTTACCTACCCCCTTTTTTGGGCAACTCAACCTGCCGTGCGGCATCCCAAAGTGAGTGGCCCTACTCCCACAGACCGTCCGTCGGTGTGTCTCCATATCCAACCCTTGTCCCCGTAGTTCCTTTGGTCTTCGTCAGCACTGCGACGCTGCTGCTCCCTAGGTGTGGGTGGGTGGGATTTGAAACTCGTTGGCGCCGCTCCCCCAGCTCCCCTGATGTGCCAGTGGGCTGCCCCAGGGGGAGCGACGTCTTATATCCCCCCTTCCTCTTTCCCTGTTGTTCCTGGAAGGAGGGTGCGGGGCCTCAGGGCGTTTCGCCCTGCGGCGCTTCTCGCTTGCGAGAACCAGTTCCGTTCCTTGTTGGGCTCTGGCGGCCATTATGGCGCCGGCCCTCGAGCCCCCTTCGGGGGCAGCCTTTGCTGTAACGGCCACACTGCGCCCATTCCAGGAACGGTACCATACTTGTGCATCTGCACTACTAAACACAGCCAACAGTCGTCGTATTTGGTGGTCATTGTTGGCCGCAGTTTTTATTACTTATTACATAGTCACACTTGTACAACTGCCCTGGACACCCAATTGGGGGCCGGGGTCATAAATCATTGTCACACATTATTACAAATTGGATGTCACGCATTGTCAGCTGGACATCATAAATCATGGGTCATAAATCATTGTGCGTCATAAATCATTCTGCCACAATTGGTCCTTACTTTGTTGCCATAAATCCCTCTGCCTGATCACCATAAATCAGCAGCCATAAATCATGGGTCATAAATCATCGGTATGTCATAAATCATGCTGTCACAAGCTATCATAATTTCGTTGTCATAAATCCTTCTACATGAGCATCATAAATCATTAGCCACAAATCATGGGATCATAAATCATCGGTATGTCATAAATCATTCTGTCACAATCTGTCATCATTCCGCTGTCATAAATCATTCTGCATGAGCATCATAAATCATCAGCCATAAATCATTGGCTGGCCATAAATCACTGGTTTGTCGTTTTGCTCATTTGCAACTCCTAGGGTCGTAAATCACCCTGACAGCTCGTAGATTGTTCTTTGTTGTTTACCACGCCCCTTTGCGTGTGGGGGGTAGCCTTTCCCTGTGGGGGGTAGCCTTTCCCTGGAGTTAGGCCCCAACTCGCTACCTTGTTAGTCTCTTTTGTGCCCCACCTTCTGGCGGGGGCTGGGCTGCGAGCGCCGTCTCCGTTTGCTACCCCGATTTTGTCAGGTGTACTCACCCTGCCGTGCGGCATTCCAAAGTGAGTGGCCCTCCTTCTACACACCGCCCTGTCGGTGTGCTCCCATACAAAACCAATACACTTGTTGTTTCCGCCACGCCGCCAGGGAGGCCTACGTCTTCCTGCGGCTCCCCCCACATCTGGTCAGCTCTGACGGCAATCTTCCCACAAACGCAATGATGTGCTCTGCTCCATCTTTGCCCTTATGCCCTGGCACACCTGTGTCCTTCTTCGGTGTCTTACAGTACTGTCTCCTCTCGCCATGGGTCATACATGAAATCAAAATTGAGAGACAGTCAGATACCTCTTGTGGAGGCGTGATACAGCACACATTAATTAAATAACATCCTCTACTTCGCCAATGCCCCTGGAAGGCTCCCCCCGGTAAGTACCGCCGTGCAACCAGTAACCCTGATTAGTATCCGCCAGGCTGTACTACCCACTCCACGGTATTTATTTCATACTCTGGGGAGTGAAAACCCAAGTTAGCGCTGTCGGGAGCGCAGGGCACATGCCCGTGTATATGTAACGATGATGGATTTGTTCCTGCCCTCTGAATGGGCACCCCTTGTGGGCCCTTGACCCTTTTTTTTTTTTTTTAAATCCCTCAGAGCCGCCATCTTATGCAGGCACCTTGCACCCAAGAGAAACTTGGTGATGAATAACCGATGTTTACTGTTACCCGCATACATGGTACTGCTATTTTCGGACTACCAGTTAGATTACTGTCCTAATATGGCAGGTGAGATGACCTCTGTCTTCTTACTGGTCAGTCATGCTCAGGAGCTTGTATTATTCTGATGTTGCCAGACTGTGTTTAACTATCGCTTATTTGGAACCTTCCCCCTTTTGAGAGCTCTGTCATCCCACAATCTGCTGCACCTTACAGGTAGGCAGTTTAGTTGAAGCGTACTTGTTCTGGACCAGCACAAACTCTGAATTTACAATGTCATGCAATGGATTGAGGTGCTCTTTGAATCAGCACTACTTTGACACCAATTGACCCCTTTTGCGACATTCCCAGAATGACAAACTGGCATATCAAACTGCGGTGTCAGCCCCTTTACATGAGCACCAGTTGCATTCCAGGCGGGCAAATTGGATTAAGTGATTTGTCTGGGGGCACAGGATGTATGAGCTTCCCGCCAAACATACACCTGTTTCCCCTTCCAGCGTTGACCCATTTTTTGCCCTTTAGCCGCTTGAAGCTTAGAGAAAGAAGTGGGTGTGCAATGCATGACAAATCGATATGAATGTACCGCTACTTTTCCCATAGCTAGGGGGATCCCAGCATTTCGACGCTCTGAGGAGTCACTCTTCCAAGTATTTAGTCTGATTTGTTGTGCTACTTATAACACTGTGGATTGCCAGGGCCCTCCTCTATGCACATGCATCATTCAGAGACCATGGATTATCTGACTGTAATCGTTGTGAAAGAATTGTCACATAAGATAAAGATGGTTCCACTGAGTGGTCCTCATTCCTCCTTCCGCCTTTATATGACTTGGGCGGGTACCCAAAACCATATTAATGCTTGCTACCTGACGCCGCGTATAGCGACTCTGAATGGCGCCGCTCCCCCAGCTCCCCTGATGTGCCAGTGGGCTGCACCAGGGGGAGCGACGTCTTGTATCCCCCCTTCCTCTTTTCCTGTTGTTCCTGGAAGGGGGGGGGGGCGGGGCCTCAGGGCGTTTCGCCCTGCGGCGCTTCTCGCTGGCAAGAACCAGCTCCGTTCCTTGTTGGGCTCTGGCGGCCATTATGGCGCCGGCCCTCGAGCCCCCTTCGGGGGCGGCCTTTGCTATTTTCGAACGGAAACGAGATGATGAGTTTAATACTCTTGAGAGGAAGATCGCGAGAGCAGAAGCAGATTTGGGAGATCCTCTGTGCTCATCTCGACTGGCCTGTGCTGGTTAGCCACTTCGCATGTGCCGGTTTGGCATGACCACTGTTCAGCAGAAGCAGCGCTCTATAAATGCACAGCTTCCGGTTTTGCTACAGAGGAGGCCCCAAGGTTCTCCTCGACAGTCTTCTGCCCTTCCATCACCTCTATTTGTACTTGTGTTTGGTATACGTGCTCAAGGTTGACCAGCAGTGTGAAGTATTGCACCAAATGAAAGCACACTATCAACAACATAGATGAAAGGCAGTATTGAAGGGGCCGGCCTACATAAGCGTTCAATACTGTAGATAGCATGTTTACAAGTGTAATAAGATTATAGGAGTATGCTGGGTGCAAAGATCTACACAGGGTCTTGAAAGGTTTGCTACAGTAAAACAGAATGATACGCGGGGAAGGCATAACCGGTATCACGTAACAAGTGTTTACAAAATCAGACGCGCTTTTGGAATGAGTGACATGGCTTCCACCATCCCGTATGTGATAAGGAGTGTAACATTGAGCTCTGAACCCACATTTTTTACTGGCATTGAGGAAAGATTTTGAACTCATTTTTTCAATCGCCACTTCCTACCAGTTTCACTCTAATTCCCGTTATATATCCTTTATCTCTCATCGGTGATTCTCCTCACTTCTCTAGTCTACCCCCCTCACCCCCCCCAAACTGCCTCTGTAAACCCCATAGGCTGCTCTTTTTTTATCTTCTCTTAACTCTTTACGCCAGTCTCTCTGTCAGTATACGCTACTTCACAGATCCCTCAACTTTCTCTACCCCCTTTCACCCTCCAAGAACCCTTTTCGGCAACTACATCTCAACCACAAACTACATTGTATTGTACTACCCTTGTGAAATACCTCATACCCCAGACGAGACACTAGGCGGACACTAGGCGGACAGGCAGCATGCTACTCTATGAATCTGGACCATGGCTGCGAGTTCACTGTGATGACCCTCACACACTGTCATAGTGGACGTCGCTTAAGAATCTCTCCCTAATTACATCTATTTGGTATAGCACCCTAACTTACTTTTACTATTGACTAAAACTCGTGTTGATGTGTGTATGTACACATACATACTCTCAAGGTTTTCCTATTCACCCTCCTCCTGTAACCAGTTGTTTTGCTTCTGTTTGTGTGCAATTAATACCTATGATACTGCAATGGTAGGTTGTTCGCAGGTGGCCCTTCTTCAAGCATACACGTTCTGCAATGAGAGAGCAAGTTAAACCAGCTAAGTTGAGGTTATGAAATCGGATTAAACTAGCACGTTTAAATACAATGTAGTGATTCAATGCCACTTACTTCTTACTATTAGGTGCATACCAAATGAGTTCTAACAAACAGACAGAAACTACTTAGGCCACTTTTGGTAAGATGAACAAGGTTTTTTACATGGAAGCATGGAAGGCAGTGCTTGGTTTGTAAAATATTAAGTGGCAGGGCCCTGACCAGGAGATCACGGCAGCTTGCACCACCCATTGCCCCTGACATCGCTGCCGATGGCGGTACCAAAATAACTGCTAACCATCTCTCTCACCTGCAAGTGTCACAGTTAATAATATTCCAGGTCCCCAAAGCTAAAGGAATGGCTGTGGAGGCAGGTATTAGTAATTTTTTATGTATATTGTATTCATAAACAACCGTTGTTCTGCTCCTTTCTAAATTAGACGAGCAGCGCCACTATGAGGCAAACTGTCATAAGTGTGGTGTTGACAATTAAGTGCTGGTGTTGAGCACCGAAAACCACTGGCTCAAATTAAGCACTGGAAGGCATTATCATTCTGAGGTTTAACACAATGGGGAACTAACTACCACCTTATCACAAATTTAATACACAAGAGTACAAAAAAAATTCCATTCTGGGCAACGTGAATTTGATTGAATAACATGTTTTGCTTTATCAATGGAAAATTATAACTGCCCTCTTCCAGTGTCCTCGCACACTACCAGGTGGAGTATCTGAATCATTTCTAAAATGCAGGGAGAGCCTGCAGACGAATAGAGACCATGAGCTCACATTAACTCTGCATAGGGAAGGTTGGATGGTAAGGGATTTTCCACATAGCATACTCTTTATGATTTCAATTCATAAATAATTTTTGACTAATTCTGAACTCTTTGTACTTTTAAATTAATTGTTGTAGTACCCGTGTGTTAAAAAGTGATTTGATAATAAATACGGCCCGAGGTTCGTTTCTTTAGTCGGTAGGGACTCAGGCTGGCTTGTTCTGCTGAAGAGTAGTGCTCGACCGGTCCCCTGCATATTCATTCAACTACACAAAACAGGAGAAAGATCTGCTTCAGGTCAAGACATTATGAACTTCTGATCGGACCGATTTAATTACAAAAAAAGATGATGCATTTTTGCGAAAAAGTCCATATCTGCACGAGTGTGAAATCTCGGGTGCAATAGGGAACGTGGTGTTAAACGTCATTTATTAGGAAAGACTCGGACGCCGACTCAGTGCTGAAAGACCTCAGCACGTGCACATGACAAACAACAGATTCAGAAACAGTTAACAACCAATTGTTTTACTCCTCCCTGTGGCCTCGTAAGTCAAAAATAAGTTTGCTAAAATAACTTTAGCGACTGGTATGTTTAAACCGAGTGATGGTTTGTCGATTTTGGTAAGTGTTTGCCTTTCCTCCTGCACCTTTTCATAAATAAGACGTCACATTTTAAGATTTGGTTTTGCACAGCTATGTATTGAATTCCTATCCTTCATGAAATGTGAATCTTTTTCATGTACATTGTCTTGTTTTGAACGGCTGTAAGAAGCATATATATATATATATATATAAACTTTACTCTTCTGTGCTGTCTACAAAGCAAATTCACAAGTACATATTGTCGAATGAAAACTAAAAGCCGTACATGAGCTCTTCAACGTTTTTAAGTGGTCGCAGGACTGGTGAGTTTGTTACTGTACATCTCTGCTCAGACCTGGGGACAGTTTGACGTGAAAGATTTTGGCCAGTGTGTGAGTAAAGGCGGACAGTTGTGGTTTCAAGAGCAGGGCGTCCAGTGCATCAAGTGGGTTTAATTTCGAGGAGTGGGACATGGCGGACATAGTGCTCGGAAACACAATTCATGTCACCAGGAAGTGCACATAAAAATATCTCTTGCCTTACTGATACTGAGACAAGACGTAATTTGATTCACAAATGTAATGTGTGTTTAAGAGCAGTCTGAAGCCCTATCAGCATCACAGCACACACAAAAAACATGCATGTATTTTAGAAATCAACATTTCAAGAACATTTTCATTTAGACTGCCCACTCAAAGGACGCACAGACTGTAAAGTGCAATAAGATTGTTGTTTGCGGGTGGGGGAGGGCGGGAGGGGCAGATAGTAATATTCTCAGCTCTCAGGATCACACAGTTTATGCTCCTATTCTGAAGCATGTGCTTCCAGACTCCCTGCTCCCTCTAGACGGTCGGTCCGAGTTATACCTTGCCCTGCTGTTAAGCCTCAATAAATCCCATGCACGCTTCCACTTTGCATCTATCGCCACTGGGAAGAAGCAGTGTACCAGTACATTGATTAATTGGCCGGCTGATGGAGACACTCCTGTGAAATCTAAAGCATTTAATTATGTTATGTACGGCACACTGCACATTACGAAAGGTTCCGTAATTTGCTTTGGTGTCGTCTTGTATCACAGCTCAGTCGATAAAACGGCAGACATCAAAGGCCGGTGTGGGAGGCCCTGGGTGTACCTCTCCACTCGTGTCCCATTCGGGTCACGCGGCAGAGCCCTGGCACCAATGCTTCTCTGTGCTGTGCCCACGGCTAAAAGCGGGCCAATGACGGGCTACATTCAGAATGTAGAATAACTCAAGTCGAGACATCAGTTTTCATGGCGACCGCCGCCAAAGGCCTCTTGTGTTGCACTGGCTGCAACTCAATCCTTTCTCGTGCTTGTTTTTACATCCACCCACGAACGGCGCGTGCAAGCCGTGGTAGGGACTATGGGGCCTACAAGCTGCTGGCAGTCCGTCGTGCCCCCACCGGGCCCAGAGGGGGCCTCCTTCCCCTGTCGGTGTACAGACCCAGCGGGCCTCTGCGGCTAGGCACGAGAAGACCTGACCCTAAATGCGCATAACATGGTCTTGTTCTTTAAAGTATGAGGTGGATGAAAGCAGGTGCTCACACCCTTCCAATTCCATCTGTTCCGGTCCAAGTACATTCACGTCGACTTTCAAAATACGGTGCATACTTTCAGCTGCATCTGCCAAAAAAACTCCATACCTTGTGCTGACGTTCGGGGTGTCGTCGGCATTACTGGGACAGCAGCAACAACGCCTCGTGTTACACGTTACGTTAAACGCACCAGGTGTGCTTTCTCAACATTGTGCAAAACACAGTAACACCCGTGTCTTTACTAAACACTCTGCTAGCTGGCTCACCCAAATTCTCTTGCTGCCACTCCTGGTACACTTAATGTATCGCCTAAAATAGTAATCCAAGAACACCTTTCTTCTAAGCACATTTAATGTACTTTCCAAAGTACCATGTCGAATGCACTCAAGTGTGACCTAGGCACACTTCTAATGCCTTCTTAAAGCTGCACAGTAACTGTGCACAACAAATATGGGCATGTTCTAGCCATCACCGCAGTGTTACGTCAATAAGCTCAAGGTAGCCTACTCTGTATCATACTAAAGAGAATAGGCCACCTGGTTCATGCCTCCTTAGGGGACGCCCATCGAAAGACACGGGGTCCTCATCCAGATAAGCAGAACCACTCCCCGGCAAAGACAGACCAGTGAGCTAGCGACAAGCACATACCAAGAGACAACTGACCTTCAACTGTGCTCTATGTACAGTAAGCAGTTCTGGACTATGACGTTATTTTTACCCCAATATCCACAATACTGTGCTCAGTATACATGTCCACTGAAACCTTCTCAATAATGCACTACGAAACGACTAATCACTTTCGAAACAAATGAATGAAGGTTTGGCAAGCGGCACTTACGAGTGTCCCGTCGCTGCAGCAGATGACCAGAAAGGGGGGCCCTACACCCTACTGCTGACATACTGGCCCTACTTTGATTAAACTCTTTTGCAGTTAACATGCACAGCACTCCATTGCCCCTCTAGCTAGGCTGCTCACTATGTAGATCTCTCTAAGCGAGCATTAAATACAAACAACCTCCCTCAATAAAATGGCACACACAAACATCCAACAGTAATTAACAGCCCGAATAAAATCAACAACGGACAGATATGCGCTTGCTCACATCGGTTCTGGTAAGCAGGTTACACCTCCCACATCCAACAGAAGACAGTACATCTCTTTAACATCCAGATAGTTCGGGGATTGCACATCGCCCGCAACATCAGGCCTTGACCATTTCTAACAGCCGGGAAAATTGCATGTTACCAGCCTACAGCAGCACAGCTCACCACTGGTACTCCCTGTCGCTACCATCTCTCATCTATTCTCACACTGAGAATTAAGAAAAGAGTGATTTTTAAAGCTTTGGTAATCATGCATCTGGTTACTAATGATAATTACCCTACTTTGTGCCTGTTAAAATCCATCTGCCTCCCCTTTAGCGTTGCATATGATCTACCGGCCAGTTTCTGTTATGTACCCCTAAAACCCATCTGCATCCCCTTTAGCGTTGCATATAATCAACCAGCCAGTTTCTGTTATGTACCCTAAAACCCATCTGCATCACCTTTAGCGTTGCAACCAGCCAGTTTCTGTTATGTACCCCTCAAACCCATCTGCATCACCTTTAGCGTTGCATATGATCAACCAGCCAGTTTCTGTTATGTACCCCTCAAACCCATCTGCATCACCTTTAGCGTTGCATATGATCAACCAGCCAGTTTGTTATGTACCCCTAAAACCCATCTGCATCACCTTTAGCGTTGCATATGATCTACCAGCCAGTTTCTGTTATGTACCCCTAAAACCCATCTGCATCACCTTTAGCGTTGCATATGATCTACCAGCCAGTTTCTGTTATGTACCCCTCAAACCCATCTGCATCACCTTTAGCGTTGCATATGATCTACCAGCCAGTTTCTGTTATGTACCCCTCAAACCCATCTGCATCACCTTTAGCGTTGCATATGATCAACCAGCCAGTTTCTGTTATGTAACCCGTAAACCCATCTGCATCACCTTTAGCGTTGCATATGATCAACCAGCCAGTTTCTGTTATGTACCCCTAAAACCCATCTGCATCACCTTTAGCGTTGCATATGATCTACCAGCCAGTTTCTGTTATGTACCCCTAAAACCCTTCTGCATCACCTTTAGCGTTGCATATGATCTACCAGCCAGTTTCTGTTATGCACCCCTCAAACCCATCTGCATCACCTTTAGCGTTGCATATGATCAACCAGCCAGTTTCTGTTATGTACCCCTCAAACCCATCTGCATCCCCTTTAGCGTTGCATATGATCTACCAGCCAGTTTCTGTTATGTACCCCTCAAACCCATCTGCATCCCCTTTAGCGTTGCATATGATCTACCAGCCAGTTTCTGTTATGTACCCATAAAACCAGCACAGTAAGGTCTGGTGACAAAGAGATCAAAAGCTGCTGCAAGAGAATGGCTCAAACTTCCAGCCTCTCTGTTCCAGTCTCTTTGCCTGTTTTGTCACGACCCCGAAAACTCTCCTTTTTACTCAGTCATATTAACCTAGTTTTATTTCATTCGTATAGCTATGTGTAATAAAATAATAAATAACATTAAATAATTGTTGTCAGTTCTCCAACCAACCACAAGAAGATCAGACATCCACATCTCAGTGACATCAATATTCCTACCCCATTTAGGATGGGCCTGAACGCAAAATCTAAAACACATCAATCACCAAAGGACGACTCAAACTCCGGTCTGCAATGGAAACACCAGATGTGTGTGTCAAGGAATCATTCCTTGACAGCCAACAGTGCTATCAGACCATTTTCAGCACAGACTCTGCACAAATTCCAATGCCTAATATAAAACAAACTAACCTACATAACATTAATATTTTTTTGCCCTTGGGAAGCACCTCCTCTCAATTTTGTTTGCCATGCAAGAGATGTTACAACTCTAATCAGTTCAAATTTATGTCATATAAATGAATGCATTTCTATAAGTGACACTTTGTTTTTTTTTCTTCTGACTTATTTATTTTGATCCCCTCCTGACAACAGCCCAGATCTCCAAGATTCAAAATGATTAATTAACATCTGATCAGCCGTATTCTTCTAATATCATCAGCCAAGGCGTGTTTCATGGAAATCGCTTTCTCAAGGCTTAATGTTCTTTTCTTGATTCCCAAATTGTAATAGTTTTCATAACCCACACAGATTGTTCATCGAGGAAAACTTTGTTAAACAGACAATATGTGATGGGAAGATGCGTGCAACAAGACTAACAACTGGCAATCACGCGGGTAGCATTCCAAACCATTGTTCTGTTACCCACGATGCCACCTCAGATTGGACCCAGCAAAATGCAAATCAGCATTGATTTTGCTCCAATAGGAACAGTCCAGCCCGAACTGCCAACCCAGGTCCTTTCTGAACCAGGAAACAAGCAATTCACAGGCTACTTTGTTATACGTATCTCAAGTTTCTATTTTTCCTCCTCTTTTTTCACAGTCTAGTTCAAATCCAAGTCAACATCTGACTCTACAAGATAAAATGTTGGTGGGGTTCTTAAGAGTTTGACCCACGAAACTGCCATTAGCTCCAATGCAGAGCATACATTAGAAAAATAATACGAACAGAAATTATTTAGTTTATTTGCCATAAATATAAACAGATTGAAAATGTAATCCACCCTTATAGCCCGCTGCAGAAGGCTATACCGGTTGTTAAAGGCCCTGAACCTGAGTTTGCAGCTCACGCCTATAACAAGGGTGAGGGCCTTAAACAACCTGTACAGTCTAAGGCACAAAGACTGTAAGGCTATTAGAATATTTCACCCACAGAATGTAGAATGTACTGCATTAAAAAGGGAGAAACAGGAAGACAAACATTGGAATGTGGGCTTATACCAGCCATTATAAGCCCGGAGCCACTCATTGTGTTCAGAGGAGCTCCCAACATTCCAATGTTCTAATATAGCCTTATAGCCCGCCGTAGCGGGCAATACCGGCTATTAAAGGCCCGCTGCAGCGTTAAAGGCCCGAGCCGAAGGCGAGGGACTTTAACAAAAGCAGCGGGACTTTAATAGCGGTATAGCCCTGCTACGAAGGGCTATAAGGCTATTAGAACATTCTGCCACTAGAGGGCAGAATGTTCTAACAAATTAAACAAAGGCTTCTCGAAGCTCAAGGAGATTTAAAGCCCCTCGAGCTTTGAGAGGCTTTTGTAAAACATTGGAATGTTGCTCTGCGGACCTTTACCGGCCCGTAGAAGCATGGAGCACTCCATTGTCTACAATGGAGTGCTCCACATTCCAATGTTCTAATGTCTCTTGCTTAGCAAAACAAAATAGATTACATAGGTAATTATGCATCTGGTTACTCATGATAATGGTAGTACTTCCCCTTTGTCAAAATTGTATATGTATACTGGAGTATATGACTACATCAAACATTCAGTACCAGACCATCGTCTATGCATCCAATCAGTTAAAACGATATTTGGAAGAACAAAGAGTGGCACCTGCCTCAGGGGTTGAGGATACCAAGTAACACCACACACAGTCCCAATGCGGAAAGAACCAACAATTTTGGGTCAGAGTGAAGCAGGGACTGAGAGATGCCACTGTAGGTAGAGCTGATAATGAAACTCTTGGGTACATGGGGTGATAAAGACCTCTCAAGATATCAGACATTATTTCTGAATATTGGCCTTGTGGTTGCAAAAAGTAATACTAAACACAGATGGAAAAGCTCCCGAGTCACACAGTTTGGAATGGTTTAGGAATATTAAATAGTGCAGAAAGAGCAGCATATGCAAGTAGAACCTGTCATTAAACTGGAAGAAATACCTGTGTCCAATGCTACAAAGTGACTAGAAGACAACCGGCCAACGCTCTACAAAATAACTAAATCAATACACCTTTTAGAAGTACACTTTATGAAATGTAACTTGCATAATTCTATGTTGCGTTAAGTGAACGTTGTAAACGTAACAGCTTCCTAATCTCAGTTGTGTGCATGCTTATGCAATGTACTTTTTGCAACACTACGCTACAAAATAGAGTGACATAAAACACTGCTATATAAAGCACAAACACTATAGGCAACGTGGATACGTAGTAAAATAAGTAATTATAATCAGGAAACGTCCGAAATACAAACAGAACATTTAAGTATAGTCCAAATTAAGTAATACAAACAGAAAATGTACGTATGTTAGTTCTCCCATTGCTAGGTTTTTGATAATACACTATGCATCTTCTGCAATACGGTGCTACATAAAGGATTAGCCTGCTAATTCGCGGAATGTTGTCTTTAAAGTTTCCTCGGTGACATGTCCATAATACTTTAATGCGCAAGTTCCCTCGGTGTACATTGACACCTGGCTGGAATTCTGAGTTTCTTCGTCCTCCACCGACTCGGAGGAATGCCAAAGGGACTTGAATGGCGGTAACTATTATTTAAGGCTGTGATGCTATTTATTGGATGAAGAGGCTACGCCCAGGCAGTGATGACACTCGACGGCAGGAGTATCAGGCTGACTCATCAGGGTGATACAAAAAAATGGTGGTATTCGTTAATATTCGGAGTACACAAACAGCAACAAAACAATGAACATAGCAAACGGTAAACTGTTGATTCTTCGCTGATGAACAAATGCTGGGCGGGAGATAAAACGGCGAGAGTAGGTAATTATGTTCCTGGACTGCAGCAGCTGCTGCTGCTGCCCCAGATCACACAAGCAGCTGTAGGCAGGACGCGAGTCGCTTTGTATCCAGGTTTCGACAGAGGCTCATTTATGCCCGGGACAATGGCGAGTCTCTTCATTGTGCTGTGAATAGGAAGCGAGAAGAAGACGCTGTCATCGGCCTCTAGTTCAGTGTCAATGACAAAAGTGTTCCGAAGTGTCAGTAATGGCGTACCACCAGCAATCAAAGTGGAAGTCACGCCAGAGATGAAGGCCACACCTGTGCATTTCCGTGCCAGAGACTCAACCTGAGCTAGCACTCTTAGTGCCAAGGGGCCTTTTTTGGGCTATATAAAGATCGACTCTTCGGTGGATTCACAATTCTATTAGTTGGCGGCTAAACAGCTCAGTAGATGAATTCACCTGCTGCAGAAACTGGTGCATTACCTGCTGCTCACAGGTCCCACCTCAGCTGAAATGCCAGTGCAACGCTTTGGCTCATTGTGGCACAAAACGTTGTATGACAACATAATTGTTAACATTGTTCAATAGCAATTGATGAATAGATGTTTCAATATTACGATAAGCATTGATGGTTGATTAAGAAATGCGAGTCTGTAATCTATTACCGACTCGCAAAATAGGGTTTGCGACTCGCTTTTAGGAAAGGGCATGAGTGTCATGTGCATCCTTTCCTAATAGCGAGTCGCACTAGTGTGTACGATTGTTTTTGACTGCAAATGCGGTTGCAAAACAATCACAGTTACCACATACTTCAAGCAGGTGATGAGCCAGCTGCAAAGATTGTATTGGGCAGCAAAAATATTTAAGAGCAGGCAGTGGTCCCACGGACTACTGCCTGCTCTTAAAAATTGAAACAGAAAAGTTTGATTTTTCTTTCCATTAGAAAACGGACTGCATTTAAAAAATACATAAAACTGCTTTATTTAAAAAGCAGTTACAGACATGGTGTTCCACTGTCCCCAGCAGGCCACCATCACTCTGAGTGCTGGCCATTCCCAATGGGTCGCAAATTGCGATCTGCCTCATGAATATTAATGAGGCAGGTCATTTGCGACCCATTTGGGAATGGCAAACAGTGTCTCAGACACAGTTTTACATTCTATTTTGCGAGTCGCAAAACATAGCAATTTGCGACTTGCAAAATCAAATGGTCCTACATCTATCCTGGGGAGGAGAATGTACTCCAAGCGGCAGGCACAATTTATAGCTTTATGTACTGTAAGAAATTAAATGATTAATTAGGGTGTGAGACTACCCGCCTCAAGGAACTATCATAACCCTTGTCATGGTGAACCTTCAAATTCACAAAACTAACCTCAGCTCAACTATCTGGTAACAATGGCACAACACAGACAGGCTTAACTTAGGACAATGCGTACCTTATTTATGCAGTACCAAAACTGTAATAAAGTAAAAATGCAAAACAATAAAAATCCCAAACCAAATTGGAAAAAATACAGTAAAATTGAATAAACAAAATAACACAATGGAACAAAAATCCAATAAGGGCAACCAGAGATATGATTTTTTAAAGCGTTAGGAAGCAATAGTGCCAAGAATTACGAAGTGCCAATGATAGTCGATCCCGGTTGACTTGGACCCAGGAACAATTGGAGCCTGACTGCGATGGAGGGTGGGTCAGAAACACCAACCAGGTTCTATATTTAAAACACTCCTGCCCTCTTGCCATTGGACAGAAAAAGTGCTGTGAGGGAAAGCGGACTACTAGCTGGACAGTCCGATATTTGTCTTCAGATCCGCCGTCACATCCTGCACTCTGATCAATCTATAAGTGAGTATTCATGTAGGCTCGTATATCACTGCACTTTTTCTGTCCAATGGCAAGAGGGCAGGAGTGTTTTAAAAATGGGGCAAACTTCCTGCTATCCATAAAAGCATTGAAAAAGGCGGAATCGCCGAAATGCATCTGTTGTTTTAAATCGGAGAACAAAAAACCGAGAGTGCTCCAGTGACTCCCTAGTGGGAGTCTTTTGTTGGTAAATAGTTCAATGACGACCACAGTCATTTTTGGACGCACCCACCCATGACGTTTTTTGGTAGATTAGTGGCATTTGGTGGTGGGTGGGTGAGTGGAAATATATATATATATTTTTTTTTTTTAAAGCTTGCCCCATTCTAGACAGAGTATTAGGATTTTAATGTGTACTCTGGTTTTCTACCTAGGACTGCTAGACCTGCTGCAGTGAAAAATAACTTTTGGGTGCTAGTCGTTGCAAGAACATTCTAACATTACATTTCTACATGTCCTACTTTTAAATGCCATACAGCCTGCCTTGTGGACTATAAAGGCTACTACGGGTGACTTAATATTTAAATGGGAGGTTTGACTTGGCAAAGGGTTTATTTCAACAGGTCGAATTACAGCTTTTACAATATTAGTCAGGCTACAATGGTGGGCACAAAGCCTTGTTTGCACTGCCACTGTAGTGGATGGCAAATAGGTGCTGCAGTCCACTAGTGGCATTCGATTTCCAGGCACTGTGTATATCTTGCTCCATATACTATGGACTTGTAGGACACTTAAATTAACCAATTAGGAATATGCTAATTCAACCATGGTTAAAGGGAGGGCACAGACAATTTACTACTGGTTAGCAGTAGTGAAGTCCTCAGAGATCTAAAGCTAGCAAAAATATAGGGTCCAACAAAAGGCAAAAAATGTAGAAAAGGTGGATTTCCTACATGTATAAATGTAACTTTAGTTGCTATTCTTAATGCTAAGAGTTGTAAATAAATTGTGCTACTGATCAACAGTACACACCTCCTCCTACTTTATGTTCACACAAAATGCTTCCTGGTGTTGTATGCAGCGGTGGCACACCATTAGGACAGAGGAGCGTCACCCCCTTGCTTCCAGCACCGCAAAAGGTGAAAAATAAATAGTAATAAAATGAATTTACCACCATTTTATTTTACCCTTTCTTCGGCATGAGCCGTGTTTGTGGGCGGACCACTGCTCCTAATTGGCGGCAGTGGAGTGGTACTCACTCCACCAGTTTATAGTGTGCATTTTATTTTGGCCGACTGTCTTGCGACGGCCAGCCTGACATGTGTAGTGTAAACCTCTCCACCCAGCTGTCTAAGAAAGCAAGGTGGAGAGCAGGCACAGGTCCCCCAGTGCTTGTGGGAGCGTCTAGGTAGCCCGCTCCAAACAATTCTACCACTGCTCTCATTCTGCTAACATTATCCGCAGCATGAGAGCAGCTTTTGGATTGGTGTGGAGAACAGCTGCAGCCCAGACCAGCGCTGAGTGACTGAAGCAGGAGGACAGGAGGCAAGACATTGCATACACTGAGTGAGTACATTTTTATTTTATTATTCTCAACACACTGATGCACTGTAAGGCTCGCTCTGCCTTCAGCCTCAATGACAGAGTTCTCAGTCGTGGTTCATTATAAACTCCGTTTATAAGGAGCCATGACTGACAGCTTTGGCATTGACTAGGCAATGCTGATCAGTGGTTGCCCCACCAAATATTTAGGGTGCCAGATCCTATTGGTTGTATGCATCAGAAGACTCTAATCTCTGATGAACAAAACAGTCTTACCTTTGGATGAAAGGTGGATCACACGCGTTTGTAATCTGTGGGCTCCGGGCTGTATACAGCCCTTCCTCTACAGCAGGAATATTATTTCCGTTTACACTTCAACAGCTGCACGGCTCACAGTTAACCAAGCAGCTGATGTAGTCCATTATTGTATGTCCAGTTTGGTTTACCTCATTATAAAACCAAGACTACAAATTCCAGAATGAAGAAAGGGAAAATATGGATTAGATGAGCTATTCGTGCAATAAATTGGTTGGGCCTACGAACCTAGAGCTCAGCAGATTGTGGTGTCTTGGGCCTTAGGCTCACATGCAGCTAAATTAACAACACAGACACATAGTTGGAGTACTAGTAACTAGCCACGTGAGCCTGGCCCCTTTTATTAGCAGTGTCACCTGACCAGTGACGTCTGTGATGGGTGGATATGCAGGGTAGTGTGCAAACAGATATAGAACACTAGAACGTGTCCAGCAGGACACTACACAGATGAGAACTAAATCTTAGTTTTAAAAGCTACACATCTATCCAAAAACAACTCTCTGAAATGATAAAAGCATCGTGTGCGCCGGGAATCCAACTGTCAACAGCTCTGCAGGAAACCAAGTCTGGATGATAGCGAAAGGCAGTCAACCGTCAACAACGGTACTGTGTAAAAAACATTTGCTTCCCCGAGGACCCAAAAATACTTTTTACGCAGCAAAAAAAGGGGCAGAAAATGCTGATTTTGGATATTAGGCGCTTAGTTTTTGAAAAGATAACACCAATTAGACTTTTAGCACGGTGCGAAATTGGCACAGGCGCGCTCGCGCCCTGAGCCCTCCGCCCCCCTTCTCCTCAACTGGGCCCCATTCATAAAATGTCCGCCCAGCAGCCACAGCCAGGGAGCCAGGCACACAATGCTTGTCTTTTTGAGAGGAGGGGTGGGGGCGACTTGCAAGCAGCCATACCCGACGAGGCTAATTTTTCACTCTGTTCTTTTATCCCCTGACCTGCTATCCCACCACACGGTTGGCCCCGCCTTCCACAGGCTCCTCCCCTACGTTAACCAGCTTAGTATTTCGATTAGGAGAGCAGTCACTCGCGTGTGTTTACCAAAAGGCAACGAGAAAGTCTGATAGCTCTTGCCCCGCGGCGTGCGTCACGCAACACTCTGCGTCTCTTGCTTACATTAGAGCAGACGCACAGAGCGGCTCGGCGGCGTTTCTTTACCTAGTCTATGGGGAGCAATTCTACAAATCAGTATGTTTAAGGCAGAACGGAAATCGCCCATTCCGTCTACTTCCCAAAGAGCCCTAAACATGGAAGACTTCGCCTGGGATCGGCGTACACTTCGAAGGGATGCCTGCGGATGCCAGAGTCACGCTTGACTCTAACCGGAACCTTTCAATAGATTATGACAACTCTTCCTTCGAAACGGTGCGGCACAGATAGCGGGCGCTTCCCTGTAAGAACGTTAGTAAAGCAGCTCCTGCTTGCATGTAGTCCCGTTCTTTAGTAAAATCAACTGACAAAGCCTGCGGACATGCACAGCGTGAGGTATTTCATATGGAATGTATATTCTACGAGATTTATGAGAATATAGATATTCAAAACCCTTTTTGGGTATTTTTTTCTTATTTTTCAAACTTTTACGACTTCTTTCTACGAATTTTTCCATGGAGCGTGACTTGCCTCGTTTTAATCAGCTTTGAACTTCGCTTGGACCTTACGTTCTTTTAAAGTTATTTGTTAATTTCAAAGGTTTATTAAAAGTTTAAAATTGTAAATTTTGAATTGGTATACAAATATAATCAATACACACGGGCATATGTAATTAAATCAGAACGTCCCCCCTACATTATTCACTCGACACATAGGAACGGCACAAGCAAACATTTTCATTAATCTCACTCTCCTCCATGCTTCCCACACTTCTCAAATTTTCCAAACGAATGACCACCTTTTTGCAAATAGCGCTCGCGGCCAGTCTTCAATTTTATCGCCAAAGAGGGACGAAATTCTGAGCGAGACATAACGTGGTTCAAATCAAGAGCTAGCTGGCTACATAGACGTGTCTGCAAAAAACGCATTACTCCACTAGGCTCTCAATATATGTAAAACACCACCGTGTCTATATTGATTTCTTTTCTCGGTTCCTTCAATGCTACGTTGCATTTACTTTCATTTAATTTGACAGCGAGGTGCTGGTTTTATAAAATTAATTGACACTTAATTATAATAAACAGTAGTCACGAGCTAGTTCACAAGGTTTGTTCCTTCCTTTTTTAATTTATATAGTCTGACTTAAAAAAATTAACCCACCAGGCCTTACACTGCGCTTGGAAGTTCAAGTCTCAGATAGGTCTCCATCCTTACATTTTCAGGAAGCAAAGATACTGTTGCGTGGGGCGTTGCTTCCACATTCAGAAAATGATCATAGTCCGCACTGCAAAAATGCTCTAAAATGAGCAACGCTCAAAGGGTACCTGCCCCTCCTAGTGTTTACCAATGAGATGGGGGGGATGGAGGCGCGTCCAAGACACACAATCCCCTACTGCTGCAATAAAATATCCAAATCAAGCACCTACCACCTGGCTGGCCTGCACATAAATACTCCAGCTATGGCATGATTCATTCATCTCAAAAGCTTCTCCTTGACACAGGAGACTGGCTGACTCCCATGTTTAGAAAGGGGGCACTATGGACTTTCCTCTACATCACCATACATCTAGGACCAAGTCCTAACGTGGGCACATCATAGCCAGTCCCGAGGTGTATGGTGTCAGGGCCTACCTGATGGGACGAAAACTGTAATTGCAGGAAGAAAGGGGTGCAGTCAATCTGAATCGTTTTTGGTAATATTCAAATGGCAGGTATGCATATGGAGTAACAGGTGTTGATATTAGGCTGGCACACAACTGTTGCAGGCTATGGAGAATAGAGTGGGATGGTGGAAGGGTGTGTGTGCACCAGTTGCTTAAAGGACTGCGGAGACACTGGAGGGGCATGCACATCTTTGTTATAGGAGCCTAGGTGTACACGAAGCAGCACTTAAACTAGGGGTATATGGTAATTAGTGACAAATAGGCTAGTTCCCATGGGAAATTGCTTGCAAAAAGAAGATATTTAAAGAGGCCATTCACCTTCCAGATTTTCCTGATTCAGTTTCTAAGGTCAACAAAGGAATCACGAAAGGCAAAGAGAGCAGGATCTATGTACCCTAAATCTCATCGGACCAAATAATCAAAGCTGGGAAGCCAAAGGATAAAGATGCAGTTCAACCCCTTAAAATGTACACTTTTCCACATCCTGATTATTCTTCTCGAGCAGGATGCATCTTCCTAAGGTAAGGAGGGGGGTCTGGACATATCTGAATCCAAACCTTTAGGAAACCTATCCAGAAAGTTAATAATAAAAAAGTAACAACAAAGAGACCTAGGGCGAAGTGGGTGAAATAGCAGCATGTTGCAGGCGATTGATGTAAGATCACAGAAGCAATAACAGAGCAGTGATGGCATGCCAGTGAGGAGAGACCCAGACCACCTGGGTGTGGAAGCTCAAGGAAGCCTATCTCTGACAATTACATAAGGGGTCCTAGGTGAGGCAGAAGCCAGAGTTGAGTTGAGCCTAGGGAACAAGGCAGTCGAGAGAAAAGACCCTGAATAGCAACTTCAGAAGGTAGCCACAGTATCGCCTTTTGAAACAGTCCGTAGGATAGACAGTGACCTGACATCAGTCACTTGGGGCAAGTGGGTCAATCTCCAAAACACGTGACTTCATTTAAATATTACATGTTATGGAGTGAGTTGTATGAGTCACAAAAGGGAACATCTGTAGTGGGGACTGGTGTTGAACAGTTCTGCTTACTTCAGGGCAGGGGTTTAGGGAAGAACGTGAAGCATGGGGTGATTCTCTTAGAAATCCCAACATCAGTCAGAGTTCCTCAAGGTGATCACAAAAGGTGAAGATAAAGAGATTTTTGTTAGATATGCCCTTTTTATGACAATAAGTCACAAATATGTATCTTTTATTCATTTTGAGGGGAGCCTGGATTTGAATTCCACGAAGGCAAAGGGACAGAAATATCCAGTGGCAAAAGAAGGCCAGAGTAGAAGATTAAGAGAGGCCTCTTTCTTTGAAGAAATTGGCATTTTTGCATCATCTGTTAATAAACATCTTCTTACTTGGAACACATAGCAGAGTGTAATGCTGTATTGACTGGGGCAGTGAGAACAATAGTGGCATTCCTGGCAGCTGAGGAATACAGTATCTTCATTAAGCCTATGATTAGCTAGAACAAGTGGATTTGTTTCTAAATGTGCCTTTCTTGCAGTAGATGAAACAGAATTTGCTGTCTCCACCAAGTCCACTTTCCTACTCTTCAGTACTAGCATCCGCTAAGTGGTTCAATAAGGAAACAATCCACACTCTTGACTACCCATGGGATGACCTACAGTTCTCAGATATATGATGCGGTTCAGGGACGAGTGTCAGGTATGTACTTCAGGTCAACAAACTCAAGAGTTCATCAATGGACACAGTCTCCTTTTCAGATTCAGGAACCATACTTGCAAGTTGGACAAGAGCTCATTAGACGAGGGAGGCTGAATTGAGGGAATTTGTGCACACCAAGACAAATGCGTCTTGGTACTGGTTTTCATGGAGAGGCCAGGAATACACATACCAATATTTTTCTAGCCTGGGTGATGAGAGGCTTTTACGTAGTTCTGAAGAGTAAACAATCAAACAAGTATTTGAATTGTATACTATTCTAAATGAAGACTTCCTATAATATAAATCCATTGATTGCTCCAGGTGACTTCCCTGCCTTCCTACTAGTAAAGTCAATGGGGTTACCCTGTGTCCCTCAGAACCTGGGCAGTCATAAAGCAAACTACAAACGGTTCTGTCGGGTAAAACACTTGCTTTGAAACCGTGCCGTATTGATCATGCAAAAAAATGATGAGTCTAAAACATTTCTTTATAGACTTCCGAATTGAACACGCATCGATGAAATTAAATTTTTGATATAAAAACCGTTTTTTACTCTGAGTCATGTAAGGCTGTTAAATTCAGTGATCATCAAATGGCGTCAGTTACATAGAAATAAAGTGCAACAAGGTGACATAAGTGACTAAGTGAAATTATGCACATGATAAGAGACATACAAATAAGAAACCAATATACAAAAACAGATCAGAGGGGATCTGTCCAATTCAATTTAACACATGGCATCTGATGACCCGAACAGAACTTTTCAAAACTTGGGGCCAGGAGACCCAGTGGACAGACTAAAGTTTCGACCCTGGAGAATGCGCAAATGGGTAAGCGTCACAATAAATGTGTCTCCTGTTTAAATCTCATCATTGGAGATTTCTTGGTTATTGTTCCATGCTTTTAATTCATATCTATACTCTAACACTCACCCCTTTGTGGGAGTGTTTAACTTCATTCTGAATCTGCTGTCCTTCTTTGTTTTCTGCTCATCCTGAGGAAGACCCGCTGTGACGTTTACCCATTTGCGCATACTCCAGGGTCTAAACGTCGACGTTCACTTTAGTCTATGTCCACAGGGTCTCTTGGCCCCAAGAATTAAAAAGTTCTATAGGGGACATCAGATACCATGTGTTAAATTGAATAGGACAGACCCCCCCTCAGTTGTTTTTGTATATTGTGTGCATTCTTGTATGTCTCTTATCACACATGCATAATTTCACCTGTTCACTTATGTCACCTTGTTGCACTTTATTTCTATGTCACTGATGCCATTTGATGACCATTGAATTTGACAGCCTTACATGACTCAAAGTGTAAAAAACTGGTTTTATATCAAAAATGTAATTTCATCTATGCGTGTTCCATTTGGAAGTCTATAAAAAAATGTTTTAGACTCATTTTCTGCATGATCAATACTGCACAGGTTCAAAGCAAGTGTTTTATCCGACAGAACTGTTAGTAGATTGCTTCCCTGCCTCCCTAGGCTGATGGATGCATACTTCAAAACTACAGCCAGACCAGTAAACGCCAAGGCACCACTGGAGAGGCACAAACAAAAAAAGGGTTCATTCTCCTGCACTGTTTGGCTTGTCCAATCTACACAATGGGAGATGCTGGGCTTTAATATTTCAAAAGTGTGGGGCGCACCACTGAACATTTTGGTCTAATCCTCCTAAATTTCCTGCAAAACATTATGTTAGTTGCAGTTCCACTAGTTTACTTTACTCATATTACAACTGTTCTGCAGAAAATCGTCCAACAGTAGTACTTGCCATTCTTCGGAGAAGAGCATCCTGTCATTTGGGGGTGCACATGCACTGCTTTTCAGTAGCTGTGATGAAGTGCCAAATAAGGCAGAGGATGGACGGTGCATGCAACTGCCTTCAGAAAAATGGAATGCAGATCAGTTGCCATCAATTTCCACCAGTTTCCATCGTAGGGGCTTCATTGTAAAAACACTGCACAATACAGCTCCCAAGTGCTAAACTGTACAGTGCATTGAGGTTTCCGGAAACTGAAAGTGAACACATATACTGACAAACATTAAAGCAGCTACATAAGTACAGGTGGGTGAGCCAAGGAAGGTCCAAGTCAAATATTTACACACTAGGCCTACTTTGAAATTAGCATTGGCAAAGCCAATAGATCTCGTCTTATTAATGAGTGCCAACTTACGGATTTGCCAATGCTTGTTTGTAAAGCATGGTTTTAACAAGGGAAAAGATACAAAATATTTACAAAATACTTGAGGAAAAGCAAGAACATTTATCAATTCAATATTTTCAATCTTTATACATTGATTTCAAATGCCTTTCACTTGGGGAAACTGAACAGAGTTAAAAATATTACGGAAATGTCTGAATTTAAAGTAAAAAGCTTGCTAAGGCCTAATTTACATTCATGGGTATCCTTTATTCAATCATGCTAAGTACACCTTCTGCTTGAAACTCCAATTGAGTGAGTGCAGCAGTCAGCCCATCCCCCAGCACCAAAAAGCACTTGTGTGCCAAGACTTTGCTCACATGCAATAATTGAAATGGAGGAGATAAAACAAAAAATTCATTAACATCTGCTTTTAAGTCATACCCTGGAAAAAATAAACTTCTTGTACTTTACCATGCAAACTGGGAAGGTTGGAAAGCAACAAAGTCTTCAGGGGGGCTTTGAAGAGAGAAGCAGCACATGAAAGAACGAGCTAGAAAACACATGCCCACTCCGAGCGCGTAAAGAAAACAAAAAAAGTAACTAGTGAAAGTATACCGGCCATCCAATCAAAAGGATGTTAAAGTGGCTATGCTCCAGGAGAGGGACAAACAAGACTAGGATGGCAAGTCATCAAATAAGAAGCAAGAAAATGAGAGGGCCAATAAAGCCAACTAATGGTAAGCAAAGAGTGGGGTCTAAGTTCACTATATGTTTTTGTTATGGTCTTTCGCAACTACAGTGAAAAGGTATCTAGTAATCGAGTCAGAAAAAGGTTCACACAAGCACAACCAGGGAACATAACCTTTTGCAAAGTTTCCAATGTAGTTTGGTAGAGAAAGAAAACACTTGCATACTTCTTTTAAATGAAAGGTGCTGCAAGTGGGTATACTGCAGAACTGGCACAAATCAAAGTTTATCTGCTTTGATTGATATTGCAGTTTTAAAAAAAGAATAAGAAAGTGAAAATATCTGGCCACCAGAGTAGAGGCGAACTATGCCACACTGAAAGCCTTTAATCCGAGTACAGGCTTCATAAGCTTTCTGAGACAGAAACAAATCCCAGTGTTGGAGTAAAACACCTAGGTGAGATGAAGGCATAAGTCGAGCTGTGGCTGGCGTTAATCTCTTTAATTTACTTTTACAGGCCTACTTGGGTGCAAACTTTAGGTGCTTATCGACCGGTGGGTGTTTAACTCCTTTAAATCCCCCCCCCAGTATGATAACAATATGCAATATGGAGCAAAGGTACTACCCTTAGTTTTAGAGTTCAGATACAAATATTGACACAACTAAAAGGTCTGAACTTTGTGCCAGCCTTTTGGCTTAGTTAATGCTTGTTTTGTTGTTCGGGGACTTGCTGGGCCCTTCACCACTATAAAAAATATGAAAACGTTAACTAAAAGCAATTTTGGGGGGTTTCACAACGCATGCATTGTAGTAGTTTTGTGCACTGAGAACTACTGTGTGTGTGGAAGCGCTCCTTTTGAAAGAGTACTGTCACTCACAGTAAACTTACTCGATGGCTGACCCTTTGCCCCATGCTGTAGTGGATGGAAAAATATGAATGTCACAACACCAGACCAATGGATGAAGAGGGCTTACAGAAGACAGACAGACTCACACACACAAAAAGGTCTTGGCTAACGCCATACCCAAGTGCTAAAATATGCACTATAAAAGACGTAATTTTCTGAGCAACATACAATACCGATTTACAATTTTTTTCTGTCAGCCTTTTGGTGTTCGAAACATCCACAGTATTTCCATAATGTCAGCGGTATTGCTGCATTTCTCTAAATTAACGTAAATAGTGGCTATCTGTGGAATCTCATTTAGCGCACATTTCAACCAATCATTGGGAAACTACATGAGCCCATCGCTGCTTCTGCCAAGTTAACCTAGGCCTGATAAAAAGAGAAAAGGAAGGTGCACTCTATCAATAGTCGTAGGCTGCAAAAAATGTTGTATTTCACAAAGTCTTTTTCTGTTTTCTTTTTATTCGAAGGTGATTGGTACAAGAAAGGCACACAGCCAACGCGTTTTGTTCCCTTGTGCCTTGGGAACTTCGTCAGGGCAAAAAAAGGTTTCAACTGATATTCAAGTGGTGAATCCCTCAAAACTTGTGGCGACAATCTTTGTATAGCCAAAGAGTACTTCAATGTTGTTTGAACTTGCAATCACGACCTTAGTAGGTAAAAGACGAGCATCAAGTATGAGGGCACTTCGGAGATTTAGTAGTCCAGAGTGTGTGGGGATTATCCCAAATGTTATCAGGAAGCTAGTGTAGGCAGGTGCACATCCTTGCTGGGTAGAAGGGCGGCGGTAGGGAGCACGGGAGCCGAGTTCCTCGTGAAAGTACCTGGGAATGTTTATCGGATGCAATAGGGAACACGCCCACCAAATAGTTAAGCAGCGACCCAGCAAGGGGCCACTGTTTGTTTGGTAATACAGGCAGATGCTGGTTGATTGTTCACTTCCGTCAGCAGCATCTGCTTCCGGGTTAGAACTGAGTGGGTGGGAAGGCGCAGGATGTTAAAACTTGAGCACAAATGCTTTGGATGCAGTTGTCTTCAATGAAATCAGGCGCTTTGGTCTTGCACCTTAAATGATATGCAATCCTGAGTAAAAAATATGTCAATGCTAACCATAAAAGTGTGATGTCTGTACCATAGGCCCTATACAATGCAAACTTGGACCTTAATTGTAGATTACAGTAATTACTTGGTCAGGCTACATAATTAATAAATACGCCCATATATTTATCTAAACAGTAGTGTCTGTGTATTCTTCGGTTCCGGAAAATATACTAATCTTTGCCAGATTTGCTGTCTACAAAGTGAAAGTCAGAAAACGTCTGGAGAAAAAAAAGCGTAATTGAATATTTTGTTTGACTGCCATCGACTTTTCAGAACAGAGGTAATGGACAAGCAACCTTCCAATGACTTAAAACTCGAAAGAACCATTCGCAGAAGACACAGAATCGGTCGTGCTCCGAGCATTTCCAACAGAAACAATCGAGCAAGTTAATAATTAGAAATATTTCCAGGAAAAAAGAATGCTCGGAATCGCACACAACACCCTAGCAATGGCGCTTAAAGTCAGGTTCCCTTGCCAGACGTCAAATGCTTTTCTTTACCCTCGCATTGAAAACAAAAGCATCGCTTTGCTTTGTCCGGCATCATCTATTTTGGTGTTTTATAAAGCGAGTAGTGACAGTCTTGCTGGGCCTTCGAAGCGCTTTGGGGGCGAACCCGTGCTTCATGCACCCTTGATAAGAGGGTAAGTGGTTAGGATAGGGGAGCTCTGTCCTACATCAGGTGGGGTGCAGGCCTCACCCAAGCCAACCCAGATGGCAAAGCTCGCATTCCTAGGCGTGGGGTTAATTGTGCCTTTTAATAAACGCCAGCGCAGCCGCTCGCACCGGATGCCTCGGGGATAACGGTGCCCACGAGCTATGCTACACCCAGGTGCCATAAAGCATTCATGTCGGCCTTCTCGTAAACGCCAACTGCAGAGCTCTCGTCTCCAGGCAGGAGACATTCCTACACAAAGCGCAACCGAATCCCGAGAAGTAACAGAGGACACACGGAAAGTCTTATTTTTTTCTCATTTACTGGGTAGGATCATTTGATAGATGTGATTTTCTTGTATTCAGCAACACGATTTCTTATAATATCAATCATAAGCGGAACTAAAATAAAATCACGCATGCATAACGGTCGGGCAACACATTCAATACAAAAAGGCAACATACACAACGCAGCAACATTAATGTATTGTGTACGGTTGGCTCCCCGTGATTTAAACACCCAGACTTTTCTGGCAGCCTTCGTTCGCTGAATGTTACATTTTATTTTAACTCTTTTGATCAAACTTCGTAAGCTTCACATATTCATTTTCTCGAAATGTACTATGTTTGCTATGTACAATTTTGTTTAGTACGTTTCGTTCACTGCACAAATAACGATATTTTCCTCGATTATCTGTGGCTAATAATTGCAAAGTAACCAAGTATTGGCATAGCCAATAGGTCTCGCCTTTGGGACCTTATAAGTGTTTAGCCATGCAACAGTTGATGTTGTTGCACCAAGGATATTGTGCTGGATAACTAAACACTTATAAGGTCCCAAAAGCGAGACCTATTGGCATAGCCAATAGGTCTCGCCTTTGGGACGTTGTAAGTTGTTTGTAAGTTGTTTGCCAGAGCTATTGGCTTTGGCAATGTCTGTAAGCTATGTTCAAGAGCAGCGTGGCTGCTGTATTCATCTGTAGAAAATGTGTTCAGTCTTTTGGGGTAATTAGACTGGCTTGTCGCACCTAGCATTTGTGCTGCAACGATGGGTGTATTCACAAGCAGCATTCTGTGGTCATGCTCTTTGTGTGGATGCCAATACTGACCTGCAGCATCTTACGCACATAGTCTGTTGGGACATTCAACTGTAGCACCTGGTGTTTATGCCATGAGGGTAGGATATTCATCTGCAGTACACTGTGCTCATACTCTGGGGATAGGGGTGGTCTCCTGAAGCACCCGAGTTAAAATTCAGCTGTAATAAGATTGGCCTGCAGCACAGAGTGCACAAGCCCTTGGAGTACTGATATTGAGTTAAATAATCAGAGATGGGGAGGGGTGGTGTCTTGGTCGAGGACCAAGATGGCCGCTAAGTAAAACAGCTCCTGTCCATGCCCCAAAATATCCGGGATATATCCTGTAATTCGGGGGCATCGAGTCACAGGGAGCAACGCTGAGTGTGCAGCCAGCAGAGTCCGACCTCAGGAGCGGAACGCAGCTAGTTTGGCGATTATCAAGGCAGCTGGAGAACTCCGTGAACAGAAGGGGGTCGGCGCACAATAAAGCACTGAGCTGGCATCAGGGAAGAGAGCTACGGCGTCAGAGCCCACCCAAATTGGAGCCGGATGAGGCTGGAAGAGCCGGGCCGGGATGCAAGGCTGCCGCGTAAGGAAGTGAGTGAGAGCGGGGCAGCCTGTGACCCGCGTCCTACGGATGGTGTGAAAAAAAAGTGAAAGCGAGAGCAGTCTTCACGTCAGAGCCCACGACAGTGCAGCGGATTTAAATTGGAGACGGAGAAGACCGGAAGAACCGGGCCGGGATCCGAGGCTGCCGTGTAAGGAAGTGAGTGAGAGCGGGGCAGTCTGTGACAAAAGCAAAAGTGAAAGCGCGGACGTAAATTGAAGGCCGGAAGAGCTGCAATCATGTGTTTGCGGGCCCGGGAGCGGTGCGTGCACGCACAGTCTGCTCTTTTTCTAAGCACATACTCGTGCTTGTGGCGCACCTTTGCTCGCTCCCGCAAGGTGTATGCCACCATAAGCACGAGTATGTGCTTCTTAAAAGAGCAGAATGACGGCTAAAGGTCCTCCTATGCAGCGCATGCGCGCTGCATAGGCGAGATCTAAAAAACAACACTGAGTAAAGTGAACCGTGCAAGACAGCACATAGCACTTTCCAGAGGCTGACTCGAGAGTCGCCTTTCAGCTGCTGGTTGCTGTAATTGCGCATTAAGTGATGTTGATTTTTGTCTGCAGCCATCAACAAAATCTACATTAACCATTCATAGAAATTCATGTTTATATCACAGACGCATTTTACAGCAGCAATTTTATCAGGAGTCCATCCCGACTTCGGAAGAAGCCTGAACACTTTACATTAGATCTTAGTCAGACAGGTACACTAGAAGTGAGAACTGCACTCACCGTACTTTTCTGCTGAGCTGCCAGTGAAAGATGTGAACCTCCTCTCTCCAGGCCCTGTAGTCCAGTGGCTTTAAACCTGTTTAATGCCACACCACTCTTGAGTAAAAAAAATTCCACCAGGGCCTCCAGAACAACAAACATTTTTTTCACAGTTATTCTATAAAATTCACAATTCTAAATAAATTTAAAAGTTAACGCATTGCAGTTATGTTCAGATAGCCCTTTGAAAAATGCAATCAAATACATGATTGTTAGCATGCTATAGGCAGCCTGGTCTCCCTAAATTGTACCAGTGTCCACCGAGTGATCCTTTATCAGAAATTTGGGGGTTAGGGACTTTGAGTGATTTTTGTCCCCCTCCGTTACTTGATGTCATTGTGGGCCATATTATTGAGATACGTACTCTGTCAGTGTTTTAAAAATTGCTAGGTAATAATAGTGTGACACGATCCACCTATCATTGCACAACATGCTGCACAAGTTGCCATTCCTATACTTTATAACTTAGTCAATCTTCGGTCATAATTTGTTCTTCTACTGCCGAAAGAGTGCATATTACAGATTTTACGTTGTAGATGGTAAGAGGGTTCCTCTTTTTGCGTTCTCTATGAGAGGTAGATTATGTGGAAAATTGTGTGGCACTATTACCTAGCTGTTTTTAACACACTGACAGAGTAGGGATCTCAGTGGGACCCCTCCCCCCCCCAAATCAATTTTTGATAAAGGATCACCGTGGACACCTGTACACTTTAGGGAAACCAGGCTGCCTATAGCATGCTGGTAATCATATATTTGATTGCATTTTTCAAAGGGCTAACTAAACAACTGCAACGCTGATGTGGCTTAACGGTTAGTGTGGTCGACCTCCAAGCTGGGGAACCGGGTTCGAGTCTCGGAACGGACGCTCAATATCCTGTGAGTCTGGGCAAATCACTTAATCTCCCCATGCCTTACAAAATGAATGTGTCTTTCTGTAACGCAACTGGCGCTCATGTAAAGCTCTGATACTTCAGGTCAAGTTCTCGTTGTATAAAACTCCCAAAAAGAAAAAAAAAACATTGAAAACTAAGTGCAAAACTTTATAAAGGCGCCTGAGGAAACACTACTCTGAAGAAACTAAATGTGCATTAAAAAAAACCTTAAGTAAATACTATAGTCTTTGTAAAGCCACCCGCACGGAGGGTTGTACTCCCAAAAGATCTTACAGGCTCAAAATTGTGTCAAAACTCTCTTCAAAGTAGTAAAGGAACTAACGGGGACAAGGAAATCGATGACTTCTCCTGCCCTCTCCCACAGTCAATGTGAAAAATTCGCTCTTTTCTTTATTGACAAAGTCGAACACATACAATTCCTGTTGCTAAGCAAAAACTCACAGGATGCCTTGCTAGAGGTAGTGGACTCAAACATTAGATGGAATCCCTATGTAACCAACCCCATAGTTAGGATGAGACTCTCTTAAACTGGACACCTGGCCCCCCCCTGGACTTTACCTCCTTCAATCGCATTCTCCACAACATCAAATCAGGTTGCCCCCTAATCCCCTACCTCCACATGTGTTGGGGCAGCTGGATCCTCCGACACTATCAATGGTAATGGAGCTTTTAAATGCCTCTCTGACGGAGGGTCTAGTTCCCCAAAGATGGACACATGCCAGAGAGGTGTGGAGAGGTGTGGCTCACTGGTTAGAGGTGGCAGATCCGTAAGCAGAGAATCGGCCAGAGACCAGGGTTCAATTCCCGACGCGGCAGGGTCATGGACCAGGGTCAAAACGGACTTGATAATTCTCGCCTCGGTACCTACTCTAACCAGGAACACACTCGGCAACTCTGGGCATTAAGCTTGCCTCATCTCTACAACGGCCCCCAACAGACGCCGGGGATGCCTGGTTTCACCTTGGAGATACCCAGAAAGGGACCATCTCACAGGGATAGCCAGGACGGGTTCCCCAGTGGTCTACTGCGCCGGGACGCCCCGTTGCTGGGGCAGCTGTGCGCTTTACAAGTCTACAACATGGTCCTCCCCATCTTAAAGAAAGCAAATTCCGATCCCTCCATTCCGTCCAACTTCCTCCCTATCTTGCTGCTCCCCATTTTTTCCCAAAATTCTGGAGAAACACGTTAATGGACAGCTGGCCTCCCTTGTTGAAACCCAGAGCTTTCTTCATACCTCTCAATCAGGTTTCAGAGTTGGTTTCTTTACTGAATCCACCCTTTTGGGGTTACAGAAATACTAAGACACCGTTTAGATGAAGGCGAAACTACAGCACACATCCTGTTGGATCTCAGCGCCGCTTTTGATACGTGTCCCATCATATCCTGCTGAGAGCTCTACAGACACGGGGCCTGGACGGAATGGCCTTAGAACGGTTTTGCTCCTTTCTCAAGAACCGGACTTTTCAGGTCTCTTCCGCTATGACTAGTTCCAACTCCCATCGCTTCCCCTATGGAGTCCCACAGGGCTCGTTGCTGAGTCCGCTGTTATTCAAAATATATGTCCGCCGGCACCGTCTAGCGGAGGTGGTTGAAAGTGCGGGAATGTCTCTCTTCTCCTATGCTGAAGACACACAGATTGTGTTTTCCCTCTCTTCGCCACAAGAACACAAGCTCTCAGACCTAAACTTGGGACTAAGCAAAGTTGCCCTTTGGATGCACAACAACCTGCTCAAATTAAATGGAGATAAGACCGAAGTTATGATCTTAGGCCAAAGACATGATCTTGGGGGGCCTCAGCACTGGTCCCCCGAATTGGGATCTCTACCTGCACCTGAGAATAGTGTTAAGAATATGGGATTCATTGTGGATGAATTTCTGTCTATGAAACGACAAGTAGCCAGGGTGTCATCCACCTGCTTTGCAGTCCTAAAAAGGTTAAAGAAGAATCCATGGGTGATGCCCCTCCCAGCACAAAGAACTGTGATCCAGGCTCTTGTAATCTCAAAACTGGATTATGGTAACGCCCTGTATCTGGGAGCTGATGAATCGACCCTGCAGAGGCTGTAGATCAGAGTTCTTCAATCTGTGGGGCGCGCCCCCCTGGGGGGGGCGCGACACCTTCCCAGGGGGGGCGCGCACTGCTAAATCTTTTCTTTGTTTAACCTGTACTGTGCTACGATCGCAAGTTGTCACCCACTTCAAATGGGGATTTTTGATAGGAGAACTCCGGAGCAGCAGCTAATCAGCAGGTAGGAACGTCATCACTGACGTTCCATCAATAGTCATCACTGACGTTCCATCAATAATGGGACAGCGGCAGAGATTGCAGGAAGTGCCGCGAAATTTGCGTGGATAAAGTTCCTGCATTCCACCGCTTGCTGCCTTTTCTTCTTTGTTTCCTGGGTTTTCCCGTCGCCTGGTTATGAAGGACTTTGGTGAAATGAAATTTACAAAAGGTAAGAGCTTTTTCGAAGGGGGCAGGGGGCGGGTTGGGGAGGAATTGGTGTTCGGCAGAAACAGAGGGTTGGAGGGAAGGGGAGGGGGAGGGAGGGGAAATCGATGGGGCACGACGTGCTCAATCTTTTTAATTTCACGAGCTAACTGTCCTAGAGCAGTCTAATCATCTTTCAGATTTTATCACTCAGACTAGCAAAGTAACGTTGTAAAACTTCAAAACATAGGGGCACAACAAAAGCAATCATGGCACTGAATGTACACCCATAAGTAATTTCAAACACCAGATATGTGTAAATGATATACAGTCCGGTATATTGCCTCTGCATAGTAATCTGCAATGAGACACAAGCTTTAGAGATGTTTTTTACTGAAGAACATATAAAAACAGCAACAACTTATCACTGGCTGAGCACAGCAGAACAATTTGTCGATAGCATGCAGGAAGCATTTGACAAATTCATAAAAAAAGACAATCGCAGGAGGTGCCTCTGTTGTTCTCTAAGCACAGCAAACCTTGATTCTGATAAAACTATCAAAGTCACAGAAGGAGAAATGAACTTCCAGAACAGAGCCCTTGCTCAAACTGCCCTAAAAATCTCTTTTCAAATCAGCTGGCTAATTCCTACAGTGGAAATGCTTTAGCGGCAGTGGGAGGCAAGGAGTCTCCTCTGCTAAAACCAAAAGCGAACAAACAGACAGTCCACTGTGGACTGTCTGTTCCTTTGCATTTGGTTTCAGAGCAGAGGAGACTCCTTGCCTCCCACTGCAGCGGAATCATTTCAGCCCTAGGAATTGAACCCCCTCCTCTTCCCAGAAAGGAGACCACGTTTCTTTAAAAATTACACAGGCAGGCGCTCAACGTCCACATGGCTACAATGGCTTCAAGTTGCCAAAAGAAAATGCCATGTGTGGTTTAAAGAGCCTGCAAGTTGCTTGTCTTGACACTAAATACAGGTTATAAATAAAGAAGTTTGTATTAATTTGTAATGTGACTTTTCTGTCGTTGTTCCCTTTAGTTATCAGTCAAGGATCATTCAGGCAGCCCTAGAACAAAATTTGCTGTTCAAAGTACGCACAGATAAGTACTGAGAATACAGCTTTAGGTGACTGCTTATTTGTGTACCGCATGGGACATCAAAATAATGAGCTGGCAACCCTAATCATAAAACTGGAAGTTTGTTGCAAAATCAGCACATTAATTTCCTCCACCCTCAAAACCTGGTTAATGCCATAATAGCAGTAGTTTAACATATCTGAAACCCTACGCCGCTATCAATAACATGCTGAGTTACCTCAAGTGTCTGGGAATCCACCCTGCATTCAGACAACTCTCCTCATTGTCACCCTTCACTTTCATGCTCACCCTGCACTCACAGCGATCACAATGCCCTCACACTGATCCCCATGCACTCAGCATTCACCTGCTCAACCTTCACTCATAGTGATCGCTCTGCACTCACAATGCACTTGCGCTGTTCGCCCTGTACCTCACCCTGCATTCCCACGAGCACACTACTCACCCTGCACTCATGTGACACTTCGCTCACCTGTCCCCCTCACGGCTCAATCTGCAATCTCACTCAAATAAGCCCATCACTAGCCATACATTCATCCGCCCCACTCTGCACTTACATCCGCACTCAAATTCATATGGTCACCTCACTCACCTTGTCACTCCTCTCACCTCACTCTCACACTGATGCATCGCTCACTGTGCACTCACATGGGCACTCCAGCTACCCACACAGCGCAGAGGGATAATGTGCCTGCTACAAAGAATGTGTACCATGCAGATCAAAGAACTGAGTCTGTAAACTATGAGTAGTGCTATAAAAAAATGAAATGTTTGTCAGAAAGGTGCTATAGATAATGAGTAGCACTGTAGGTGAGTGGTAGTGAGGGAATTCATGGAGAAGGATGAAATGGGGGAGGGGGTGCCAAAAATACTGTTGCACTGTGTGCGACCAGTGCTATGGCCAGCCCTTGCGCACTTGGGGCGCAACTAGACCCCTCCCCCCGAAGTTCGGGTCTAGTTGCGCCCCCTGTAAACAAGTATGGGCATGTCGTGCCCCATCACGTTTTCGTCCTGAAGTACAAAAGTACACATTTACATGCACTGTAATCCAGCCTTTCAGGGGGCCCCTTGATAGAGACAGCTCTGTTTTTGCCCTGATGGCCTGGAATAATTCCTAAACAGTTTCTTGTGAATACCATTTTTTTTCATTTCTTTTGAATGTGATTGATGTGGGAGAGACTATTACTATTTGCAGAGAAATGCGTTTGTTTCATGCAACAACCATGAAGTTTTTTTAGATCAAAACGGGCCCTCACATATGAGAAATTTAGAGCATTTCACAGATATTATATGCTGTAAAATTAGTGGATGTGGAGCACAGCCTGAGGATGGCAGTAGCAAAAATCCAACCACAGATTGACAGTCTCTGTGGCGAAAAATAGGCACACCTGTCACATTAATGTTGGTGGTGTTATTATCAATCTATGACTTGTGCAAAGTAAAGCATCCTAGTAAAACAATTTGCGCCCATTTTATCTTTATTGTTTTTGAGCTGTGTAGAAAGCCTATGTCATTTAACCACACCCACTCACAAACCTACAGTTTACTAAACACTCTTATTGTGTTGAACATTATTTGCCGGATATGGCCCGGGATATGCGGGTGGCGGTCGATTAAGTAGTGTACCAGATTCCAGAAATTTCTGTCACGTGGTGGGGGGGCCCAACATCTAAAAAAATTCAGCTGGGGGGGCTCAACCTACAAAAGTTTGAAGACCTCTGCTGTAGATGGTGTAAAACGCAGCAGCAAGGCTTCTTAATCGCATACCTAAGTCTGCCTCTCTCTCAGGGATTCTACGAGACTTACAATGGTTGACAGTGTTGAATCGGGTCAGCTTCAAAGCTCTGTGTTATATGTTTAAAATCAAAACCAGATCGACCCCTAAATACTTGAAGGATCTGGTCCAGCTATACCACCCATCCCGCCCCTTGCGTTCCACTCAACAGATCCTGTTTGTGGCTTCTAAAATCAGACAGGTCCGTATGAGAGGCCGGTCTGGGCTGACTTTATGGAATTTCCTCCCAGCTTCCTTGAGAGATGAGACCTCTTCTCGTTTTCCGTAAGGGTTTAAATATCGGATTGTTTTAATTAAGCTATTCTTGTTTTCCCTCTTTCTCTCCCTACGCACATCCAGCGCCGGGAAACCCCTTAGGGTAGCTGTACGCCCTACAAGTTCTGGAATAATAATAATTGAAAAAAGTGATTACAAGAGCCATGAATATATGGACAAAATCAAGACCTGCAATACGTCCAAAAGAAACGGTCTTAATGGTAGTACCAAAAACCAGGATGCATAATCAGACAGGTAGATCATGAGGAAATAACAGTATAGTTTGAAAAGTTTTTGTAAACCAGTGCTTTCTGGAGGGAGATCAATCCTCTGCATGAGCTAAACACACACCTGGGCTGTACAGCAGCACAATCTTAACGAAACTCCAAGAGCGAGAAGAGAAGCAGTCGTTATTTTAGGGAGAGACCTGCATATTTCCTGTGCACACAATACAACATGGGGCTGCGAATAGCGCAGGGGAGGCACAACAGAGATCACCACCTGCTTGAATGAGAGACGAAAACACTGCAGTGAAAGATGAAAAGACTAATATAACCCAATAGAGACGCAGCTGTAGTTTAACTAATATTTCAACAGATCAAAGCACAACGTGGCCATTTCAGGTCATCACCGAAGTATTAAAAAGACTTCCAGTGGAACAGCTGCCAAACAGATCCATGTCATCAAGGAACCGAGGCACGATCATTATTTTGTAGTTGGGCGATTGTTTCACAAATTCCATCATGATTCACAAATGGACACAAGCGCTAGTTGGATCTACGACAGCTGAAGCTGACTTTTGGCTCTTGCCAGTCAGGGGAAGCCAGCTGTTGCTCTGAGCAGTTTTATTTTCTTGAAGGCGCTTTACAAGGAGCAAGCGTTTTAACATATTGGCCTACTACCCAAAACGGGGATAAGATCAAGCTGTGATTCCGAATGACAAGATAGTGGCTGTCTGCCTGAAAGCCCTCGGTGAATGTCAGAGCCAGTCCACGGCAGCATGATGTGGAGGCGCCTACGCCCTGGGCAGGATAGCTCGGCTTTTACCCCTCAGCGTGACAGCAATGCCTTCAGTGGATGCTGCTTTACAATGCTCTCAGTGGATGCGGAGAACACACGCACGTTGTTCCATAAGACCTAACTCTGGAGTACATTTCTACCATGAAGATATGCACTTAAGCAGAAGTTTGAAAACTATCAACTAAATGCATGTGCTGCAAGATGCAACCTTTCAAATGCACCCCATGTGTCACAGGATGGAAACCATCTATGAAAGTGCAAGAAACGAACATTTCCTGTGTAAAAGAGAAACTGTCAAGAAATGCTGAAGGGACAAATGTAAATGGAACATTTGGCAAACGTGTTGCATAGGTATGGCCCAAAAAACACTAGTGAAATGACGACTGGGTTTTCAAGCCATCTCTCAAGCCTGGCGTGGTCCTCACCAAACAAAGAGTGGTGCTGTGAGATGACCATCACTGGCCTTCGTTGACCACGAATGGTGCAGTGCAAGAAGAAACAGAATTATTTCTCAGACAGATGGTTAGGCAAGTAACGGAGAAGCCTCCCAGTAAGGCAACTGGTGTGAGAAACAAAGGCAGTGGAACAAGGCACAAGGTGATCTTAGCGGTTGGAGGACCAGCCACAAAGCTGATATCCAAGTGTGGTCTGCAATGGTCCAGTGCACAGCAATGTAGGCATTATAGATTGGTATGGTAAATGTTCTTCATGCAAGGGAGAATATGATAATGAGCTTTCTCAAGCATAAAATGTATATTTTTAACAGCAAGAAAAGCAATGAGGAATGGAGAAAACAAAAACCAGAATGCTTTTCCAAATGTTATTGATTTGTATTACTGTGTTATGTTCGGCAAAAGAACTCTGCACCAGTCAACCAGGGGGACATCAAATGGCCAATTATATGTGGATAATTAGTTCAGGTGCCGTGGGTTAAAAGTAAAAATAAATAAATATATAAAAACTCCCCCCTCAGCGTAGCTTGGCATAGTCCGTAATCTAGGACCCAACCAACTCCGGATTTTACAAGTAGCCGTGCAGTCTGCGTGTTTCCGGAAGCCTGCGGCAAGCGGCCTGCAGTTTGTATACGTGTGGGTGGGAGAATTAAATCCAGGTCCGAAGCAGAGTGAGGAGGGGGGGGGGGGGGCTGTTCCAGAAAGCAGAGAGGGCGAAAGGATGAAAAGGCCTTGCTGCACATGTGGAGCACAAAGCCACATCTGTTTACAGAGCCACATCTGGCTGGGAAACTCGGTCCCACTCCCATAGAGGCCATGCAATCAACGCAGAGAGATTCAGAGGCCCACTGGTTACATCCAATGGCGGCCACCAGGCATGAAATACATCATCATACAAGGTTTTAATGAGAAGCAACAGGTATTGTTCTAGAACAATGGTACAAAAACAAGATAACAATGCAATACCCCCCACTTGGGCACCAGAGGGTGGTGTCCTGGTTTCAATCTATATATTGTGGGCTCCCTTAAGTATGAGTTGTACAGTGATGGAAGAGGCACACATGCAATAGGACTCAAGAGTTTTTTTGAAGAGAAACAACCAAATTCTAATATATTACCAGAGAATGAAAAAACAAACAATGCATGAAGTGACAGAGGCTTTTAAACACTGAACAATAAACAAGTATCAATCTGATAGCATTCTACAGAAGGCTTTTCAAAGGAACCCACAAAAACGTGGCTATATTAAGTCGAATACATAAAAGTTGCTATACTGCGCTCGAGCCCTCACAGTATTACTAGCTGGTGATGAGACCAAGATCTCACGCAGTATCCACCTGCTAATTATAAAGGGACACGCAAAAATAGGCTATTCTCCCACATTACCAAAGGTACAAAAGAAACAACCACCAAATATCACAATGGGCAATTTACACAAGCTCGGTTATGCAGAGAGCACAGAGGGAACATTAAGTAAGGTAGCTAAGATGAAGCTGGGAGTACCATTTCTACAGAATGTCGATTTCTATGTTTGATGTGGGAAAAGCTGACTGATACTCATCAGTAAGGCTGTGCCATCTGAAACCTTGGGACATTCAGGGACTGGATTTTGAAATGGGATGTTTATTAACATGGCCAGAGGACTTTAGTACGGTTTTTGGAGTTTGATCTACATTCATCATTGGTCCACTATGTCAGCAAATGTGTGCAACCCTACCCCCCTTTAAAAAATAAACTAACTGCGTGCACAGGAACTGGATTTTGTTCCATTCGTTATATACCCAGAATTGTTTTTTTGGAAGGGGTTGGAGTGTTGTGGAATTGTGCCCAAAAAAGTAGACTTTTCAGAGGTATATTATGAATGTGCCATAACAGGTGCTTAATTCCTTTGACTGAGCCATGAGCATTAATATAACCTATCTTTATATCTTTTACACGCCCATCTAAAATTCAGAGCCCCGGTTTACATCAATCGACTCTGAAGTTCATTTCAGTTCAGAAAAATTTCTCCCAGTCCTGGTTCAAACAAGGCAAGAGCAGAGAGAGGGACTCAGATTTATTTTGCAAGACAGCTTTGAACATTGCTTTAAAAATACAGTTGGCCCAAAGACAGTCTATTTCTCAGGAAACCACAGCAAGGTCCTCAGACCTCTGGCAGGGGGACACGAACAGTCAAGAATGTAAGAGAGTACCACATAAATACTGGAGAGGTGCAGCCCCAGTTCAACTTAAAGCTATTTCAAACAAGAGGAACATTTTCTTCCACTCAGCCCTCAACACACTGAGGTAATTGGTGTCAGAAGACGAGGGCTTTTAGGCACACAATATTATTTGCTTATGTTTGCATGCACCAAGCCCAAGAGGGCACCTGAGAGATGCGTGTATTTTACAAAGGGAGACGAAAAATCGATTACTTATTTCGTGGGCCATGAGGGCCCTGTCAGTATGGATAGGACAAAGAGGGCTGGCGAGATAGTCACAGCAGGCAAGGGTTTTGGCCCAGAGTAGTCATTTACCAAAGATGTCATTAAGTAGAAGCAACTTCCATATAAATACATCATATATCATATTAGTTGGATTGTTCAGAAAAGGTTATAATTTCATGACCCTTTCTCACAAATGTTTGCGGTAGTCAGTGGCATGGAGTGCTCCGAAGATTTGGATAACAGAGGACATGGCTGCAAATTATAGTTCTTACTACACAGTTTCTACATTTTGCTTTCGGAACTGGAAGTCAAAGCATTTCTTTCTTGAAACAGTCAAAAGATGGACCATCACGCTTTTAAATGTATTTGACGTTAGCTTTGTCAACCCCAGGTACAGTACACTAATTATACATACCCTCTCTTTGTGTACTGTTGCCATTCACCAGAAACAGAGAATACAGAAGGGTCTTCTGCAATGGAGAAAACTCAAAAGAGGGCATCCAACTACTGGAGAAAGGAAGTGGAAGGGGATAATTAAAGGTCTAGGTCCAAGATACGAGATTGGGCATCATGTTAAGACAGTTGACTCCAACAAACTCTGCAGTCGCTGATGCTCAACTTGAGTGGCAAAGACTATGAGGATGTTGCGAGAAAAAGGGTGCACTGAATAAAGCACAGAAAAAAATGTCTGACCTGAAGAGCGTTGTAGAGGTACTACATTTGAGTGGTCTCCAACAGGTACATTGGAGGTAGTTGGCAGTGAGGTAGCAGAAATGCTTGGTCCACCTCAATCTTTTCCAAAGATAAAGACTCAGTTTGCATCCCTGCAATTAGGTGACCAAAGTCTCAGTACCTAAGAGGAGACAGGATTAAACCGCGGAGCACACCAACAAAGCCTAATTCCCCATGTACATAATGTTCCATCAGAAAAATTCTGCTAATAAGGGAGTGTTTTCCTCACTATAGCTATTTTTAGCACACAGCTCTACAGGGAAATTTACCAGGTCATGAATACATTCATAGCTAGAAGTGGTGCTAATCTCCTCTGGGAGACAATTACAGACTCACAACCAGTACAGAATTGCCAACTCAATGGTTAGTATTTATTTCCATCTCACACCGTAACACCAGTACTCAGGCGAGACCTAGGCAGAGTGTCTTGAGGTCGTGTGTCTGCCTTCCATCTCCTCCTGATACTGCCCACTGCCTAACCCTGAAGTGGAATTGGGAAATACACCCCCATGCGTCTCTTAATGCTTTGCTCTCTCAAACACGTGGCAGTGACAAAAGGGCCTTATGTATGAGACAAGTCAGGAGTTATGGGATAAGCTGGGAGTTAAAGAGGCACACAGTTACCCACTCTGATCATAACTTTACAAGAAAAACAGACAGAAAGCACACAAAGTCTTCTTTGCTGACCTTAGAACAGTGCATAAATTAGTCTTTTAACGATCTAGATTACATGCCAGTGAAGGATTCGGTTTCTGATGTAGTGACCTTTTTACTATTTCATTATATACATATTTAAATGTATAGGCGTTCCTCTGTTAGACTGAAACTCAAGCTTACTTATACAGGTTTTTTTAATTTCTCACAAACACTGCATCAAATTATTTTTTTGTCACAACTACGTATATCATTTTGAACTTTCTTACACACCACAAGATTATATATATATATATATATATATATATATATATATATATATATATATATATATATATATATATATATATATTTTGTTGCCAACAATTGATTCCTTTGGCAGCGCGCAGCTCGACTGATGCAAGTAGCAAAACTGAATCAATTTCGCAATGAATTTACCAACAAAGGATACTTGCACTCCAGGAGACATATAATCCAGGTTATTCCATTAATGCCATCACCATAAACAACCAGGGTTGGAAGAGCCAAACCAGTTCGAACTGAGACCCACTAAAGCATTTATTTTGACACTTCTTCAATTTACATTGGTCTGATATACTATTGTTACTAAACAAGTAAATACTAAGATGTATTTTACAACCTAGTATATGAACAAACATTTGGCCTGCATATCCCACAATGCCTCAATATGGGCCAGGTGGGTAATTGTATATAAAGTGAAACTGTAGAGGGACTAAACTAACCGTGATAAAGACGGTTGAGGTCGAAACTAGTTGGTGGTTTATGGTGATGGCATCAATGAAATAAAATAGCCTGGATTATATGTCTCCTGGAGTGCGAGTATCCTTTTGTTGGTCAAATATGTGTATGTATGTATATATATATATATATATATATATATATATATATATATATATATATATATATATATATATATATATATATATATATTCACAGAAAAAACCATAGGTTTCAGGGGTGTTATAGTTAGCTGGACTTTTCACTTGTACAAAACCATTGAAATTCCCCCGTTATAGTTAGTTCAGCTAACTATAACTCGCGCGCCCGCAATGCACTGCTGATGACGTCACATATTACATCACTCATGACATGGTCAGTGACATCACTCATGACATCACTGATGACATCTCAAATGACATCACTGATGACATCACTGATGACATCATCCAGTGAATGTGTGTTTTTCTGAAAATTAAATATGTTTTATATATGTATATCTCAAGGTCGATGGAAGAATAAATGGGTATATAAGTGTCTAAATGGATGATTTGTTTTTGAAAAATTGATTGTGTAACTGACTGATTAAGTGTATCATAGTGAATACATGGCTTAGTGAGTAATGTTTAAATATGTAAATATCTGTATCAGTCTCTCACTTTGTGTATAAGTGGCTGCATGGGTTGGTGAGTAGCTACATGGGTGTCTATATAGGTTATTAGTTGGTTTTTTGAGTATCAGTCTGAGTGTCTGCATGGTTCGGTGGGGGGTATTACGTAGTGCATAGGTGCATGAATGAGTGACTCACTGTTTGTATGTGTTGAACACAGCATGTGTGCAGGACTGTATGGGTGGATGAGTGTGTGTATGGGTGTGTTAGTGAGTGAATGACTGTCTCAATAGTGTCTTTATGAGTAACTACATATGTTTTAAACTAGTATATGTGACTATTGGTGTATATATGTGAGTATATGTGAGAGTGAGAGATTGAAAGAGTTCCTGTATGAATAAGTATGTGTTTCTATAAGTGATTGTTTAAAAGACTAAGTATGTGTAAGTTTCCGTAGAAGTAAGTGTGGTGGTGTGTGTATAACTGTATATGCAAGTAAATGTATGTTTGATTCTTTATTAGCATGAGTGACTATGTGTGTGAGTAACTCTATGGATGAGTGGCATTGTGTAACAGGATGTATAGGTGCATGAGTACATATGATGAGTGAGTACATGTATGAGTGACTGTATAGGACTGTTGGTGAATGAGTGGATGTGTATGTGGATCTTAGAATTACTGAAGAGGTTGTTGTAACTGGTATTGGTATGTCCATTGTTTTGAAAATTTTAGTCTCTATTTTTGAATGTGTGTATCAAAGGTTATATTAGGGTGAGAGGAGGTCTGCCACTCTATCACAAGGATGATGTCATCAGTGATGTCATCAGTGATGTCATTTGAGATGTCATCAGTGATGTCATGAGTGATGTCACTGACCATGTCATGAGTGATGTAATATGTGACGTCATCAGCAGTGCATTGCGGGCGCGCGAGTTATAGTTAGCTGAACTAACTATAACGGGGGAATTTCAATGGTTTTGTACAAGTGAAAAGTCCAGCTAACTATAACACCCCTGAAACCTATGGTTTTTTCTGTGAATTTCAAAGGTTTTTTAAATGCTAATTTCTAACTATGCCTACAGAGATAGGACATGTGAAGAAAGAAGAAAAAATGCACAGAAAGAAACAAAAGAAGTGCAGAAAGGACCAACAGAAGTCCTCAAATACGAAGATAAGTGCAGGAAGAAGGATAACGTGCAGAAAGAACAAAAAGAAGAGCAGAAAGAAGCCTTGTTGCAAAATCATCCTGTACCCTCAACTTTTTCAGACAGATACTGGTGGTAACTGAGTCTGACTAGCCAGTCCTAGAGCCAGTGCTATGTTAAAAGACACTTAGAATACAGTGAAAACACCTACATACACTAGGGAACATTATGCGTTGGGGTCCCCCTGTGATTAGCATGACCTCCTCTGTAAGCCCCTAGTACATAATAGGGCATGGGGATTAAAACTACCTCTTAAAACAGGCCACAGGGCGTTTTTGCACACGTTAACTCAGGCCCCGTCCCCTCCCTTCACCACTGTGTAAACACGCCCTGTGTCCATTTTTAGTTGGGAGATTAAGTTCATTTGAATCCTGAGGGTCCCTAGGGTCCAACTAGCCCACTAGGTACCTCCAGTAAATGCCACAGAGCTGTGTTGCAGAGAGGTGTAAAAAGCGGCACGGCCTGGACCACCTCCTTGCAATGCAGCTCAGTGGCGCTTACTGGAAGCACTTGGTGGGCTAGTTAGCCCCCAGGGGCCCTCAGTATTGAAGAGAAATTATATCCCCAATTTAAAACGTGCCATAGTGCGTGTTTGCACACGTCACCTCAGGCCCCGTCCCCTCCCTTCACCACTGTGTAAACGCGCCCTGTGGCTGTTCTAAGTTGAGAGATTAAGTCCCCTTGAATCCTAAGGGTCCCTAGGGTCAAACTAGACCACTAGGTACCTCCAGTAAGCGCCACAAAGCTGCGTTGCAGAGAGGTGTAAAAAGGGGCTTGGCCTCAGAACACCTGTCTGCAGCGCAGCTCCCTGGCGCATACTGGAGATGCCTGTTGGGGGCGCGTTTGCAGAGTGCTGCACGGAGGGGGCATGGCCTCCGGCACGATGCCAGTCTTTTATTTATTTTAATTTTTTAAGAAGGGGGGCTGTGTGGTTCCCCTTCTTATTCTAATTTATTGGCCCTGATGACCCCATCCCCCAGGGCCTGTCTCCTAATTATATTTTTTGACCCCAATCCCTAGGGCCGGCCACTGTTTTTTATTATTTTAAAAAAATATTTATTTATAGACACACCTAGGACATGCTGGACAAACCGTACGTACCTATCACCATGACGATTTGCGGGATATTCATTAAAAGGCGACTATGCATGCAATGAATCCACGTGGAATGTATTTACACTACTAGTGAAGCTCTGACATGTCTGATGCCCTACCGTGCCTAATCCCGGTAGACACCCTTGTCGTTTATTTATACAAACATGGGTAGCTATTGACGGGCACATTTAATACACATGCACACCAAGCCATTCAAAGGGGATTCGACAAAAATTCGACCAAAACTATGCAAGAAACCCCCCTCACGGTTAATAAAACACACATCCACTGCCGGATGTGTAATACTTTTTATTTTACTCTCTGGAAAGGGGACGAACATCACTTGAGAGTCACAGCGTGCTCCTGACAGAGCCCAATGCTGTGTTACACCCACCATTGCCTGCCGAGTGCCACACACCTCTGTGTTGTATTCCACTAGCTAGTGCATATGCTATGACACTCTCTAGCCCATGTGCACTGTAACACCACCCCGTGAATATGTCATGCCACACTTGTCTTCGCATGGGTTATATTGCCCCATCTAACGTGCCTTCCTCGATGCCTATGTTATAACGCACAGTGCTATGCCATACATATTACAATCTGCGATCCATATCTGTGTCACAGTGCATATGCAACGTTACACTCCCCAGCACATATTTTATATTACAACTTTAGAGACTAGTTAGGTTACACAACACTGCCCTGTGCATATTACACTCCAAGGCGCATATCGCATAGCACGCGCTAGTGCCTGTGCTATCTCGCGCTCTCCAATGAATCTGTCATTGCGCACAATGTATTGCATATTATATTTCACGCCCGGTTCATCTTATATCACACTTTTTGGTGCATAGTTTATACCATACACTATATCTAGTTTTCATTTTCAATCGTGCTCTCAGGACTATGTTCTATATAACACTGTGTTCACCTACCCTTTTCACGGGCATTACATTTTGCGATAGGGGGTGGAGGGTCAGAGGGTGTTTCTGCAAAGTGAGCCCGGAGTCACAGTCACAAACGTCCTCTTCTTCCTGAATAAAAGTGAGATTATGCTGCATACTTGTTCATATTTTAAGTAGTTCGCACAGACTCAATGTTTTAAAAACAATAAAGTTCCTAATACCCGCCTTCTCTGAACAGTTAGCTTGCTGCCCCATCCCCCTCCTCCCTATCCTCTGTTGTGTGAATCCATGGAATAGCCTCCTCCCTCCTGCCATGCATGGTCTGATGTGCTGCCACTGCCCTCAATTTAGTATGATGTACCAGTCCACTCCTCCTGCCCTCCATTGCCCAATTCTATGCCCCATCATTGACCTCCTGCTTAAACTCTGTGCTTAGCTTGCTGCCCCTATTCTCCTTCCCCCTGCCCTCCGATGTCTTTGTGCATGCCCCTGCTCCATCCTTTTTGCCCACCATGTCCCATGGACCTGCCACTCCTATCTACTCTGAGTGTTCTGTTGAGCTGCCACTCCCCTCCCACCTGCCTAGCATTGTCAGATGACTGTAACCTGTCCCTGCCACCTCCACCCTGCCTGTCCACATGCCATGCCCCTATCCTCTTCCTCCTGTCCTACATGTTCCATTGTACTGCCACACCCTTCTGCCCTCCCTGGTCTGTTGTGCTGCAACTGCTCCTCCTGCCTGCCCCGTGTGGTCTGTTGTGAGGTCCCTTCCCCTGAACTTTCTTGTCTGTGCACAGGTCCTGACCCTCCCTTCTATCCTCCATCGTCCTTTGTGCATGCCCCTGCACCCTCCTTCTTGCCCATCATAGCCATTGGTCTTCTGTGCTGCCATGGCCCCTCCCACCTTCCCTGTGTGGTCTGTGTGTATGCCATCACAGTCTCACTGTTGCTCTTCATGGTGTGTCTTGCTTCTAGTGCCCATCCTGCCTGACCTCCATGGCTATCTTGCTGCTCCTGCCCTGCCCCCTTGCCCCCGGCCCTCTGTTTACATGTGAAGACCCCTACTCCCTCCCTCCTGGCTTGTCTGTTCCATTGTAATGCCCCTGATCCGTCCCTACTGCCCTTTATGGTCTGTACTGCTGCAGCTTTCTCTCCTGTCTGTCCATTATGGTCAGCTAGCTACCATTGCCTCTTGCCCCTCTGTTCTCTGTTGTCCATGTGCATGGTCCTGTCCCCTCCCTCTTGCTTTCTATGGATTGTTGTGCTGCACTCCCGTCCTGCATGCCCTGTGTGGTGTATTGTGCTGCTGCAAACCCTGATGCCTGCCCTGCAGGGTCAGTTTGGTGCACCTCTCCATGTCCCTCTTGTCCTCTGTTATCCAAGTCCATGTCCCTATCCCATTTCCTTCCATGATCCAATGTACCATACTTGCGAACATTTTGAACTTGGTAAGAGGGAGATTTTGAAAAAAAACTGGGGTATTGATTTTCCCCTTTGAGTTACATTGAAAAAGAGGATATTGTAGACAGGAGACAGATCAAATAAAGCCCATTTGAGCTTAAAAACATTGGACGTTTCCTGGCTGAATCGGGTCTGTTGGCATGTATGGTTGTACTACCATTGCCTCTTCCTTCTGCCCACAATGGTCTATTACATTGCCACAGCCTTGAAGGAGGGTAGATTTTGTATCACAGGGGGCCCCTGGCCCGTTCTGTCCACACCTGAAGTATGAGACCCTTGTCCTTGCCCTGCCAGCCGCATTTGTAGGCCGTATTAAATTGACCAGCGGGTCCTGTGTTGCTATATAATTATCCTGAGACATCCTTACCACTCAGCCAGCATAAAACCCCTGTGTAGGCCCTTCTGTTCAATATGTAGGCCTCTTTGTTAAATTGACCATAGCTCTGCAATTTTAGTGTATAGCAGTCTGAAGGCAGGTCTGCGAGGCCTTCTGCTCCAAACTAGTAGCCCCCACCCTACCTGAGTGCTCCGTGCTCGGTATCAAAGTTCAACATCCCACTGAAGCTGTCGACATACAGTAGGCTGCATCCTGGACTGGTACTTGCTTCCTGGGCAGGTTTCCCGCTTTTAAGGAAGTGGCAACCGCAGAGCGTCAAGTTAGGAGAACTGAGGAGATTTTGTACATGAATATATTGAATTCCCGTACAATACCCATTATTTTCTGCTTGCTCTATGGAACTTACGATAAGCGATTGGCCTGAGAGACTGACCTTTTCACCCAGTCCATTGTCAGCATTAAGTGGGTAAATGACGAAATGTCTGGTAAAATCTGCAGACGAAGCTTTTGGGTAGCATACGTAGGTAGATGTAGCGTGCAAAGGAGCCCACAAAATGATATAAAAAGGGAGCACCCACAGGTATCGACGGACTACCTCGCCGTCTGTATGTAGGTTAACAGGCTGTGCAGGTTTTCCCCAAGAGCTGGGAGCTCTTGTCTTCCTTTGCTTAAAATGTCTTGCTCTGCTTTGCTTGAAGTATCTTATTCTATTTTACCTATATGAAATGTCATGTTATGTTTAACCATTGTTCTCTTTACTTTTGCATTTAAAAGATTTTGTATTGTAATTGCAGGAATGCTTGCTCTAAGAGTAAACGTGAGTGTTCCTAGGTAACATTTTCCTTGGTGTAACTTGTTTCTCATGATGCATTTATAGATGTGTTTTCTCTCTCTCTCTGTCAGTACATTAATTGAGATACAGAGAATATCATGACAGCTGTATGATTATCTGGATTCTGTATTTTGTACTTTATGTCTCTATTCTGCGGTTTCTTTGAAGTTGTATCTTCTCATTAAACTGCCATTGTATTCTGCCACCAATTCCATGTCTCATATGTCTGTTTTCTTCATTTTTGGAGCAAGCGTTCCTAGGCACCCCGGCTCAAATTAAGGTGCCCCTTTTGTCCCTGACTCACTCTCCTGCTCAGTTCTGTGGTGGCTCCCGGGGCTCTGGGGACCGCCTCTAGCTTCCTTGACCCGTAATAGATCTTCCCTCCAACAGCCTCTCTTGCAAGTCCTGTATTGTTGGTTTGTTGCCCCTGCCCCCCTTTCCACTGCCCTCCATAGTCTGTTGTGCTTCCACGGCCCTTCCTGCCTGCTCATTGTGGTTAAATTGTTGCCTTTGCACTCTCCTACCTGCCTTCAATTTTCAGAGTCCGTGCCCCTGGCCTTTGCCTCTCAACAGTATCCCAATGAACAACTAGATTGCTAACATTCTATATTTATTACAAAAGTGTGGAACGCCTGACATCATCTTGATGTAATCAAAACTGTAATACCTAGAGCATTTCCTTTAGAAATTACATATATGAGAGGGTCTTATTGGCATCAAAATTATGGTTAGTGCTCTAAAAGACTAAAATAAGGACATTTTGTCTGAGTTTTCAAATAGCGACAAAGCACTTTTAAATAATTTGTTACCTTTATGTTTTTTTATCCAGTTGACCACTTGATTAAATGTTGCACTTAGGGGAGAGGATGTGGTGTTACTTCCAGAACTGCAGACTTTGCAACTGGGGAACCAGGTTGAAGTTTCTGCTTCAGCTCGACATTCTGTGATTCTGGTCAAATCACTTAGTCTCCCCATGTCTACAACCAAAATGAATATGTGCTTGTGTGATGTAACCAATGCTCATGTAAAGCACTCCAATACCTGACAAGTCTGCACTATATAACACTGCAAAAACACTAAATAATAAGTGTTTTGCACACTTCTGTCATTGGGCTATATTTGGGCTACATCTGGGTGATTTTGGGCTACATTTGGGCTCTTTTAGCTCCGGTGGCCATCTTGGGAGATTTATTTGTTATGAAGTTTCCTAATTTCCTCATGTACTGCAGTCTCCTCAGTAGGAAATGCTTTCAGTTTTTTACGTTGATTCCATCATGAAGGTATTCAGATATGTCACACATTTGCCATAAATTCTGAATGTTAGCACTCTAGTTGCTCATTAGATCACTGTAGTAAAACTACTGTTCACCATGGAAGTCTGCTACTGGTATTAAAAGTGCATGTTTCAGTCTGCATGTCAGAATTTTTTAATGAAATAGAAGAGGATTTGAGAAGTCACTCAAAATGTGCCCTCATTTTCTTTCTTCAGCATTAATGATAATTTCTATGGCAAAATGAACCCCCTCATTGTGTTCCTTTTTAAATTAAATGTTTTAAGTGTTACCAGTTTATTCCAATCAAGATGGCTTCAGGTGTGCCATACTTTTGTCATAATGAAGACAGTAAGCGCTCTAGTTGTTTTTAAGAACATTCTGGGACATTCTGTCATTGGGCTATACTTGGGCTACATCTGGGTGATATTTGGGCTACATTTGGGCTCTTTTGTCTCTGGTGGCCATCTTGGGAGACTTATTTGTTATGAAGTTTCCTAATTTCCTCATTTACTGCAGTCTCCTCAGTAGGAAATACTTTCAGTTTTTTACTTTGATTCCATCAAGAAGGCATTCAGATGTGTCACACATTTGCCATAAATTCAGAATGTTAGCACTCTTTTTGCTCATTAGATCACTGTAGTAAAGCTACTGCTCACCAGGGAAAACTGCTGCTGGTATTGAAAGTTCATGTTTCAGTCTGCATGTCAGAATTTTTTAATGAAATAGAAGAGGATTTGAGAAGTCACTCAAAATGTGCCCTAATTTTTATTTCTGCAGCACTAATCATACTTTTTATGGAAAAATGAACCCCCTCATTTTGTTCCTTTTGAAATTAAATGTTTTAAGAGTTACCACTTTATTCCAAGCAAGATGGCTTCAGGTGTGCCATACGTTTATCATAGGTAGGACTGTTAGCGCTCTAGTAGTTCTTTGGAACACTCTGGGAAGCTGCAGTAGAACACAAAGGAATCAACTGACAGTCTCTGCCCTTGTTGGATGTACATGTTTTACTGAGAATGTCAGACTTCATTCTCACATGACTGAGAAAGATAATGTGAATTTACAGAAAATAAGCTCTCAGTTTAGCTTATAGATCACCTTCCAAACCTCTGTGGTAAAAGCATGAGAAAATATTTTTCTCTCAATCATGATATCCCAGCAGAAGGCTTTTTCACATGGTGAAATCACCTTAGAACATACCACAATTCCTAAAATGAGTATGGTACCATCAACAAATGATTTATAATGTAACTAAAGTCTTAAAACCTTCGATTAACTGCAATGCTTTTTAATGAGGTGCTATCATGTATATTGGTCCCAAGATGGCTGCCAACACTTCTTGGATGAAGTGCTGACAGCCAATCAGATCTCAGGATGAGATGTGTGGTTAGGCTCCGCCCACATATATATATGCTTTTAAATGCTATTTTCTCAGGAAATACTGAACAGATTTACACCAAACCTACAAAAGGCACTTCCTTGACCTGAGGACTACCTCGCTGCCAAATTTCAAGTAAATCTGTTCAGCCGTTCGGGCTGTAGCCCTGTCTAAAGGTCCTATGGAAAAATGCATGGGAAAAACGCGTTTTGGGACCCCCCTTTTATCTCAGCCCCCGCTTGACGAATCCCCCCGAGACTTTTAGGGTGGGAGCGGAGCGTAGCGCCCCACCTATTTTGAAACATTCGCGAGGATTCGTCGACCGGCGCCAAAGTTATTCAAAATAGAATGTTGCGGATTTCCTATGGAAAAGGGGTCCTAACTATAACTACCTACTGGCGACCGCCAGTAGGTAATATATATATATATATATATATATATTTATATATTTATATTATCTACTGGCGGTCGCCAGTAGATAGTTATAGTTACAACCTAGTTTCCATAGGAAATCTCAAAATTCTATTTTGAAAACCTTTGGCGCCGGTTGACGAATCCTCGCGAAATTTTCAAAACTAATGGGGCGCTCCGCTCAGCTCCTACCCTGAAAGTCTCGGGGTGATTCGTCAAGCGGGGGCCGAGAAAAAGGGGAGGTCCCAAAACGCGTTTTCCCCATGCATTTTTCCATAGGACCTTTAGTCGCAGCTACAGCCCGAACGGCTGAACAGAATTACGTGAAATTTGGCAGAGAGGTAGCCATAAGGTGAAGGAAGTGCCTTTTGCAGGTCTGGTGTAAATCTGTTCAGTATTTCCTGAGAAAATAGCATTTAAAAGCATACCAATATCTATGTGCGCGCACAGTGCGCGCACCCTGCCGTGCGCGAGCGCAATTCTGATTGGTTGTTAGATGTCGGTAAACATTCGAATCGGTCGAAACCAGGAAGTGTCGGCCGCCATTTTGTCTCTCGCAGTCTGAGGGGGTGAAAAAAAAAGGTGGAGAACGTGAAAAAGGGGCAGAGTGGACAGTTCCTGACCCCCTAGCCTTGGTCAGGGGGTCACAGAAGGACCCCCAAGGGAGAAAAAAAACAATTTGTTTTTTTTTTAAACGCGAGGTGCGCGCATGGTGAAAAACCTGGGGGGGAAAATTAATAAATAAATAACTTAGCATTTAAAAAACCGTACAAATTCACTGAAAAAACCATAGGTTTCACACACGTTATAGTTACGAATTAGCATTTAAAAAACCTTGCAAATTAACTTAAAAAACCATAGGTTTCACACATGTTATAGTTAGCTGGACATTTCACTCGTAAAAAACCAATGAAATTCCCCCGTTATAGTTAGTGCAGGCAACTATAACTCACGCGACCGCAATCCTCTGCTGATGACGTCAGATATTACATCACTGATGACATATGTGTCTTTATGAAAAATAAATATTTGTAATATATGTATAGCTAAAGATTAATGGAAGAAGACATGGGTAAATAAGTGTCTAAATACAGTGATGTAATATCTTACGTCATCAGCAGAGGATTGCGGTCGCGTGAGTTATAGTTGCCTGCACTAACTATAACGGGGGAATTTCATTGGTTTTTTACGAGTGAAATGTCCAGCTAACTATAACATGTGTGAAACCTATGGTTTTTTAAGTGTATGTATATATATATATATATATATATATTTATATATATTTTTAGCGCTAGCCAGAGGCGCTAATGAGGCCCCGTTCTTCAAGCGGCTGGAGTCCACTGGTATCAGCTGTTTTCAGCATTTGTTTGCTCCGAGGGATCGGAAAACTCCGGCCCGCCTCCAGTGCCTGCTGCCAGGCGCAGCTCGTGACTTCACGTGGAACCACTCTCATTGTACAGTGGCTCGCAGTCCGATGGACACCTGCATGGGGGGTTTGAACGTCATAGGGGGCCCAAGGAAGCCTTCGGACTGCAATTCATCCCAGGCGCTTCCAACCGGCCACTTGATTTTAACATCACTAGCCATTTGGGCTGGATTTTGCTTGCTTCCCCACACGCAGTACTCACCTGAAAAAGATGTCTTCTGGGAACTGTAGTTCTTACCGCTCTGCAGTCAGTACACGGTCATGTGATCTGGGGCAAGGTGCACTCCGACAAATAGGAGTGGAGCAGGTCTTACAAAGGAGCAGGTGGAGCAGCATCCTGTTGTACAGCGGCATCTGACGAAGGTTGTACAGCCGAAATGCATTATGCCCGAATTGTCCAATAAAGGCTTTCCTTGGACTCCCCTGAGTGGCCTCATACTTTTCTTTACTGGAGGAGTCTCAGTCTCAGTCTCAGTCTCTCTTTCTCTCTTCTCTCATATGCTGTGCTTTACCACTGTTAAGTGTAGGAGTCATGACTCACAAGAGGCAATGCCTTGAGTGGGTGATGCCCCTCCACTCCATCAACAATGGTAAGAAATAGCATATTATTCTCCACCCATCTGCATGTACGGTTTATGTAGTGATATTTTTTTCATGTGCACGTTTTGGACAAAGGAAACTGAACCAAAAGCAGGATGCAAGGAGTTAGATTTGTGCAATATAGTAAAATCACTCTGAAGAAACTGATCATTTGGAGGGTTATTTCCCTGTGTAAAGTAATTGTAATATGCAATCTATGAGCTCGTTTTCCTAACGTCATTGTTGCTGTATTGTTCTACAAAATAAAAAATCTAATTTGATCTTTGTACTGTAGTGATAAATGTGTGAATGAGTGTTTATTTTTTTAAGAAAGTACACATGCCTTGGAGACAGCATTTTATGTTGAGCTTTCAATATTTTGCCCAAAAATTGTCTAAACCGTCGGCACTGTTATGGTTTTTAATTTAGAGGGTTTGCAAACACTCTCCCAAGGCAGTCTGTCCAACATAGTCTGTATATCTGTTTTTTTTTATTAATGGTAAAACAGAACGCAAAGTGATAGAGGGGTGACGATTGTAAGGGAAATAAGTAACGTTGAACCATTTAAGCTTTCACCTTTTTAAATAAGATTATTGGATGAATTTTGAAGCAGAGGGGGGTTATGCATTCTCCCCAATAGATGCATTGTTCATCACTCCTCTCACACCTTGGCTATTTCATGAATAGCATGTCAGCAGCATCACAGTATCCAGAGGCAGGCTGAGGCAGCAGAATTTTTCATTTTCATGTTTTTTGTTTTGGAAAGGATGTTAACAACGTTACACACCGACAATTACTTACTAAGCACAATCACGTATACAGCTCCCAGAAAAACCACGAAGAAATAATGATATGATTGTAAGGATGCTAGCTATAGACAAACGCATCAATCTCTCCCAGACTTTTCCAATTCTCGAAACACTCTTACTTGGGACACACTTCTGAACCTTACATACGATACCTTCCTGAATAAACCACACTACAAAACCCACACACACTACCAACAATAACCAGCTGAGTAGCTGCTTACTCACTAAACTTGAAGGCGTGTTTAGGCCTTCTTAGGGACAGAAAATAGTAGGAACAGTGCACCGCTCTAGAGTAGGGCAAACAACTTGTGAGCACTCATTTATGAATCGAAATATAGGTCAAGGGGTCAACAGCTGCTCAAGTCCTCTACAAGATCTTGACATGCAAAGTCAAAGGTGTGTGGCACTGTCTATTGGGTATGGCGGTTTACCTCCTACCTGCAGCACATTTACAAATTAATGACTGGCACTGTGAAGGAATGATATCGGAGCCAAACACGTCTGGCAAAGTTGAAATTGTATCTTAACCGCTAAACATCTGTATAAATGCAAGTAGACAGTGCAAGCACACATTGCCCCCATTGAAAAGAAATGTCAATGTATCTAGAGCATTGAGCATTGGGTGACAAATTGGGGCTTTTCTGCCAACTGCATTTCAACTTTAAGCCATCAAAAGTGATGTCAACAGAGGCACTGAACTACCAATGTAACTTCTCCCTCGTACAAAAGAAGGGGGCCTGCAGAAAACATGCAGCGTGCTCGCCACGTTGACGTGAAAATCTCTAAGTATTGAGGGAACAACGGTTTGGCGGATAACGTCACCAGAAGCTGAAGAGTTTATTTGCGCGCCGACACACATCAAGCGACGGAATGATGCCGCAGTTTGATAGACCGGAAGAATCAAAGGCTCAGAGTGGGCTCCGCTGAGATCTGAACTTGTGCCCTGCAAGTTACTCACAGATCACTGCAGCGCGCTCGCTCTACCGAGATATTTACGAGTCCAAATGGAACAAAGAAAGAGGTGCCACGGGGGTGAATTCAATGTACTGCAGTCAATGACACTCCCACATACCACATGGTTAACACCGTTATAAACATTCAACGTAATAATGTTCTATGCCTTCAAACTCAGTTGCCGTTTATTTCACAGACTTTGAAGATACCTGTGATTTAGGTTCTCGGCAAGGGTAATGGAGTCGGCCATCTTGAGAATGAATAATGCAAGTTTCTTAGTCCATTGCTGCAAATTACAATCCAACCTGCATCAACGCCTGAACTCTGTCCATTGTGTTTTTGTATCGGGTTTAAAAAATACATCAGAGCACATTTTTCTATTACCAGGGAGTCCGCATATCTACTCTTCGTAAGCGGTGGTTCCTATAGTTAATCAATTAAACAGATAAAACCCCATCAATCTTGACTTGTGGAGATAAAGGTTAGGGGCTCCAAAAAAAAACCTAAGTGAGAGGTACAGACAGGTGGGGAGGTGCCTTTCAACTGCCAAACTGTTTTCAAAAATACAAAAATAATAAGTGTTTAAATAGCATCATGTCCAGATGGTGAATTATTAGGGCTGCCATAGAGTGTGTCTAACGTCAGAGTTGTTTCTGTAAGTAGTCCGTTTATTAGATGTTACAAATAAAAATGTGACTAGTTTGAAAGTCCTCCTTGGCCCATCTCGTTCTACTACACATTTTGAATAAAGTGATTAATTCGGAAGACAGCCACACTTTCCTGTGATGGGCAGTTCCACATTATTACTATTTCTAAAGATGTGTACTTGCTTTTCTACAATGGAATAAGGGTTATAAATTGCAGTAAAACTCCTATACCATAATATAGTCCAGGAAATCTCTTAAAGGGGACAGATCCTTGTAGTCCTGAGAACAGATGAAGGTCTTTACTTTCCAAAGGTAAGAGGTCTTGGAGAAGGATGCGCCAGTGTAGCCTGTGATGGCAACCAAAAGGACAGGGTGAGATTCCAAGTTTGTGAACAGAATTGTTTGTGATGCTCCCCAATAATCCCACAATTTTACAGGATTTCATAATGGGGAAAAATACAAATTATTCAGATTTTCCCCCAGGATTTCTTCTTTAAAAATACAAATGTGCCAAATTCTGGGATTATCAGCTCTATAACTCTATATGTATTATGTTCCATTAAGAACGTGCATAAATATGGGCACTATAGAAATAGGAAACGACCCGCTGGCCCGTCTCATTGGGAGCTTGTGGCCAGAATTTCATCTACAAAGGGTGATTGCTTTTGAAAGAGCTGCTGACTTTCTCACAATTAGGAACAGAGTCACACTACCAACAATACATATGACAACCAATGACACTTATTGACAAAGTAAGGCTAAAATAGTCCTGTTGCTTTGAATACAATATAATAGCACAATTTCCTAGATAATCATTTTGTTTATCACTCATATGATGTGCACAAGCATTCCGTGTGCTGAGCAAAAGGTAAAATATATTTATTACATGAAAAAGTGATAAGACAACCACAAACAACTACATTTTTTAGTTGAAAACATTAATAAATCACAATGGAGAATGTTTTAAGAGCATAAAACAACCAATCAGGAGACAGTGTTACTTGGCTGAAGGATATTAAAAAATAACATATGATGTAAACGTATGGTAAAATAGTCACACCTTCCAACAAATCTAGATGGTAAAGCTTGGAGGTGGGGAGGAATTGAAAAATAAATAAACTTAAAATAAGTTCAAAATTAGATATGTTGCATGTGAAAAGTTTGAACTATTGACCAATGCACCTGTATTTTCCTTCAGTACAATCAAGTCAAAACAAACTCAAGAACTTGTTTTTTTTTTTTTTTTTTTAATGTCTGGATGCCTGTAAATGTTATGCTGTCTCTAAGTACTCTCAATAACAGGTGTTTATATTAACAAGGGCCACTGGAATCACGCGATTTCTGCATAATTATCGATCTGCCACCGTTACTACATAATCCATAATCTGCAGATGTTAACAAAAAAATATTTTGTTTTTAACTAAACAATTGCTCAAAATACAGCGACATGCGTTTATAAGCAGAAGAAGATCCTTCGCAAATGTTTACTGGTCACTTTTATGTTGCTTATTGCCGGATTACACTGGTACTATTGAGGTAAAAGCTTTACCCAGACAATATTTACATGTGTAAAAAAAAAGTTAAAATTATGAAGTAAAACTATTACAAAATTGCTGCATAATGCCACATAATTTGTCTTTTTTTATTGCAACATAATTTAGTCATACCTGTTGCAGTATTAGGTCCTCCCCTGCTGCATAATTCCAGTGGCCCTACTATTAACCCTATTACACGTAGAGTCTTTGCGGCTTCAAAAGAATGGAAGGCTGAGTTAAACAAATCCCTCATCATTTGTAACCCACTCGTAGATACGTCTCAGCAACACAGACCAGCTGGCGGTCCTCGGTTGGACAGGTACTTTGTAGACCAGTAACATCCCCATTTCAAAAGTCAACTTCTCAAGACTCGTGACTCAAACTAGTTATCCCATGAGACCTTATTTTGTGATTCTGTGTATATGCATATACCAATATCTATCATGATCGTGGTAAACAGCGGCATACCATATGGGGAACGGCGGGACAAACTATGGGCATCCCAGCTGAGATGTGAGTGAGACAAAAAGCATGTAATGTACCAAACATACAGCGTGGTAAGGCACAAGAACATCCACTTTTGGTGCAAGATTCCAAACTAAGGCCTTCATTTAAAGGAGTATCTTCTGTCCACTGCGTGTTAGAGGGCCACAAATGACTGCAGCCGCACAGGGTTTGAAATGGGTATCTCAAGGACTGTTGGTTATCAGCTGTTTTAAATTTCTAAGCTTTGCACCACACCTTTTACACAATTTTGAATTCTCCTTTACTATACACAGCTTCTGTTTAGCTCATTAATTTACGCAAGAGGTAAAGCGTTCATTGTGAGAAGAGTTGGGAGGCCAACGGGGCGCTCCCAAGGCTCTTGCTTACCCTGGGCACTCTGTAAACAGGCACAAAGTTGGACAGTGGCCAACGAAAAAAAACAGCAGATTTTAATAAATAAGAACACACTTTCCTTGATTACCTGTGTTTGGAACTAGCTCCAATCCCTCAGGGTACCAACTGCTTGATTTCCGCACTAAACAAATTAGAACATTTCAACATTGTGATAAAAAAAAACACCTGTCCTCAGCACCGAATCAAAACAAGGAGAAAAGGGTCCAATCACAAATCAGAAATAGTAGATCCCAGATAGCAGACACCAGAAGGACTTCATGCCTGCCGAGGCAGTGAGAATCCTTCAATCATCCAACCTTGAGTGCTATCTGCAAAGAGCTTTAAAGATTAAAAGAAGAGGCGATAGTCCTCAAAGCGTAGTAAACATCCTATTCAAAGTCCGCATTCTTTCACATCCGCCAATGCTAAACTCCTCGCCATTACTAACGGATAAAAGCACTTATAGCACAACATAAAAAAACAAAGCAATTTACAATCCCAGGCAGATGACACTCATATGATAAGAGGAATAATCACAACTTGATGTTTTTCTTACATCACAATTCTGCTGTGTGTGTGTGCTGTGAGGAAAGAGCTATTGTGGTTATCCAATTTATTAATACTCAGTTTATCGAACCCATAAGTGTGTAAGGTAGAGCATCACTTGCTAGGACTCAGCTACTGCACACGTAGATCACCAACCACAGTTGTCAGTGGTGAGCTTTACATTACAAAACCAGTCAGCAGGTCCTCGTGCCAGTTTCCCCTGGGACAGTTGTCCTGTCCAGTTTGCCTGCAGCCCTCCACTGCTTGTCTACCTACTGCCCTCTGTTTGTGCCTCCTCTGCTCGTTTATTGCTCTGTTTTGCCTTTTCTGTTTGTTTTTTTCTGCCCCGTTTTGCCTGTGCTGCTAGTTTTTCTGCCCCCTGTTTTTCCCTCTTCTGTTCTTTTTTGCTTTTCTGCTTGTTTTCGGACATCTGTTTTGCCATTTCGGCTCATTTTTCTGCCCCATGTTTTGTCCTTCCTGCTCATTGTTCTGACCTCTATTTAGCCTTTTCGGTTTGTTTTTGTAGCCCGCTTGGCCTTTTCTACCCTGTTTTGACTTTTCTGCTGGTTTTTCTGCCCCGTTTGGCCATTTTTACTCTGTTTTCTACCCATTTCTGCTCTGTTTTGCCTTTTCTGTTCTTTTTTCTACCCTCTATTTTGCCTTTTCTGCTTGTTTTTCTGCCGTTTTGCCTTTCTTACATTCTGTTTTGTATTTTCTGCTCGTTTCTTCACTCTTTCTGCAGTTTCCTTAAGACTTGGCTATTCGACAGACTTCGCACCCCGGCACCCAGATACTCCCAGGGGTAAGAGGGCTGCACTCTACAAATGCTGATTGGTTGATTGAAAATACCAGTTGTTATGAATTGTTTTTCTGTTTACCCTTAATGGTTCCAGCGGATTTCCCCACCCTCTGTATATGAACTATGGAATGCTCCTGTTTAGAATGTTGGAGCATTGATGATGACAGTTGGAGATGAGGAATGGAAGTTTTGACATCCTTGTGAAGAACCTGCTGTTGGAACATTAAATCTGAAGTTTCATACTACAAATACAATGTACTGTACATTTTTACAACACTGGACATAACCATTTACCAATCCATAACACTGGTAGGCATAACTATACATTTTTCGAAAAGCGTTCGAAATTGCGAGCACTCACAGGCCTCTATGAGGTTAGTGAAATCAGCCACTTTGTTATGTTAGGAAGATTCACATAGAGCTTCCCTTTGACGTGTATGGTCCCACAGCATTAAAATATTATGGACTTTTGAGCCTTTTGGTGGTGATGTCTGGAATATTGATGTAGTTAAGCAAGATTTTGAACATCAATGACAAGAAAATAAGGAGCAGCGTCAACTGGACAGCATGCCCACCTTAAACACCCATGGGCAACATGGCATCGGGGAGTGTTTCTGAGGCGGTACTGGGAGGGGGGGGGTGGTGTAGTGGAGGGGTTTGGGGGCACAGCTGAGGTTCATTCACCTCTGAATTACTTTTAAGAGGATGGAATTTTCAGGAACCTGGAGGGGCATGTCTTGCAACCAGCTATCTCTAAGCAAGGTCTCCATTAAGAACTGTTGGTAGAGGTTCAATGAAGAAATAAATACAGAATACAAGCACCTACGCGATGTACAATTTGCATCATGTCAGGAATATAGCAAAAAGGTGAAATCAAAAGTAAAAAAATCTTGTAACATTTTATTTTATGTAAGGTATGAGGTGAGGAGAACACCATTTTTGTTTATGATATATTTCCCCCGTCCCCACTTCTGGCTAAAGCGACATGTGCCCTTGGACTGCCCCTATTCCCCAGACATTTGCCTACACACAATAAGGAGCAAAATACAATATTATAATGTCCATTGATACAAAGGCAGTCAGAGAGATGCCATTGTTGAAAAATCTATTAAATAATCCAATTCACAATGGCCGGGTAAACGTAGAGACACACATCCAGGATAGTCTTATGTGACGGCACAGGAAGTTGTAATGCATAAACTGGAAGTGAGAAGAGTTCAATACTTTCATCACAGTTAAGAACACACAAAAGAGTGTGCCTTGGTACAGGGTTCTTTTCGGTCTCATAAATTGCTGAAATTTGATCAACCAGAGGATTATCGTGCCATGCTGTGTGAGCGCCTTTTTACATTGCCGGAGACTTCTAAATATTGCTATAGCAGAAGGTGGTATGTGGTACTAAGAATAGCACTTTGGACAGGAGAAGATGTTATTGGGGAGAAGAAGTAAAAAAAACGTACTTTGCCCAGGTCAAAAAGGCTTCCCTTAAAAGCTGTGAGAAAGACAGAAGTAGAGATGATGTCCTTTTCCAACACCATCTGCATTTCGTTGCTTGGTAGCATCTTTCTTATTGACAAGCTAGGTCTATGGCAACCGGGGAGAAAGTCTGTCACCTCAAGGAGTAGTCCTTATTTCGGTATCCGCTTTAATCCAAATTAACCACCCAGTAATTCCAGTGCAATCTAAGCTGCTTGCTGAATGACGAGACTTGAGAAGATGCCACCAGGTATTCAACAATCAGAGGGAGCCACTGTACCTTCTTTAATGCTGGGCAGATGAGGCAAGGCCAGGCCATTCCAGAAAAGGTCCACACACAGAGTAAAGAAAGGTGCTATAATAAAAATTGTCAAAAGAATGGTGTTCCTGTGGGTGACATGAAAAAGGGCTTAAGAGACGCCCATAGGTTTAAGGGGGAATCAAACAATTAAACTGATGGGGAAAGAAGCCAGGGGTCATAGAGGAGAGGGGAGGGAACACTAGGCTGAGCACATGTGGTTAGAAGGTTCCAAGGCATGTACGATACACTGAAGCATGCATATTAGGGGATGAACCTACCTTCAAAGTGAGCCGCTTCCACTCCACCTCGCTTTCACTATAGACTGCTTTGTTTCGGGTTTCACAGCTCTTAAATCACGCCTGTCAGCACACAGAGGCCATCGCTTTCATAAAGAAAGCACAGGGCGACTCGACCTGCTGGGCTAGGGGACCCTCCGCCACCTACATTTAGGGCCTTCCATGAAAGGCATCTCAGATTGCAGCAGCTGCGAAGAGCAAGCAGGGCCATCGCTCAAACTTGTGTTTATGGAAGCAGCAGGAAATCTGGGCAGGAGGATTGGAATGGGGCTCTCTTACGAATAAGGAAGTACAATGTGTGCTGGGTGGTTTGTCATTTGTAACCTCTTAAGACAACTAAGGTGATGTAAAAAAAATCTTTAAGGGAACATCATCGGCTCAACCCAAGGACTTCAATTAAAATATATCAACAACATCTTGCTTGATGCCACCAAATTAAAGCCCTGTAAACAAAATAGCAGACCAAAATGACATATTATACAGGATTTTGTCTTCGTATTGTGCCAACAGCTTTTCCATCCCATCTTTTTGCTCAGCTCTCAGGCTGATCATGCTTTTTATACAAGTGGACTCAACATCTCAAAGCCCACTCCACGTGCTGCATCAGGAAAACACCAGGATTTCTGGACGAGTGAGAGAGACACACCCATTGTACAAGGACGCTACTGCCCCCGACCTGGTTCTGGGGATACAGTCCGAGTCAAATGCTATCCTATTGAAGGGCACATGTGTTTTTTACCAGTACCACTGAGACAGGAGTCTCCTTTCCCTTCCAGGTAAAATCCAATCAGCCCCTCCCTACTCGCCTGACGCTTATCACATCTGCCCACCAATATGTTCACCCTACTTGACCCTCTTTCCCACCCACTCAAAGGATCTAAATTGTTGGAACCTAATCAACATTGTGTGGCCATGTAGGATATTGGCCGTTTGTGATCTGCTAAGTATTGTCTATAAATCGGAGACACTCGATTAGGGAGTCTGCACTGACACCCCAGGAATCCTCATTTACTGGACCAGCTAGTGTCTGACCTTCCCTTCCTTTGTGAAGCCTGAGAAAATATCCTGAAAATATACCCCGTATATTAGTTGACGTAGGTTTTTATTTTTTATCTCTGAACTACCTACCCATGTCCCTATTCTCAATAAATACTGCCATTTGAACCTGGGTGGGGTCTGATCCCAAAGGTGCAGCAAACCTAGGATTCGGGAGGACGCTATGCTGCGGGACTTCGGCTCCAGAGACAGTGATGGAGAATACCTAGAGCCCTTATTCACATATTTAAAGGTGTTCTTATATGTGGATAATTCACAAAAAGAAGGCTGGATGAAATAAAGCATTTGCCTAGGGTCACACAATTTGGAAATGCAGCAATTCTGGCACTAGATGGGCATCTCTTTTTGACGACAAATATTCATGCTTTGTCCTTAATCCCTGGGGGATGACATCAGAGTGTGACAGGCAGAAGCCACATCTTATTTTGAACGTTTTACACAGTCTTCCCCTACGAAATAACAGACAGACTAGCTTGCATGTATTTTTTGGCACAGGGAGATCTGCCTGGATTACTGAGCAGAGGCTGGGATTCAAACTTGGTTCCCCATGTTCCATGGTCCACAGCTGTAGCAGACATTAAGCGACATCTTTCCTGTAAAAACTCAGCTTGCCTTGGGCGCCAGGTTCCAAGAGGACTTTGAGCTGAGCCACAGCCAGCCATCTATCTGGCTTGAGCTTTCAGTGCCTCACCCACCTAAACTCAATCACTATTGAGTGTTTCAGCAGCACCTTTCAGACAAAGAACAGCATGTTTCTGAGAGTTGCACATGCCAGAAAATCGGAATATTTAGCGAGTGGACAGCGGGGCAGATCACTTAACATAGATATAATCCTGTCCATGAAAAAGGCCACAAGAGAGATTTCTCAGATTAAGATATGAGAGCGAGTGGAGTCGAACTGTCTTGCGCTGTTTTGGAGGCAATATGAAGATTGCTGTGATGTATGGCTCTTATAGGGAGCCTCTGTCATTTTTTTCAGTTTCTGAATCTCATAACCCACTGCTGTGACATAGCCAGAGTTGATAACAAATCTGGTTACCCACTGTTGTGAAGTCGTAAAGGCCTTCCAGGCCAGGCTGATGGGACTCCTTGGGAGCCTTTAAGTACAGTGCTGCTTGTCTGCTTTGAAAGCTGAAAGCACAGCTGCAGGAGTGGGGGAAGGAAGGCACGAAGGTGGTGGTGGGGAGGTTAGCCAAGGATGGCAGGTAAAAACAAGCATTTGCAATGCAATAGGTCCTGCATTTACTAGAGTTTTGTAAAGGCAACACCTATTCCATTACAAATGCTAGTTTGTAAAAATGCCCATGTGGCACTTTAACTTTAATGCCGGCCGCGCCCCTTTCTTTAGCTGAAGGGGCATGGCCGCCATTAAAGTGAAAGCGCGGTATGGACGTTTTCACAAAAAAAGCATTTGTTTGCTAAGTTGACAAAAAAATTTTGTAAAAGCGCCCCATATACCGCGCTTGCACTTTAATGGCGGCCACGCCCCTTTCATTAGACACAGCTCATCTAAGGAAAGGGGCGCAGCCGACATTAAAGTGTAAGTGCGGCATGGGGCAATTAAAAGCAAGAATAGTAAAAAAAAACCATAAGGCCGCACTTGGTGCAGGACGGAAAGCAAAGGCACGGTTGCCACAATCAGTGTGGCGTGTCATGCTATGTAAAAAAAAAAGTGTTGCGTGGGAGCTTCCTGCATGCTGCAGGCAGGAGAAAACCATTAAACGAAATAGTGCTTGAAAGCTATAATTAAAACCTACAGAGCAACAACACATGTAAAAGGGGGTGTCATCATGGAAGGTTACAAAGACAAGACGGTACTTAAGAGGGACTAACAAGCCTAATAACGAATCATAAGCCAGCTTTTACTAAGGACAATGACACAAGCCAATGAAAAATATGGGCGGAGAGTGAGTGGGGCTTCATGTCCATACTCTAATACAACATGCCTTGTAGAGCAGCGCAGGCGCTGCACAGGCTCGACCTAAAAATGTAACCTGTGGGACAAGGATACATAACAGTGTGTATGTTATGTATGGCTCCCCATTACTCCAATGCCATTGTGTAGCAGATGCAAGTAAAGGCAGATGATTTTGGGAGCCATACATAACATAACATTATATTGTTTTGTATTGTATTGTAATTGCATTTATATAGCGCTTACTACGAAGCGCTTTTCTTTTGACGAGTAGCACGCTACTCTGGAACCCATAAAGGATTAGTGGTGAATTAGTATAGTGAAATGTGAAAGTAATTATGGGTAAGAAGTGAATTAAGGGAATGTTTTTCAGCGAGGGGTTATACTGATTGACCTTTGTTGTCTATCTGATGTCACTCACAATCCCTCGAATAAAAACATCTGCAGAATTCTCTCTTACCCATCTATAATTCTATATGTTTAAAACACTCTGACAGCAGCAATGCCCACATCCGAAGCATTTATTGATACAACAGCGAGTCTATTACGTTTGATACATACAAAAGAAAACTCAGAAATAGTATCTGCTTTCTAAACTGGAAGAAAAAGTGTCACTTGACCAAATAAAGCCGGGAAGGTTGATGAAATATATCTGCGTGCTGTGAGTGACCTGCTGTACTTTATTTCATGGTTTTTAACTGCACCGGCGTTGATGTGCAGAACAATAAAGAAATGAGCATTTGGAAGTTTAGTTTCAGGGGAAGGAGGAGGTCAAGTCCCATTACTTACCAATAAATCCTTACAAAGGCATTGTCGCAGCTGACAACAGTCTAGACAGTGGGCCAAAGCAACACCCACCCACCAGCCCACAACCGGTGCATTAATTTTTTTTTTTTTTTTTTTAAACACGAGAAGCCAGGAGAGCGAGTGTTTTTGGTTACCTCCAAGTGTGAAGGGAGCTCCTGTTTCCTGTGCTTAGGGACCAAGGCCGTGGGGGATATTGTCAACACTCTGTATCAATGGGCCTGCTGCAAGTCTGGGTCATTGATTTCTTTTTGAGAATTAAACTTTAAAATAACTACGTCTCCAGGAAAGGAAATAGAACATTTTAACAGGCCGACCTTTCTTTCACTCGTGAGTAATTTCATAGAAGGAATTAAGAAAGAGTTTCCCATCAACTAAAATTCAAGGTGATCGTCGAGGCGAGAGCTACTGCTAGACCTCTCTAGGGGAGTGTAAAGATATGCACCTTTCCTCAATTTGTAGAGCTTTTCGCTGTGCCACATTTGAATAAAAGTCGTGTATTTTGCGGCAATCTTTCAGACATCATCTAACGCCAGCAAAATGGTTCTGCATAAGATATATTTCACAGAAAGTAGTGCTCTTCTGCTCAAGGTCACTGAGCACGAAAACGCTCTGCAAGAGGTTATCTCGCAGAGAAACTCTCCAAACAATTGCCGTTGGGCATATCAAGACACTACAAAAGAGCCTTGTACAGAAAAGGCTTGCATACATTTTGTAGCTTGGCTGAGTTCGATTCAAGAAAAATTTTCTCACGGCGTGGTGAAAAAGTTCTCGCAATGGAGAGAAAAATGCGGCGTGAGGTCGGGGAAGGTTTGCACAGCTCTACAAGCCTTGCCAAATCTGAAGGCTCTCTTATTTGTTCTATTGCTTCCCAACTCACAAACACAACTCTTGGTCCTGAACTGAACATATTCGGTATACATGTTGTGGCCCACTTGCCTGTTGTCTGTTCATTTAGGTTGCATATTAACAACATCAACAGTGCATACAAGCTCTAGGCCAAACCTGTTTGAGTTACAAGTGATAAGCCTGTATTCTGATGTGGTAAGTCGACTCAGGCTCGCCCTCAAAGAACACCATCAGGTAACTCAACCAGTGGTTTATTGGAAATTTTACAAAAGTTAGTATTGACAGCCTTGAGGACCACCAACCCGCTCTTGTCACTACCACAATATACTGAACTGGGCATAAACCTGTAGTGGCTCTGACTATAATGGAAACAGCGCTACAAGGCAGGTGAGATGCCTTCCCAGTTGCATTAACCTCTTCTATGCCCATGACGAGATAGTCTCGTCATGGAGCGCGGTTGCGCTGTGCCCATGACGAGACTATCTCGTCATGGACCCCGCCCGCTAATACAATGCCCGGCACAGGAGGGGGAAAGGGCGGGGCACTGAAGGGGTTAAGTTTAGGACATTAGAGGCTACCGAAAGGCAGGTGGGGCATGCAGGCTCTCCTCAATATTAGGTGAGCAAGAACCATATGCGTTTCCTTTAAATGCGCAGGTGCTGAATTCAGCATTTATCTCTTAATTTCGCGAAACGAGCCTGAATGGGATCAGTTGGTGTTCTGCAATTAAGCACAATCGCTTCAGTATGGGCGGGAAAGGCATAATCTAACTTAAGTGGCAAAAAGTGAGTACCTGAAATGGGACCTAACATGAGAAGGGCTTCTTCAGCATGAAACTGAAAGTAAGGTGGTTTTGCCATCCGATAAAGCCTTTCACACAAAAACATGGAAATAGGTACAAGCATAGTTTTTGCCTGTTTTTGTTAGTCCTGTGCTAAGGCTTCCCACCAGCCCGTGGTAAACGTGAGGGCACATGTCCAGCAACAATATTTAACACTCAAGCTGCAAGCAGTGATAATGCAGAAATATTTTGCCACTGCTATAAAATCATCGCCAGTGTCTAAATGAGACTCTAAGCAACTGATAGGAGGATTGCCATCACACTAACGCACACTTTATTCTAAACGTTTTGGAAGACATAATATTTCTGAGTTTTGTATGCCTTGGCTACTGGAGTTTGGTGAGGAGTGGCATCCCGGCTTGTATCCCAGTGTATTAATGCCAAGTTTAAGTTAACATGGTGCTGCCACTTTATTGCCTTTCTCTCCTTTCATTTGCTTTTATATTTTATTACATGGGGTAGTGTTGGGATATACAACTGAAAGAAACTGATGTGAAATAAGAACTGTGAAGTCCTCCCATTTTTAGATCTCGCTGCGCACGCGCTGGTCTGGCGAGACTTATGGAGAGGGCTCCAAAAAGTGCTACCAGGCCAGCCTAGAGCTACAGTGCATGTGCGCGGGCGCCGCGCTTTACCGCGATTACTTTCGCGGCCGCACGGCCACGTTGATGTTTGATCGCGACCACTTTCACTTTCGCGGCCGCACGGTCGCTTTGCATAGCCAATAGGTCTCGCTTTTGGGACCTTATAAGTATTTAGTTATGCAACTGTTGTATGGCTAAACACTTATAAGGCGAGACCTATTGGCTATGCCAATGCTTGTTTCCACTTTCCCTTTAGTTACAACAATGTTGGCACAACTAACAACAGGCAAGTCCTAATGATTGATTTATGAAGCAGTATCACCGCACCTCCTAGTTGTTGCTGATTATTTCTCTCACTATGCACCTCAACATCCCTCTGGTTCTACACACCGCTTTATCACACAAAATAGGATTTCACTGGATAAACTGTAATCAAAATGTTACTTATGCTAACTTTAATTCCCAGGTACACTATTCTGTGTCCCAAAATCATTTAGTTGTACAAAAAGCATTACGAAAATGCATGAATAGATGGATGACAAGCATCTGGATGGGTATGAAGAAGATTCTGTAAAGCAATCACAAAAAATATTGCCAGGGGTCAACACACTTCCAAATGGGATGAAGGTCCGTAAATGGGCAGAGGGGTCTCCAAAACACTCAAGCTCAGTAATTGTAAGCATAACACCAACTAGAAACCTACATGGAGGTCATCCTTTAATATGCTCCTATATACAGGTAGCCTTCTAGAACCATAAATAGGTACTTACTACATTCTCAAATCCTACATTTGGCACAGATCATTCTATAGTTCTACCACTGGTACAGGCCATGAACCTTCTCTATCTCAGGCTCAGGTTCTTCCCAACCTCACTGCTTGAATGTTCCAGAGGGATTATCAGGGACAGAAGGACAGCTCCCAGAACAGCTGGGGAATTATGGGGCCGGCATAGAGATTAAGAACGGAAACGTGGGTACGGCATGCAGGCAATACAAAGACCCCAGTGGTTACAAATTATGCCATTGATTGAGTGGTAAACATCAAAACATCAAGGACGACTGGACAGGTAGGGCAATAAAGCATATTGCAGAAAGAATGATGCCAGCATGCGGGCAGGCCCACGCATGATGTCATGAGGGGCAGTGCCAGCATGAAAAGAATGACAGAACGGGGAAGCAAGGGTGAGCTGAGCTAAATAAATGAGATGCCAAGTCATATGAAGGTCATCTCTGGAGGAGCAGGGCAAGCTCACAGGAGAGGCCGAGAAGAGCAAGTCAAATATGCAGTGAAAGCAGGGGGGCATGAGGCCAAGATGCATAAGATAACTGCAGTTCTTTAGGTCCAGATGGGTGGAATCGTCATGGGTAGAACAACTAGGAGAAATACCCAATCTCGCACAGGCAGTAAAAAGCCTTGGTTTCTGAATAGATGATAAACTCACTACGATAAAGCAGGCTCAGAAATTAGGTGGATCCTGTTTTGCATTTCGAGAGCCCTCAGAAAATTCTTATATATGTTACAACCATCCGCAAGGAAGGTGGTAGTGCAGGGCTTAGATTATGGAAACTCCCTATATCTAGGGAGTCCAAAATACGTGATAAAAGACTTCATGAGGTCCAGAACGTGGCAGATAGATTCTCCACAATAGGCCTACGCATCAATCAGCCAGTCCCTGCATTGGCTACAGTTCAAAAAAGAATTCAGTTTAAGGCGCTATGCATTGCTCATCAGGCCGTCCATTGGAAAGTCCCATTCATTATGCAGAAGCTACTTACTCTCTATGCACCAGGTAGGCCCCTAAGATACAGTAAGCAAAGGCTTTTGATGGTACGCAATGTGAACAGAGCAAGAAGCAGCGGCCAATCTTTTGCGTATCTGGCTCCTAAACTCTGGAACGCCCTTCCAGCTGCCCTCAGATTTCAACTGTCGAAATCTGCTTCAGAGAACTGCTTAAAACCCATCTCTTCTGAAGCTCAACCTCTAGTCTAAGGTCATGCAGGTACCAGATGGTGATGTTTCAAAAAGTGCTTGGAGGCAGGGTCGGGTAACTTCGCACTATATAAAAACATCTGAATAGAATTTAATTTAGCTGCATTGAGGAATACAGTACCTATGCAGGCTGACCCAACTTCTTTACTGAAGGCAGGCAAATCCATTGTAAGGGATATGGGCTCAGGTGATAGCACAATTTAATCACTATTGCCGTATCAGAATTAGGGTAACCTGAGCTGGAGGTGTGCATCAATGAGTTGTAGTATCATCGTAGGCAGTATGTAGCTTTTCCTGACTCGGCAGTTGTCACTATCCAAGCGGAGTTTTGTTGAGAAATTCTGTCTGAGCAGCAAGATGAAGCAGCCACCCTGAATGACAAAAAAGGATTCATCCTTAGTTTGGATGCACGGTGACACAGAACATGATTCACAAACCCGTCTTTACACAATAGAAGGTAATTCCCTTATTGTAAAAATATGTTTGCTTTGGGTAGAGTTCTCATGTAAAAGTTAACTTCATACTGCTGTTAAGGAGAAGTGCTTTATAACAGTCCCCTATAAAATAAACTCATGCAGCAGTTCAAAGCAGCTGCACAGGGGGCTGACTGGATTTATGAGATGCACAGTTAGTCAGATTTAAGTGTTTTCCTTGTTTTTGTAAAAGAAACGGATGAGAAAAAAGGAAACTTTGTTTACCACGAAACAAAAAGATGTGTTACTTTCAATACTCTAGGGATCAAGGATCTTCTCATTTCTTCCAGGGCGTAAAGGTCCTAACACACAAGATATAATTTTGACATGTTATGTTTTCCCAACAAACACTGCGGGCCAGGCGGAGGTGCTGACGCAGCCGTGTCCCTGTTTTTTAGGTAAAGTTTATAATCCACAATGAGGAGCTACACTTCCTCATGTCTGGGAACAAAACGTCTCCAGATATCGGAGCGCAAATCTCATAGCCAAGCAGATTTTTACAGGTGCGCCTTCATGCCCTCAGAGCACCGCAGAGAAGCCCACAGCCGGAGAGGCTTCAGCTTACGAAGCCCCTTTGAGCTCGATCTCTGAGCTTTCCCGGACCCAGTGCCCTTGGAGTCCATCTCTGACCTACCTCTTCAAACACCCTGCATCCTCCATTCTCCTCAAGGCCCAAGAACCGCGATACTCGCACCCACAATCTTTCAATTCCACCAGAAGGGAAGCAAAGATGCGGTTTGCCTCATGTGTATGATCAAACACCTACGAGGATATCTTGTCACAGTGCACATTCAACTAACACCACACAGACATCCACCAAAGTACAGGCATACCAGAGAGGGCAGTATTGTGGTCCACCCAAGGCCATGCCCGCCGCACGCACGTCCTAAACAGAACACAAAGACAAAACTCTAACCGCGCACCCCACACTTCCCATAAACAGAACTAAGGAGGGGGCGGAGCAGCACATGGCACATTTAATGGGCAAATACACGAGGACCTCGTTATCACCCTTCGACGCCTATGCCTAAAACAGCACATGTCCATAACACCACGAACCTATTCATATTCTAGTCTGCGAAGGCAGCCGCGGAACTCGGAGTCCTAAAGCGCTCCAAAGCCATACTTATGGCCAATTGTGCCTACACAAATCTCAAGCAACAATAACGTACCAATTTACCAATTGTACAATTTACTTCAACTATGAAAAAAGGCAAAAAGCCGCACATTCATGAAACATAGCTTGTTCCCTATGAGGCGCGTGCGCTCACTTGAAAACACAACCGGCCACAAACAACATGGGCCATTCCGGTTCGGAGACGCAGGAACACTTGCTCCTGCTCAGCTGAAGTTGTACATTTTGTTCGTCCGAAAGCAGCACGTTGCTGCCCCAGCCCATCTTTGGCTTGTGTGCCGGAGGGCCTTGGGTCGCTACTCAGAAACAAAGACCGCATGGTGCGCAGCACCGAGAAATCTCATTTGCCCACCCGCCCCGGCCCCCGTTCAACAAACACACTTAAAAAATAATTGCATGCAGATACATCTGGCAAAGTCAGACAAGCAAGGCTGGAAAACATGCGCCTACGGTTTGTTTGTGGGCAGAGTTTGTGCCATGCTAGTCAATGGAATGCTTTCTCTGCCCCATTAATGCACATGACTCAGAGCGCAGCACCTTCCCTAAAACTGACAAGCTTCCAGGCCCACCAGAGGGTGGGTCCGAGCAGGGGCACATAAATCCGCTCCAAGCTCAACACAGACCTGGCCTGTACAGAACAGCACACATCACACCCCAGACTCCCCAAACACAAGCATCACGCTGAGCACATAATGTTATCCGAAAAAGGCCTCATAGGCGATGCATTGAACACAGTGGCAGGGAAGGTCAATCTACCAGAACACTGAGACACCAGCCCGGTGGAGCAAATTTTGTAATTCCCCTGAAAAGAATAGCATTTTAAAATTATACTAATGCAAGAGCAGACTTTTTGTAGGTCAAAATTGTACAGAAAGCTACAAGTTAGATTCTGCTAGCTTATATTCCACTTGTCTATTCTATTGGATTAGATAAACGCGTGGCTGAACCGAATATATATATATTTTTTGAAGGATCAAAACTTATGCCCTTTCCTTCCGCTCACAATATGTCACAAAATAAAATCAGGAGTTGTTAAACTTGCAAATTTTGTTTTATAAAAAATGTACATACATTTATGAACTATCCTGCCTGAGCAACATATGTTTATGTTAAAGGGCACTGTTTGAAAGAACCATACTTATGGCAATGGGTCCGACTACAAGCGCTCTCTAAACTAACAATACAGGCCAAAATGCAACACTTAAACTGCCCTACTCAAGGCAGCACAAAATAAATAAATGAATATATGTGCTTACTCAGTTATTTTGTCCCATCAAGCAGCAAATAGATCCACAAAATACAGATGGCAAAATCTGAGGTGGAAAAAAAACCCTGAGAAAGTCTATATGTTGATGATAGATTTACTCACAAACATGGTTGCCTTGTGCATGAACTTTCACACTCTGATCACGCCCACTACGTGGCCCAGAGTGGAACAATTTTAGGAGGCGATGACCAACTTCGCAGCCCGGCCACTCCTTCTTGAAAACTTTCTCTTAAACACAAAACATACCTTTCTCCAAATCCGCTACCTCTTTATCTGTTTTTAAAGATAACTAAAACGTGTTCTCTTTGCTCACCATTTCCCTCAATCCTCTTCTTCTTCATATCTGCACTTTTTATTTAAGTCTCACATCTTGTTTTCAGTGTTATTCTGGAAATTTCCATGAACTGTAGGCACCATGGTATTTAAGGCTAACCTGTCCCTGAATATGTGGAGACGGTAGAAATTGAATTTTCAAACAGATCCTGTACAACGCTCCAATGCTTCTTTGCTAAGTTTGCACTATAGCAATACCCACACATAAGAGCGCACCAATTTTTTTTAAAAACCCAAATATAGCAAGAAATAAGCAGTGTTTTGCGGTCTGGCATTAGTCAAGGCCTTTTATTTTTTCTGAAATTAAATGTAAAATATTCTTACAGTAGCTTTCAGCAAGTCATCCATCTTTCTGTTACAGTGGCATTCACATTTTCTTACGCCCAATTCAGCATACAGAATGGGGCAATAGGAAAGCCCACTTCAGATACTGAATAACTTCACTGTGAGTGACGTCAATCAGCCCATTTACAAGTTGCGTTTCTACACCAAACATAGTTCCCATCAGTGCCACGGACTACCATCGCATGTATGCTTTTTGAGATGCAAAACAGTTTTGCCTTCAGTTAATTTTTATTTTTAGATTGAGAATGGCCCACAAGCTTATTCAACAATAAAGTTTTGAAAAAGCATGAATAAACAACCAAGCATTAAGAAAGCCTAAGTGTGACAGACAACATCAGATCTATTGGCTTTGCCAATGCTTGTTTTCTTCACTCTTATGGGTAATACTGCTGCTTTAAATACACTGACAGCTGAAGCTTTGAAACGCAGGGTACCCTAAGCACTATCCGCTCCCAGCTCTATTGAAACTCATCAATATTTTAGAAGTCCTGGGGCACATTTTCATTGCAACTGTCTCAGTCTACAACTCGCCTAGGGATATCTAACCCAGTGGTGCCAATCTCCTTAAAATGCAGAGACCATGAACTAAGTCAGATGACCCTTCCCTACTTCCCTTTTACAATTCACATAACTGTTTCAAAGTGGCCTTCAAAGAATGGATACTGCAGGGAAAAATTAATGAACAAAGAGATACAAATGTGATTGAGCAAAAAAAACTGATAGTAGCAATGCTAACACAAGCAGCACACTTGGAGACAGACAACAGTCTTTGTCTGTAGAGTACTACACTAGTAAAGGCATTAAGCTGAATAGGAAAGAGAAAAGCACTTTACAAGTAGACTGTAATGTCAGAGGAAAAGAAAATCCACTTAACATCGACTTTCAGCTATTGAATTTTTTTTTATTATTTATAGGAAGATTCTTTTGTTTCCCAGCGTCCTTAAACAACGTTAAACATGTTTTCAAATATAAGGAAAAACGAAACAAAGATGTAAATTTGGGGGCATGGTTCAGCCTAAACATTAATTTTTTCCTTTTCTGGAATGACCACGATTGAAAATGGCACAGAAAGCTCTGGCATGCACTTACTTTTCAGATCTCATGCTTTCATGCAAGTTGGTGCAATGATATGATGTGAGCAAGATTTATAGGAGCGCAACAGTTGCCCACATAGACGTCAAGGCGCTAAAGTCCAGCTATCCCGCTCGGCATATGCTGGTTCCAAAAGATGCTAAAGGAACTTGTTCTCTCTACAAGGTGAAGAGCCAGATATTCAAGGCTTTCTTGAAGGGATCATGCAGCTTCATACACCTGAGATGACGAGGAAGCGCACTCCAGAGCCTTGCTTGCGGACCAAAAATGCTCTGCATGCCCATCACTTCTTTCGAACTCTGGGTACAGTTACCGAGTTATGTTGTGCTGAGTGGAGATTTCTCGTAGGAGTATACCAATGAAACATACTTTGATTTCATATGGACTGACGTGGTACAGGTCTAAAGCACAATACAAAGGGCCGTGAACAGAATGTGCTTTTTTTACCAGAGGCAAGTGTAGTTCATGTAGTCTTTTAGACACCGACTGACGTTTAGGGCTATCCAACGTAAGCCTTGCCACCGTTTTCTGCACCAGCTGCACCTTTGCTTGAATCATCTTGTTGGTCTACAGGTAAAGCATTTTGCAGTAGTTAATCCTGGATAAGACAAGTGCAAGGGCTACTTGTTTATGTGGCAGGAAAGAAATAAGCTGAAAGATTTTCCTCAGCATTCTAATGATGTCACAGTAAGATTGCCCTGTCAGTCCAATGGCTGCTCTCTATCCAGGATGACACCTAGATTCTTCGCCGTGTCTGTTGAAGTAGGTATGGTACCCAACGTATTGGGCCACTAATTATTGTTCCAAATGGTGGATTGGCTTCCAAAGAGCACCACCTCAGTCTTTTCACCGTTTAGCTTCAAATAGTTTTTGCCCATCCACCTGGCCACTGCCGTCATGCAATCATTTTAAATGGCTGCAGTGGTATACGTATCTTTTGGATTCGACACAATTATTTGAGTGTCGTCGGCATCCGACACAACTTGTAGCCGAATTAGTGTATAAGTTTAGCAAGTGGGGAGACGTAAAGATTAAACTGTGTGGGGCTCAAAAATGACCCCTGCGCCTCCCCACATGGCAGGGAGAATGGATCAAAATGAAACTGATTCATGGATACCCTCTGGAATCTATCAGCAAGAAATGAGGTCAGCAGTTTCAGAGTCCAGTCTTTAATTCCCAATTCCTATAGGCATTCGGTCAGCAGGTTTGATTAAATAGTATCACAGGCTGCAGAGAGATCTAAAAGAATCAAGGCTGTGGTCTGCCCTGCATTAACTAAGCATCTGTTACTATACGCAACAGATACCAATGCTGTTTCTGTTCCATGATTTCGTCTAAAATCATGAACTGCAATGTATCCAACAGACTCTGTTCCTCCATATAAGCCATCAAGGTGTTTCTCCAGGATATTAGCTGAGATCAGAAGCAGAGAAATAGGACTTTACTACTGCCTCCTTCCACAGACGAGGGTAGCACCCTAAAAGTATAGCTTTGTTTATAATAGATTATAGCGGTCAAGCTACCATTTGTAGAATTTTCAGGGCACATGGTTCAAGAGGGGACCCTGATTTAATGTTTAGGAGATGTGACTAAACAAGTTCAGATGCAAGAGGAGGGAAACCAGTGAGCCTCCTCACAGATTCTTCCTTATCCTCTATGGATTCTGAGGTGTGCGAGGACACGACACAGCGTTGACCTCTGCATTAAGGGCCTCGCACTCTTTATAGACATTTGAAATTTTCAGGTGGAAGAAATCTGCTAACTTATTGCAGATCTCGTGAGCTCTCTGCTGTGGGTGGGCTGGAGACGTATATAACTATTGAATGATATTGAAAAGTTCTTTTGCGGAATTAGTCGACTCAATTTTGTTAATACAGTAGATAGGTTTTTCTTCTCTGATAGCTAGTTTGTAGTCTCTAATCGCTATCTTATAAGAGGACCTCTGCTGCACCTCAGAGTGTTTCAACCAGGCCCATTCCTGGTGACAAGCCGGTCTGAGGAACCTTAATTGTTCTGTGAACCAGAGAGCCATAGGCAATTTTCTCATAAGATCGACTTCCCGTAAGAGTGCTACATTATCAGCCGTCGAGGCAAACAGGCTGAGAAATTCTCTGCCCCTCTGTGCACGTCCTCACGCTCAGTATGAGGCTTGCTTATACGCCTAGCAAAAGATTCTGCTGAAACCCCTTCAGGAGGTCTTGAAATTAGGGAGAGTATCCTTATTTTGGAAAGGTGGTAGGGTAAGTAAGAAGGAAACTGCGTCCATGTGTGAGGGAAGCACATCATGAACTGACAGTTGGGGCTAATTGGAACAAATTCCACCTAGGGTCTGTCCTGTTTTTTTTTTTTTTTTTTTTTTTAAATTTTTATTGAGATCAGGACAGGAGATCGGAACAAAAAAAAAAAACAAAAAAAAAAATATAAAGATTTAAAGTATCAGACAATCAAACAAATCAAACAAATCATACAGACAAATCAAAAAGGGCATAAAGATACATATTGGTATTCCTGCCAGCATTGTCCAAGTCGACCAAATTACAAACAAATTTAGGTACATCAATCTAAACATAAAGTTGAGGAGCCCCAAATTCTACCTATTTTTTGGAGAGATTTGTGACCTCTAATCTTAGCTAGAGAAGTTTCCATAGTATGAATTTCTTTGACAAGAAGCCACCACTCCATCACGTGTGGTGGGTTTCTTGAGATCCATGTCCTAGCAATGGTCAGTCTGGCACAGCCAATCAGAATATTGATACGGTCAGTTTGTGAGGCTACAGTTGAGAAATTTAACAGAGGAATGCCTAGCAGTACATTAGCCAGACTTAGTGCGATTGGTTGTGACAGAATCTGAGCCATACCCTGACTGATTTTAGACCAGAATTCAGTAAGTCGAGGACACGTAAACATCATATGTTCAAGATTGGCAGCTGATAGGTCACATTTGGGACACCTTGTCCGTTCGCTGTTGGAGCGATTGCTGGACCATTTTGAAATTTTTTCTGGAGTATGGTATAGCTGGAATATCGTTTTATATTGTTGTAATCTCAGACTTGAAGACTGGACCGAACGGTTGAAACTGCTTAGTGAAGATGATATCTGATTAGCAGAAATATTCAAGCCCAAGCGAGAGCTCCATTTTGCCGCAATATTCCCACAGTCCGGTTTAAACGAGGTTAAAGCTTTATAGCCAAGACTAATAAGTGATCTAACCTGGTTAGAGTAGAAACAGTTCCAAATATCTGAATCTAAGATATTTAATAACTTTATTTTACGTATTAGATAGTCGTGTATTTGAATATATTTAAACTGTGCAGTTAGAGGTAGTTTATAGATTGTTCTTAGTGTCTCGAAGGCCAGAAGACCGTCGTTGCCATAGAGGTCCCCGAGTGTTTCTATTCCAGCGAATGTCCACATATAAAATATCCTATCATGAAATATCCCTGGAAGGCCAGGATTGGCCCATAGAGATAATTGAAAATGAAACAGAGACGTATTACATTTGACCAGGATAAGTTGCCAAATTTTGACAGTGTCTCTGATAGTCTTGAATTTTACCCGTTTGAAATAATTTGGGTCATTAGCTTTGGCTAAAAACATATTAGAATCCTCGCCTAAAGCAAATTGATAGCAAAAAGGCGCTTGCTTGTCACGGATGAGCAGGCAGCGAAGACGACTGAGGAAAGCAGAGAAAAAATATAATCTGAAGTCGGGAAAGGTCAGACCCCCTTGATTAAAAGTTAATTTGAGAAGATTGATTGACCTACGAGCCTTCTTGTAACATATAAAGCTGCTAAAGATCCCATCCAGCCGTTTGAAATATGTATTGTTGACGAGGAGAGGTATGGACCTAAATAAATATAGAAATTTAGGTAATATATTCATTTTAATTAAATTGATCCTACCGACCATACTGAGGGGGACCTTATGCCACTTTTTAAGAGTTGTAGCAGTTTCTTTAAGGAGAGTCTCATAGTTAAGTTTAATTATCTCGCTAATATCAGAAGAGATTTTAATGCCAAGATAAGTGGCAGTTCTACAGGTACCTACTATCTGAGTCGGGGGTTTATGATTCACAATGACTTGTGTTTTATGTGAGTTAAGTTTGTAGCCGGAAACTGAACCGAATTTGTTAGACTCCTCAGTGATTCCCAGTATAGCTGTCGGTATATTGGTTGAATAGACCGCAATGTCATCGGCGTATGCCGTAATTTTTAGCGATTTCTGACCGTGTGTGAAGGGAGTAATATTGGAATTGGCTTGTAAGGCGACAAGAAAAGGTTCCAGCGACAACGCAAATAACAAGGGTGATAATGGACACCCTTGCCGGGTGCCGCGAAAGATTGAAAAGCTAATATAAGTTAGCCCAGCATAACAGAGCCTAGCCGTGGGGTAGTCGTAGAGAGCCTGTAGCCATTTAAGAAATTTGCCGTGAAAGCCCATAGTAGTCAACGTTGACCAGAGATATTCCCATCCCACTCGATCAAAGGCCTTTTCGGCATCCAAGAGAATCATACCGAGTGGGGTGGGTCCAACCCTGGCTACGTCGAATGCGGTGATAGCCATATTAATATGGGCAGTAGTATCTCTTCCCATGACAAAGCCGTGTTGATGAGGAGATACCAGATGAGGGATAAGTGGAGCTAATCGAATAGCAAGTACCTTGGCAAAAATTTTAGCATCTATGTCGATAAGTGAAATGGGTCTGTATGACCCACATTGGTCCCCAGGTTTACCCTTTTTTAGAAAAAAACCAATCCTGGTGGTGTTCCAGGATTTAGGAGCCTTCCCAGTGATCCCAACATTACTGATCACATCAGTAAATAATGGCATCATTTCCTCAGAGCATATTTTGTAGATATCTAATGGGATAGTATCCTCTCCAGCGGCTTTGCCTGAGGGTAATGTAGCTATCGCTTTTCTAATCTCTAGCTCAGTGATATTTTCAGAGAGCAGCGCCATGTTTCCAGTCTGTTTACCCTTAATTAAATAGGTATCCAAATATTCTTGAATCTTGTTCAAAGCAGGCTGCTCGTCTGGGGTATATAGTGCACTATAGAAAGCTACGAATTGCTGGAGAATCTGCTCAGGTTGGGTATAAACCATGTTATTTGGACCCTTAATTTCTTTTATAGATGTTCTAGACTTATCACCGGCGATTTTGTATGCTAAAATTTTACTAATCTTGTCACCACTCTCATAGTGAGATAAGTTAAATTTATGTAAACTATTCATATTTTTCTCCAAGAGTCTGGTTTTGATGTTGAGCTTAGAGCGAGCTAGTTTTTGGCAAATATCAGATACATTTGATAGACCCTGTGTCAGAGCCTGTGACAGCTGTTTTTCAAGCATAGTTATAGTGTTACTCAAAGCAGCCCAGCCACGTTTATATAGAGAGTTCTGTTTTAGAACGAACTGCTGTGTAAACCCGCGTATGCTAGCTTTAACCGTATCCCAAACTATGCTGGGTGAAGCTGAATTTATATTTATTGCAATAAATTCGCCTAAGTGTGCTTTCAATTGTGAGATATAGTCCTTATTGGACAATAAGTGTCTGGGAAATGTAAATGTCCTAGGTTTCCGACTAATCTGTGGCATACTGAATGTTAATATAATTGGATTATGTTCCGAAGCCACTCTTGGGCATAGCTCCATGAAGCTGTTCTTTATGATATTATCTGAGGCCCAAGCCATATCAATTCTTGAGCAGAGTTGGTGGGGTGCAGAATAATATGTGAAACCAGGAATAGAGGGGTATATTGTTCGCCAGACATCTTTTAGGTTATGAATACGACCGAGTTCAATAAGAGCGGCTCGGGAACGCCGCATCCTCTGAAATGCTCCATGTCTCGTAGTGTCAATATTATAATCCATAATGAGGTTAAAATCCTCCATTATGATAAGTTCTCCGCTGCTGTCCAAGAGTTCTATATTTAGCCTGTCTATAATGAAAGGATCGTCAATATTCGACCCATAAAATACACAGAAAGTAAAAATATTATCATGCCAAAGTATTTGAGCAATAGCCCAACGGCCGGCTTTATCCACCTTAGTTTTGATTAATGCTATATTTAATCTTTTCTGTGTTAAAATAGCAACACCTCTAGTTGGGATACTGCATTCTGAACGCACTGTCACATCGTATCCGAACTGCCCAAGAAGTTTACGGTCTTTATAGGTGATATGTGTTTCGGTGAGCAAGGCTATCTGGGGCTTATAAAGATTGAGCTCTTCAGAAACAAGCCGTCTTTTATTCCTGGCATTAAGTCCCGCAACATTCCAAGCCAGACATCTAATTCTGTGCGTCATATCGACATGTTTAGACCCTTTGCCCATTTTTGATTTTTCGTATAATGTTGCAGAAAAAAATTATAATAACAAAATACCTTCCCCTCCGACCTGATCATTTTAACATTTTTACCCCCCCCTAACCCACCCCGACAGTCTGTCCTGTTACATGGGTAGTTGCCATGACCAACCGTGGGAGCCTGAGGCAGGCCAGAGTCTCCAAATACTGTGGAGTCTCTATTTGCGGTGTCCTCCAAATGAAAATTGAAGTGAAGTTACTTTTCCATAAGTGGAGTTCTAGAAGGTTTGCCATTTCAGTCGGAAACAACGTCCTGGGGGCCTACAGAATAGCATTCCAGCAAAAGAGATAGTAGGTGATATTTTGATATTGAAATATGGCACCTCGCAAGAGCTACTACATTGATTCGGCTCCAAATGACAATGATACTGTACTTCGTATACAATAGCCAGTCCTCCTCACGGTCTGCCTACCCTTTCTAATCTGAAGATTGAATACCCTGAAAGGATAGCGTCAACTAACTCAGGACCTGAGGCATCATTGGCCCACCACTCTGTAATGAATACCCAGTCCGTGCAGTGAGCGATCGCACGCAAAACAACCTCGTGCAGTAGCGAGCTGAAATCTTTACATTTATATGCAATGCTCAGTGTCTGCTCGATTAATAATTTATTAATTGCACGCGCCCGCCCTGCTGACATATTGTATATGAGGACAACCCTAATAATCTCGGAACTATAAAGTTAACTTTTTGATAAATATTACAACAATGGAATTTCTGTACTTAAAACTGAGGTAAGCGGACCTCCACATACTTTATACAGTAAGCATACATATTAGACATCCTGCATCACATGCAGTTTCTATTATAGAAATCAGGAGAGTAGTGTGTCATATTATGTATTTCTACATATTAATAGTAAGTTTACAGTGCAGCAAGACTCAACATTTAAAGCTACGAAGATAATCCAAAAAGGTTTAGACCGTGGTTACACGTCAGTAGTTAAAACGGTTCAGACGTAAAGCTAATACTAATAATAGAAAGCACTCTTTCAAAACACAATCTGTCAATCAGTCATAAAGAGGCTTCTAGTGCAAAATTCTAACAGTAGCACCTTCTTGCCACCTAAGCAGGTTGTATTCCACAAACGTGGTTATTGTAAAGTGATCTATGCCTGGAACAAAACGCCACACAAATCACTGCGAATAATCCATTGTCAATACACATTTTCACCATCTGTAACCACACACCTGTCCTGCAAATGACATTACACAGGCAATACAGTTTGCAAGTTATGCATCACAACAGTGTGCCATTATATAGCTATACATAACAGACATGAGGTAATGATTATTCATTTTGTGGTATTTCATCCTGGCAATTCGAACTTGATAATGTTCGCAGTCTTATCAAAAACAGCTCCAAATATGATCATTTAGTGTCAGTCACACAGCAGATTCAGGCTAATATTAGTAGAGAAAACAAAAAAAGAGTGAACACAACATTCGAATGCCTCAACATCTAATGTGGGAGAGGGGTGTTCTTTAGTTTCCTTAGCACTCTGAAGGAGACAGGGCATGTATGTTTTATGGATGAAAAAACTCCCCTCAAGATGCATGCTACATTAAATGCTGAATATTAAGCCATGAGCAAGAATTGCAACAGCGTCCCTATCAATTATATATTTGACAATTATGTGCCCTTTTTTTCTACTGGCTGGCACACCATATTTACTGAGAATCCATTGCACTGTATTATTATGGAGTTGCATTCATGTAGCACGTTACGCCTCTGACAAGGTGCCAAAACACAGTGGCAGACCGGTAGAGTATTACTACGTGGTGTGGTTGCTTGGACGAGCATTGAGTCACAGTGTGGCTTATGCAGTAAATGTTTTGGTGGTGGTGTCTCTTCGGCTACAGTGGTGCTCTTATGCTGACATGGGTCGCTGCATCAATTCATCTAGTGATCAAACAAGCATTTGCAATGCAATAGGTCTCGCATTTATGCGAGTTTGAGCTATTGACATTATAAATAAATAGGCCTTTTATTTTTGTTTTTAAAACATAAATAAAAGGCATTGTCATTTACAATGCCAATAGCTTAAACTTGCGTAAATGCGAGACCTATTGCATTGCAAATACTGGTCTCAACAGGTGAACTCATGCTAGCCGCACAGCGGAATAATGCCTCCTGGTTCAAGGTAATTTGTGATGTACGAAAAGCAGGAGCTATTGTTTCATACACTCAATATCTGTTATTTTAGGTTCATATCTTCCTGGTATCAACAGTACCTCTTGGTCAATGGTGACTCCAGAAAATAGTGGTTTATTTTTAGGCTCTCTTTGTACAGGTCGAAATGGGTGGATATGATGTGCATCAGTAAGAAACAGTGCCAGAAGTCGTCGTGTACGAAAAGCAGGAGCTACTGTTTCATACACTCAATATCTGTTATTTTAGGTTCATATCTTCCTGGTATCAACGGTACCTCTTGGTCAATGGTGACTCCAGGAAATAGTGGTTTATTGTAGGCTCCCTTTGTACAGGCCGAAATGGGTGGATATGATGTGCATCAGTGAGAAACAGTGCCAGAAGTCGTTGTGCATACACAGCACTTAGCAGTTGGTAAGTTGGTAAACACAGTTGAGACTCCTTTACAGAAGGGACGGTACTTTTGAAAGTATTGAGGTCACCTAAAATATTGATCACAGTAGCACTTTTTGCCTATACATCCATGGCGTTTGTTGATCACAGTCACTAACTGGCAGGCAAGAATGCCCGTTTAATTAGAGGTAGACGGGGCAGCAAGAGCGAACGCTTACTAAACTCCTTACGACTATTGATATTGCCCTGGCTACCCATAGTTGATAGAGTTCAAAAATCGGCACCAAGAATAATTAAATGGAGTGAAAGGACCCCCGTTTACATTCTGCAGTTTCCACCAAGCTAATATGAGCCTGTTAATGTTCGAGGGACACAAGAGGTCAACCATTACCATTTGATGCAATCATGCAACCTGTGGGGACAAAGTGTGCATGATGTAACTTTCATTGCCCAGTACGCTTTGGTGACTCTGCTTTCAAGATGCGAATTTCCGGCTCTGTGGGTCTGTGCAACGACAAGACCAAGGCAACTTAAGCACTGCAATTGCATGCTTGGGGCAATCCAAGAGAGCTCCACCCGAAGCCTGCTTGCAGCTGCCAGTGACAGGCGCCAGAGGACTCGAGCAGTTGAGTACGGACATGCCCAGGACAACATTGAAATTGGAAAATTTAGATCAGGCCGGTCGCTTATGGGGACAGGCTCCGGGCGGCATGGACTGTGATTTATGACAGGGAGCAGCACCTTTGGGCGCAGACCAACTCTCAACAGACGGGTGCGGCGCAAAGAAGCCAGGCCTGGAGATTAGTTTCATCCTGCAGCATTCAACAGCCCGGGGCTTTAGCTCAGAGTCAAACGTGGCCACTGTGTTGGTTTGGTTTCATAACGTCCGTTCTTCAAGTAGGGCTTGTCAGTCCATTTGCAGTTGAGTGGCGTTTTGGGCGCCTCCCATTAGGATCGTTATTTCTCTGGGATGATAAAAGGGGACGGGCTGCTTAGTATCCTGTTGCTTTGGAGGCGGGTGGTGAGGGAGGAGTGCGTTCAAAATGGCCAGATGACGAGGCGCCGTGCACAACAGACGCCGTGTGCGTGCACATCATCGCGCGTGTCTGCCGCTGTCGCGGGTGCAAAGGAGACACGGAGTCAGAGGGTGCAGTTACGGTAGGGTTTATTGGTCGTAACACCTTTTTCCTGTGAGTCCTGGGCCTATAATAGGGAAGGGGGACTTCGGCTTCCTGCTTAAGGGTTGGTCGCTGATGTGGACTCTTCGCTCTGTATCGGCTCCCGTCCAGGATGTCGGCTTCTTCGGGCCGGTGCGGCTTTCTCCGCTCCCCGTTGTCGGCGTCCCCAAAAGAAAACAAGAAACACCGATGTCAGGCAGGTGTGCTGGGGAACAACTACGGTGAAGGGTCGGGAGTGAGGAATACACACAGTGCTCTTTAGGTCCCTCAGGTGGCGGTGAGGTGAGGGTAGGGGAACTGGGAAGTGCGATTACTAAGGTTTCTTTAGTCTCCGTCGTCCCGCCCAACCATAGATACGATCCCGTACCTGTAGGTGCCACGCTTCTCCGGAAACGTGGCGGGGCGAGTCGTGGGGTCGTTGGCCTCCAGGCTCCGTCGTCCCGGTCTCTGTTCTCTCGTCTTCTTCTCGGTCTCTTCTTTCCTCTACGTACGCTCTCCACTCTTCGTCTGCTCCGTCCGCTCTCTCCACTCCCGGTTGCTGACCTCTTCCTGGTTCAGGACTCCTCCTTTTAACCTCGTCATCCGTGTGGGCGGGGTGCGTGTCCAGCTCAGCCCAATTAAAGAAACACGCGTCCTCTGGTCTGCTCGCATGCAGCGAGCTGTCCTCTCTGGCTCGTACTTCGGGTTGCTGGGGACAAAGAGGGGAGAGGAGGGGATTCACACGGACAGTTAGTATAGGTAGGCCATCACCCCCTCTAAGGCCGGGCTCCTCGTGACAGCCGCTTAAATAAACACGTGTGTCGGAAGAAACGCTGTGCGCGAGCGTGCGAGAACCAAATATCCAGTCCGTGTGGGCTGGGCCTAAGGGCAACAGGGCTGACACCAACCCCACTTCCAGAGAAGCCGGACACAGAAGCAATAGTTCTCGCCAAGGCGAAGCACCGCATGCGCTGCAACGCAGGCGAGACCTAAAAAGGAGTAAGGAATACAATTAATGCACTTTGGAGTCTGTTTGGAAGGCTGTAGGTTATGAGTTTGGCATATGTAGTAAGTGTTTTGGTGTCATATGCCAAGTGTGGTGGAATGCACTACACTTGTCACTGCAATCTTGTAGCTGCGCTTATGTCTAGGGTAGAATGAAGTACAGTGAGAGATAGATGCATATGTGGTCTTGCTTACCATACTATTGAGGAAATAGATTCTGCTTCTGGGGTGGAATTGAGTAGTAGAGGAGCAACCCACAGGGATGACCTGGATACAAGCAGTCAGGGCAAATGCTGTACAGAGTACATTGAGGAGCTGCAGGGGAGTTCCATTGGAAAGCACTGCTCACAGCCAGCCATGTTAAATGCTTGATAAAGTTATTTTTTTAAAGCAGAGAAACAACTCACTGGCATGCACTGGATACATGCCTTGTGCCATTATGCTCAAAGCGAAGTACTGGATGTTCAACCTTGAGAAAACCAGGGTAGCCAGCTTCCAGATTTACCAAGGAACAAAATAAATAATAATTAACAATGTAGCATGAGTTATCACAATCAACGGGTGTGTGAGGGCACTTTGATCTGATAATTCAGATCCCACCTTCCCCGGGATCCTTCAGACCAGACCCCGACTATTTTGCTAGGATTTTCCTCCAGTCTGAGGAACTGCTCCCCGTCTGATAATTTACAGTTGGTTTCTGCGTCTGTAACATCTTGTTTTCGCCCTGGATTGGAGGTCCAACTCAGTTAAAATTTACACTTCTTTTGTCATCAATCCTATGTTTTTTACTTCTACTCAGTCTCTAACTCTTAACTGTTTTTATCATTTTTTTTCCACAGTTTTATTCATTAAACATGTATTATGTGTATAGTAATGTGTACTGTACAGAATGTTTTGGGCGGTTTTTTTAGGGGCAGATAGGATGCGGTTGTTGCGCACTGGCTATTTGCTGCACATAGTCGATCTATAAAATTGTTTGCACGCTACTCTAATACCCAGTCCACAGGGATCTGGGATGAAAAAATGTATTTGAACAGGTCACTGAATAAGAAACAAGAAGTTAAATAATTTTGGCCACTATGGAGTTGAATAAAATTGTTAAAGTTCTGTAATCGAATTCCCAAAACAGTTAGGCCATCAAGAATCCTCAGTGAGTTAAAGCTGCCCGGCTGAAATCTGTAGGCCACGGCATCAAAACCCAGCAAAGTATATATTTTTACCCCATTTAAAACCGTAACAAGAACACTTGTCATTTACAGCGCTTATAAAGAGAATTAGTGGGTTATGCACTACTACGTGAAAAATAAGTTAATATTAATTCTATCAGCTTAACTTCTTGAAATCATTCCACCTCTTGAAGTGCAACTCTGGAGGTAAGAGACCTTGTCCCCTTGAAACACTGTATTGCATTTATTTATTTATTTACCATTAGGCAGAGTATGCATTCCAAAAACATTTTCATCTTTATAACTTAGAAAAAAAGGCAAAGTTGTTTTAAACGTCCAGTGTTCCTGTACAGCTTTCATGGACAGTGAAATCATAAGTCCTCTCTGCAGGCCAAGCCTGCCTTTCCTCCTTATTACAATGATTTAGAGTCTACGTGACTTATTGTTTAAATGTTCAATTTGAAGAGTGGAGATGAACTGACTTTTTGGCTGCCAGGGCAAACAATTAACACAACAGCCTTCTCCTCGCAGCGTCTCTCATCAGCCAAGACTTCAATGAAATTCCTGCATCTTCCCTTTTGACCTGGACCACACCAACGAGACTGACATCAATCTTGACATTCATTCCTTAAGACTTTTAGGAATGCCTGGCAGATCTGGAATGCTGAGCGAGACACTTGCATGCATGGTAGTCCACTCCTTCGCTTCTCTGACACAACATCCTTCAGGTAACTTGGCAGACTCGACGGGCATTTAAGCCAGGCGCATATTGGTGCCACCCCTATCTGGTCTTATCCCAAATCCCAGTAATTGAGACCACACTTTTCAGTTTGGAAGAGTAAAGACGGCAGTTGATGGGCTGCTTTTACCTACAAGTGAGCCTTCATATTTTACTGCGTGCTCTACATTCAATGTGACAGTTTTTATATTGTTTTCACACCCAGTGAAAATTCATCCCTAACCATACTGTGCTGTTAATTAGGAATACCGAGTGGCTGTCCACTGCTGATAGCTGAATCTCAGGGAGTTCAACACACCAGGTGGCCAGTCGCCATATTTCAACTGTCACAATCACACATAGACCATATTTAATTTCCTCCAGTTAATCAAGTGTGTCGGGTAGCCGTCCACTTTTTGGTAGCCACGCCTCAGTCAGTTAATCACAACGAGGACTGCATCTCTGGAACAGAGAAGAAGGTTCAGGGGCCTAAACATCTTATTTCCTCAAATTTGAGTGCCTGAAGGGTGTGGGCGGGTTCCCTGTACCAGGAGGAGATTGGAGGACGGGGCGGATCCTTGCAACACTTGGGGATGAATCTGCATACCCTACTGGAGCCTGGAGGGGGGTGGCGAGATAATATCCTGGCCCTTTTATGTCCCCTGCTGGGCAGGCTAAGAGCATTTTGGGGAGACCAGATTTAGGATCTGATTTGCACTTCTGAGTTTTCCGCAAGCTCTGACAGGCATCGCATGGACAGTCGTCATAGACAGCTCAATTTTGGGTACTGGGCTAGTGAAATGCAAATGGTACTTGGCCCTAAAAGACATGCTGGAAAGCAAATGATCAAAAAGAAGAGATTGAACCAAACAGCCTAAACAGTGGCATGCAAACCAACGACAATCAATTGCCAAACAATGAGGGGAAAATGCCCAACATCACAACAGGTGGCCTAACCTATGGCTAAGTCACAGTACATATACTGTCTCAGTATTACACAACACAGCACTAACATTTACATAGATGCTTGACGCAATGTTACCGTACTTGGTATCTTTAAGAGGCTCAACTGTTATTAAGTTACTGTGCCTGGTATTCACTCTGTTCGCTCTTCCTTGCAAAGGTGCAGATAATGTACGCAAAACCCGCATACATAATCTCTCTCAAGGATCGGTAGTGTCGCAGGCATGGAGGCCACCGTCATCCCTGAGGCACAAGCTGATCCCAAGGAAAAACAAGCATTTGCAATGCAACAGGTCTCGCATTTACGCGAGTTCGAGCTATTCGCATTGTAAATTATAATGTCTTTTGTTTATGTTTTGGGTTTTTAAAACAAATAAAAGGCATTGCTATTTGCAATGCTAGTAGCTTAAACTCTCGCAAATGCGAGACCTATTGCATTGCAAATAACAATGCCTTTTATTTGTTTTAAAAACCAAAACAACAGGAAAGCAGACAACGTGCAGGCGCTGCTGAATGTGTCCTGGATACAAGTTTTGCATATTTCTGTGGGGCCCAACCTCTTTTCGCAGGGTAGACGCCGTCTACCCACGTGTACGCTCGGCTCGGTTTGTGTCCCGACTAGGACAATACATTAAATATAAGACCTTGTATGAAGAGAGAGGAGGGAGATGCTAAGTGGCACAAAATTAGCAGTCACTAAAGCAAACATTCCCCCCACCATAATTTAAAAAAACTTGTTTTTAGCCCTTGTTATAATGTGCTGCGTGTTTCTCAAAGATTCTCTTCTCTGTGCTTTTGTAACAATGATTACCTAAAAAGAAATTACGGGCTTGCTATGATACAGCAGATGAGCGAGCGACCTGCATTTAAAGGTAAGTAACATGTAAACAATCTAAGCAGAAAGGCAGCCTAATCCGGTGCCTTCCAAACAGGCCGACAAAATGGCTGCCGAGCCTGGGCTCGCTCCGCAGCAGAGGATGTAAATCCGTTGCGCATGGGAACAGAGCCTCAGGTAGGAGGCCTGAACTATAATAAAAGCTGCAGGTGGGCGAGGTGGCCCGAGGGCCCTTCTGGGAAAAGGAATGCTTAAAGCCACATGAAGGCAAATGTTAGTAAAGAAGTGCGTGACTCACACAGCAAACAAAAGGAAACTAGAGGAGGTAGGAGGTGTAGGGCTGCAAGGTCCCTCAAACACCACAGAACAAGGATGTCTTCCATTGGACGTGCCCTCGTACGTTCATCTGAATCACCCACAACATTAAAATTGCCTTAGGCGCAGGACCAGCGTTATACGTATATAAAGGTGTACACTGTACTGAGTCGAGGCGGAAAACAAAGCGAGGACTGGGGAAGGGTTAGCAGGCTGAGCGATATAAAACGTACAGGACTGAAAGACTTGTAGAATTGAGAGGTTTCGAAGAGGTTCCTTTTACACACAATTAAAATTATGTGGTTTACTCAATGCGTTATAAGTGCTTTCTGACCAGCAAAGGACTTGCTAAAAGTGTAAGAGGGAGGGGGGTTAGGTGTATGGCGATGGGCACGGGATCTCACCTGCATAAACAGGGCCTAAACAAAGTGCATTCAAGATAACTAAAAAAGGGACATGCTGTACAACACGGCACAAGCACATTTTCAATATGGGGATGTTCTGATGCTCGCGACTGGAAACAATCCTTTCCATCTCGAGGAACAGTAACAGCGCATTCCCAGCAATGGTGGAATAAAATCGAATTAAGAAATGGCTGACATTTTACTGCCCATGTGCCAATGCAATCAGTATTAATCCGCCGTATGTGCGCCCTCTCCTTGAATCATAATGCCACTGTGAACACTATGCTCGCACAGCAGCTACTCTGTGCATTCCAGTGATCTAAACACAAGCATTGCCAACCCACAAGTCTCCTATAGTTTCAAACCCAGCACCTCTTCCAGTAGGCCGGAAGCCTGGATCTACAGAAAGCAGTTTACTCAGCCACAATGAAAGAAATCACGTTAGCATGTGCAAGGCTCGATCCACATGCTGCGTGCATACAGTATGCTAATATTACAGTATGGCAACCGTTCATCTAATTTCCATTATGATCCATGCATGCTATTTCAACCAGCCCATCCCACAAACCTTTTCTTTCCAGAAAGAGTTATGTTCCATTCCATGCCACGTGGTGCAACGCAAGCAGATGGGATTATTATTTTCACCATGTATTGGGAACAAGGAGAAATCTGATGTTTCCTGGAACATAGGCCTTGCCTAGTATGATACATTTTTGACACTCTTTGTGATCAGTTACTAATTGACACAGCAATGAGATATCTAAAGGGCTCAGTAATGTACAAAGGAAGACCAGATATGAAATAACCTTTTTTGGGGCAGTAGCTTGGCAGAAAACCTGGGTGCATGTAAGCGTTGGAGTCAATATCTTTATTGTGATGCAACACTTTTGAGATTAGAAAAAATGGATGACGCATGGTCTTTGGCATCCGATTGAGAACAATAGAAGTTCAATGAAACGGGCATGGTCAATGAAAATTATACATGCGTCTTCACCAAACAAGTTCAGCTTTTCACAAATTACAGTTGTGAGATCTATTACAAACATATCATAGTGCCCAAAAGTATATTTACATTGTAAAGCTCTGAGATGCATTCAGATTAAGCTCCCTATTAAACAATAAAAATAATGTAATCTCGTGGAGGCTTGGTGTCTTTCGGTGAATGTTTTCATGAGCCAGAATTACGCACCTCGCTCCGTTTCCTTCATTTACTTGCTGTTTATACGTTACAAGTTATCTTTTTATTGCATACATAAATGGAAATCACAATATAAGACCACATGTTCAATATAACGGTAAAAAGAACAGAATTCACAATTCACACCCAGTGTAGCAGGGTTACCACACTTGGGACACTGCATCTGTTTTAACTCTTAATGATAGATTCCTTAGAAAGAGCAGACGGGAGAACATCGGCCTATACAATTTGTAGCTTGAACACTACAAAAACCTCAAAATCGAAGCTCCTTTCAAAATGCTCCAAATCGATGTAGACCCCAAAAGTATAACCGCCACAAACGGAAAACAGGGCTAGAACCTCTTTGGTCAAACTTCAACACAACACTCTTCATTGCCATCATGCTTACGACCCTCTTGTAGGAGAGGGATGGTGCACCAAGAGTAGAGTCAATTTCCTGCAAGTTAATCCCAAAATGTTCTTTATTATTGTGGATCATAAAAGGTGGACATCAGCCAACGCATTTCGTTGTTCTGAAGGAACTTCATCAGGGCTTAAATTGTACCGAGAAGAGTAGCATATCTGTGCTCACATACAGTAGCTCAAAGTAAAAGATCTCTCAAAAAGGTCGACAAAAATCCATCCAAACTCCTGGAGTCACAGGTACGAGAATATATCTGTTTTTCGCACGTCGCCGTTCGGGAAGATGCCCCATAATAGAGGTCGAAAGTTTACCGCCCAATATCCTTAATAAGATGCGTCGGCAAGTGGATCCAAGTCTGTCCAGATTGAAGATTCCTCCACGCATTTAGCTGCCGTCTCAGCATGGGAAATAAATGTTATCCCTCACGAACACCCTAACCTTTTAGAGGTGCAAGACAAAGGCCTCTCAAAGAGATCAAAGAACAGATTGATGTATTCCAAATTATAGACCTGAACTATTCCGACCAACGTTGTGTGCCTGAATCCTCAGTTTTGCTGATATACGCAAACATGACACTCCCGCCCCAAAATCTACATCTTCATAGCCACATAACTTTGATCTGTAGAATCTGCATCTTCAATAAATTAGCAACAAAACAAGCTACGCAAATAAATAAGTGCCCTTGTTTCCACATTTTAAAACACTTTGTTTACAAAGTAAATGCAACATGACGCCAGCGGATAGGCACGCTCATGTTCCCAGTGATGTGTACGTTCTAAACATTGTCCTATTTAAATCATGTTACAGCAGATTAACCACTGACATATTTCCACGTCTTCACATCTCCACATCTTCGGCTACAACATTCCCACGATACGAGAAATGGCTCTCGGGTGGCCGCAGATGAAGTTATCGCGTTCCGTTTGTGTGCACACAAGCCGTCGATGGGGGCAAAAACAAGGTGCATTATTTATCACAGATACAGTTACACCGTTCGCAGCACTTCGGAGAAACACATTTCAAAGCCTTAAAGAAAAAGCCACATGAAATAATGTCAGTTTTCTGGCTGATCCGACACAGAGCCAGCACTGCAACAACTATTATGTTTAACACTCTGTAAACTTTACCCATTGCCTCATTAAGATGCAGAAACATTACAGAGCCTGTTCCAATACCCAGAGAGTCACACCAGTGTTGCAAACCACATTTAGAGCTGGCCCACCAACAAAAAAATGATGATGACATCCAGAAAGGAGGTCCCAATTCGCAAAGGTATATTTTTTTAAAATAATATAGTTCTTCTCTACCCCCAAAGGACGTAGAGCACTTGACAAACAGTTAGTATTCTAAAAAAAAATACTAGAAGTAAAATAAGCCAGCATGTAACTTTTGAAAGCATCAAAAACAACAAGCAGGGGGAGTGAGGAGGTAGGCTAGAGGAAAAAAATAGCAGAGAATGAGGAAAGCAGAAAAACTTAGAGTACGAGGGGATGCTATGTGTTGAAAAAAGGAGGGTAGAGGGCGTTAGTCAGAAAAGGAGAAACAATTATTTTTTTGTTTAGAGGGGACAGTGAAGCTTTTAAGTGGATGTCAAAAAGATCTTTCTGTGAATAACAGCCACTAAATTGTGACTTAATCCTGAATGTTCAGGCACAACATATACCAGCTCATGGGAAAATACTTGATGAATCGAGCCCTATATACTCTTCATGAACACACCACTGAGACAATGATTTTTTTTTTTTGGTGTGGGTTTACACTTCACAATCTCAAGAACACCTTCTGCCTACAATATACATAAAATGGATGTAGGGTCCACCCCTTTCCAACCACCAGCTTTCTTCATCCCGCCTCCATCAGTTATTGGCTTAAAAATGTGTCAATCAAGACTTGGCTCAGCCCAGTGAAATAATTATCTCTCACTTCATTCTACTAGCATTTAGGGTGTACACTTCTCCATACACTCCAGGACTTGCACTGCATGACGGGACTACTTTACAACTATCGCCCTCACTGTCTGCTACTGCTAGCTCCCTTCTGTGTGTCTTGCTCTAATATGCTGCATGGTTTAGCAAATTAAACTCAGACATACTGTTTTTGCCAATGCTTGCTATACATATTTAAATAGGGCAAGGTGCTTGCACCCAGACAGCTGGGGACATTGCAAGCCACTGAGGTGTGCCAAAGGGCCATAATAAGCGCAGTGCGCTCACTCTTGAAGGCAAATTGACATATTCTGTCTATAGATGGTGTTAAGGCACTTTGTTATGATTCATAGGGGACCTGACAGCCCCATTGCACACCTTGATGTCCTGCCACCTTCCCCTAACATTCAAAATATCCAACTACACCAATAAAGTGGAATAAGCAAAATATGAATTTTAAATTAATTAGTGGAATTGATGGTACCTGCTGGTAAGGGTGCCCTCCGAACTCTAATGCAAGAATTCACAGGTTTTATATAGGGATTGCAGCCATCCATGTATTATAGAGCGAGTGCTAACGAGCATGTTCCTGTGCTTGCCTAGCATTGTAAACAACAGGTGATACCCCCTCCAGCTATGAGACCGTGTCGATATGTCAAGTCGTAAAAGACACCTATGCCACACAAACCATGGAAGCCATCAGTAACCGCTGGTTGAACACACGCTGGCTTCAATACGATGCTTTGTTAAAAGCCTATTTTAAAGACGACCCTAGCCACTTTCAAACCCTAGCCACTTTCAAACCCTCTTCCAGCACTTGCTCAGGTCAAAAGCACCAGAAAATAAGACACCGAGCGAGATTCCTTCCAGTCAGTGGATGAGAGGACCCTCCGTACCAGGGCTACAGACTACACCAAGGAACCTTTCTGTCCACACACCTAAGACTTAACAAACAAGCATTGGCATAGCCAATAGGTCTCGCCTTTGGGACCTTATAATTGTTTAGCCATGCAGCACACAAGCTGCGAGTTTACAAACATCAGAAAGTAGACAGAGCAGCCGATCACAAATTATGTAACAATGGCAGGAACCGAATAGTTCCGCCCTGCATACCCTCTGCGCAGGATTAAGCAAGAGCATTAACAACCGATCTGTGGTGGGTGCGGAGGGGACATGGACTGTTTCCTTTCATCTTTAAAAATGCAAGACTACATACAAGTGTCAGAATTCAAGGAAAACATGAGAGGATGTGCATGTGTGACTCACACTTAATATGGGACACAGTAGGCTCTAAACAGGGAGTGGTTTGATTTGACTCAAGGTGTCCAAAAAAAGACCAGGAGGGCTGGACTCATGCCAGGTTTCCAAGATAGCCTCATGAGATTCATGTCAATACAACAAACCGAGATGAAACCTATTTTTAGTAGGTAATTATACTTAAAATCTGGCATGGACCCAGCCCTCTAGACCCAAGTTGGACACCTCTGCTTAAACAGAGCCAACCGGATTACCACACCTGGCCTATGTTTTGTAAAAGGAAAGCCGAGGGGTGAAAACACTTGGAGAGGCAGATATGGCGGGGTCGCAGAGCCCTATCGCCAGCTCACAAGACCAGTGGCTCAGGGTCTGAACTACTTGGTTCCCTGCAAAAATAAAACAAGGTGAAATGAGGGACAGTATGACAAGGAGAGCGGAGAGACAGCCATGAAGTACTGATGGGAGAGCCGTAAAGAGAGACAAAATGGATGAGATGAAGGAGAGACTAAAAGGCTAGGATGAAAAGGACCAGCTGAAAAACAAAGAGCCTCTGGTGAAAGGAGGGACAGAATGACATGGAGAGGGGAGAGTTGGGTGTGCCATTATGAGAGATGAAAAGCTGAGGTGAAAGGTGGAATCTGGTATGAAGCCGAGACTGTGGTGAAGGAAGGGGTAGGATAAAATGGTAGAGCCTGTGAAGTGCCGGTGGGGAGTGCCACAATGAGAGACTGAACGATTGTGATGAAATAGGTGACTGGGTGAGAAATGGAGAACCTCTGGCGAAAGGAGGGACAGAATGAGGGGAGAGATAGCCTGTGAAATATCGGAAAGAAGTGCTATTAGAAGATTAGAAGACAGCGACAGGCTGAGGTGAAAGGAGGAGTCCACTAAGAAGCAGAGAGCCTCTGGAGAAAGGAGGAACAAGGTGAAAGGAGGAACAGCGCGACAAGGTGAAAGGAGGAACAGCAGGGAAGTACCGATGGGAGAGCAATGAAGAAACAGAATGGATGAGATGGAGAGTGAAAAGGCTAGAATGAAAAGATGGACCAGGTGAAAAACAGAGAACCTGTAGTGAAAGGAGGGACAGAATGACACAGAGGTGGAGAGACAGCCCGTGGGGAGTGCCATTAGGAGAGACTGAAAGGCTGAGGTGAAAGGAGGAGTCCGGCAAGAAGCAGAGAATCCGGTGAAGGAAGGGGCAGGATGACCAAGAGAGTGGAGAGACAGCCATGAAGTACTGTTGGGGAGTGCCACAAGGACAGCATGAATGACAGATTAAATGAGTGATCGGATAAGAAAGACTGATGAAAGGAGCAATGGTGAAAAGGAGGCAGGAGAGACAGCCCTGAAGGACCGGTAGGGTGTGCCACAAGGAGAGACTGAAAGATTGCGATGAAATGAGTGACGGGTGAGAAACAGATAGCCTCTGGTGAAAGCTGCGACAGGATGACAAGGAGACAGGAGAGACGGCTGTGAAATACCAGTGGGGTGTGCCAGTGTAGTTGTGATGGGGTAGCAGAGTTGTAGTTAAAGAGTTATTCGTTTGTTGTGTTGTTGTAGATGTACCACTAATGTTTTAGCGGTGCTGTTGTAAAGCTGTAGTGTTATTGTTGATGTGCTGCTGTAAAGCTATAAGGTCGATTCAAATGTGGTTGTGGACTACTAAAGATGTGAAGTAATTTATCTGTGACTTTCGAACTGTGTGGTGAAGTTAAACTACAGACACCTTTGCTTTTTTTTTCCTACTTTTTCTTCATCGGCCGTGCTCAGTAAAGGTAACCGGCTTGTCTCCACTATAGTTTCCCGACTGTCAGGAAACGTCCCTAGCTGAGTGCGGTCTGTGAGAGACCTGCATCAGAGCGAGTCTGATGGAGAGGTCTTATACTTGGAAACTCGGCCGATTCTACAGTTTATTTTTTGCCAAGTCCATTTAAAGGGGGAGGATCCTCTCATTGTATCGGTTACCGACCGCTGGGATCTAGTGGGGCCTAAGTTGGATGTGGATGATTTGAAGTTGTTTTTAGAAACGTGTTATTTCCTTGCCATTGTTGCACAGCGTGAGTTGTGACAGAACAAGCATTGGCCGCGATATGTGGTGGGGGAGGGGTAGAAGCACGAGTGGTGTGCGCGCGCACGTGCGACAGCAAAAGTGAAAGCTGCTGCGCGTGTAAGGGTTGAAAGCCAGATGGCGCTGTAAAGCGTGCACGCGCTTGCGCACATGCACTTAGGCTCTAGGCTCATGGCAGCATTTTCTGAAGCCCGCTTACTAAAAGTCTTGAGAGCAGCGCATGTGTGCTGGCTCAGCGAGACCTAAAAACACGAGGTTCACACAGCAGCAGAAAAACACCTGTGATGGCATTGATGGTCTAGCTCACTCCACGACGGAAGTAGTTAAATAAATGCATTGAGCACTGGCCATAACTAGGTTTGGATTGGGAAGGCAGGCAGTCGGGCATTGGCCGATGGGCCAGTGCCTAAGGGTGACATGTGGGCCAGTTTTCAAAAGGCCTCTGCTTCACCCTCCCAGGCCATCACACTTCAGGCTATGGTGGGCAAACAAAAGTTTTAAGTGTGACAATCTGCCTTAATGGTGGCCAGGTGTTGCTCTATTTATTGAGTCATTCTTACCTCAGGCCCCCAGTGGGGCTGCAGAGCAGTGTCATGCCCCTGACCCCTCCCCTACCAGGCCATCACATTCAGGCAATGGTGGGTGGGGGCGGGTGAGAGTATGGAGGGGTCTCACTGGGGAAGCAGGATTTTGGGATATAGGCCATCTACACCTCCAGCCCCACTGGAGCAGCAGTAGCTGTGTACTTTTTCTTGATCCCTCCCCTGCAAAATCAGAGGCTACGGAGGGCTAGGGAGGGAGAAGCGGTCCTGGAGAGTGTGTGCATTTATTTAACTTGAGAGAATGTGGCGTTGTGGCAAAAGCTGCCTACTTTGGTAGTCTGCGAGCAGGTTCCAGTCCCAGCGTCAGCTAAACACCCTGTGATTCTCGGCAAATCACTTAATCGCCCATAAAGTAAAAAAAAAATTGATCTTGTGTAGTGTAACTGTTGCTCATGTAAACGGCTCCGATGCCCTAGCGCTGAGTTCACCTTATGTACAACTATAAAAAAGCAATAAGAAAATAAAACGGAAATTTATTTAAGTTATAAGATTCAGCAAGGGACAGAGCAGGACAATTAGAGATCACTCTTTATATGAAAATATCCATAATAGTTTTTAACATGAGCATGGCTTTTCTGACTCTTTTTAGTTTAACTATTAGTCAAGCTTGAGTAAAGCAGCTTGAGAACATATTTTAAAGTACTTTCAACTTAGGTTGACCGTTTACATACTGATCAGAGGAATACAATAGATACTTATGCATTTTTCATATTTGGCACTGGCCATGATATTAGAATGCAGGTCATGTTGTTAAAAAAAAACAGCCAGGCAACCTTAGCCAGATCAGCGATTGGGACAATTATTTCACCTCGTCCACCTGGCCAAAATGCAGTGCTTCTAGTTTTCACCAATCTTACTAATTCTATAGGCTTTAAAATGCTTTGGTTACCAAACATTTCTCTAAAAATGAGTCTTCAATCAAATGATGTTTTCTGAAAGGGCACGACCCGCGAATGCAGCCCACATTTTTGGGACTGCAGGGACTATTTGCAGACCCAATCCAAACCTGGCCATAACTGCAGGATATGCTTTTGTTTATCACTATGTATGCACTAGGCATGTCGTTTCAAATTGTGCACGATTTCGAGCATCTATTATTTTCAGTTAAACAATTGGGTACGTCATTTTTTAACCAGATGACAGACTAAAAAGTAAATTTTTGCCGGGAAAATGAACTGTGTAATGCAGGGGCATAGTTGTCATTGGGGCAGCAGCTGCAGTGATAGCTGAGTGTAAGAGGCTCGACACGCCCCAATTACGGCTGTCTTTAACTATCCAGCGGGGGGCGGGGCCTCATTTGACTTACTTCTATCACGGCAAGTGAAACCTTTGTAAGACCACGAATGTAGTGTACCTAGATGATGGACGATATGGCGCAACGTTAAAAAGTCCCCCCGGAGTTTCTCCACGAGCCCACTTGTCACTGGAGCACTTTCACGGGGCAAAAGAAAACGTAAACAAGCTTTAAGAGGTTCTTTCACTTCTCCTCTCCCAGGTGCCGGAGTTGTTTGTTTCTAACTGAACAGGGCTCACCCTCCTTAACCAATGATTTGTGGCACTAAAGGAACGATTCGAGCCCCACGAGCCTCCCCTCTCAGCACCCCGCGAGGAGGGAGAGCATGCGTGTTACGCCCGCTGTGTTTAATGTTCTATTTTGCCAGGTACAAGGCGAGCTCGCAGAAAAGGGCACAGTAACAGGTTCCTGGAAGACTCGGGCATCGCATCAGTAAAGGGTCCATCCGCGCCAGAACACAAAGGAGGGCAGAAGGCCCGCTCCCCTTACGAATCTTTAAAGCGTTCCGTCAAGTTTGACATTTCCCAATTTTTTTCCAAGAAGGCGGCTTTGCCCGTGTGTCCCTCCCAGAACCAAATCCGGAGACCGTTTAACAGAATAAAGAAAAAAAAACATAGCACCGCGGGGACACAACAGCTCAACAAAAACCAGCAGAATAAAAGTTAATCGTTGAAGCCACTATGCACCTGAACTAATGTACGTATAAGGAACGGATCCAAAGTGAAGTGCTTAGACCTATGTCAAGCCTACGGTCTCTTCAGGGAGGCACACCTACGACACCGACCTGTTCACAGCGCCTTCATGTGCTGTCATAGGCATTGACTAATTCTAAGCCTCCAGAGAGCACTTTTTCTTCAGAGCATCCAAATCAGTGTCTGCCCAACTCAAGCTAAAACTTGCATTTTGTAAGATAACACTCCGCCTGCTTCTCTGGCAGAAAATCTCTTTGGCTGAAACGTCTTAAGTGGTTTCTTAAAAGACTTTTACTTACATTTTCTAAGCATACCGCTAGGTGGAGAAATAATGCACAGCATATGACTATAGAATACCCTTAACCTCCACAACTACTGTTGCAGGTAAATAACCTGATTCCACTAACATTAAGGGCACTGTTTAATGACCGTATTACTGCAACTCTGACTAATGTTGATCATATGCACACGAGACTTGCTGTCTGAACATTTCTTGACACAAAAGGTCATCAGACAAATGAATTGATATTCCTGCTTAGCGAATGAGCCTCAGGGTAACCGTCCATTACCAGAAATGTTGACGGGGCCTACCCCACTGCAATTCTTAATTAAGAGCAGCACGGCACAACTGGCATTAAAATCGAGTATCATTGTGCATACATTTCAAGTGTCCATAGACCTAGAGTATCAGCCCCACATCTCAGCTCACCACTTGATGGCTTCAATACTCCCTCTACCCCCAACATATTAATTCACCTTCAGACTTCCTCTGCACCCAACTTTTACCAGGCCCCCCATGACTGACTCCTCCCTAAGGAAAAAACAAAATTACAGACACACTATGTCTCAGCAGCTCACCCAAAATATGAAAACGACGCTGCATACTGGAGTCTGTTTTGAGCTGAACCTTTAACAGCATATGACAAAACAACTCGGATATGTTGAAAAACCACAAATCCACTCAAACTACTTGCATTTTGCGGCATTGTGGTTTATGCATTTAAGAGGCAACAAAAATTACCCCCCCCCCCCCCCCCCCCCCCCAAAAAAAAATCGCAGCAAAACCATGGCCTTCACATTTTGGATTATTTTGGGCCCGGGTTTTAAAGGGAACTATCATGTGACAGCTGAGGGAATGCGGAATCGGGGTCCAGCACAGACACTGACGTTAGGTCTTACTCCCGGAGTTGTACAACAGACAAATTGTACAGCGTTTAACCCCCATGGCGCCGGGATCTAGGATTACAGCTTCTGAGCGGGAATGCTAAATCCATCAAGTGCTTAGCTTCAGGAAACCCGATTCCCGGCTCGAAGGATTTAACCTGCGGTGGCTCCCAAGACTGCAACGTCAAGGCTAGCCTCACATTTTCTTAGTCTCCTACAATGCTTCTGGCATTCTGGAGTAACTCAAATGTCACTTTAATAGTGTTGAGGTCATAGAAAGCACATATACCACACAAATACATTCCGTAAAGGATGCGTGAGCATTCCTAAATGGCCTTAGGCATTCAAGACCTCTCGTCTCAGCAACAACTGCAAGCAGGGTACAAGATCAAAATGGCAAACACTGGGAGATCTCTAGATATCTGACCAACCTGAAACGTGCACACAGGAGGTTGAAAGCAAGGCCAAAATACTTTTTGTTTATAGAGGAATAAAGTGAAAGACAAAAAAAGGTTGAAAATCCTGCATAACAGGAAGAGAGGGAGCCTGGTCACACTGCAAGCAAAATGTGACGGGGTCATATTTATCCATGACAATGCTCAGTTGTGTTTGGTACCAGAAGTCCCAATGGACAGAGCACATTCTACAGTATTCAATAAGCATTATTTGCTTTTTTTTTTTCGAGATATTGAAATTCACTGCCATTTTGTGAATTTCGATCTGCACATCTCGAGGTTTCATTTTGAATCCAAAGCAGTACAAATGTTAACCAGTCAATGGTGATGTTTAGGGCCACTGGATCAATATATTCCTTTAACCCCTTCCCCGCTCATGACGGAACCGCTCCGTCATGAGCCACGGTTGCTGTGTGCTCATGACGGAGCGGTTCCGTCATGCCACGACCGTTGGCGGCCGCTCCGCCCACGCGGCGCTGTTTCCCCGCCTGTGCGGGGGGACAACGCAACTGGGCGGAGTCATGACGGAACCGCTCCGTCATGAGCACAGCTCAACCGTGGCTCATGACGGAGTGGCTCCGTCATGAGCACAGCGCCACCGCGCTGCCCCCCGCACCCCCCAGCGCTGCGGCGGAATTCCCGCCGCAGCGAAGGGGTTAAATAGGGAAACGCAAGCACTCTCAAAAGAACCGTAGTAAACACTCACTATACAACAAGGATTGGCAAATCCAACAGGTCGTGCCTTGTTGACAACTAGCGTTGGCAATACTTTTTGCCAATGCTGTGCATCACCTGTTTAAAAAGGAAAAGGTGCCATGACACAGCCATAACATTCTGTATGCATTTACATGCGTGATGGCGTTATTTAATTTTTTAATTACTGTTCTAAGACCGCAGACACCACTTGAAAGTTTTCTTGAGCGAAAGAGGTATTGTTGAAAGTGGAGTGGCTCAGCAGCAAAGCCAACCCCCCAAAAAACATTTTTAATTAAAAAAAAAAATGTAAGGACCATAAATGCAGAGGAAGGAACATAGAAATTAAATAAAAATCCAGGGTGGGGAAGCAGTGGACGAGGGGGGGGGGGGGAGGGAGCAACATGGAGTATTTGGGCTGTGGGTAAGAAGAACTCAAGAGCAACTGGAGAATTGAGTAGAGTAGCTGGAGCAGAGTGAGTAGGAGCAACAGAGCACGCATGAAAGGTATTTGAGAGGGAGCAGCACACAAGCGGGACAGAGTGCTTAAAGAAAAAGAAACCTGTAGTTCCCTGAATGCAAGCAATGGAAGAATACAGGCCATTCAGTCAAAAAGACCGTAAAGAAGCTATGCTCCAGGAGAGGGAGAAACTCAAGAAGTGAAAGCAAAGACATTGATCAAGAAGCAAGCAAATGAGTGACAAAAAAGGCAACCAATGGTAAGCAATGTATATGTTTGTATGGTCTACAGGAGGTCTTTCAACACCAAGCATTATTAGCTTTTAACAGTCTGTAGGCAAGACCCAAAAAAAGAAAAGTGCGATATTTTTTAGTTTGACGGAGCCATGCTGTCTGGAACTCCGACTACCTGTGAACTCTCACTCAGGCATTGTTTTCCTATCTAACACATAAATCGACCTTCCCCTTGTGGCTGATATCGCTTCAGTGATTAGCTGCCCTCATTATCACTAAGCTTTTCCAAACACGGGTTTTCAACTATATATGTATTTTGAGACTTTTTATAGACCTTTTACATCCTATTTATGTTTATGCAATTATGCCAACAGAAAATAGTGGAACTTACCTGAAATTATTCTCCAAGTGCCCATGGTATTTACATTCAATGTCTACCCATACTAGCAGAGAAATATACAATGGCAAAGGCTTAAAAAAAAATGAAGGAGTGACTAACCAATGACTAGGAGAAACAGCAACTGTCATCCTCATATGCTAGGCACATTGCTGGCTTGGACAAACACCCGTAGGCTGGACAGAGAAAAAAAGGCATCTGCACAGCGAGTGGTTGCGGGAATCTGACCACTCTAAATCAACTGGTGACCCAGCTAAGCTGCTTTCCTACCCAGTAAAGCTAAAAAGAGCACCAACTGGCAATCACTTGACATTATGGTTCACATGTAAACACAGATAATCACACACATATACAAGAGAATGATGAGAAGATGTGCAAAAGTAGACAGATTATCGGGTCAGGACACAGACTCAAATAAGGTGTGTATGAGGAAGACAGAAGCCCCACGTAACGCCACACGTAGAAAGGCTGCAGGGAGATTTACCTAAAGGCGTTGAGACAAAATACATATGACATACCAAGAGTGCAGTTTAACGTTGCTAGGTTATTTATAGAAACATGATAAATATGAATGTACATTCTCGCCTCAACTTTTACAGATTTTCAGGTTTCCAGGCAGCTGTTACAAAATATCTCCACAGACATTTGAGAAATATTCTCCTTCTGTTCACATTTTTATGTAGATTTTGAATGTTGCTACTCATACAGCAAAATTAAAAGTTTACGTTATGAGGAAAAACTACCTCTTTTAAACTACTAGCTCCAATAGAAAACTTGGAATTTCAGCTTTGGTTTACTGTTTTATGTACCGTACACGCTCTCAAAAAACGTCGGCATGTTTATGGCGCGAAAAAGAGTCCAACTTCACTCAACAAACCCAATCTTCAATCAACCAGAGGTCATAAAAGAGCAGGAATCCGTTGTGAAAATCTATCCACATCTGCAGGTTTAAAGACATAAAACTGCAAGTAAAGACGCCCCAGGACGTGTTGAAATTTCAAAGCTCCCGTTAAAACCCTTGACTCCAGTGCATGCGCAGCGCAGCGATTAATAGGGGATTAACCACTCAGTCAGTTGACTGGGAGAGGCCGGGAATGCGAAACACGTAAACAACAAAGCCATATAGGAGACGGTGTTCTGGAGGGGAAAAAATGCTGGATTTAAAAGCACCTTAATTGATGGGTCCTCGGAAGCACATTAAACATTCATGCACGGCCCACTGGGATCAAGAAACACACACGCTTCTCAGGGGAGGGCATGGAACTGTTGCTATTTAACGTTCAAGAAAATTGTACACACAGTAGAATGGAAACAATTCCCCACCATTAAAATATATAACAAAAACATAATCAAAAGTCAAATGCAGCGGGATGGTAGATGTTCTGCTGATGTGGACCAATCGGACGATTGTGACCAAGATTTAAGGCAGTGCTGTTATTGGAAATTACTCCTGGGAACCCATAAAATGGGGATCAAGGTGTGGCAACAGAAAAATCGAGTCGCCGCACTGAGCGTAGTCATTAAAAGTAGAGTCTGACCGTTAACCTATAGATTCCTTTTAACTCTGCGGAAAATAATTAGTACAGTAAGTTTGTTCTATTGGTCTCAAAGTATGTATTTTACAATATCTTCTAGGGTTAAGGCACCTGCTGCAGAGATCTTGGTGTGTCCAGCAAATCTCAGGGGACAATAATAATGGCAAGATAACTCAGGTAGTTAATGGACTTGCTGGAAAGATCTGTGTTGTGTTTCAGCTAGACACCATTTTGACTCCTTAAGTAGCTTACCCATACCATACAAATTTTAATTTTATGTTGATAGGGAAGTGGGTTACTGCTTTAGATAGAGAGATCCCTTTGTTATTTGCAGTTCATAAACCACATCCCTAATATAGCAAAGTGGGCTATTTACATCATATGCACACATTCTACATTGACAATAATTCATACATGTGTGTAAATCATTGTATAGGCTGTGTTACACATGCCAATAATGATTAAAATGTGGAGGAGTCACATATCATCCTTTCTAGCAGGCATTATATTTTAAGAGTGCAGGGTCGGGAGGAACACAGTCAGGATTTAAAACGTAACAGTGCTTGAAGTGGTCTGTACTAATATGACTTTATTATGATCCAAAAAAAACTCTTTTAACAGCTTGTAACAGATTGAATAAGAGCAAAAAGGTTCGAAACCCATATTTTGCAGTTCGCATGCAGCTCCTTGATGCCAGTTCAGAGCTCCGAGACCCCATATTGGGATGCATAGTGCTATAAAAGAATTAAATAAAAAAAATAATTAGAAAGTTCTACTTATATTGTCACTTGTATAGCTACTCATACAGACCGATACATCCGACATTCTGCTAGTGCATGCGTATCTCTGTACACAGGGTTGAAACCGGTCTCCAAATCGCAGTTTCTCTTAAGTACCTGTGAAATGATAACAAGCTGTGTAACTTTGTTTCGCTTCCACTGCACTGGCATTTAGGGGATAGGCTCCAATATCTCCCAGTCAGGATACTTGAACAAAAGGAGGGCTGATGGCCAGTTAATTCAGCTTTTGTTTTGGGCCAAGCTGGAATTGAAAAGAAGAAAGCCCTCTCATTGTCCGCAGGTTGCTTCTCAGTAGAGAAAGTGGACAAGGTATGACCCTGATGAATGTGTCGGAAAATTACACCTGGACAAATTCAGCACATTTGACTGGGTTCAGCCTGGATCCCAGATCTGGCTCAATAATAGGTGGCAGACCGGGATCCACCTGGGTCCCCCTCATTTCCTGCACTGATTTAGAAGGATGAGGGCGGTGGGATCAGGTTTTCCTTATCTAAGGAACGGATAGTAGTGTTGTAAGAAACTACAGTTGTCTGTACCTTACTTACATGTATTTTGATTATGAAATGCCACTGGTTATTAAGTTGTTCTTAAATGTGAAAGTTGCAGGTTATTATCACTTAGAACAATGGCACCTCCAGCTCAAATACACATGCATTACATTGTAGCCTGTAATCCCTGTATAGAAGCACACCACTAATTTCCTTATTACAGGCAACTTGTGACGCACCTACTTGCCCGTAATAATGAAATGCTCAACTGTAATAACTTATTTCAGTTGAATTCTGGTGTCACAATGCCTGCTGCAAGGACCAGCAGCCATGGGAAAGGCAGGTCATACCGGATATTATAAGCTGCAGTTTTTAAAATGAATACATACGTGTTTTTTTCTGGCTAAACAGTGATAAGCAGAAAGGATATATTTATGGCAACATGTTTTCAACCACTTAGGTAGATACGTATAGGAAAGTTACAATCACTCTTCATGCCTTTTCTCATTCTGAGCTAAAGCATTCTCACTTATATTAAACTGATTCTAATATCTTTTTGCAATAAATGTCTAACTTTTTTGGTGCTTTCAATTGTGCACTAGAAAATCAAATTTTATTCTTCATGTTTAAAAATATATTTTTACTTTTTTTCCAGGAAAGAGCATCATACCACAGGTGTAAGTTTTTTTTTGGGAAGGGTGAGTGTGTGGCCATGTATTATAAGGAATAAAGTACCCCCACCACGCATTTAAAGAATATTGCAAGTCACCTCGGAGTTCCATGCATTTATAAAAGAACTGATATCTATCAGTCCATTTATCTATACACATACACTAAGCAAACAGTTAAAGCACTTATAAACAGCACCTAAAAATGCAAGTTATGATTTAGTAAATTAAACAGAACTCCCACCTGCGTCATTTACTGCTTAGGACGTTAACATATGAAATCACTCTTGACATGTTAAATGACACCACTAATGACAGTACTAATTAGGTCTCAATGACATCATTGAGGACATCACTGATGACAGCATCCAGAGGAATCAATTATCTATATTTGGCCTGCAGGACCAGACCCTGTGCCCACGCGTCTCCAAGCAACCAACCCTCACTGACATTGGTATTCAGCTGGGCAAAGTGTTACTATCAGTCAGGCCCTACGAACAACCCTCCACATGCGGCGAAACAGTGCTGTTCATGGCCTTCCACTGTGCACAACAGGGGCTGGATGCAGGGCATGATTTGTAGCCATTCATGGCTGGTCAACCACTACTACACATGCCCTTTAGCCAAGAACAATAAGGGTTAGCTGCAGAGCCTGTGCCCAACTCTCCATTGGTGGCTAATCACAGCTGCGCACAACCTACACCGATGTGTAGTGGAGGAGGAATCTGGCCCCTGGCCAGAACCTGCATCCAAATTATTTGTGAGCAATCACTCCCCTCTGCGCACAGACCTCAGCCCTACAAGCTAGAAATTAGAAACAGGGCTTGGCCTATGATGAGGACTACATCCAACTCTTTGCAGGCAACCACCCCACAATGCTTATGGCTTCGGTCATGTGCAGCAAGGGCGTGCAAATAGGTTTGGCCGTAGGCCTGGCCCTCCATCCATTACTCAGACAGTAATCTCCGGCCCTTTTTTAGGTCTCGCTAGAGTCAGCGTATGCGCTGCTCTGGCGAGACATTTAGTTAGTGGATTTTCAAAGTGCTACCCAGGCTTTTGCTGACCTCAAGCTTGAGTGCGCGTGCGCCTGCACGCGCGCAGCCGCTATCTGCCTTTCCTTTGTTGTCATGGGTAATTAAGCGCCTCTCTCGTGGGCACCTTTATTTATTGCAGTTCCATGACGTACTCGCTGTTTAAAGCCTGCAGTGCTTGTTTAACTTTCAACGTGCGCTCTTTTTTTTTTTTTTAAAGTGGGACCACTCTGATAGTTGGATATACAACTCCATTCACCCCATTACAAGTCGTGTAATTCTGTTTACATTTCCCAAAAGTGAGGACTCCCTTGTGAGTAGTTTCATCTGCGTAAATTTTAACAAAGTACATGAAATTTGTTGTTACATCAAATCTGTGAAATGTTCTCACACTTTGCGCTTACACAATGTTGTGCAATTAAAAGCCACAGAAGACTGGTTCACTAAGGATATGTCTTCCTCAAGGGATATAGTCTTCTTGAACCATTGGCGTGCCAGTATCTCACATGAATTGTTTTATGTGAGGTATCCCATCACATGAGATTTCCACACGAAATACCAGCAACAGATATTTTGCATAATTTTGTGCAATTTCTCTCTCTTCCCATCGCAAAAGCATGTGGACGTCACTGAATGTAATTACTACATAAACTTCATTAACAAAAATTCAGTTAGTGGACAATTGTCAAATGTGCTTGAAAATCCGAAGGCAGTGGCAGTTGATGTCACGGAAGCATACATCAGCCAATAGTGAGAAGCCCTACTTGTAACACAGGTGACTAATGACTATCAACAAGCATTTGCAATGCAATAGGTCCGGAGGCGCGCGCCTGAGCGGGGGCAGATTGTGCCCCCAACCCTTCCTTCACGTGACAGTCGGGGCACACTGCAGGTCGCAAGCGCTTCAAACAACAAAGCGCATTTTTGGGAGACGGTGCAGCTATTTAGCGCTACGCACCCGCCTGCAATAAAGCAATACGTGATGCAGGTTTGATAGGGGTATGGTGTATGAGATGAAGCGGCCAATACAATGCAGAGGATACGAAAAGGACATTCCAGACCTTTCAAAAAGAAAATCTGGCTGCAAAGGGAAGGAACAGCTGTGCAATCTGGTGCAAAGCCCAGCATGTCTCACCGCATCTCAGTCACACTCTAGCAATAATACTTACACCAATATTATTATTACTAATAATATAATCACTATATCTAGCCGTAGCGCCTTCACAACAGCATGTAGCGCCTCTAATTTTAACGGTTAAACCATTTCTTTTGTTGTAGTTGATCAATTTCTCCCACGAGCGCTTGGGAATGATAAAATACAACATTCAAAAATGTGCGAATTAAAAAAAAGAGAACAATCTCAAATAAAAATAAAAAAATCTCCATTTGAAATTATTGTTCTTCTGATTTGCAAATATATAGTGACAGAATTGCAAAAACAGCAGGACTGGGAGAAAATAGGAGTTTATTTGTGTCTCCATAAAAATGTTTTGTCCCAACCAATTAAAGTAAGACTTGTGTAGGTGTCCAGCATTTAAACCTGCATTTGGCGAACGACTTCTTGGTGCGGAACTTGTCCACATGCCCCGGAGATTACGTGCTGTCCTTAAATATGTTCTCGTCTGTGGAACCAGCTGGAGCCCTTCGTGGGCAACTTAGGCTCGCTCGCTTTGTGCGATTAGGGACAAGTGTTTACACCACACTGTTTACACCGGCCGCCGGTCTGTTCTTCACTGTACTCCCGTACATCAGTCGCAGGGGGTTGCAGAAAAATAACTTTCTGAATAAGGCCCAGAAAACTTACTTCTAAACTTTGGCCAGCAAACTTTTTGACTTCATAGGAGTAACATGCATGTCACATAGCGCCTTATCTGCCCTGATTACTGTAACGCTGCACATCGTCGCCTGAGTCGCCTGGAAGTAAAAGGCATTGAACTTGTATATATAACGAAGGAAACAAGGAGACACATGGTCTGGCCACCACAGCCTGGTCTGCTGAGACAGGGGATACACATTGCTCTTTCGCACCGCAGCAGGCGGTAATTGTAATGGTAATGCTCGGAACATACACTGCTGTCAATGTGTGCATTCGCAACACCGGTGGCTGTGTCTGCAGCACCGACACACTCCCTCCCCCCTACCTTCCTCTTAGAGCATCACCAGCAGCTGCAAAACATGGAATCTCCATGCTGTTTACTTCAGCACACGAAGGACTGCTCCACAGCTATGTACAATGTCATGCTCAAGTGCTGGGCCCACCAACCCAAAAACCAACCTTCCTTCAGCACCCTGATATCACTGCAATCGGAAGTGAGACTCACTGCGAAGCAAGCTTCTACTCTGTCTGCAATCCTTCACAATCCCATGCGGGACTTCACAGCCAGCGCTCTGGCACGACTCACTACCAACCCTCCCAGAGCCAGCGCTTTTGTACTACTCACTACTAACCATACTACAGTTAGCAATTCTGTACTACAAACTACCCACCACCCAGCACCATCCTGCATTGTCCCTTACTCTCCATTTGGCCTCTCCAACTTTTTTCCTCTTGACTTTCTGCTCTGCTCCACCTTTCCCTTCGCTTTTCTTCCCGGATCACTGCCCCTTCTTGCCTGTCCGATCCCCACAAACCGCATTGCTTCGTGTCCTCCTATCTACGGTGCTGTCTTTGTACCACCCTCACTCTGTCTATACGGCCCTCCCTTTCCATATCACCCTGCTTCTGTGTCCCTCTGCATCTATCATCTCTCTGTGCTGTTCACCTTCCTGGCTACACCATCACCCCTCCGGCTTCACTCCCTGTACATGGCCAGCTTCCTGTAGCACCCTCCTGATGGTCGATACCACCTCCGTGCCCATTTCACGCTGCCACCCTCACTCCAGTACCACCAGCCTCCTTCCAGTCTGTGCCATTTATATTCTCTTTACCACCCTCCTCGCAGTAACTCCACCCCATAGTGCTTGTTCAAGACTTCATTCCCTTTATGAACCCCAGTCTCTTACTTGTGCCACCGTTCATTCCCACTATATGCCCTTCTCTTGTGCCACCTTTCATTCCCACTATATGCCCGTCTCTTGTGCCACCCTTCCTTCCCATTATATGCCTGTCTTTTACTTGTGCCGCCCTTCATTCCCACCATATACCCCTGTATCTTACTTGTGCCACCCTTTATTCCCACTATATACCCCTGTATCTTACTTGTGCCACCCTTCATTCCCACTATATGCCCATCTCGTCACCCTTTATTCCCATTATATGCCCGTATTTTACTTGTGCCGCCCTTCATTCCCACTATATACCCATGTATCTTACTTGTGCCGCCCTTCATTCCCTTTATATACCCCTGTATCTTACTTGTGCCGCCCTAGATCACAGCAGGTGATGTGGCACTATTGGCAGAGCTGTCGACTTTGGAACTGGAGGAATGAGGTTCGAGTCTTCGCTAGGCAAAACAGCCAGTGGTTCTGGGCAATTCACTTAATCTTCCGTGCCTTAAAAAAAAAGCATTAGCATAGCCAGTGGGTCTCGCTTTTGGGACCTTGTAAGTATTTAGTTATGCAGCACAATATCCTTTGTGCAACAACATTAACTGTTGCATGACTAAACACTTATAAGGTCCCAAAGGCAAGACCTATTGGCTATGCCAATGCTTGTTCTTTATGATTCACATTCCATTTTCAGCAGAACTAATATAAATTAAAGTGAATCCATTAATAAAGAAATGTAAACCGTCATAAGTGATGTCTAACGCAGTGTATGATGGAGGCACAAATAATGTTTAGTTTACCGAACCATAACTGGTGAATTTTAGCTGTTTTTAGATCTTGTTTTGTAACCAAAGCTGCACTTCAACTGTTTTTTTGCAGTGAATTTCTGAGTTTTTTTTCAAACACATGTCCAGGTCTTGTAACCCGAAGATAACCATATCTTCATATTTATCTTTGTTTTTGTCAGTGAATTTCTCAGGTTTTTGAATTTTTACCAGATTCAACTATACCTTGCACCTAACCACTATTTACAGCCAATCTTTGTGAAAGTACAGCCTTCAACTTTGAGCAGAGGATTTTGGCCGAATGGTCTAGCCTTTGGCTAAACCCTGTGCCCAACTCCTTCTGCACATGAGCTTCGGAGGATTGGCATATGGACTTTGCCTATCACCAAGTTCGGCACTCAATCTGCCACAGGCACCCTCCCCGCCGGCTAGCTGATGCCCACAGTCCTTAAAGCCAGCACCTAGCGGGTGGTCAACCTCCAGAGTGCACAACCATCAGCCATGTACAGCCGAGGCTGGCAGCAGGGATAGTGCACTCTCAGTCACAGACAGACAGCCCCCACAGCACATGGACTTCAGCTGTGGGCAGAGGGGGTTGGCTGCAGCGCCTGGTCTTTAGACAAGCCCTGCAATCAACCGACTATTGAAGACCTATTCCATGAAGTGGCTAACACCCTAACACCCAACAGTTCCATCCTGCCAACATCGCAGGCATGAGTGCAACTGTAATGCACCATTTCCCCCCCAGAATTCGCTAATCTTTTGTCGGATTCACAAACATTGAAAACCCTGATAAGGTCCTCAATGGATGATGGGAATAAAACACCCAAAGTCCAATAGTGCGCCTTTAGGCTTTTTTTCATCTGACTCACAAAAACCCTACAGATTAACAAATCCATTGAGGATCCATGAATTAACGTTCTAGAGAACTCTAAAATTGAACTTCTTTCTTTCCGGACCAAACACTTTTTAAACACTAATTTCTTGAAAACGATTAGATGGATTCACATCAAACCAAGCAAAGCATAAGAAGGAGTTCAACACAGACCTCTGGGGTAGGGGTAGAATTATAGTCAGTCAGTGAGTAGCCATAGAGAAGAGCAAAAACAGGGCATTGGGTATTTGGCAGGGAAGAAGGAGAGAAACACACAGAGGCTGGAAAACACATTTACTCTGATGGAGGGTTAACCAAAAAGAAGGCAGTAGCACCCGAAAAGTGAGCAGTGGAAGGGCACAAGACAGTCAGTCAACAGAATGGTAAAGAGGCTATGCTCCAGGGGACTGACAAACATGAAGTAAACAAGGAAAGGAATTGTGTAAGGAGTAAGCAAATTAGAGTGATAATAAAGCCAACCAATGGTAAGCAAAGGGAGGGATGTAAGCGCTTTAATTAATTGGTAAACCCAGAATAGTTCTTTTGCAACCAGACAGCTTGCGCTCTCCGGTAGACTCTACCTAAAAATGTGCTCTCAATGGAAAATCTAATATGACTATAAACATACAGACACCAAGACCTTGACCAACCTCTCTATCGAGAATGATACTGGGGAGCTACTGAGGAGCACGTGCAGCTACTGAGGAGCAAGTGTTAAATTTGGGAATTATGGTCATTAAGACCTTTATTTAAAGATAGTAAAACAAACTCCCAGGTTTCCAGAATCTCACATGTTCAGTGTTTCATTATCAGTCAAAATTAAGATGCATTTAATCGTGCTCAGATTTCACATAGAGTTTCCTGCCATCGTATTCTTGTCTGGTAATTCGCCGGTTGCTTTTTCTCTAGACCTGCACAGCAACCAGACATCCGTTCCCCTTATGTCCTTGCGCTTTCAGTACTGTTACGGTGAAGATCGTCAAGCATGGCGGAAGGATGATACTTTCAAAACAGAAGTGGTTCATGCCTGCCCCTAGGAACAGATGCTGCCAAACAAATGCATGCTGCTTGACTTGAAATTTAAAGAGATGTGCCTGCTTTGTTTTGCTACTTGCGGGAAAATAAACCTTTTAGGAGGAGCAAATAAAGCGGACAACAACTTACACGTGAAAAATGTGAAAAGCAAATACAGTTAAAATGAATTACGTTTGCTAGTCCCCACGTACTTGGTGAAGCCGATGACGTCAAACTAAAGAATAAATAACTTCATAATGCCCTGCACCCTCTTCTTCTCGAGAAACAGGCTTTCATTAATGACGAGGTGGAAACCCTGTAACATAGCGAAGTACAATAACAAGATGGCAATGAAAGAGGGCAAGTACAGGCTGTGAAGGAAAACTAAGATGCAAACAAACAAAGCTAGAGTGCCCTGTAGTCATATTTCACTGTCTGCAAAGAGCCACTCTGTCCTGAAACGCAGGGTTTTCAGACAGAATCTTCCATTCACATAGACAAAAGCACCCTACATTTTGGATTTAAATTAACGAAAATAGAGTCTGAATTGAAAAAATATATATATGTTGGAAGCCTTTGAACTACTCTTGGCTTTAAAACGCATGCCGGAGAACGGGAGTTGTAATTCCACCGTGCAACTCCAAGCATCCTTGACAAGCTTGGCACCGTGCTCCTCTGCCTACCTGACCAGGTTTCGTCACCCAGCAAAGATACCCCACAGCTCAAGCACAGGGCACACTTCATTTCCGGAATCTCTTTCCCAGGGGCAGGCTTTATAGAAGTGCAATGTACAAGGGATGATTTGCAGTATGCGGAAAGTGAGAGTGGGCACAGTGAGACGTGCATGAACGAGAGGCAGAGCAAGCAAGCAAGTGAAGAGGTGAAGTGAGGGTGGACAAGTGGTGAAGTGTGAGCGGACACGTAAGAGGGAGGAAGAACCTGGACGACAGGGTGAAGAAAGGATTTGAGGAAAGTAAGTCCAGGTTAGAAGGATAGTGGGCACGTGGGGAGGAAGGAGAGATATACAGAGGGCCTCCTTAGCTGAAAAGAGTGGTCAGATGGGTTAAGAAGAGGGTGCCCATAAACAAATTAAGGGGAGCGCAGAAGTGCAGTAGAGCATGGGCTAACCCTCCTCTGACACAGAACTTAACACTAACTATAGAGCCCAACTCCATTGGATCAATCTATGAACCTTCCCTTAAAGAACTCTCAACAACCTTCCCGTTACACTGCGGAACAGAGCATGCTACAAGCTGTGAGATGCACAAGAGCACTTTGTAGGAAAGAATAGGATAGTGAGTGGGGGTAGGGTTACTCTTTAAAAATAACTGCCTGGTAGCCATAATGTTTTAATATGGACGGCAGCCAGTATGATTAAAAATGGGAAAAGTTAGTAAGTCCGGGGGCAGGTATTTTTAAGGAGCAACCCTACCCCCACTCACTATGTCATTCATTTTTCAGCAAAGTGTTCCTGTGCATCTAAAAGGTTGTATCACACCCCATTTCGCAACGGAATGGGAAGGAACTCTATGATGAAACATGCCACCTGGTGGGTGAGAGTTCTTTAAAGCAAAAGGATTCTTTTCCCATTAGGTCAAAGGGAGGGTTCACAGAAAGTAGGCCTGTTGGGGAGGAAGGTAGACACACTCGGCAAATGTTGAACCAGTGAGAGGCAGGTGAACAGGATACGCCTGTTCAAAATGAAGCTATAGGTTTGAACCATTTAGCTCCTGGAATTTTCAGAGCGGAAGCATTTGGCTTGGCATCTAAAGGGAGGCGTATGCTTCGTCATTATTAATCAGCCCTTCACAACCCCTGATTTACACTGCTTTCAAGTAGTCCAGAAGAACGGGTTCATGGAGTGCATAGAAAAATAAGTTCATTGACTAACTATTCCTAACAGTATTCCTGAGAATAACAAATCTTTGAAATTATAATGTTTTCCGTGGCTTGAAGCAGGTAATGTGTTCCACTAGCAAAAGCTATGATTATTTCCAGACTGATTTCTACCTTCAGCCCTGCACTGTAGCCAATTCCTTTCAGTCAGGCTGAACTGATCTGACCCGGGCCAGAAACTCCGGTAAATAGACAACCAAAAAAACACAGAAATGGCATACTCGGATATGGGACTGGGGGGGTAAATGTTTTCATTGTTCAGCATTCTGTCCATCTGCTCTTTTTGCTTTAGTCGTCCTAAGTGGGAAGTCGCCCCACGTGGGTATGCCCAGACGTGGGACCCATGCTTACAGTGCCACTGGATTCAAGCTAGTCTGGCTGGGAGGACCTGGATTGCCAGTTCGGGCTGGGCTGTTCCCATGAGCAGTACAGTCAAGACTTATTTGCATATGCTGGGTCCAAACTGGGCTGGCGTGGTGGACAAAAAAAATATGGACTAAACCCTGATCTGTGACAGGGGTGAATGTTTGCATTGTTCAGCATTTCGTCCATCATCTGCTCTTTTTGCTTTAGTCGCCCTATGTGGGAAGGGTATGCCCTGACGTGGGTCCCGTGCTCACAGTGCCACTGGATTCAAGCTTGCCTGGATGTTGAGGGGTGATGCCCTGAAACCGTTCCCAGGATGCTTGTTTCTGGTCCAAGGAGGACCTGGCTCTCCAGTTTGGGCTGGGTTATTCCCATGCGGTGCAGAGTGAAGACTGATTTGAATATGGATGTGTCCAAACTGGGGTGGTGAGCAAAAAAACGATGGACTAAACCCAGATCTGTAACTGGAGGTGAAAGTTTGCATTGTTCAGCATTCCGTCCATCATCTGTTCTTTTTGACGGCGTACTGGCACTCTTATTTCATAATAGAAACCACCCTATTATTCTCTATTTGTGCCTCTATCGAGATGTGTAGATGACTAAGTCACTGCAAGTTTTAGAAACTAACAATTTTCCGATTTCCAGTAAACACAGATGTAACCAATGTCCTCACAAGCTCTTTACATGCTGCGATATTTTGACGAATTCATACGGGTACCACTGAATAAATGAATCCAGTATTCACACATACGGTCATTTAGAGAGGAAATGGCACCAATTCTACAGCAAGACATGACTTTTCAGAAAGAAAAGACACCCAAGATGCAGAGTGAGCAAGCCACACATCTTCCAATAGCACCCAGGTGACAGTCTTATAGAAGTTCACTTCTATAAAGCTAGAAGAGATTCTAAATGGTAGTCAGTGCCAAACAGGAACCAGTGCCTGTTGAACATTTTAGTACCTTAGAATGTGCCTGAGATCTCAGGAATGCCGAGAGGAGAACTGCTGCTCCCGTGTTCTCAAAGAATCGTTTTGACATGTTGTGTACTTAACTTGGCCTACTCTTGTTCCCTCATGTTCTGCTTTTGGAAAACAGCCTGCCCCGAGGGTCTGTGAAATACATGCTCTTTACCAGTAAACATGCAATTACATCCTTTCGCACAGATAAGCTGATGTTTAGAGTCGTTCTTTCTTGGTGTGGTTATGGATTTTCAGGATAACCGGTCATTCTCGGTTTTCCTTTGTTGAGAACGGAGTACAGGCTGCAATCCCGGGGTTCAGGCTGCAATCTTTGCGTTACACGAGTGCCTCGGACTGCTGTTTTACCAATCGAAAGAGAAACTCGAAGCCTCAGGGCAACTACCTGTGACTTGAAGGCTTGAAGAGAGCCTGTCAATAACTGTTTTTGCTCTATTACCATATTGTACTTAATTAAACTGAACGACGTGACATAGGGACTCAAGTCAGACATAGAATTTCAGGAAAATCTTTTAAAGTCGTAATTTAATCACAGCTTCAATCATTATTTCACAACTCGCTGCGGTTTGAATTTAGGTTCCAGGACACTGTAAGCTGTAGTAGAGGTTTCCAACACATGAATCTACAGAGGAGGTCCCAGTGCGCCCTCCTCTGTTACTTACTGCACTCTGTCCTGCACTACTACAGTGGATTTGTTATTTGTGTCTGGAAGCTTTTTAAATAATGTATTCCAGAAATACAAATGTGGTTATCGTTGATATCTGTGGAAGGCCTACTTTTGACAAGTTAAAGTTCAGTCCTGCACTGCATTCTTCAGAGTACTTCTCTTGGCCATAACCTTGTGGGTAGTGTCTGTAGAATTAGTTACACATTTGTACACACACAGTAACAAGTAAATGTAACAACATCTAGCTAAAGGAATATGCACCTGTAGGACGAGTAAGACTAACTGATGTACAGAATGCAACTCAGTAGTGTCGATTTAAAGGGTAGTATCCCACCTAGATGGAGACAACATTCTACTGAAAGGCCTACCAAACTCCACACTGGCATCACTAAGAGGCATCTTACGTTGGTCTCATCAGGTGCTTTAACCCCTTCCATGCTCATGACGGAACGGTTCCGTCATGAGCATCGGTTGAGCTGTGCTCATGACGGAACCGTTCCGTCATGGCCCCGCCCGCGCTCGAACCCTTCAGCACCGCGGGGGAATCCGCGCAGCGCTGAAGGGGTTAAGGAATTTGACCACAACAACTAGACACTAAAATTAACTTTCTTCCCCGTAAGGCCATATCAGGGTCAAAATCAGTCCTACAAGGGGTTCAGAAACAAATCACCCACATAGCCGGGAAAGAAACTGGTCATAACAGGAAGACAGTACTTTAGGAGCCCAGAAACTGTGAGACAGAAAATTCTATGCTAAGAATTTGTAGAGCATGAATCGTCAGTCACCCATAAAGGTATCCTTGTGCTAGATAATTTCCGTTGGGATGGGAAGAGTCACTATGAATACGTTTAAGAGGAGAAAACCCTTGTTTGATGACTTTGCTGAAGTGTTTTCTACTGCAGTGTTTGAAAACCAAGAAAGAGAAGGAACGGTCTCCTGTCCTACATTACTGAACTTTAGAGAGGGAGATAAACTGGAGGAGGATCTCAGAGCATGAGTGGGACGCAGTTACCAAATTTGGAGCAAAAGTAGAAATGGCCATTTTTGCAAAAGGCTTTATGAATGATGAAAAGGAAGAGTTCTGAACAGAATCCAATTTTCAGAGTAGGAGGCCAAGGAAGGTGGCCATAAGGAAGATACATTTACATGTGTCTGACGTGAGAGATTAAAAATGAGACGCACAGCTGCTTTTTCAACTCTCAGAATTTGGGAGAGCAGGAAGATAGAAAGTCCCAAATACAGTGATTTGTAGTAGTTACCACTGGACAAAATCACAGATAGCACCGCTACTCGTTAGGAAGTAAAAGAGAGAAAAAGTAAAATGGTTCACAAAAGGGGAAGCTGACAGAAGCAAGAAGAATAGATCTTTTGGTCAAATCAAAACCACAGATTCCGAACTTCTGGAATTGATGGGGGAGTGCCACTGAATTCCCAAGGCAATCAATCCACTTGTTGACTAAAGTGAGGGCTGTTTTCCAACTACTGCAACTTTTGTTTCATCATTGATTTTGAGAGTGTTCTTGTTTATCTAAGATACAACCTCAATGAGGCACTTCTAGAAGTTTGAACAGATGCTAGGAGAAGCATCACTGAGACATCTTTTTTTTAAAAGGCCAAAAGACTGAATAAGCTGTGCAAAAGGGTAAACTAACTTTTAAAAAAAGGTAGGACTCCATAATGAACCTAGACATTCGTCTTGGGTAAATCTCTGGAACATAGACTGAAAAAGAGAAAGATAAAGTGCATGGGTACAATCTCGTATATATACAGAAGAAATCTAAGTCGATGCCTTTGTACGGACACCGATCAGACGTAAAAGGGCCATTAGAATGTTGTACGGTACTGTGTCAAAGGCCTCCAAATATTTAGCAAGATCAGGGCCTTGGTCTATCTGAAATTAAGGTGGTCACTGTTCTACAGAATGGATGGAATGCAGAGTGAACAGGGTCAAGGATGGAGTTTTATTCAATAAATGAATAAAGGTGGAGAGTACCTTCTTTTTCTAGAATTTTGATGGGAAGAGAAAGTATGGAAATAGGATGAGAAACATTGAGGCCTCCCATTTTATAGAATAATGACTGCTGCACACGACCCCCCTCGGAGGAGCAGACAACAGGGAGCGACACGGCAGGAGAGAGGACTCCAACTCCCAGCCGCCCCTGGGTCTTCAACGCGCATAAAGTGCCAACGCAGTCCCCCCTCGGAGGAGCAGCCAACAGGGAGCGACACGGCAGGATAGAGGACTCCAACTCCCAGCCGCCCCTGGGTCTTTCAACGTGCATAAAGCGCCAACGCAGTCCCGCGTGACGCACACGGGCGAAGCACGGGCCAAGGGCGGGCCCCATCCACGCTCGTCGGAGGCTGGGCTGGGCCCACCCTCTGAGAAGCGGCAAACATATAAGGTACCAGCGATATCCATCGTTTTTTCTTTAGGATTACTGCTACTGCCATATCATTGGTGTTTAAAAGACTAAAGTGTACAGCCAGTTAACAATTGTTAGTGTTATGATAAATAAGCGTAGGGGTTGCAATGACCATCTGGGAGAGGGGATCGTGGGATCACTCGATTCGTTCCTAACCAGAGCAACATCGGTTTTAGCCCACGAAATCGAAGTCACAGAACACCAACTATCCCTGGAACCGGTCCTTCAAACTACTTCTGCTTTGACGGCTGAGACACTTCTCCCTACTATAAATCAACCCTCATTCCAAACTCAAGTCAGAAAGGAGAGCATTGCCTAATCAACCTGCATTAACAATAAAACCTGGAACATCTGCCAGAGGTGTAGGGGGTAAAAGGGCCACTGGAAACAACTTGGGAAAAGAAAAAGAGGGGGTGGCCCACAAAAACAAAAACTGGCAAAGGCACCCAGACAAGCCAAAGCAAGTGGGAACTGTGAGGAGGGGGAGCCTGCGCAAGATAATCAAGAAGAAGAGAGTATTTTGGCAAACCCTAAAGTAACTGTCAGTCCCTTGACCAATGAGGATATGTGGCAGAGACTGGAGATCGTAGTAGCCACAATGTTGAACCCCATTATTGCTACATTGACTCGAATGGAAGGAAAGCTAGTGGCCCTGGAGTCACAGATGGAAAGAAACGGACAGGCACTAGGGACATTAGTTCTCGCACCGAATTTAGGGCCACTTGGGACTGAATTAAGTAGAAGGAAAAGGTCGGAACAAGAGACCCAAACCCAAAGCTCTTTTAATGGCACAGAGGAGAGGGGGATTATTCGAAACACTGAGCCCCCACCTAATAACCCCAGTAATGGCCCAGCAGGGATTCCAAAGCGGTATGGGTGAGCTGACCTGAACAAACCTAGCAATACCCAATCTTATCGGCATTAGTTAAATGGCATGGATGCTGCAACAAATCACCCAACCCCACCCTTGAACATAGTTACGAACGCTTGAGGAGGAATGATGCCTGATAATCAATTAAATCTTCCAATGGAGGAAAGGGCGAAACTCCGTCCATTATTGACTGGAACACAGACATTACATCTCCCCGCGGCAGCTGCACCATTGGTACTGGTATTAGGGAATACACCTTTGATGTGGGAGGGCCAATCAGAGTCTACAAGACAATTGATGTATAAAATTACACTGGTTGACAGAAAAACTGAGTGTGGGGGGGGGGGAGGGGAGCCAGAAATCTCTCAAACCAGTTGATTATGGCCAGAAGAGCAGCATGGGTGGGCCCAGTGAGGAAAGGAATGGTGGGAGACTGTGTGGTACTAAATTATAATAATGAATTCATAGTCAGGTATATTTTGGATAGTATTTTAAACAATTCTGAAATTGTGGTATTACCGTTAGGTTATTTTTATAAACCAAATTCCTTGTTACCTCAAAAGAATTATTTCCCAGAGAAGGGGAATCAGGTTTGGAAGACCCCAGGGGGTGACTCCTGGATGCAAAGCTTCACTCTTGAGTATCGTTTCGCCCCACTGACTGAACTGGAAGCATGCGATTGACTGCACCCATCCCCCCCAAATCCTCAAGGTAATTGTGAAAACCAGACTTATTTCGGTTGTCGAACTGAAGTGACTTCTTACTCACTCGATCCTCAAAGGGGGGAAACCAAAACGGTCTTTACGATAGCCTCATGGAATGTGGCTGGTATTTCTCAAAAACTAAGTGATGAAAATTGGTTGAAATCATGGCAAGGCCATGACTTTGCATGCTTTCAGGAGACATGGTCTATTGACCCAATTTTTGTAAATGGATACTGCACTTACCAAAACCCAGCTAAACCTTCATCTTCAGGAAGGGCTAAGGGGGGAATTTTAACTCTGAATTCAAATTACTTCTCAGGGAAGGTAATAAAATTTGAATCCCCAAACGCAAAATTTCACATTCTTACGCTGGAAATACACCAAGAAGGCAGATGGCTTCCAATTAATACCTATAACAGCGAGTTTGATCCAAATAGACATGCTATTGTTGGTGAAGTTGACAAGGTTCTAGACCACTCTGTAGGTAATAAGAGGAATTATGATTTTAATGTCGTTTGGTTGGGACACTTTAATATACATCCGTGTAAATACAATACAGCCCCTATATGTGGATTAGAGGATTTGGGGGGCAACAACAAAAACCACTTTGCACACAATGAATATGGTAACTGTTTAAATAAGATGCTAACAGCGCGAAGTAGGGTAATGACGGGCAATTTAGCGCTAGCATCAGGTAATAAGGCAGGAACCTTCCAAAGAAACGGCCTAGAGTCAATCCTTGATTATATGCTGGTTACTACCCCTATTAGCTCTATAGCCAGTAGAGTGCCAAATCAATTTACAACTTTTAGCGATCATGCTATTTTATCACTACGGATAAAAGTATCCATAGGGCAGTCTGTACATATTCTAAATGTTGATACCCCAGTAGTGGCAAGGAGGAATGGCATACAATTAAAATGGGCTTGTGTTGACCAACCGAAACTAACTGCAGAAATTATATCAACTACACTGAGCAAGATAGAAATTTGCCTAGACTCAGAGGCGGAAGCAGGAGAAACTGTGAAGGCCTTTGGTGATCTCCTAGAGAAAGTAAAAAGGGCTCTTACATGTACAAAAAAACGAACAAGAGACCTGATAGGGGCTGGTTTGACTCCCCCTGCACAAAAGCAAGGAGAGCTTTGCTGAATGCCCGGAAAAGAAAACCCAGGATCTCGGACGAAATCAGGAAACTGTGGATTACATATAAACTTAGTAGAAAAAAGAGAGCAAAGGCTATAAAAGAAGAAATGTGGGAGGATCTTACTACAGCAGCAACAATGGGTAAAAGCCGTGACTTCTGGAGGATTGTAAACTCACCGCATTTAAAAAACAAATCCTGCAGACCCTACACTAGATAACGTAGATGAGGAAGCATGGGTTGCCTATTTTGAGAACATTTTTGCTGTAATTACAGATCCCCAAATACCATCTGTTAAAACGGAAACAAGCAATGAAGCTGCCCTCTCAGTCTCACTCATGGAAGTAAAAGAAAGCTTAATGTCATGCAGTGCAGGTAAGGCCCCAGGACCGAATGGTGTCCCAATAGATTTTTTTCAAGGAGTACCAGAGCTATGGGCACCCCTATTAACTAATGTTATGAATAGTATAGCCCGATTAGGTCCCCCACAGTCCTGGTCAGTAGGTGTCATCGTCCCAATATATAAAAAAGGAGACAGGGCTGATCCAAAAAACTATAGGCCAATCTCTGCTGGACACGACAGCAAAACTTGTGGGCCGACTCCTCCTTTCTAAGTTAGAGGGCTGGGCCAAGGAAAATAACATCTTAATCCAGGCCCAAACGGATTCCAGCAGGGAAGGGGCACCACAGACCAGTGCTTAAATCTGGCACTTATAACAGAAAAATATACCAGAATGAAGGAGGGGGAAATATATATGGCTTTCATGGACCTGTCGGCAGCGTTCGACTGCGTGGTCCATGAAAAGCTATGGACTATAATGAGGGAAATGTGGGTTGACCCAGCCATATTAAATTTTATCAGACAACTGTACTCCAATGCGACGGCCTCGGTCCGATATACTAAAAATGGGGACTGCACACGCTTATTTAGAATTTCTAGAGGAGTAAGGCAGGAATGCGTCCTTGCTCCATTCCTCTTCTCCATTTACAAAAACGGAGTAGAAAATGCTCTCATCAAGGCTACAAGACACGTTCCCATGTTTAATTCACAACTCCTACCAATCCTGGCATATGCAGATGATGCGGTGTTGATCGCCAGGACAGGCCGCGGTCTACAACACCTGATATCCTCATATGTATCCTTCATGGATTCAATAGACCTAAGTGTAAACCACACTAAGTCCTTTGCAGTAATAGTGGGAGCAAGAAAAAGAGATAGAACTCCCTATTTACATGTGGAGAAGGAGAGAATAGAGGTGGTTGACTCCTTCCCCTATTTGGGGGTACTCTTTGATAAGGACTCATCGTGGTCAAGGTTAGTGGAAGGAAGAAAGGGGGTAATGGAAAGAAGCCTTTCTGCTGTAAAATCATTTGCCAAAAAACTAGGGGCTAGACCACTCTTACCGATGAGAAATATTTATCAGGCTAAAGTTAAGGCAGTAGTAACATATGGGGATGGGGTGTGGGGTATTGTAAACACGAGCGCACTCCAAACTATTGAAAATAAGTTTTTTAAATCTTTAGTGGACCTCCCTGTCTCCGCTTCCAATTATATTTTATACATAGAATTGGGCCTCCCTCACATTTCAGATACATTACAACTGGCCCATATTCTTTTGTGACACTCAATATGGAGAAGGGATACAGTGTCGCTGACACAAACTATAATAAAGAATTGTTTAAACATGGATAACTCTAGGATGTCGAGATGATTGGGTTATGTGGAAACACGCTTGAAGAAAATTGGCCTTTCCCAACTGTTTAAGGATCCATCTTCATATAATAAAGTCTCAAAGCAAAAGATTAAAAGAATGTTTCAGAAAATGATGGAGCATGAGAGAATGGAGTACTACAGAAAGAATCAGGCAGTCGTAACCTTTAGTTCAAACCCCCCAGTGACTAAGAGAGGTTTTTTTTATTTGGCAGACGTTACCAACCCACAACATAGATTTATATTGTTGAGGTTCCGACTGAACACGATTCCGCTCATGTTAGGTTACCCTGATAAAACTTATAATCACGCAGATTTAATTTTGAAATGGTCTAGACAAACTGATTTGCACCTAGTCTTATTCTGCAGTCTTTACAAGAAGGAAAGGAATGACTACCTAAAGCCGTTACTAATGAAAATGAATTTCAATCAATGCCGGGTGTCATTATATTTCTTAAAAGGCCTATTTGATCCCTTGACATGTTTCTCATTAGCTTCGTTTCTATGGCCTGTATGAAAAAAAGAAAAAAGAGGGAGATCTTAACAATCAATGGGTTTGCAGCTTCAAAATTGTTTGAAACTTTTTGGGGTCTGATAGTGCAATAACGGAGTTTATATTATTTAAAGCCTTGATTGTTTTTAATTTTTTAACTATAGATGAAATGAATTCTATTCTTGCCTAAAAGTAAAATGAATATTGTAAATAGGCTCCATTATATTTCATAATTTTATCTTGTACTTTTATGATCATTTTGTATTTGATTGAATAAAGTTTTATGACTATGACTGCTGTTTACGTATGACTGTTCTAGTTTATCGTTTACATTTTATTCAGTGAAAAATGTAAAAAAATGCACTTTCTTATACCATGAAAATCAAAGTAGTTGATTAGACCTTGGATAACTAATGAAAGGCCTTGCTTTGTGTTGCACACGCATTGCTGCAAGAAGACTTCCTGTTACATACAGATAAATTATATTTATAAACATATTGATTGCATACATTTCAAATAGGAAATATTTTAGAATGACTTTTTTCTGCGTTTTAAATTCACTTTAATTCATGGCTTATTTCCACGTAAAAGTCATAGAATACTACAAATTAACCACCATTTTCAAAATTGATATCCAAGCAACAACAAAAGAATACAATTCTCAATTCACACTAGGTAGGTAAGCTTGCAGGACTCTCAAAAAATAAGTGTCCTAGTGCCATTTAAAGAAAGAAAAAAAACCTTTGAATTGCAATTTCCCCAATCCTAACAGGCAAAACATGTAAGTGTGCTTTCTGGTGCAAGCTACATTTTTGCCGTTTCCTCCTTTCGTTAAACCTGTTAATACTAGCAATGCTTCCAACGAGTGATAGGGGCTTTTTAAATGAGCTTAACAGCAGAAGCATCCCACAGACAACATTTTCAAAGTACTTTTAACAAAGATGTTAATCAAAAAGTAAACTTGTAAAGCGAGTCAGTAGTTAGGCCATGACAGAATGATCACTAAGGAAACAGCTTTCGCTCTCGGTTCACACTCTCCCCACAGCAGACCAGTGAGACACATCATCAAGAAAGCGTGCGCCGTTGTATCTTTTAAGTGAGTTTGTAAACCCTGCAATATCACTTATCCACGACTTTTCACATACAATAAGATTGTACGCAACAACCGCTGTTCTCTTCCAAAAGAGATCAGAAGCGGAGGTCTGGCATGCGAGAAAAAAAATGTGAAAATTAAGTTTGATTTTAAAGAGCAACAGCCAATAAAGCAGAGACGCATGAATGAATCTCCTTTCATAAACAAAATCACTTACGTGGACGATCAACAATCAGGCCTGCTTTTTTCTCCCTAAATTCATTTTCAATTGCCTATAAACATTAACATTTTTATGGCATGCACAAAAGCTATCATCACGAGACCTGGGCTTAACAAAGCGTTGTTCCCTGATATGACAAAACCAGAGCAAAAAACGTTTTCGTTTTTCACTTTTCTAAGGCTGAGCTGAGAAAACTTGGTTTGAATTCACTATTTGGGTAGATGCTGGTCTGCCCCCTTCTCGGGCTCTCCAGAGACTCAGTGAAAGCAATTGAGCAGTAGATGATGGTCCGTTATCTCCAAGTGCCTTACTCCACACAGACCAAAAGGAGACAAAAGAATGTGGGTGGGGCTTCGGTACTACAAATCACAATCTCCTGTTTCAGCAAGGGGTCCCTGCACACCACTCAATCCCTGTAGGTAGCATCTCTAACACCTAATTCCAGCTAATCCTGCAAGCACTAAGCGCAGAGCACCGCATTGGGAGGGAAGGTTCAGAGGTGGTGGTTGGGGGCAGAAGCATACTCAATATTAGGACTGGGTGGGCGAAGAAGGTCACGAAATGCAGTATGATAGTGGCAGGACACAAAGGGGTTTTGCCTCAAAAACTAGGGGGGGGGTGAAAGAGTATTAATGAAAGTGAAGAAGGAGGGGATAGGACACCAGGTATGTTTTTCTTTTTATATGACACTGGTGGTTAGTAGGCATGGGCAGGTGTTAAAGTGTATAATTTAAAACAAATGTAAGGACGGAGGTCAGACCAGTGGGAGAGGGTGGCCGGAGGAACCTCCTTGCCCTTTGTTTTAGGGAGGATACTGAGAATTGTGACAGGTGTTTTTAAAGAAGGGTAGTTTGGGGGACGAACAACTTTGCAAAGGCAGCTATGTTAACATGACTGCCCAATCACTCATGTCTTCCCTCTGCTTATACAAAAAATGACATATGGCAGATGTGAATGACAAGAAGATTTCTGCACAAGTCTTCTGAATGGCATGAAGGATAACACGGGCTTTGCTCATGTCCATATCATCATTTGAACCCCAGAGTGAAGAAAAACCCCTTTATTAACAGCTACCAGTTTCTAATTCTAATTGTTAACAACTGTGTTTAGAAGAAGTTTATAAGAACCACCCCTTTATGAAGAGCTACCAGTTTTAAACTCTAATTGTTAACAACTGTGTTTAGAGAATGAAATCAGAAACCAAGCAAATGACTATTATCTGAGACCAAAACTACTTGTTTCCTCAAACCAGACAACCACTTTGCATACAAAATCCTAACAAAACGGATCACGACAAGTGAACTGAATAGCACAGATGATAAACTAAACTGGTATATATTTCCTAGAAATACATTATCCTGTATTGAATTGCCACTGGCTTGCCTCCAACTTACCAACCAAGCACGACGCGATGAACACTTCAATTGCTATGCTAGTGAGTCTGGAAGAAAGTACTGTGACTTTCTCCAGAACTCTGCCAGGTCTTTTGATTAGTTATCTACATCCAGGAGATAGGTGAGTCACATTTTAAAAAAAACATTTAATAGATACTGTTAACTAGGACCTCCAGTTCAGAAAGCTCAGCTCGTTACACTTGTGATTCGCCAATCGCGAAAAAAGTTCCAGTTCAAAGAGCATAATCGTAATTACAAGTGCAGAGACACATGAACTGGGTATGCGTCAACGAACTCAAGAGCATAATCTTGTTCCTGTACTACTAACACAACCACTCACACACCCACTCACTCACAAAGGAAGCCAGTCACAGCCACTTCCACACCATACAGTTACTCACACAACCACTTATTGACCCATACAGCCACTCACACACCTATACAGCCATTCAGACATCCACTCACTCATGGATACACACTGTCACGCATCCACTCACATAACATATGTTAGAAATAGTCATTAGTAGTACACAAAGCAGAGTAATTTAACTTTTATGGTCCCATAGTATATATATGTTTAACACAAACTTTGAGAAAACAAAATCACTGGATGATGTAATCAGTGATGTCATGAGTGATTTTACTGACCATGTCATGAGTAATGTAATATGTGAGGTCATAAGCATTGCATTGCGGTGGCGTAAGTTAAAGTTAGCTCAGGTAACTAGAACTGGTGAATTTCACTGGTTTTGTACGAGTGAAATCTGAGCCCAACTAGAACATCCCTGTAACTTTTTTATTTTTTTTCCAGTTAATTTCTATGGTTTTTTTTAATGTTAAGTAAGATGCCCATCCCAATGCACAGTAGGGGGTGGGGATGTTTGAATGCAGGGCCCAGCCTGGCATTGTGCTGTTCCCATCCAAGCTGGCTGCTCCTGTCTCCCCTCCTTTGCATCCACTGTCCAACCCTACTCCCTCATTACAGCAATGTGTGGCCGTTGTTCTGCCACTGCCACTGCCCTTCCTGCCTACCCTTAACAGTTAGCTTGCTGACGGCTGCTCTATCCACCTCCTCCCTACCTCTGTTGTCCGAGTCAATGCACCAGCCTCCTCACTTCTACACTGTCGTATGTGCTGCCACTGCCATCTATTTTTCCTCCTGTCCCTGACCACTCCTCCTAGCCTCTGTTAGTCTATTCTATTCTATTCTGTGCTTAGCTTGCTGCCCCTACTCTTCTTCCCCCTGCCTTCCGATGTCTGTATACATGCCACTGCACCCTACTTTTTTCCCACCATTTTCCATGGACCTGACACCCTCCTATCTAGTCTGAGTGTTCTGTTGAGCTGCTAATGTCTCTCCCACCTGCCTACATGGTCAGATGGCTGCCACCTGCCCCCAACACCTCCACCCTGCCTGTCAAAGTTCAATGCCCTGATCCTCTCCCTCATGTCCTCCATGGGCAATTTTACTGCCACTCCCTTCTGCCCTCCATGCTCTGTTGTACTGCAACTGGTCCTCCTGCCTGCTCTGTGTGGTCAGTTGTGAAGCCCCTTCCCCTGACTTATTTTTTCTGCATCTAGCCCGTACCCCTCCCCTCCGTCCACAGGGTCCTTTGTGCATGCCTCTGCCCCCTCCCTCTTGCCCACCATGGCCGATGTGCTGCTACTAACCATCCTGCTTGCCATGCATGGTCTTCTATGCTGCCACAGCCCCTCCCACCTGAACTGTGTTGTCAGCTTGCTGCCCCTGACCCCCTCCTCCCTTCCCTCCACTGTCTGTGTGTATGCCATTATGATCTCACTGAAGTCCTCCTTGGTGTGTTCGGATTCCTGTGACCATTCCACCTGCACTCCATGGTCAGCTTGCTGCTCCTGCACTGCCCCCTTGCCCCGTTTTCCATGTGCAGACGCTCATCCCCTCCCTTCTGCATTGTCTGGTCTATTGTCGTGCCTCTGCCCCATGCCTCCAACCTTCATGATCCCTTATGCTGCAACTGTCCCTCCTGCCTGTTCGGTATGGTTGGCTTGCTGCCCTTGCCTATTTCTCTTCTGCTCTCTGATGGCCCTATCCCTTCCCTATTGCTCTCCATGGTCCATTGGGCTGCACTGCCGTCCCGCTTTCCCTGTGTGGTGCATTGTGCTGCTGCAACCCCTGATGCATGCCATGTAAGATCAGTTAGGCGCCCCTGCCCATCTTCGTCCTGTCCTCTGTCATCAGAGTCCATGTCCCTACTCCATTCCTCCTGCCCTCCGTGATCCAATGTACCTTACTTGCCAACATTTTGAACTTGGTAAGAGGGAGATTTTGAAAAAAGAAATCCTGGGAAATTGATTTTCCCCATTGACTTGCATTGAAAAATAGGAGATTTTAGGCAGGACCAGATAAAATAAAGCCCTGCCTGAATCTGGTGCATTGGCATGTATGGTTGTACTGCCACTGCCTCTTCCTTCTGCTCTCAGTGGTCTTTGATATTGCCACAGGCTTGCCTGTACTCTATGGTTGTTTTGTTGCCCTTGCCCCCCTTTTCCCTGCTCTCCATGGTCCCTTGTGCTGCCACTGCCTCTCCCGCCTGCCCAGCGTAATCACCTTGTTGCCTCTGCATCCTCCTCCATGAGAAGGTGTTATTCCCATAGAAATTATGGTTAGTGCTCTATGCTCTAAACAACTAAAATGAGGACATATTTTCTGAGTTCTCACATAGTGACAATGCACTTTTAAATAATTTGTTATCTTTATTTTTTTTATCCAGTTGATCACTTGATTATATGTTACACTTAAGGGAGAGGATGTGGCGTTAAAGATAGAGTTGCAGACTTTGCAACTGGGGAACAAGGTTCGAGTTTTGGAGTCAGCTTGACATTCTGGACAAATCACTTAATCTCCCCCATGCCAATAACCAAAATGAATGTGTCCTTGTGTACTGTAACTGATGCTCATGTGAAGATCAAGTCTACGCTATATGAAACTACAAAATAATTAAGTGTCTTGCAAACGTCTGCCATTGGGCTATACTTAGGTGATATTTGTGCTATATTTGTGCTCTTTTTCCTTTGGTGGATATCTTGGGAGACTTATTTGTTATGAAGCTCCCTAATTCCTCATTTACTGCAGTATCCTCAATAGAAAATACCTTCAGTTTTCCAATTCGATTCTATCAAGATGGAATTCGATGTGCCACACTTTTGCCATACATTCAGAATGTTAGCACTCTAGTTGCTCATTAGAGCACGGTCGTAAAGCTGCTGATCACCAGAAAGTTAACTGGCAGTCTGCTGCTAGTGTTGAAAGTTCACGTTTCAGCCTGCATGTCAGAATGTTTTAATTTAATAGAAGAGGAAAGATATTTGAGGACTCACTTTAAATGTATCCTTTTAATGAGAATGTCAGACTTCATTTTCATATGGTTGAGAAAGATAGTGTAAATTTACAGATAATATGCTCTTATGTTAGCTTCTGAAGCACCTTCCATAACCTCTATGGGAAAATCATGAGAAAACCGCTTTCTCTCAAACGTGATTAATTAAATCCCATCAGAAAGATTTTTTACAGGGTAAAATAACTTTACAGCACACCACAATGACTAAAATGAGTATGGAACCATAAACAAATGATTTATATTATAACTAAAAACTGTTATCAGCCTTTATACACTCCTTTTTGAGACACTCAAAACCTATCAGTCACTACAATGCATTTCATTGGGTACTTTCATGCATATTGGTCCCATAATGGTTGCTAGCACATCCTGGTTGAAGTGTTGGTAGTCAATCAGATTCCACCATGTGGTGTGTACTGCTCGATTTTCCCGGCCTTCCGGTGTTGCAGAGCAATCCATATGACTTCAGTCTCTTTCCATCCGAGTCTAAGGACTGGAGTAGTGAGTAGGGCCTATCTATTAGACACTTGTGACACCATCCCGTGCTCCTACCCTTAGCTCAGGGCCTATATACATAGCCTAGGGAATAGATTTGTTAGCCTTGAGGATAATTTGCCCTATAGTGAGGTTGTTTCATGGAGCTGTGTTGAATTCAGGCCTGGTAGGCCTCAAACGGGAGAGACTCCATCTTTCTTTCTGCTCCGGCAGCCCGGGACCTTTCCAGAGGGAGGGGGATGTTTTAGTTATGAGGTGTTATTCGCTTGGAGAGAACCGGTTCAGGCCGGCCCTTATCGAAGGATTGTATTTTTCTTCATGCCGAAGACACTACATCAGGCCGGCCGGCTGGGAAAGTGTCCTTGGTACGGGGAGGTACAGGAATTTGGTGGGCGGCAGGTTTCGAGCTGGAAATTTCCATGAGGGAATGCACTTCTATATTAGTGAAAGTCTGAGTGAGATAAGAGCACTTGCTTCTAGACCATAGGCGGCATCTGGCCGTTAGCAGAAGAGCTATTACTTATTCCAGGGAAGACTGATGATGAACTTGAATCCAAAGAGGAGAGGGTAGCCGATAAGGACGAGGTTCCAGTGACTCGGAGAGGGAGAAGGGAGCAGACCCACAACTGCAGAGGGGTGACTTCCAGGCTAAGCCGAGGCATAGACGAGAAGGGAACCTAGATGACCATTGAGTACAGGCGACGTACCCTCAAGGTGAAGTCGATCCCTTTTTCTTTGAAGTGTATAACTTAATCTTTTACTTTCCTTGCAGGTTATATATGTATGATGTGTTCCGTAAATGTGCATGTGGCATTTAAATAAAGTATTTAGCTTATTGTACGTTAGCATGTGTTGTGTACTTTTGTATAGGATGATAGCCTATTCTTTAGTCAGAGTTTCCTTAAAATGAACAGAGGTTAATCCTGGTCAGGTAAGTGGTAACTGGATGAGGGGGAAAACAAGCCCCTCGAACTAGAGAACAGGTTGTGCTCAACTAATAGTCTTTGTGTGATCTGATATATGGTAACCCCGATTCCCCTGTTGTGTACCGCAGTAACAATAGGATGAGCTCGTGCTAAGGCTGCCGTGTAGGTAGGAGATTCTGGGTCTGACTGAGACCGCGAGACTTTGTGTGTCGCTGCCGAATGGGTAGGAGATTCTGGACCTGACTGAGGTCGCGAGATCGTGTGTATGTGTCGCTGCCGAATGGGTAGGAGATTCTGGGTCTGACTGAGACCGCGAGACTTTGTGTGTCGCTGCCGAATGGGTAGGAGATTCTGGGTCTGACTGAGACCGCGAGACTTTGTGTGTCGCTGCCGAATGGGTAGGAGATTCTGGGTCTGACTGAGACCGCGAGACTTTGTGTGTCGCTGCCGAATGGGTAGGAGATTCTGGACCTGACTGAGGTCGCGAGATCGTGTGTATGTGTCGCTGCCGAATGGGTAGGAGATTCTGGGTCTGACTGAGACCGCGAGACTTTGTGTGTCGCTGCCGAATGGGTAGGAGATTCTGGGTCTGACTGAGACCGCGAGACTTTGTGTGTCGCTGCCGAATGGGTAGGAGATTCTGGACCTGACTGAGGTCGCGAGATCGTGTGTGTGTGTCGCTGCCGAATGGGTAGGAGATTCTGGGTCTGACTGAGACCGCGAGACTTTGTGTGTCGCTGCCGAATGGGTAGGAGATTCTGGACCTGACTGAGGTCGCGAGATCGTGTGTGTGTGTCGCTGCCGAATGGGTAGGAGATTCTGGGTCTGCCTAAGGCCGCGAGACTGTGGTTGCTGAGATTGCGAGGCTGTGAGGTATATAATAGGAATTCCCTGTCCTTAGGTGGTACGTATATATGTGGTTATTTGGGTGTAAAAAGACCCTAGGGAGGGGGTAACGTTCTGTTTTGGGTCAGAAGGGCTCTGTAGGGCGGGTTCCACCCGATCCAAAAACCCAAGCAGAACAGTGGTGTTAAAGCTAGAGTTGCAGACTTTGCAACTGGGGAACAAGGTTCGAGTTTCGGCGTCAGCTTGACATCCTTTGTTTATTTTGCGAAGATTTGTCAAACGGTGCAAAAGTTAGTGAGTGTGTGAGTGAATGTGTATATATATATATATATATATATATTCACTGAAAAAACCATAGGTTTCACACATGTTATAGTTAGCTGGACATTTTACTGATAAAAAACCAATGAAATTCCCCCGTTATAGTTACTGTAGGCAACTATAACTCACGCGACCGTAATCCTCTGCTGATGCGAATACTGTATTTAGACACTTATTTGCCCATGTCTTCTTCCATTAAATTTTAGCTATACATATATTACAAATATTTTTTTTTCATAAAGACACATATGTCATCAGCAGTGGATCACGGTCGCGTGAGTTATAGTTGCCTACAGTAACTATAACGGGGGAATTTCATTGGTTTTTTATCAGTAAAATGTCCAGCTAACTATAACATGTGTGAAACCTATGGTTTTTTCAGTGAATTTGCAAGGTTTTTTAAATGCTAATTCCTAACTATAACGTGTGTGAAACCTATGGTTTTTTCAGTGAATTTGTACGGTTTTTAAAATGCTAAGTTACTTTACGCCATTTGTGGCGTGCGCGCCCACTTAACGCAGTTCGTTCCATGCGCGCACAGTGAGCACGCGGTGCGCTTCGCGCACCGCGTGCCCACGTTACGCTAGATGGGCCATGAACGCACGATGCGCTTCGCGCACCGTGCGCACATGGAGGTCATATGATGAGCATCGTTGTGACAGGTAAAATATAGGTTTTGTTTATCTCTGATAAGCCATGCACAAAAGGTGCCCTTCCGGCACCTTTTGCACACGGGGTGGGGAGAATGTGGATTTTTTTTTTTTATTATTATTATTTCTTACCGTACGCGTACGGTAAGCATAATCGGCGAAATTTTCGAAAAAATTAAAATTGCCTTTTTTCACTTGGGGGATCGTTGGGGACTCCCTCGACATGGCTAGGTGCTTGGGAGCTGTGTAAACAGCCCCTTTACATGATTTGCACTTTGTTTTTCAACCCCCTGTCAGAGTGCGAGAGAGAAAATGGCGGCCGCCGCTTCCTGGTTTCGACCGATTCGAATGTTTACTAAGATCTAAGGGCCAATCAGAATCGCGCTCGCGCACGCCACCGTACGCGTACGGTAAGCGCACCGTAAGCTGGCTCAGATATATATATTGATTTAAAGGCTATTTTCTCAGAATCTACTGAACAGATTTACACCAAACCTACAAAAGGCACTTCCTTGACCTGAGGACTACCTCTCTGCCAAATTTCAAGTAATTCTGTTCAGCCGTTCGGGCTGTAGCTGTGTCTAAAGGTCCTATGGAAAAATGCATGGGAAAAACGCGTTTTGGGACCCCCCTTTTATCTCAGCCCCCGCTTGACGAATCCCCCCGAGACTTTCAGGGTAGGAGCGGAGCGTAGCGCCCCACCTATTTTGAAAAATTCGCGAGAATTCATCAACCGGCGCCAAAGTTATTCAAAATAGAATGTTGCGGATTTCCTATGGAAACGTGGTCCTAACTATAACTACCTACTGGCGACCGCCAGTAGGAGATATATATATATATATATATCCTCCAAAAGCGCTCTGCATTCAGGACGCACTCCAACAGCTGGTGATTTTTCCAAACCATATATTTAAAGGAAACAACGGAGGCCTATAAATTGAAGTATTGCGCAGGGAACTGTGGGAGCCTTAATATGTGTGTGTGTTTCAAACTGCCTCTGACAAAGGAGAAAGAATCTCTGAAACGCGTAAGGCAGAAGGATTTTAATGATCGGAATGGAAGTTCTGTTTCCTTTAAATAAAAGGTTTGGAAAAATCACCAATTGTTGGAGTGCTTCCTGAATGCAGAGCGCTTTTGGAGGATATGTATATATACACATGTATGTATGTATATATATTTCTCGCTCCTTAGTTGCACCAACCCAGCGCACACATGAACGGTGCTTGTCTCGGCGGGGGTGCTCCCGCCTTCAATATCAGCTCCACTCCAAACTGTCAATCGGTAATCGTACCCTATTTTCACAGAAGACAGCACTCACGGGGGAGAGTTCCGATAGTATATTTATTTCGCGAACTCTGGGCGCACAACAGACGCATTTCGGCAGGTCGCCTTTCTCGATGTTTTAGCACGAAACACCGGTATCGCCATTACTTTAAATTTATTCTCAGCGCTAGCAAAGTGCAACTAACACAGTGAAAGGACTAATCCGGCAGATCCCCACAATCTGAGTGCCAGAATTCCGCCATCTTTGAATATCCAAAGAATATCGAATCACTGTGAAAAATTACATATATCATGTATAAAATCCTGACAACAACGTTATTTGAAAGGAAATGCTTTCATCATTACAATTCATAATTGTTGTAACCCATAATTGAGCCCTGAATGGGCATAACTTCAATTGCAAAAATAAGCATAGCGCAATGTTAAATCATTCAAAAATTCTTATGGCGATAGGCAGCAGCCACTTGATGTATAATCATATATAACGCAACATTCAAATTAGTGCAGAGTATTCATGGTAATTCAATAGATGAGTACATAAAAGAATCATTCTCCTGATACAGACTTCAAATAATGTATATACAAGGACGTAAAATGTATATGCATAATTGACTCATTAATCCCCCAGATGTACAGCCAATTCCTTCTGCTGTTTAGACCTTGAGGATTCTTACTCTTTAGATCAATAATATAGCATGACTCAAGACGTCTAAGTCTTTGAATTCTACCCCCCCCCCCCCCACCTTGGGTTAATGGGTACATGATCTAAACAGAAGTATGTCAATAAATCTCTGTCACGTTTATGACATTGATTAAAATGTCGCGCAACAGGATAAGACTAATCTACATTTGAAATTGCCAGCAAATGTTCGAGAATCCGAATATTAGCGGGATGTATGGTACTCCCAATATATCGGAGCCCACACGGACATGTCAGACAGTATACCGTATATGGAGTGGTGCAGGTGAGAAACTTCGTTATTTTCTTAGGTACTGTAAGGCCTGGGATGCTATATGACAAGACCCGTTTACTTCTCTTACATGCCTTGCATTTACCACAAGGATAAAATCCATTGGGTACCCCCAAAAGGTGATTTTAAATCTACAATGTTTTGGTAACTGTGGACCAAGGTATCCCGAAGAGATCTTGCTTTCTTAAATGTGACCAAAGGGTTAGGAGGTAAATCTCTTCCTAAAACGGTATCTGATAGGAGAGTCGACCAGTTCTTTTTCAGAATACGTTTAAGATGACCCGTATCTTTAGAGAATGTGGTAATCATCCTAAATTTTCCTTTATTGTCCTCTTCCTTGGGCTTACTGTGATCACTCAAGAGGTCTCTTCTGTTCATACATTTGACCTTATTCATAGCTTTAATCAGTACTTCCTCACTGTAACCTCTCTGTCTGAAACAATGCATACTTTCATGAGCTGATAGTTCAAAATCAAGATCTCTGGTATTATTTCTCCTTATGCGTAATAGTTCACCATAGGGGATACTATCAATCAATTTTTTGGGATGACTACTTGAAGAGTGTAAGATGGCATTACCTGCTGTAGGTTTACGATACAATTTAGTATGCAGTTTGCCATCTACTATAAATACACTGAGATCTAGATAATGCACTGTTTCTGTACTGACTTCCCCTGTGAATTTCAAGTTAACATTATTGGCATTCAGAACTTCTATATACTTGAATGCTTGTTCAGGAGAGCCCTTGAAAATGACAAAGAGTTAATCGATATATCGATGCCAAACCACTATTCTGTCTGTCCAAATCTTATTGGGTTCGGCCCAGGCCACCTGCTCCTCCCACCAGCCCACGAAAAGATTTGCGTAGCTGGGGGCGAAGCAGGTGCCCATCGCAGTCCCAGAGACCTGTCTGTATAGCTGTTTCTGATAGATAAATGTATTATGAGTCAAGCAAAAATCAATGAACTCGATAAGCATGGCATTATGATCAATAAAACATAATGGGCGATTGGCTAGGAAAAAATTTACTGCTTTCAACCCATCAGTGTGAGCTATGCAAGTATAAAGACTGGCAATATCCAGTACCATCAGACAAAATCCTTCTTCCCATTTCACTTTTTCTATGTGCACAAGAAAATATTTTGTATCGATCAGATACGATTTCAATTGTACCACCTGTTGGAATAAAAAGTGATCTATGTATATAGACTAATGTTCATCAGTTAAACTGCCCATTGATGCCACAATGGGCCTTACAGGAGGGTTTGTTATGTCCTTGTGAACCTTTGGTAAATAATAAAACGTCAGAATCGTTGGATTCAAACATCCAAAAATAAATGTTCTTCCACGTCCATGTAGATATCATAAGATGGTAATCAGTGACACCCTGATCGTAAAGTTTCACATTAGTTTTTTCATAATAGGAAATGTCAGTTAGTTGACGACAGACTTAATGATGATATTGCTCTTGGGTAAGTAGAACAATGTTCCCTCCTTTGTCCGAGGGTTTACAAATCAACGTACCATCCTTGCACAGTTTTTCTAATGCCAATTGTTGTTTTTTAGAGAAATTGTTGTTACCCCTACGATATTCTCCTTCGCTCTGAAGGCGTATCAAGTCCTTCATAACCAGATCTGAAAATATATCCACCGCATCCGTGGGCATTTGTGGAAGAAAAACAGACGTGGGTTTGAATGGACTATGTCCACCTATCTGTGGGATATCAAGATCAGCCAATAGTTGCGTTTGGCTAATGGTTGTTTCACCAGCCTCCACATTAACTTCTAGCATGCGGTCCATAGTTCGTAGTATCCCAAGGTCCATGCCTGTTAAATCTCCAACAGGATTCTCTATTCCACCAATGACTATGGATTTACTGTTATTCGCAACTGGTTATAACTTGAAATATTTGTGTAGTTTCAACTTGCGAATAGACTTATACAAGTCAATTCTAGTTTGTGCGAATTCCATTTTACGTTGGGGGCAAAAAGAAAGGCCTAGTTTCAAAACCGATTTTTCAGTTTCTGTTAAGATCTTGGGTGTCAAATTGATGATTGTTAGATTATTTTCATCTACCTCCACTTGTTGAAGCTCTTCTTGCTGCGGGTTACCGGCGGTGAGTGATCGTTTCTTACAGCCCCTGCCCCCCCGCCTCGTCTTCCATCTTCCTCTTGCCGAGGATTCCGGTGGTTTGCCCTTGCCCCTCTTTTGTTGTTGTTTGCGGATCAATTTGAGCTCTTCGTGAAAAGGGGTGGCCTCAACATCATGGCCTCTCTCAATGTCTTCGCTTGATGTCTCACCTCCTGTGATGTCTGATTCAGTAGTATCACGAGTCTGTTGGTAACTGTCGGTTTCTTCTTTAGCTCCTTTCTTGAATTATCATATTTTTGGGCAAAGGTCAATACTAGTCCAAGATTGTAATCACGCTCATCACGTTCAAATTTCTCTTCTTTAGGTTTTTAAATTTTTTGTTTATACATTTTTTATCGTTTTTTCATCGATTCTCTTTTCTCTTCCACCTTTATTTGATCTGGTTCTTTTAGTAAGTCATCCTCCAATTCCTTGATTATTACCAATGCTTTATCCCGATTACTCCATGCAAATCTCACGAGTATGGCCAGCATTCCCTTACAGGACTGGGCCGTATGTTCTGCCTACATATCTCAAGGACACACGTGACCTTCTGATCCTACTAGATGGTCAACCCTATGATGAAACCAACATGCTCCTAGTAGGTTTGGACGTAGAAAGCCTCTATACGAGTCTCCCCCAACAGAAGACCTTAGACACTTTGTAAGACATTCTGTTTGCAGAAGTTTGGAACTACAAGACACCACGACACTTTGTGTTGGAATGTTGCAGACTAGCTTGAATACGATGGTACCCTTTTTGGAAAATGCCACGGTACCTCTATGGGCAGTACATTCGCCCAAAGTGTGGCAGGGCTGTATGTAAGTACCTTTGAACAGGACTATATACAGACTTCAAACAACCCTTTCCAGAGAGGCATTAAACTCTGGTGACGTTACATAGATGACGTGATTATGATTTGGGAGGACACACTGGAGGTACTTAAAGAGTTCGTATCCTGGATAAACACGAGAGACGAATGTCTTAAGTTTACGTATATTGCAGACAAGAAACAACTTGATTTCCTAGATATCACAATTTTCACAGGTAATGACACACTACAATCCAAAACGTACTACAAACCAACAGCAAGGAATAGTTTACTTTCATATAGTAGCTTTCACCCTCGCACCCTGAGAGACAATCTACCTTATAGCCAGTTTTTGCGTTTGAAACTAAACTACAGCAATTTGGAAGATTACAAAAAAACAAACTTGTAAAAAGAGACTATCCAGTCAGGACAATAAAGAAGTGCCAGAAAAGAGCTCGCAATCAACCAAGAGAAAACCTGTTACAGACTACGCAACGTGATGAACATGAAGATCTACTGACTTGCGTCACCATGTACAATACATCATCAAATACAGTAAAAAAGATCATTAATAAGAATTGGAGAATCCTCACTTCAAACACTTTAAAATGGCCAAGACCGAGGTTTGCCAACAAGAGGACTAGGAACATAAAAGACATCTTGGTACACACATGACCAAGCATGACGACAAAAAGAGATACAATAACCTCAATATGGAATTTAGACAAAGAACCTGCAACTCCTCTCTCATCTGAAATGGGAATTACGTAATCATGCGAACTGTAACACCACACATGTAGTGTATATCATTGTCTGCCCCTGCGGCCTAAAATATATAGGAATGACTTGCCGAAAGATCAAGCAACGCATTATTGAACATAGGAGTAATATCACATGCAGGAAAGCAACCACAAAAATGAGCAGACACTTTATTGAGACAAGCCATCTTCCAGAAGACATTGATTGGGTGGTACTAGAAACCCTATTGACAAAAAACAACAACGCTGAAAGAATTCTGTATGAGAAAGAACAACGATGGGTTCGTTGCCTCAAGACTGACCAGGAAGGGCTGAATGATAATATCCCCTGGTACTCACTAGCCTAGACACATAATACCAACTCTGTCCCGACACCTTGGTCATAAGCAGGCTGTCTAACAATTTAAACGAAGATACATACACGGTCTCTTCCTTAAGACCAACCCTATTATAGGTACCACACATTTGATGACATACACAATGTAGCCTCATATTGCCCGCCTCTGCCCCAGACTGAGGACTTTTCCAGATGAGCACCACAATTTCTAATTACAGAGCCTAATCAATAAACACAATAATACCAACACTTCTCGTGTGGTAATACATATAATAACAACCGAACACGCAATAATTTCCTCTACAAGCCGCAGCATAGTCTTTTTTCCTTTTTCTTCTTTTTTACAACATGGACCTGTATGCCAACCAAGTCTGCCAACCACGAGCAGACTACAATCCTCTGTCTATTTCCACTAACTCAGACGATGTAAAAAGCGAACCACGAAGGGCCCGCGTCATCCGGATAATCACTTTCAGAGCCAGCACAAGTGTTGCCTATGGGGAACCGGTAAGCCTCGCGGAGGTAAACTCTATTCAAACTCTATTCAACCAACCGTGAGTAGACGGTAACTAACCCGATCCCTTTTTCCAAACAGCAATAGGTATTCCCGGCTCGCTGGTATTCCGAGGAAGCAATATCCGGGGAGGTCGGAGGTAATAAACTATGTATATAATTTTAAAATCTTAATGTACTCAAATTTTCATGTACTCAAAGTTGTTGTGGGCACTTTCTTTGTGATAAGATTAGAAATGCTGCAGTAATCGATCTCTATTAACATGTTCGTTTAAATAAACAACGGTACTGGCAGAGACCAGCCGTTTAGGCAGGCAATTAGCACGGAAAAACACCTTCTGATGAACCGCTGTCTTCATTAACTGCCGCACTTGAGGCCTTTTCTACCTTCGAACTCATTTACGGCAATAACGGGTGGCCTACTATGTGACAGTAATCGCCAAACATTAGACAATACTATAAAAACGCACGCCCCGTTCTTGGAGCACTTTCAAAAGCCTGTTGTCTCAAAGTTTCTTTGTAACTTCGACTAACTTCTAATTCCATAACGATGCATATCATCATAGCACCACTATCCCTACTACCAAGAAATATATTTAACTCTTACCGAATTGTAAACTATACCTTGGCAACTTTACCAGCTTATTTTCTTGATACATTTGTGCAGAGTCTACCTCTTCCTCACTACACTAATTAACACGTATGTGAAGATTCTGCCTTCCATTCTCCTCTGTATTCATATCTAATACGAGGCAAAGCAAATGCGTTAAGATACGTCCACTCCTTTTCGCTCCGGATCCCAATATGGACACTCAGGGACAGCGAATAAACTTAACCGTCACAGCAGAATACTACTTAAATCATGTTACAAAACTAGTGACATTATTTACATGCTTTTTAATTTAATTATTTTCCTTTCAGGTACAGATACTACAGATCTGACCTTGATTACTAGGGTGGTGAGTAAACACCTTCCCTTTATATTAAGAGCCACAAATGTGCTCTTAACCTATTGGTCCTGACGAAAGTCTCTAGAGGTCCCACGAGGCTGAAACATGTTGACCACCAACACCAGTGCGATAGACCAGTAACTGGGTCTATCTACGCACGATATTGTTTTTAGTTTCCCACATCGCAGATCTAAGGAATAAAACTACACGAGATTTGATCTAAGGAATTTTATTTCACATTTTTTGAGCACGGACACACCCTTGTTTTTTATTCCTGGCCACTACTGTCAACCCAGTTGGTCTACCTCCATGTGGAAGTCAGCATACTGACAAAGGAAAAGACCCAATGATCATGCTGTTACGGTACACTGAGGCGGAGAATCAACATATACCGACCATCGCCTGTGTACGTATATGAGGGTTTTTTACAACGATGGTATCACACGTTAACTAAGACCCTGGTGACACAGGACAAGTGGTCCATTCTCCCCCCCTTTTGATTTTTGTATAATATGCAAGGAACATCACTCTGTCTGTGGTGGCCATCATAATGCCACCAGGAATAACAAAAAGCTACCATTATTCCACAGGAAACCCATCACAGACATACCCACTAATAGAGAGACACTGATGAGTACATGTACACACACACACATGAATTAACGCACACAGTCATACCCACTCATACATGCATCCATGTTGAGGCTTCCTTTTTTCAGACAATTAGAAAAGGAGGCAATAACCTGGGGGCTCAACTGAGCTCCTGCCAGAACTCTGAACGAACGCGCCTGAAAAAAACAAACACACACCCCCTCTCATGAATGTGGTTGTGTGGAAAAATATAAAGCTCCCATCTCTTACACATGTAGTGTGAGCTATTTTACTGCACTCCTCAGAAGTGGGAGAGAAGCAGAGCACTCTGTTAAGGTCTTCCTTCTGTTTTTGTGGTATTGTCTCTGTGGAGTGGCCTATACATGCGTGGACAGAGGTTGCTTGTGGGTAGTTGGGCTGGAGAGTGATTTGGTGTGTGTGCTATGAGGAGAATTGCGTGAGGACAAGAGGTTTGTGTGTGTTGTGTTTGCATGGTGTGGAAATATTTATACATGTGTACTATTTAAACCACAGACCTCACAGCACCTAATACCCAAAGTAGCAACTTATTCCCGTCATTGGATGCGTGCTGTGTCAATGACAGGAGTCAAGAAAAACGTTACATTATATGTTTGTTGATACAATTCCACCTGGGTGACAACACACATTTAATGATAAAGAAAGTAAATGCAACTACAATTGAGTCGCACACAATTGTCCTGAAGGCGTCTCAATGGTGTGCTGCTGCGGCAGGGAAAAACCAGAAGCTACATTAAAACTCAGCTTCAGCTGAGCAGCGCAGCGACCATTAGCTGGGTGATGCGCTGCAGAAATACACGCCTGAAAAGAGTGGGAAAAAACTAACTGAACAGCGCGGAGACCGTGAAATGGATGCAGGGCTGGAAAAAAACTTGAAATTTGGAAAATGAACGTTACTTGACCAACGCCGTGGCCATGCCTGAGCGAAGTGTACGCATGAAATGTGAAACAAGGATTGGCAAGGTCCGCAAGTTAAGCGGGCACCTGCTGAAATATTAAGCATGGGGCCCGTGTTGTTGCCAATGCTGAAAGTGTAGTGTGCACCCGGGGCGGCAATGAGGGGCAAGCTGCAACGCTAGCTAAAAGAAACACAAGCCAGTGGTCACAACTGCGCATGAAGACCCTCCTGTCCTCCTGCAGTAAGAGAAGCTCATTAAAGAAAATAGTGCTTACAGGCAAAAGAACATGTACTGTGTAACAATCTAAGGGAGAGAGCCAGTCCTCATGGGAGGTTACAAACTAAGACAAGGCAGTACTATGGAGGGACTAACAAGCCTAAAAACGAATCGGAAGCCAGCATTTACAAAGGACAATGACCCACGCCAATGACCAATATGGGCGGAGAGTGGGTGGGGCTTCAAGTACATACTCCAATACAGCATGGCTCACAGAACAACGCATACGCTGCCCAGGCTCAATCTAAAAAAATGGCATGCAGTTTTATGCATTGCAGCCATCTTGAAATGGGCTTTCTTTAATATCAAGTCTGTTGGCCATCTGTGTGCAAGAGTCTTGGCCCATATGTTTGTATGCCAATGCAGACAAGCACTGGCAAAGGTAATTGCGTGACCATTTTTAAAGCTAAGGCCTATAGGCTTTGCCAATGCTTGTTAAGCAGACCATCAAGGGAACGCAAGTTGACTAGACAAGGCCAAGGGTGGGTAATCAATGATACACTGAACCGTTTAGGCCAAACTATAAACTCTGGTGAAAATTCTGATAAGCTCAGCATACAACAAAACATTCATTCCATCGTCTTAATCACCTGTGATGCCGCAAAATGTATATCAGAAACTGCTCAGAGGCAAAACGAACATTCATTTACAAGGTTTCCTTGCCACACCTCTAATACCTCCATTTGGGTCAGAAAGAGTATTCCAAAGTGCCTTGAGCTGATTGGCATTGGCATAGCCAAAGTGTCTTTTTTTAATGGGTTTAAACACAAGCATTCACAAATGCTGTTTATAGATATTGCATGCACAACAGATGTTAATCACGTTAAAGTTATCCCAATTTGGCTTTGCCAACACTAGAAAACAGTAGCACAAAAGGACTACTTTCTGTATCAAAGGCATATATGTGGTAAGCGCTAAAAACTTGAACGTAACAAACAGCAGAAGGATCCAATGTAATTTCCAGAGGTAAAACAGTCCCTGTGCATTCCAGTAGAAGCATTACCAGGAAGGCTGAATGATACACCAAATAGCCAACAGCATGTGGTGAGAGGCTAATAGTCCTCTTGGAAAGCACAGCATACTCTACGTATATTGTCAAGAACTGGTAAAAATACTTAATGTAAACAAGCTACACTATCAAGCCATATCAAAAGAGTTCCATGTCCCTGGAGCCTGTGTCTTCACGTGTGACATTTAAACATGACTTAGAGGCAACATTAAAATACAATTTACGTAAGTATTAAATAATCCCCCCCAAAAAAGAGTGGGCTGGCAAGATACTCAATACGAACATCTAGTCAGAATTGTAAAATCAACAAAAAATTGCAATGACAGCCAGATTGTATACATTTGCGTAATAATCAATGCGACTATCTCGGAATAACAACAGGACTTTACTATCTAGTAGGTCTGGAGGCCTAGAGGAACTCAGCACAAACAGGAAAATAGAAGAGCAACGTTCAGTAATAATACCATGACATTTCTAAGTAAAAAAGATTGTGTTTGAATGAAAATGAGAGGTTAATAGGAGGCATAAGGCATCCCAAAAGACCAGCATAGAAGAGAAAAAATGTAGATATTGCAAACACAAGGAGCAGATACATGATTCAGGCCAGAGGCACAAGTCCTGGAAGGCTAGATCTATGCCAGATTTTCTGGATAGCCACACAAGTTAGATTTACATACGTTTAAATTAATTGGAACTAAATGCCAGAGGTCTGAAAGCCTGAAATGAATTAGGCCCTCTTGGACCAGCGATGGACACTCCTGAATCAATGTGATCAAGATTCACTTGAACTGCCTTATGTTACTGCCCCATCTTAGAAACGGACCATCAGCTAATGAAACCATGTGTGCTTTACTAACACAACATGGAAGAGTACGTTTTCTTAGCCTAATACAGGACGTTCTGAGTCTGACAATTTAGAGACCCAAGAATATTCCACGATTGCCTCTGCTCAGCCTCACCTCAGGCCACCCTGAGTTGCACCCCTCCACCCCCAGCTGTCATCCCCACACTCACGCTTTAGGCTGCACACTAAAATCGTCTGGCCCATCAATGTTCCAAGAATGAGTTGTATAAAGCCAGAGGCTACTGTACTTTTATTTTTATTATCAGCCTTTTAGGACCGTTATAGTTCAATATATACCATGTTTCATTCATGCTGTTAAATTGATAATATTAACCTTTATAGCTGCGATGATGCATTAAAAAGTCTGCCTTCCCAGAAGAAATGTAATTAGTTTGCATTAGGTTAGTTGTGCAGCAATGATAGAGGCAATGTGCAGAAGCAGGATATGGATTGATGTAATCAGAAGGCACTCTTAATGGAGCGTACAGTATATTGGTCCAGTTGCACTTCCGATTCCTGTGGGCTACATTCCAACAGCAGACTGCTGAACTTCTAAGAGATCTAATACTTTACAAGAGAAGAGACTGTTCTCGCCAAGAGCTGCTGTCAGGTCAACATTCTGAACCGGAGAATCCCGCCTTTATCTAGTTATTGGTGGCGCAGAGGCGGAGGATTCTGAGAAAGTGTAAGGAGAAGAAAGTGGTCTGAAAATTCAGCATTTGCACATGCTTTGATGTAGGCAAAATATCTCGTACATGTAAACTTTTACAACCTATGTTAGTGAACGAAGGCGGTATAGGTAAGGAAGTGTAATATTCAACGGGGAAGTATAGCTTGACAATGACTAGCTAAAAACACGTTTTCAATCGGAAACTTAAGAGATAAATCCAGAAAGCTGCCAGTGATCCCGAGCCCTCCTACCAGAATTCTTTGAAGAGGCACTGCGCACCAAAAGTAGGCAGGATTCACATGTATATAAAATACACAGCCCCCACCATTTCTAAAACAACATTCTGGGTGCTGCATCCAGACTTGAAGAGCGATACACATTTACTGTGGAGATTAGTCTCTCAGATAAATAGTTTTTGCTGCTTCACAAACCAATATACTCGGATTGTTCACTAAATGTGTGACCTGCTCTATTTTTGACAGCTTCACAGATGTTTTATCTTTCTGCACTGGCCTCCTTCGTTTATTTGATATTGCTATTAGCTCATTGTACATAATGTAACGTATAGGTTTTTAGTTGTCAGAACCTTTTTTAACTCTTGACTCGCTTAAGTCTCTATTGTCCTAACTATAATACCTTCTCCCTCTTCCTTCCCCTTTTCCTTCAAGGTTATTCAGGTTATACTTTACAGGCATTATTGTTGTTGTCCTGATGATGATCCTTGCATTTCTTTAATAGGATCGAAACGCCGTCGACACTTACAAACACCCTATATGCTGTAATACACTAACTGTGATACATAAGGGTGTTGAATGAATTGTTTGTTTTCCCATTTTTTATGCTACTTGTAACAAACCTTGCTTCATGCCTGAACCTCTTGTTTTCTGTTTCCTTGTTTTGTTGTATGTACTGGACACAGGCTTGTGTCCCACTTTTTGAATTTTTGAGATTTTCACATTATCAATATACTAGTAAAATTCTTGACCTCTGATGGGCTGGACAAGTCTAAAAAAAAAAAAGTACTGATTGGGTCCTTATTTATCGATACCTTTACTCCTTCCTTTCTAGGGACTATTGTTGTTCGCAAATCCATAATTCCCAGGGTCCCTGGTTGACCTTTCTTTGGGTGCTCTTGTTGTTATTAAATATGTTTAGCGCAATCGCTTGATTGCAAGGGCTTGTTCCATTTTACCCCTTTTCCAAAGTGGGTCCTTCCTTTTGTCCTTGTTATCCTTCTAGTCACTTTTCTATACTCCCCCTTTTTTACCCTTTCCCTACCTTATTCTACACTTGTAACTCCAGTGTTATGTCTGACAATACACCGCTATACTCGGATGACTATATCAAAAAGGTTTTAGAAGGTCCCTCGCTCTTTTCCAACCTAGATGAGACGCCTGGTGTTAGCAGCAATACGACTGACTACTCCGAAGAACTAGAAAAACAAAAGAAGAAATTTATCAGTTTGCAATTAATGATACGCATGCTAACCGAGTATCTGAAATCCAATACGATCCCACAAGGCCTAATAGTGAGGAATATCCCTGGTGTCTTCACAGACAATCCAAAATACATAAATAACTTTAGTTATATTGGTACCACATGCTCCAGGCATTGGCTGGTACTCGGAATAGATAGTGCCTCTGAAGAACTCAAGGAATTAACTCAAATTATCAATGATATAGAGAAAAATATTAAAGATAATAATACAGTTCCTGACGCCAAAAAACTTCTGGAAAAGGTTGAAAAAACATCAGAGGAGTTCCATCGGATAGAACAAAATAAAAAATCCAATAAGGTCAAAAGGGATATAAAATCATTTGCCCCAGAACGGGCATATCCTTATCTGAATAAAGATTTCTATGCTAATCGTTCTTACAATAACCCTCAGAATTCCAGAACTTGGGGTCGCTTTAATGAACGCCACAATTTAGTAGGGTTCTCGGATACCTCTGCAGAGTCTTCTGATAGCTCAGACCCAGGAGAGGGCACAAGTAACTCTACACAAACCCCCAATCCCCTTTTTTTAGGTCGGGACCAGCAAGACCTTCCAAGGAGAGGAAGGGGGAGACAACGTTCTCGCTGGTACAACCCTCCAGGAGAACGTCAAACACGACAGAAGTTCTACCGCTGGTAAATTCTACACTGGTAACCAACATGACTGACGAAAGTTTAACAATTCCTCTTTTTAATCTCTCTGCACATGTACTCTCTAGACATGACATCTCACTACTCAGCAAAGGGCTCTCGTTTGTTCCAACGACTTACCCCAATTTCCTGGATCTACAAACGGAACTCCTCGGTTTTTTCGGAAAATAAGACTTCACCGCTATTTCCTAGAGAACCCTTTGATCCCCAAACTATCAAACACTCCACTAAGACCCCCATCTACATTCTCACCACACTCTAATATGATCCCCAGTGAGATCATTACATTTGAGAAATTGGTACTTAAAGAGGTAACGAACATCTCTGCAGCACACCACTATATTCCCTACAACATTACCAGGGAAGAAAAGGCAGCCATACTATCTCTTCGTGACAATACTAGTTTAGTAATTAAACCGGCTGATAAGGGTGGTGGGATAGTACTACAAGAGATAAATGGTTATAAAGCTGAAGTAAATCGCCAATTGGCTAATACAGACCACTATTGTAAACTCTGTACTAATCCTACGAAGGAACTCCAAACCCTGATTAGACAGATCACTGATGAAGGCCTACACCAGGGCTTTCTTAGTAAGTCTGAATACCAATTCCTGAACACAAAAAACCCCAGGTTGCCAGTAATTTATACGCTCCCTAAGATCCACAAGAGCCTTGAGAAACCTCCTGGACGTCCTATTGTTTCTGGATGTGGTTCTATCTTAGAGCCCCATGGTCACTATGTTAACCATTTCATTAAAGATTTTGTTCCGAACACCAACGGCTATATCCGTGACAGCATGTCTATGATAAACATGATTGAGAACCATCCATTTGACCCTGAATCTAACATTCTGTGCACCTTGGATGTCGAATCCCTTTATACTAATATACCCCAAAGGGATTCCCTACTCGTGATTGAAACCATCCTTAACCAGAGACCTCGCCCCCATACAGTTCCGACCAATTTTATATTGTAACTACTGGAAGTATGCCTTACTAGGAACTTTTTCATCTTCAAAGATCAGTTTTACCAACAGGTCAAAGGCACGTCCATGGGTGCAATTTTTGCACCTATTCTGGCAATTCTTTACATGGACGCACTGGAAATGGGGCACATTCTTACTACTGACAACCCTTTTTCGTCGTGTATCTTTAAGTGGAAGAGATACATTGACGATATATTCATGATATGGCAGGCCAATGAAAATCTACTTGTCCCCTTTCTCCACTGGTTAAATAATAACTGCGGTGGTCTTAAATTTACCATGACACATGATAAGGAATCAATTCCCTACCTTGATCTCACAATTAAGCACATGGATGGCTACTTGATAACTAGTCTTTTTCATGAGCCTACTGAACGGAATACTTTACTTAGCTACAACAGCAGCCACCCTCGTGCTTTAAGAGATTCCCTTCCTTTCTCACAATTTTTGAGAATTCGTAGAAACTGCTACTTAAAGGCAGACTACTTTCATGAAGCTAAAATACTCTGCCAAAAACTGTCTAAAAGGGGCTATCCACGTAGACTAGTACGTAATTCTATGAAACGTGCATGGTATTGTCCCCGTGAAACTCTCTTAGAACCCAAATCCAAACCTGATTCCAATCGTTTGGTCTGTGTCACAACATTCTCCACAGTATCCAATGCTATACGGAAAAGTATTCTAAATAATTGGCCAATTTTGAATGCAGGTACCCTTTGTCTAGAACGTCCTCTGTTTGCATGCAAGAAAAACAAAAACATTAAGGACCACCTGGTTCGTGCAGCTCTACCTATAACTGCTAAAAAGAACACTATTAACACTCTGAATGATATTTGGGCACTTCCACCATTAACAGGTCATGCGAAATGTGGTAACTGTGTTATTTGTGCATTGACTATTGAATGTAAAACTTTTGTTTTTGGTAATATCAGACACGAATTAAAAATGTTTACTAATTGCAATTCTACAAATGTCATCTATGCGATCTTTTGCCCATGTAATAAAATCTACATCGGTCAGACTACACAAAAGATCCGCCTGCGAATTTCTCAACACCGGAGCAGAATTAGATGCAAAATTCTCACAGCCCACCTTGTTGAACATTTTGTAGAAAAGAAACACACTGAGGATCAAATCCGCTGGACTGTGATCTCTGTCGTAAAGCTACCACCTAGGGGCGGTGACATCACGAAAATTCTAAACAAAGAAGAGCTCAAATGGATTTTGAAAACTGATAGCCTTAACACGGGACTGAATCGACTTGAGGATTGGACTACCACTATCTGATTCTTAAATTAATATTTCCTTCTCCAATCGCTCCTTGTTATGCGTGATTCCACCTTGCCTACCGTTTTGTACAATCGTATGCTAATGTAATTTTTAACTCCTTATTTTCTGCTGAATCTACTCTAATGTATCCCTTATTGTCCTTATTTCCTCCTGTTCCATATTGTGAACCTCACCTCCCTCATATGATTTTCTTCTATCCTATCCTTTCCTCATTCACCCTAATTCTAGAGTTAATTGCTATTCCAATTGGTCCTAACTCAACTTATGACGTCTTTCTGTCTATTAATTCCTGTACGCCTCTGGGTTCAATAGTCTCATTGGGTTAATACACATTTTTTTGTCATTAATTCAAGTTGGATATCCCATCCTAATTATCTTTTCTGTCTACCACTTTTATTGAGTACTGCTTCTGGTTCCTCTATCTCCGTCACTTCTCTTATTCAATTGGCTGTCCTTTTGTTTCCATTATTGTACATACGCACATACAACTGTCCACTACTTTTATTGAAATTTACTTCTGCTTCAATTATCTCTGTTACTGCTCTTATTCATCTAGCTGTCCGTATATATCCATTATTGTACAAGTTTTGCTGTTACTTCATTAATGTAATGCATAATTCACCGTTCCAAGATGGCCACCAGGTTGTATCAATGTCCTTCTACTCTTTTCATGAACCAGCCCGCGTTCGGCCCACCCAGGCGCCTTCCTACTTCTTAAGACACTTTTGCACCCTTTTCTCGTTAGCTGCCACACTGACGGAATACTGCTCCCCGCATTGCCGGATTTCCACAATACCCAAACAACATTGGTGAGTTTCTGTCCACTTTCGTTCACCGTCGCGCTAACTACTCATACGCCGCTTGTTACTTAATCACCTATCCCCGCATTTCTATAGATTATCTCATGAGCCCCAATCGACCTCTGCCTACCTAACTGTCAAGGACTTAAGACGAGGCACAACACGCCTTCGCCCACCTGTAACGGAACTCGTTTCCAAATAACGGTAAGCTTCACTAATTCCCCTTCACGCTCAAGTTCCATTAACGCATAACACGCCTTGGTTAAAACTTAATCTTCGTCTCCTCGGTTCACTTCCAGATAACGTCGTTGATCCAATCGCTGCCGCGGTAAGCACATTGTTTCACCCGCTTTTCCCGTTTTCAATTTTCACGTTGTTCTCCTCCTTTTCAGCATCCAATTCAAGGCTGTCACTCACTCGGTATAGTCATATCACTCGATATATTAAACCTCTTCTTCGATGACCAGCATGTGTCCACTAGCACACTCCTTGGTTGATATTAGTCACTAATTGTCACACGCTATGTATAGGCACCTCCTCATAGAATGACATGTGCTCCCTAGCACACCTCAAGGTTTACATTGATTACAACGGCCGTATGCTTGAGATTGACACACCCTCCGTTGCAAATAGCTACTTTTTATCAAATGACATAGTGTTTAGAGCTTAATCCATGGTTTATAAAAAACTTTGTGCAACCAATTATTACTCCTCTATGTTAAATAATTCATAATCGATATGCCTATAATTTTGCACATGCCGTAGGTTGACAGCTTCACAGATGTTTTATCTTTCTGCACTGGCCTCCTTCTTTTATTTGATATTGCTATTAGCTCATTGTACATAATGTAACGTATAGGTTTTTAGTTGTCAGAACCTTTTTTAACTCTTGACTCGCTTAAGTCTCTATTGTCCTAACTATAATACCTTCTCCCTCTTCCTTCCCCTTTTCCTTCAATGTTATTCAGGTTATACTTTACAGGCATTATTGTTGTTGTCCTGATGATGATCCTTGCATTTCTTTAATAGGATCGAAACGCCGTCGACACTTACAAACACCCTATATGCTGTAATACACTAACTGTGATACATAAGGGTGTTGAATGAATTGTTTGTTTTCCCATTTTTTATGCTACTTGTAACAAACCTTGCTTCATGCCTGAACCTCTTGTTTACTGTTTCCTTGTTTTGTTGTATGTACTGGGCACAGGCTTGTGTCCCACTTTTTGAATTTTTGAGATTTTCACATTATCAATATACTAGTAAAATTCTTGACCTCTGTCCGGCTGGACAAGTCTCAAAAAAATAAGTACGGATTGGGTCCTTATTTATCGATACCTTTACTCCTTCCTTTTCTAGGGACTATTGTTGTTCGCAAATACATAATTACCAGAGTCCCTGGTTGACCTTTCTTTGGGTGCTCTTGTTGTTATTAAATCTGCTCTATTTTTAAGCATGCCGAGGACTGTTTTTGTGCCAGGGAGGTGCTGCTCACGTTTGTTTTTTGTTAAAGAAGTATTAAGGGAAGCACCAAGGTGTGTATTTTCAATTTGAATTATCTCTTCTAAAGATATGTTTGTGTGTGTGTGTATATATATATATATATATATATATATATATACATAAAAAACCATAGGTTTCACAAACATTATGGTTAGGAATTAGCATTTAAAAAACCTTGCCAATTCACTTAAAAAAACCATAGGTTTCACACGTTATAGTTAGGTGGACATTTCACTCGTAAAAAACCAATGAAATTCCCCCGTTATAGTTAGTTCACATAACTATAACTTGCGCGCCCGCAATCCACTGCTCATGACGTCACATATTACATCACTCATGACATGGTCAGTGGCATCACTCATGACATCACTGATGACATCATCCTTATGATAGAGTGGCGGTCGTGCGAGTTATAGTTATGTGAACTAACTATAACGGGGGAACTTCATTGGTTTTTTACGAGTGAAATGTCCACCTAACTATAACATGTGTGAAACCTATGGTTTTTTAAGTGAATTTGCAAGGTTTTTTAAATGCTAATTCCTAACTATAACGTTTGTGAAACCTACGGTTTTTTATGTGAATTTGTACGGTTTTTTAAATGCTAAGTTATGTATGTATTATTTTTATTTATTTTTTTAAAGGTTTTTCACCGTGCGTGCGCGCACCCCGCGTTTAAAAAAAAATAAAAATACATTTTTTTTTTCACCATTCGGGGTCCTTTAGGGACCCCCTGACAAAGGCTAGGGGGTCAGGAACTCTCTACCCTGCCCCCTTTTCACGTTCACCACCTCTCTTTTTCACTCTCGCACCCAAAACAAACAAAATGGCGGCCGACACTTCCTGATTTCGACCGATTCGAACGTTGACTGACATGTAACCACCAATCAGAATTACCCTCGCGCACGTTAGGGTGCGCGGCTATAGATATTTATGTGCTTTAACTGCAATTTTCTCAGGAACTACTGAACAGATTGACACCATATATGCAAAAGGCACATCCATGACCTGAGGACTACCTCTCTGCCAAATTTCAAGTAATTCTGTTCAGCCGTTCGGGCTGTACCTTCGACTAAAGATCCTATGGGAAAATGCATGGGGAAAATGCGTTTTGGGACCCCCCCATTTTTCTCGGCCCCCGCTTGACGAATCACCCCGAGACTTTCAGGGTAGGAGCCGAGCGGAGCGCCCCATTAGTTTTGAAAATTTCGCGAGGATTCGTCAACCGGCGCCAAAGTTAGGAAACACGGTCCTAACTATAACTATCTACTGGCGACCGCCAGTAGATAATATTTAAAAAAAATTATATATATATATATATATATATATATATATATATATATATATATATATTCACTGAAAAAACCATAGGTTTCACACATGTTATAGTTAGCTGGACATTTTACTGATAAAAAACCAATGAAATTCCCCCGTTATAGTTAGTGCAGGCAACTATAACTCACGCGACCGCAATCCTCTGCTGATGCTAATACTGTATTTAGACACTTATTTGCCCATGTCTTCTTCCATTAAATTTTAGCTATACATATATTACAAAAAAAATTTTCATAAAGACACATATGTCATCAGCAGAGGATTGCGGTCGCGTGAGTTATAGTTGCCTGCACTAACTATAACGGGGGAATTTCATTGGTTTTTTATCAGTAAAATGTCCAGCTAACTATAACATGTGTGAAACCTATGGTTTTTTCAGTGAATTTGCAAGGTTTTTTAAATGCTAATTCCTAACTATAACGTGTGTGAAACCCACTTAACGCAGTTCATCTCGTGCGCGCAACAGCCAATCAGAATCGCGCTCGCGCACGTCACCGTACGCGTACGGTAAGCTTACCGTAAGCGCACCGTAAGCTGGCTCAGATATATATATTGATTTAAAGGCTATTTTCTCAGGATCTACTGAACAGATTTACACCAAACCTACAAAAGGCACTTCCTTGACCTGTAGACTACCTCTCTGCCAAATTTCAAGTAACTCTGTTCAGCCGTTCGGTCTGTAGCTGTGTCTAAAGGTCCTATGGAAAAATGCATGGGAAAAACGCGTTTTGGGACCCCTCTTTTTTCTCAGCCCCCGCTTGACGAACCCCACCGAGACTTTCAGGGTAGGAGCGGAGCATAGCGCCCCACCTATTTTGAAAATTTCGCGAGGATTCGTCGACCGGCGCCAAAGTTATTCCAAATAGAATGTTGCGGATTTCCTATGGAAACATGGTCCTAACTATAACTATCTACTGGCGACCGCCAGTAGATAAATATATATATATATATATATCTTCTTACATAAGAAATTCCAACTTCTGTAGCAGGGAGCTCCAACCCCTCTACAGCAAGTTCAAGATTTAATGGGGCAGGTTTATCAGTAATCTCAGCCATGACTGAAATATGAGCGTACTTAATGTTTACTCAGCCAAGGCATCCATACATGGGATGAGATTGTCATTTTCAAATAAGACTGATATCCTTGTAGTATCTAACCCACAACTTAGGTATTTTGTGTGTTCCAGGAGACGTTTTGCAGACTAAGAGAGAGACAGAGATTTATATCAGAGAAAGGTTCAGGAGGGTGGTTCAACCAGTGGAATGGTTTGGGTGGTTTGATCTTCACATTGTCTTTGTTGGTGTCCAGAACGTCAAGGCCTGAACCATTCACTTGGATTAAGAGCAAAATGGTTGGTTGTTAAGCCAAACGATGGTCAACTGAGATACTGCAATAATACTAGTGTTGTCACAGAGAAGGCCGAAGTACGTTTGTTAGAGGTTATTTGGGGAGGACCAGATTTTGCTACCACGAGTTCTATAAATTGTTTGAATAATGATTAATTATCCAGAGGATGATATTTGAAAGGGAATGTTGTAGGTTTTATTTATAAAATTTTCGGTTCAACCAACAGACTTAGACTGATAATAATAGCAATATCGCTCCATCCAATCAATTGATTGAGAATCCTGGTGGAATAAAGAGAGCTGGGAGGCAACAGTTAGCCAAGTGTCTGTCAAGAAAAACAGGGCTAGAGTATTAGTCCAGATCATTTCTGCCATTTCAACTTGGTGTTCGGCTGCTGACCTGGAGTTGTTAAGCAAGCATCTGAATGGTGTTTGTAGTAGTACCAATGGAGCTAATCTGAATATCTGTGGGGCTTCTGGGGAAAATAATTTTATTTCTAGGTCGAGATTCAGGTCTTGAGATGTTTGTGATGACTGAAATATTAGAAAAGGCTTTTGGTTGCTTTCCTAATCCAACTCGGTTTGTAAATTAAAATCTTTTTATGGATATCATTGCATAGCATGCGTGTTCTCTATTACTCATGCATCGAGGGATTAGAAGAGGAGAGCAGGACAGCAGGTGTCAATTAAAGTTGCTATCAATGAAGCAAGGTTGTTGCAAGCAACTACATTTTTGGAGGAGGAAATCCAGTTTTTTGGCTACAGAGTTGAGGTTAAGTGTCGAGAATGCTTGATCTCTGCTGCTTAAAGAGGCAGTGTTATAAAAACAAATTTCAAAAGCGACTAGAGTCTGGTGGTGCAACTGGGTAAGTGCATGAGACTTGGATGATATATATGTGTCAAGGAAACATACAAGTTACGCTATTTGTTTCTATATGTGGTTGCTCGTGACATCTTCAAGCATAGGCTAAAAGCATAGGACCATCGGATTTTGCCAAAGCACTTAAGCAAGGTAAATGTATTAGTAATGAAATTGCTCGCGGTAACAGAACCAAATGTACCCAATAACGTTGGTCTCCTGATTGCTATTCCTTTCTTAACATAAATAAGCAGAATGTTCTTTGCCTCACAAATGTTTATACATATGGACTTGGCCACGGTCAGCACTTTTATGACAGACCATTGTCTGCCCAGCAATATGTGGTACATATAATCTCCACTATGGGCACACACTTTTAATCCACTGTAATTAAAGCCACACTGAACACCAATAATATCGCAAACGATAAACAATACTACTTATATAGCACTCAACACAAACTGTCACCTTGTAGTGAGTAAATGAAAAGGGATAGTACCCACCTCAATGGGACTCATCTTGCAGCTGCACAGACATTGATACATTTAGCCATGAACCTGCAATCTGCAGTATGCCATCTTACTTTACCCTGAAAAAAGTGCTGAGACCTATACAGAAAGACCATAAAAACTGTTGCTGCCTCTATTTATTTTGCTTGTTTCTCTCTTCCCTTTGAAGCAATTAAGTTCAGCATGCTCGTGTGAGGACAATGAAAACACAGATTTTTCTCTGAAGTCATATTTGCTGTTTTTGCTCCACAACACTCCGACTCAGGTTACGCAATGTGTCATTGTGTTCTTTCTCTTCTTCAATGCAAGAAGGGGTCTGGTGTTGTTATCTTACAAGCAGCAAGATGACACAACCTGAAGGCTTTATCAATTAAAATAGTTTCTGTGAGTAAATTTAAACAGCAGCAGCCAGGAAAGCCCTCAGAAAAGGTGCTCCATATTCTGGACAAGGTTCATTGAGAACCTGGAATTCCGAGAACTCAATATATTCTTCACATTAGCTCTGCAGCAAAACAGCAGCATCTCAACAACCTAATGAATATTCATATACCCAATGCATCGCTCTATGAAAAAGCAAAGCAACTGGCGATCTAAACAAGGTGAATCCAGAGGTCCGCATTCATTCAAGATTTTCACAGTAACCGCTGATAATGTAAATATTTTCCCTTCAGTCTTCCAGTCTGTTAGCTATTTTATGTGGATATCCTACAAATATGGCATGGGCCTAGTTTGCAGTGCACCCACCGAACTCCTGTGCTTTATTAATGCTTCACTCAATGCAACATCAGGTGAAGAATATAGTCAAAGCTCTCTTGATCACAGGGCTAGTAATACTGATAGTGAAGACTGACGTTAATCTTTGGTTCCCAATTCTTGTAAACCTAACTACTGGATACAAAGGCACAGGAATTAGAAATGGTCATCAACATTTCTAGTTATGCAGCAGAGGACTGATGAAAGCATTACGTTAGGCTACGATGTGATATTGTCCTCATCAGGAGAAGCTTGAATGTGTCAATCTTACTCCTCCTCACTCTGATTTCCTGGGTCGAAAAGCTTAAGAATACCAGGTCAAATTTTGATCATTCACTTCACAAACCGGGTCACTTATTAACTCAAGCTACAGACACTCTCAAAAGGACTACGAGATTTAACTAGACGTCCCTCGATCTTTTTTTTTTTAATCACACAAAATCAAAAATAATGCACAAAACCGAAGGCTGCCAAGCAAGCTTGAGCTGAAAGTTTCCAGACAATTGACTGATTTTCGTGAGTCACATATGTGGGAAAGTTGGATACCAGAGTTTCAGGCTGTGGCTGAAAGCAAACACAATAGCTCTCATCTCCTTAGATTCTGAATTGTGTAGAAGACTCAGCCCCACCATCTGTTCAGTGACTCGCTGTTATTTCCGATACATCTGAAACCTGAAAATAAGGTTAAGTCCAGTAATTTATTATACATTTCAGCAAAGAATTGCAAGGGCCAGCTACTGACAGCAGACTGTTGCACGAAATTCATGAACATGTACAGCTGAATGCTTCCATTAAGGATGATGCACTAGTTACCACATGTTCGATCCATCAAAGTCTTGCAATTAACTTCAAGCTCTGAAAGGGGTTCATTCTGCAATGAGGAGAGGGAGAGTACAGGGAAGTAAGTGCAACTTTACACATATCCAAGTTGCAGATACTACTCTACTGATAGGCTCCAGATGCATGGCATGAACAAGCTCACACTAGGAGCGAGTGAAATAAGTGCTACAGATTTCACTACAAGAAAACAAATGGGAAGCCTTCCTCAGTGAGGCTCTGGCAAAATATGTGGAGACTTGAAATGCTGTTACATGTAGGCATATTCACTGAAAAAAGCCCTTGCAGGTCTACACATCTACGCCTGTAGACATCACCCACAGTGCAGCTCAAGCAAGCGTAGGTTGCTCCTAACAACCTGTTCTAACCATAAGAGTTCAGGAACACACTGGATTGGCCTACTGTCCAAGTAAAAATTGCAACTCCTATCATGAACATATAATGTTTTTAAAAAAACTGAGTGTAATGGTCAGACTAGTATCCCTAATGGTTCCACATGGACTTGACCACAGCGATCTTATGTTTTCAGATGGCAGTATCCTACACCAGTAACACCACGGTCTCTAAAATACTCTGTATTCTCCTGGTGCAGGGGAGGGTAGTTTCCAATTTAAAAAAAGCCTTCGCAAAACCGATAGATCTGGTTTTTATTTTGGGACCGGACTAAAATATTGGTTTTAAAAAGTGCTGCGCAGATAACAATAAAACAAAAAAGTTTGCTTTCTGTTTTAGGTCCATCTATTAAGTAAAGAATGTATGTGATGATTACGTGTACTTGAGAGAAGTAAACATTTTTGTGCACTGCAATACAGCAACTCCGTAGAAGAAAAAACGATACACAAAACAGCCAACAGCATGAAATTAGATAGAAATACTCCTCTGGGCTGAGCCACAGCCCACTCTATGTATATTTTAAAACATTAGTAACATTCAGTCATGCAGACAGATTCGTTGTCACGCCAGACCCAAGAATGGCTAGATTTATTACATTCTTCAATGCTCTGTGCCTCTTTTTCTAAAACAGTGACCAACACCTTAATTTTCTAAAATCCACGAATAAAAAAAGCCATTTTCATGTTTCAGAATAAGCTCACTTCATCGGGCCAAATCCCATTATTACGTAAACGCTACATAATGCTAAAAAAACAATTGGCTTGGGGAAGCTGCTGCTGTGTGATCATACTGCAAACAACCGGCAAGCAAATGCAGACACCATTTGTTTGAAGTAGTATGGTGGATGAACGAGAAAAGGTGCCCATCTTCACATCTCTTTGCAGGGATTGTGGATATACATTCAGATGAGTTGCACACAGAAAGAAATTCACGCAAAGATAAAGACTGGAGGCTGGCTACCAAAATCTGAAATTACATTTGTTTCCCCCGAGGGCAGAGCTGATACTTTCCACTGTTCACCTGCAAGTCAACAACACGGTTTATGAAACGCCTTTACGTTTCCGGCTAAACAAACAGGGATTTTGTTTCCACCATCGCCAGGGCGGTATAATTAATGCGGCTTGAGTTGCTACACACGTCCGGTCAGACATCCTCAATCACTAGGCGCTCCACCACCGCCTGTGGTTGGGTTACCTTATCATATGCGTCGCCTTCTTTGTGAGTTCCGGGAGGCAATAAGCGGATGCATGCACCGTGCAGGATACACACCTCAGATGAATGCAAATGAACATAAATATATCTTTGGTGTGGAATTTCCTTTGCTAGTTGGGCACAGTGAGACTAGCGCCATGCAATTAGGAGCCAGACGTTGCCTTCTTGATGTAAAAGTAGCAGGAGATGAGCAAGATGAAGAGGAGAGTCCTCGCCTGCCCTGCACAGAAGTCCATGTTGTATATTTGGATGCACAAACACCCTGGCCTTCCATCACTATCAGGCTGCTCTCCTTTACCCTCTATTCACTTCGTGTGAGAGGCCGAAGACCGTCATCCTAGACTCCCCGAAGAGCAGTTCTAGCTCAGTGACCGTAACAAGAATGATTGACGAAAGCCCTCCCTTCTCGCTCAGATCTTGTTATCCCTCCTTTTCCTCAGCTGTTAACGGACGTTAGGTCTATACCAAGGCAAAAGTTCTCTTACACTTGCGTAATCTTACATAATTTCACTGTGTTACAAGTATGCAAAATTCTCGAAATTAAGCCAGTCACTGCAGAAGTTTTGCATGAGTGCATGGTTAACAAGGAGAACAAACATAAAGCAACATCACACTTAAGACTGCATTTCAGCATTCAGAAAAGTAAGTCTGTTCTTTAGGTCAGGTTGGAAAGAGTAGCTGTCAGCCAGATCCATTGTTACCAATTCTTTCAAAATACAAATAGCATGGGCATTGGCTCCACCTAAAGGGAACACCTCACCTCATTCTGATAGCTGTTTGATACATCCCTCGCGCCACCTATGGAGTCCCTACTTTGCAATGTTTTACAACACACAGAATCGTGTCACATTAAATGTTTTACTTCATATTAATCTTTATTTCTACGATCCTTTAGTCAGGACTCATAATAAAAGCCAGCCCTATTGGGTTTACTAATTTGTGCTAACAGGGACACTGCAATTTCGTACCTGTAAACTGGGGACACTGAAAAGTGCTTTTAAGATTTTGGAAGCCATCATGATCCACTCATGGTTTTGCTTTCTATAAATTCTTGCCTTTTCGCACACCTAACAATTCCGATTGATAAATATCATACTACAAGGTATATGACCTGCCCTGCCCAATTCATTTGGATTTCTCAAAGGTTAAACTTGCATATGATTAATTCTACACCAGACTTTATATGGCTTCATATCTATAACCAGCATGTGGCTGTCTAAAGGAGATCATGGCATGTAGACAACTCTGCTCAAGACCACTAGACTTTAAGAGGAGAGCCAAAAGTGCCTCACTTTTATTCCTGCACATCACATTACGTTCCAATGTATGCTGTGCATACCTTTTCATCAATGGGCTTTAATAGTGAACATAAAAACTCACACCATGCCGCAGACCTAGATGATTTCATTTTCTTAGGATTCAGCGTGTATAAAATGTTTAATGCCTCGTTGCTCAATTTTTCCTAGTGTGATCTGAAACTAACATTAAACTGCGCCTTTCGGGCTGGCACACCTTCAACATAAATGACAGGGGCGGGGGGAATGAAGATAACAGTTGCATTCACAAACAGTAACAAAGAATTAAAATTGTGGGAGCTTGACAGTAAATGCATTTACTAGCCCAATTAGTGTATCATATGATTGCTTTATTTAGCTGGATGATATGAGAGAGAGAATGTGTGTGTGTATGTCTGTCTCTCCATCCCTCCACCGCTATTAGTCTTCTTCCTCTCAGTAGCTTTTCAGCGGCACACACCGGGAGACAGCAAACATTCCTTGTGGTTCAAAAAAGCTCCAGCTCATTCATGTGAACACCAATGAAAGCGAAAACGAGCACATAAGTTGATGATCTATGTACATACATATATATATGTGCACACACACATACTTTAAAAAGCACATATAAAGTGCACACAACATGTAGTGATCATAATCTCACCCTTAATAAAAGATATTCAATCACAAATGTTGTAAATCACAGATGTTGAGATTACATATCATATTACCCTTACCACTTTGATAAAAACAACTATGAGGGTACCATCTTTTATTGGTTTGGGCAGAAGTTGTGGTTTAATTACATTTTGCTTTTAGGTGTATTTATTTCTAGGTATAAATATTGTGAGTACATAAGCATTGCTCTGGATGTGCAGATTATGGTTTGTATGGCTGTTGTGCAGTTATGGATTGTCCTAAATTGAGAATTTCCGTAGTTTTTTTGTTTTAAATCGTAACCACAACTGCACTTTAACTGTGGCTTTTAAGTACATTTCCACATTTTTTAAACATATGGTAGTGGCTTATAACTAAAGCTAACCAGAACTTTGTTTTTTCAGGCAAGGCCTTTGGGTTTGTGCAGTAGGGATTACCCACTGGACCCTGTTACACCACAGGCAGGCAGCCCCAGCTAAGAACAGCCTTCAGCTGTATGTAGCAGGGGTTGGGCAGCATAGGACTGGACAGGGGCGTAACAGACCCCCCGCATCCCCCACGGTGCGGGGGGGGAGGGCCCACCAGCTGCAGGGGGTCCCTCAGGACTGTAATCAGGTCTGAGCGCTCTGGATAAAATCCGGAGCACGGGTCCCTCCCAGTACATTGCAGGGGGGCCCCTTAAACTTTGGTTACGGCACTGGGACTGGACAACGATCCGGCCCTGCTCCTAACCTGTTGTGTGGTGCCAATCCTTACATGCAGGGCCGGACTGGCCGTTGCGGGCACCGGGCAATTTCCTGGTGCACCACACGGTTGGGTGCCGGTTTTGTTACACGGCCGTTTTTGCAGTATAGCTGCAAAATCGGCACTGTAAGAAAATCGGCCTAAAACCGGCACTGGCACAGAGCTCGGCGGCACCACCGACCCCCCGTGGGGGGGGGCGGCCGAGCACTTTGCCAGGGCCGGTTTTGGTTCCCAGTCCGGCCCTGCTTACATGTGGCCTTTAGTAAAGTGAAGCAGTAGTGCATTGAATATTTTTTTATACAGAATTTATGAATCCTATGCAGGGTTCCTGTACAATCAGGATCCATGAATACAATGGGCCATAAATTAATTCAGCATTGCATTTACAATCTTGCAATATAAATATACATTTGCAGCAACGCATGATGGGAATAAACGCACTCTTGGCCAATGGAGCGACTATTTTTTTTAAATACTTTTGTGACTCCACAAAAGATCCTGAATTAACAGTCCAGATAACCTTAAGTTTAAACCTCTTGATATCCAGAACGGAACATTTTTTTAAAATACTAATTTCTCTAACTACTGAACAGATTTACACCAAACCAAGCAAAGACACATTATTCGGTAATGTGCTAATTACTGCCAGGTTTGATGTAATTCTGTTAGGCCGTTTTTCCTCCATCAAGGAGCAAAGAATTCTATAGCAGCTAAAATAAGAAATGTCACTTTCGGGGTCCTACGCCCCAATTTTTAGACTACTTGACAGATCTGCACAAAATTTGCCATAAGGATGGAAAGTTTCATGCAGATTCCCAGAATGGCGGTGAAGTTATTTATAAAACAAGAAATTTCTTTTTTTTGTTTATTTTATTGATATTTGACATATACAAAAGCCATATAACGTAAAAAACATAAAAAACATAAAAACAGATACATATAACATAAAACAAAAACAAGCAGTTAGTCTCGCATGATGTTACAGGGCAGCCCACGTTGGCTGTGCTGATTGAGGTACATATTTTGTTTCCTTTTTGGCTGCCCCCCCACCCTCTGTTCTCGTAAGGGTCACAGAAAGCACAGATAGGGACAGGGAAGAAGGGACCAGAGCGGAGCAAGAGTTCTGCTCGCCATTGTCTAAAAAGGGTTGGAGTCCGGGTCGTTGTGCTATGCACCTTCAAGGTGGGTCGTAGGGGTCTAAATACTTGTCCAGGGATTCCCACATTTTTCTGGTGGGCTGTCTCCACGGTGAGTCTCGTAATGTCAACGTATCTGCACCTCTAAGGTACGTCACCCAATTGAGCCATCCCTTAAACGATGCCTTGGAGGTGCCTTTCATTTATTGAGAACCATTTTTAGGTCTCGCCTGACCCAGCGCATGCGCTGGTCTGGCGAGACTTATTGAGAGGGCTCCAAAAAGTGCTACCAGGCCAGCCTAGAGCTACAGTGCATGTGCGCGGGCGCGCGCGCGCCGCGTTTGACCGCAATTACTTTCACTTGTGCGGCCGCACTGATGTTTGATCGCGATCACTTTCACTTTCGCGGCCACACGGCCACTTGGCATAGCCAATAGGTCTCGCTTATGGGACCTTATAAGTATTTAGTTATGCAACTGTTGCATGGCTAAACACTTATAAGGTCCCAAAGGCGAGACCTATTGGCTATGCCAATGCTTGTTACACCTGCTGTTAGTAGGAGATCAAGTAAGTCGCTATCTTGTTGTGAGACTGCCTCTGTTCTAACAGAGGCCGTCACCAGGGTGGCAAACTCCGTTTTAAGTGTACATCCTAACATGTCGTTTAAAAAGGCAAAGATCTTCTCCCAGTATGATTTGACTTTGGGACAGTGATATAAGAGATGGGCCAGATCACCCCTTCTGTTATTACAATTCTAGCACTGGTCATTGGTGTTCAAACTTAGGTTCGTCAGGCGCGCTGGGTCCAGTGTAGTTTATGTAGCGTTCAGAACTTTGTCTGAGCTAGTACCGGGGTTATCTTACTTTGTGTGGGGGAGGACCATAGTACCTGGATTTCTTCCTCGCTCAGTGTATCTCCTAACTGCGCCTCCCAGTATTTACTTGACTTTTCTTTAAGTTTGGATGTGCTGGGCCGTAGGAGTCTATAGATGTGTGAAGCCTCGCTTTAGACAGTGCTGTTTTGATTTTTAGGAAATTATATAGTTCTATGTCTGGTAAGTTGTGCTTGGTTTTTAGTATCCTGAAAGTGGTGGGATTCCCTCCCTCTTCGAGTTGAACAGGGTGGGAGATCCCTGTTCTACTCCACATATTCATAGAGAGCGGTTTGCCTTTATATTTTATCTTGTTATTAGCCCATAGTGATTCTCATTTCGAGTTTTTTATGCTTTGTTCCATGTTTTGATCTACCTTCAGTAGTGCGCTTCTGGTATTTTTAAGTATTGGATTTACTATCAGATTATGTTTATTGGCTGTTAGTAGGGCTAATGGTTCCACGTTGTTTAGTATAGCTCTCTAGTCTCAGCCAAGCTGGTGTGTACTCCTGGTCGGGTAGAATCCAGTAGCTACCTTGTTTTGCCAAAAAGGCCGTTTGGAAGGTTTTAAAATCTGCCAGGTTTAATCCCCCCTTTTTAATAGCAAACTCTGGCTTAACCGTAAGTGCTATTGCCGCCTGTGTAAAAGTACAGCTATGTTTACTAATTAAAACTGAAAAACTACTGAAATCTGCAAGTTATGGAGAGCTACGGAATCCTTAAGTTATGAATAGCTACACAATGCATAACTCGCACACCCATACAATGGGCATTACATCACCCTTAATTTGACCAGTGTAATTCGAAATGTGATAAATAATCTTACAGATGACAACCAGTCATATCAACATAAGCACTATGAAAGAGATGCTTAAGAATGTATTATTTAGTGGTTTGAGTAAGTGTTGCTATTTAATTGAATTTTGCTTTGAGATGCTCTTACTGTATACTTACGGTGAGGTCATAAGGATTACACATGGTGCCTGGGTTATGGTTTGCATGGCTTTTTGGTGCATTAAGGATTGAGTAGCTGGCCTTAGCTTGCAAATGTCTTTTTTTTTTTTGCAGTAACAGGCAACCTAAAGTGCACTTTAACTGTTTTGTGTCATTCTTTTTTAACATATGTTTATGTGCTGTAACCAATTCTAGTATACAAAACAGTGAAGGATGGAATGTTTGAATTCATCTCAACCACTAGTAATCACTCGGGTTACATCCCAATCCATCGTTATTTTGCACACAATGTCACCTCAGTTTGGACCCACCTATATGCAAATCAGTCTTGAGCCTGCCCCAGTGGGAACCATCAAGCTTGAACGGCCAAGCCAGGTCCTCCCTGAACTGGAAAACAAGCAACCCAGGACCGGTTTCGTCCTAGTTATTGGCTCATCAGACGGGCACAGCTTTTTGCACTGACACAGTGTGCCGGGAGCCACGTCTAGGTGTACCGCCCCACTTAGGACAACAAAATTAGTATACAAAACAATGAGGGATGGAATGATTGAATTAATCTCAGCCACTGGTAATGACTCGAGCTGCATCCCAATCCATCCCTATTTCGCACACCATGTCACCTTAGTTAGCACTGTGCCACCGGTACCAAGCTATAGTCGACTGATGAGCCCTAATAATGGCAAAATCGGTATTGGGTTGCTTGTGTTCTGGTTCGGGGAGGAACTGGCCTTGCAGTTCTGCCTGGGTTGTTCCCAATGGAGCAGGATCAAGACTGATTTGCAAATGGCTGGATTGAAACGGAGGACGACATGGTGAACAAAATAACAATGTCTTCTTACTCACAGGCAGGACCACTGGAATTATGTGATTGTGTGGCTGCTGCGATTTTCATATAATTATAGATTTACCAGATTTGCCACATAATCCATCATCTGCCGCATAATATGTAGATTAAAAAAAAAAAATACATTTCTTTCTAGCTCAAACGGTTCAAATGTTTCTGAAAATGCAGCAACACGTGTTGCAGTGCAGTGTAAGCCCCTCTGAAAATCTGGACTGGTCACCTTTCTGTTGCTTATTGATACATTTGGGTATTACATTGGTATTAATGAGGTGCAACCAATGCCCAGACAGTGTTGCTAAGTTACAAAAAGGAGGAAATAGTGAAGTAATACTACTACAGAATGTGCCGCATTGTGCCACATAATTTGCCTTTTCTCGTGGCATAATTCACTTAACCCTGCTGCATGATTTGGCCCTCTCCTGCCACATAATTCCAGGGCCTGGATTATAGGTACTGGACAAACTCAGTGTGATGTTGTATAGCTCCAGTAATAAAAGGAACGTTAAAAAAGAAAGCAAGTTACCTATTGAAGTGCTTTCGATCACTGGGCAACTTATTTCAGAAGCATCAGGCGGTCTGTGGATGTTAGGCATTGAGGCACCCAGGGCAACTCTTAGGAACAAAGACTGGTCTCAATCTGGACATTTTCATGTATTCTTTAGCACGGTTGTAGAATTAAGCGTGTGCCTGAGCAACAAAGATCCAGTAAGAACTGATGCACACATGGAGCTGCACTCTGCTAGTGGGGCTTGCAAGATATTATGAGCCAGATTTTTTAAAATGTTCATTTATCCACTATTAGATCCATCTGGCCCTCGCACACTACCTACAGGGAAGCCTTCTGAATGTCTTGCATTCACTTTTTGGCAATGGGGAGTCTACCTTGCCATGGTTCACGTATGCAGCTCACTAACTTATTCTGAAATAATTTTACTCTCATGTGAAGGAGAAAAGTGCGTACCAATTAAATCACTGCAGAAGGAAAGTAAGATCTGTAAATCACTGGAAACGCTTGCCAAAGATTTGCATCATTTAAACTGTTTCGTCATTCATATCAGAAATACTGAATGCATAAAAAGCGTTGGTGTAAAGGCTGTTTTATCTTATGATGACATCTCAAATGACATCACTGATGACATCATCCTTGTGATAGAGTGGCAGACCTCCTCTCCCCCTAATATAACCATTGAAACACACATTCAAAAATAGAAACTAAAATGTTCAAAATAATGAACATATCAATATCAGTTACAACAACCTATTCAGTAATTCTAAGAACCACATACACATACAGTAATTCACCAACAGCCCTCTACAGTCACTCATACATGTACTCACTCATCATATGTACTCATACACCTGTACATCCCGTTACACAATGCCACTCATCCATAGAGTAACTCACACACATAGTCACTCATGCTAATAAAGAATCAATCATCCATTTACTTGCATATACAGTTATACACACACCACCACACTTACTTCTACAGAAACTTACATATACTTACTCTTTTAAACAATCACTTATAGAAACACATACTTATTCATACAGGAACTCTTCCAATCTCTCACTCTCACATATACTCACTTATATACACCAATAGTCACATATACTAGTTTAAAACATATGTAGTTACTCATAAAGACACTATTGAGACAGTCATTCACTCACTAACACACCCATGCACACACTCATCCACCCATACAGTCCTGCACACATGCTGTATTCAACACATACAAACAGTGAGTCACTCATTCATGCACCTATGCACTAAGTAATACCCCCCACCGAACCATACAGAAACTCAGACACTCATAGTGATAAAAAACCAACTAATAACCTATATAGACACTCATGTAGCTACTCACCAACCCATGCAGCCACTTATACACAAAGTAAGAAACTGATACAGATATTTAAATATTTAAAGATTACTCAGTAAGCCATGTATTCACTATGATACACTTAAACAGTCAGTTACACAAAAAAAATTCCAAAAAAAAGTATCCATTTAGACACTTATATACCCATTTATTCTTCCTTTGACCTTGAGATATACATAAATATAAAAAATATATAATTTTCATAAAAACACACAATCACTGGATGATGTCATCAGTGATGTCATCAGTGATGTCATTTGAGATGTCATCAGTGATGTCATGAGTGATGTCAGTGACCATGTCATGAGTGATGTAATATGTGACGTCATCAGTAGTGCATTGCGGGCGCGCGAGTTATAGTTAGCTGAACTAACTATAACGGGGGAATTTCAATGGTTTTTTACGAGTGAAATGTCCAGCTAACTATAACATGTGTGAAACCTTTGGTTTTTTCATTGAATTTCTAAGGTTTTTTAAATGCTAATTCCTAACTATAACGTGTGTGAAACCCATGGTTTTTTCAGTGAATTTCAAAGGTTTTTTAAATGCTAATTTCTAACTATGCCTACAGAGATAGGACATGTGAAGAAAGAAGAAAAAATGCACAGAAAGAAACAAAAGAAGTGCAGAAAGAAGCAACAGAAGTCCTCAAATACGAAGATAAGTGCAGGAAGAAGGATAACGTGCAGAAAGAACAAAAAGAAGAGCAGAAAGAAGCCTTGTTGCAAAATCATCCTGTACCCTCAACTTTTTCAGACGGATACTGGTGGTAACTGAGTCTGACTAACCAGTCCTAGAGCCAGTGCTATGTTAAAAGACACTTAGAATACAGTGAAAACACCTACATACACTAGGGAACATTATGCGTTGGGGTCCCCCTGTGATTAGCATGACCTCCTCTGTAAGCCCCTAGTGTATAATAGGGCATGGGGATTAAAACTACCTCTTAAAACAGGCCACAGGGCGTTTTTGCACACATTAACTCAGGCCCCGTCCCCTCCCTTCACCACTGTGTAAACACGCCCTGTGTCCATTTTTAGTTGGGAGATTAAGTTCATTTGAATCCTGAGGGTCCCTAGGGTCCAACTAGCCCACTAGGTACCTCCAGTAAGTGCCACAGAGCTGCGTTGCAGAGAGGTGTAAAAAGTGGCACGGCCTGGACCACCTCTCTGCAATGCAGCTCAGTGGCGCTTACTGGAAGCACTTGGTGGGCTAGTTAGCCCCCAGGGGCCCTCAGTATTGAAGGGAAATTATATCCCCAATTTAAAACATGCCATAGTGCGTGTTTGCACACGTCACCTCAGGCCCCGTCCCCTCCCTTCACCACTGTGTAAACGCGCCCTGTGGCTGTTCTAAGTTGAGAGTCCCCCTGAATCCTAAGGGTCCCTAGGGTCAAACTAGACCACTAGGTACCTCCAGTAAGCGCCACAGAGCTGCGTTGCAGAGAGGTGTAAAAAGGGGCTTGGCCTCAGAACACCTGGCTGCAGCGCAGCTCCCTGGCGCATACTGGAGATGCCTGTTGGGGGCGCGTTTGCAGAGTGCTGCACGGAGGGGGCATGGCCTCCGGCACGATGCCAGTCTTTTATTTATTTTAGTTTTTTAAGAAGGGGGGCTGTTTGGTTCCCCTTCTTATTCTAATTTATTGGCCCTGATGACCCCATCCCCCAGGGCCAGTCTCCTAATTATATTTTTTTGACCCCAATCCCCAGGGCCGGCCACTGTTTTTTATTATTTTTAAAAAATATATATTTATAGACACACCTAGGACATGCTGGACAAACCGTACGTACCTATCACCATGACGATTTGCGTGATATTCATTAAAAGGCGACTATGCATGCAATGAATCCACGTGGAATGTATTTACACCACTAGTGAAGCTCTGACATGTCTGATGCCCTACCGTGCCTAATCCTGGTAGACACCCTTGTCGTTTATTTATACAAACATGGGTAGCTATTGACGGGCACATTTAATACACATGCACACCAAGCCATTGAAAGGGGATTCGACAAAAATTCGACCAAAACTATGCAAGAAACCCCCCTCACGGTTAATAAAACACACATCCACTGCCGGATGTGTAATACTTTTTATTTTACTCTCTGGAAAGGGGACGAACATCACTTGAGAGTCACAGCGTGCTCCTGACAGAGCCCAATGCTGTGTTACACCCACCATTGCCTGCCGAGTGCCACACACCTCTGTGTTGTATTCCACTAGCTATTGCATATGCTATGACACTCTCTAGCCCATGTGCACTGTAACACCACCCCGTGAATATGTCATGCCACACTTGTCTTCGCACGGGTTATATTGCCCCATCTAACGTGCCTTTCTCGATGCCTATGTTATAACGCACAGTGCTATGCCATACATATTACAATCTGGGATCCATATATTTGTCACAGTGCATATGCAACGTTACACTCCCCAGCACATATTTTATATTACAACTTTAGAGACTAGTTAGGTTACACAACACTGCCCTGTGCATATTACACTCCAAGGCGCTTATCGCATAGCACGCGCTAGTGCCTGTGCTATCTCGCGCTCTCCAATGAATCTGTCATTGCGCACAATGTATTGCAAATTATATTTCACGCCCGGTTCATCTTATATCACACTTTTTGGTGCATAGTTTATACCATACACTATATCTAGTTTTCATTTTCAATCGTGCTCTCAGGACTATGTTCTATATAACACTGTGTTCACCTACCCTTTTCACGGGCATTACATTTTGCGATAGGGGGTGGAGGGTCAGGGGGTGTTTCTGCCAAGTGAGCCCGGAGTCACAGTCACAAACGTCCTCTTCTTCCTGAATAAAAGTGAGATTATGCTGCATACTTGTTCATATTTTAAGTAGTTCGCACAGACACAATGTTTTAAAAACAATAAAGTTCCTAATACCCGCCTTCTCTGAACAGTTAGCTTGCTGCCCCATCCCCTTCCTCCCTATCCTCTGTTGTGTGAATCCATGGACTAGCCTCCTCCCTCCTGCCATGCATGGTCTGATGTGCTGCCACTGCCCTCAATTTAGTATGATGTACCAGTCCAGTCCTCCTGCCCTCCATTGCCCAATTCTATGCCCCATCATTGACCTCCTGCTTAAACTCTGTGCTTAGCTTGCTGCCCCTATTCTCCTTCCCCCTGCCCTCCGATGTCTTTGTGCATGCCCCTGCTCCATCCTTTTTGCCCACCATGTCCCATGGACCTGCCACTCCTATCTACTCTGAGTGTTCTGTTGAGCTGCCACTCCCCTCCCACCTGCCTAGCATTGTCAGATGACTGTAACCTGTCCCTGCCACCTCCACCCTGCCTGTCCACATGCCATGCCCCTATCCTCTTCCTCCTGTCCTACATGGTCCATTGTACTGCCACACCCTTCTGCCCTCCCTGGTCTGTTGTGCTGCAACTGCTCCTCCTGCCTGCCCCGTGTGGTCTGTTGTGAGGTCCCTTCCCCTGAACTTTCTTGTCTGTGCACAGGTCCTGACCCTCCCTTCTATCCTCCATTGTCCTTTGTGCATGCCCCTCCACCCTCCTTCTTGCCCATCATAGCCATTGTGCTGCCACTAACCCTCCCACTTGCCATGCATGGTCTTCTGTGCTGCCATGGCCCCTCCCACCTTCCCTGTGTGGTCAGTTAGCTGCCCCTGACCCCCTCCCACCTTCCCTCCATGGTCTGTGTGTATGCCATCACAGTCTCACTGTTGCTCTTCATGGTGTGTCTCGCTTCTAGTGCCCATCCTGCCTGACCTCCATGACTATCTTGCTGCTCCTGCCCTGCCCCCTTGCCCCCAGCCCTACTCCCTCCCTCCTGGCTTGTCTGTTCCATTGTAATGCCCCTGATCCGTCCCTCCTGCCCTTTATGGTCTGTTATGCTGCAGCTTTCTCTCCTGTCTGTCCATTATGGTCAGCTAGCTACCATTGCCTCTTGCCCCTCTGTTCTCTGTTGTCCATGTGCATGGTCCTGTCCCCTCCCTCTTGCTTTCTATGGATTGTTGTGCTGCACTCCCGTCCTGCATGCCCTGTGTGGTGTATTGTGCTGCTGCAAACCCTGATGCCTGCCCTGCAGGGTCAGTTTGGTGCACCTCTCCATGTCCCTCCTGTCCTCTGTTATCCAAGTCCATGTCCCTATCCCATTTCCTTCCATGATCCAATGTACCATACTTGCGAACATTTTGAACTTGGTAAGAGGGAGATTTTGAAAAAAAACTGGGGTATTGATTTTCCCCTTTGAGTTACATTGAAAAAGAGGATATTGTAGACAGGAGACAGATCAAATAAAGCCCATTTGAGCTTAAAAACATTGGACGTTTCCTGGCTGAATCGGGTCTGTTGGCATGTATGGTTGTACTACCATTGCCTCTTCCTTCTGCCCACAATGGTCTATTACATTGCCACAGCCTTGAAGGAGGGTAGATTTTGTATCACAGGGGGCCCCTGGCCCGTTCTGTCCACACCTGAAGTATGAGACCCTTGTCCTTGCCCTGCCAGCTGCATTTGTAGGCCGTATTAAATTGACCAGCGGGTCCTGTATTGCTATATAATTATCCTGAGACATCCTTACCACTCAGCCAGCATAAAACCCCTGTGTAGGCCCTTCTGTTCAATATGTAGGCCTCTTTGTTAAATTGACCATAGCTCTGCAATTTTAGTGTATAGCAGTCTGAAGGCAGGTCTGCGAGGCCTTCTGATCCAAACTAGTAGCCCCCACCCTACCCGAGTGCTCCGTGCTCGGTATCAAAGTTCAACATCCCCCTGAAGCTGTCGACATACAGTAGGCTGCATCCTGGACTGGTACTTGCTTCCTGGGCAGGTTTCCCGCTTTTAAGGAAGTGGCAACCGCAGAGCGTCAAGTTAGGAGAACTGAGGAGATTTTATACATGAATATATTGAATTCCCGTACAATACCCATTATTTTCTGCTTGCTCTATGGAACTTACGATAAGCGATTGGCCTGAGAGACTGACCTTTTCACCCAGTCCATTGTCAGCATTAAGTGGGTAAATGACGAAATGTCTGGTAAAATCTGCAGTCGAAGCTTTTGGGTAGCATACGTAGGTAGATGTAGCGTGCAAAGGAGCCCACAAAATGATATAAAAAGGGAGCACCCACAGATATCGACGGACTACCTCGCCGTCTGTATGTAGGTTAACAGGCAGTGCAGGTTTTCCCCAAGAGCTGGGAGCTCTTGTCTTCCTTTGCTTAAAATGCCTTGCTCTGCTTTGCTTGAAGTATCTTATTCTATTTTACCTATATGAAATGTCATGTTATGTTTAACCATTGTTCTCTTTACTTTTGCATTTAAAAGATTTTGTATTGTAATTGCAGGAATGCTTGCTCTAAGAGTAAACGTGAGTGTTCCTAGGTAACATTTTCCTTGGTGTAACTTGTTTCTCATGATGCATTTATAGATGTGTTTTCTCTCTCTCTCTGTCAGTACATTAATTGAGATACAGAGAATATTATGACAGCTGTATGATTATCTGGATTCTGTTTTTTGTACTTTATGTCTCTATTCTGCGGTTTCTTTGAAGTTGCATCTTCTCATTAAACTGCCATTGTATTCTGCCTCCAATTCCATGTCTCATATGTCTGTTTTCTTCATTTTTGGAGCAAGCGTTCCTAGGCACCCCGGCTCAAATTAAGGTGCCCCTTTTGTCCCTGACTCACTCTCCTGCTCAGTTCTGTGGTGGCTCCCGGGGATCTGGGGACCGCCCCTAGCTTCCTTGACCCGTAATAGATCTTCCCTCCAACAGCCTCTCTTGCAAATCCTGTATTGTTGGTTTGTTGCCCCTGCCCCCCTTTCCACTGCCCTCCATAGTCTGTTGTGCTTCCACGGCCCTTCCTGCCTGCTCAGTGTGGTTAAATTGTTGCCTTTGCACCCTCCTACCTGCCTTCAATTTTCAGAGTCCGTGCCCCTGGCCTCTGCCTCTCAACAGTATCCTAATGAACAACTAGATTGCTAACATTCTATATTTATTACAAAAGTGTGGAACGCCTGACATCATCTTGATGTAATCAAAACTGTAATACCTAGAGCATTTCCTTTAGAAATTACATATATGAGAGGGTCTTATTGGCATCAAAATTATGGTTAGTGCTCTAAAAGACTAAAATAAGGACATATTTTCTGAGTTTTCAAATAGCGACAAAGCACTTTTAAATTATTTGTTATCTTTATGTTTTTTTATCCAGTTGACCACTTGATTAAATGTTGCACTTAGGGGAGAGGATGTGGTGTTACTTCCAGAACTGCAGACTTTGCAACTGGGGAACCAGGTTGAAGTTTCTGCTTCAGCTCGACATTCTGTGATTCTGGTCAAATCACTTAGTCTCCCCATGTCTACAACCAAAATGAATTTGTTCTTGTGTGATGTAACCAATGCTCATGTAAAGCACTCCAATACCTGACAAGTCTGCACTATATAACACTGCAAAAACACAAAATAATAAGTGTTTTGCACACTTCTGTCATTGGGCTATATTTGGGCTACATCTGGTTGATTTTGGGCTACATTTGGGCTCTTTTGTCTCCGGTGGCCATCTTGGGAGATTTATTTGTTATGAAGTTTCCTAATTTCCTCATGTACTGCAGTCTCCTCAGTAGGAAATGCTTTCAGTTTTTTACTTTGATTCCATCATGAAGGTATTCAGATATGTCACACATTTGCCATAAATTCTGAATGTTAGCACTCTAGTTGCTCATTAGATCACTGTAGTAAAACTACTCCACCATGGAAGTCTGCTCCTGGTATTAAAAGTGCATGTTTCAGTCTGCATGTCAGAATTTTTTAATGAAATAGAAGAGGATTTGAGAAGTCACTCAAAATGTGCCCTCATTTTCTTTCTTCATTATTAATCATAATTTCTATGGCAAAATGAACCTCCTCATTGTGTTCCTTTTTAAATTAAATGTTTTAAGTGTTACCAGTTTATTCCAATCAAGATGGCTTCAGGTGTGCCATACTTTTGTCATAATGAAGACAGTAAGCGCTCTAGTTGTTTTTAAGAACATTCTGGGACATTCTGTCATTGGGCTATACTTGGGCTACATCTGGGTGATATTTGGGCTACATTTGGGCTCTTTTGTCTCTGGTGGCCATCTTGGGAGAGTTATTTGTTATGAAGTTTCCTAATTTCCTCATTTACTGCAGTCCCCTCAGTAGGAAATACTTTCAGTTTTTTACTTTGATTCCATCAAGAAGGCATTCAGATGTGTCACACATTTGCCATAAATTCAGAATGTTAGCACTCTTTTTGCTCATTAGATCACTGTAGTAAAGCTACTGCTCACCAGGGAAACTGCTGCTGGTATTGAAAGGGCATGTTTCAGTCTGCATGTCAGAATTTTTTAATGAAATAGAAGAGGATTTGAGAAGTCACTCAAAATGTGCCCTAATTTTTCTTTCTGCAGCACTAATCATACTTTTTATGGAAAAATGAACCCCCTCATTTTGTTCCTTTTTAAATTAAATGTTTTAAGAGTTACCACTTTAATCCAAGCAAGATGGCTTCAGGTGTGCCATACGTTTATCATAAGTAGGACTGTTAGCGCTCTAGTAGTTCTTTGGAACACTCTGGGAAGCTGCAGTAGAACACAAAGGAATCAACTGACAGTCTCTGCCCTTGTTGGATGTACATGTTTTACTGAGAATATCAGACTTCATTCTCACATGACTGAGAAAGATAATGTGAATTTACAGAAAATAAGCTCTCAGTTTAGCCTATAGATCACCTTCCAAACCTCTGTGGTAAAAGCATGAGAAAATATTTTTCTCTCAATCATGATATCCCAGCAGAAGGCTTTTTCACATGGTGAAATCACCTTAGAACATACCACAATTCCTAAAATGAGTATGGTACCATCAACAAATGATTTATAATGTAACTAAAGTCTTAAAACCTTCTATTAACTGCAATGCTTTTTAATGAGGTGCTATCATGTATATTTGTCCCAAGATGGCTGCCAACACTTCTTGGATGAAGTGCTGACAGCCAATCAGATCTCAGGATGAGATGTGTGGTTAGGCTCCGCCCACATATATATATGCTTTTAAATGCTATTTACTCAGGAAATACTGAACAGATTTACACCAGACCTGCAAAAGGCACTTCCTTGACCTTATGGCTACCTCTCTGCCAAATTTCTAGTAATTCTGTTCAGCCGTTCGGGCTGTAGCTCGTTCTAAAGGTCCTATGGAAAAATGCATGGGAAAAACGCGTTTTGGGACCCCCCTTTTATCTCAGCCCCCGCTTGACGAATCCGCCCGAGACTTTCAGGGTAGGAGCGGAGCGTAGCGCCCCACCTATTTTGAGAAATTCGCGAGGATTCATCGACCGGCGCCAAAGTTATTCAAAATAGAATGTTGCGGATTTCCTATGGAAAAGGGGTCCTAACTATAACTACCTACTGGCGACCGCCAGTAGGTAATATATATATATATATATATATATATATATATATATATATATATGGAACAGAAACTTCTCTCAGGCTTCACCCCGAGTCCCAGGGTTCGTC